>NW_027509391.1:1200000-2400000 GCF_048541705.1 Temnothorax americanus
ATAACACGCGTTTAATCACACAGATTAATCAAAGAACTCGCATTGATGAGTCGCGTAGATGCTGGTCGAATAAGATTTTTGGTCAAGTCTAACCAGAGATTTTCACGCACAAGTTCGATTAAAGTTTCATCCTAATTGAAACTTTGAAAGAATATTCAATTCAGCAGCTTTTACAATATTGCATCACCGTGATGAAAATTTAGATATACGGCTTAGCATGTGCCGTTACGAGTCTTTTTAATCATTACCGTAACGGGGAGAAGGAAATTGACGGGCGGGAAAAAATATTGCCGTGAAGCTCAGCGCTAACGTCGCCGCGTACAATATCGACTCGATAGAGAATTAGACGGAGGATACGGAAAAAAACGTGACGCGGAATGGGCGGGATTGAGTATCACTGGCTACCGCGACGGTCGTAATTAGATTCAATTGTCTCGCGTTAAATCAGTGACTGCGCCGCGCCGCGCCACGCCGAGTCGTCGGTTCCCCATTCCGCGTGTCTGTCCGCCGCCGTCCTCTACTCCTACGATGCCGGCCCATTGAAATAACTCGGCCGCGGTTACGTACGTATACGTACGTAACGTAACGCGGAAAATCGAGCGCGCGCGCTTCGGTGCACCCGACTTGAAAGAAGGTTCCGCCAATGGGTACCGTCCGCGCGTCGGAAGGACTGCACCCATTCTTCGCCGCGTTTCTTTGTTGCGCCGTTTTCCGCGAGTCGATTCCGCCCGCGAATCGCATTTACGGTTTTTCCATCCCGCGCATAAATAGCGCGGGGAACGTTCCCATCAGCTGTTAGCTACCTGCGTTTCCCTTTCTCGCGAGCGACGTTGGCTTAACGTGAAAGCAATCTTATTAAGCGTGATTTTTCCGATTAAAATATTAAATGTGAGTAAAGAAAACAAAACGATAATTTAATTGCGCGATATGGCGTGCAAATGCTCGAAAATTATTGTCGAATATAAAATACGGTCTTTGCGAATTATATAATTTTAGATTGACACGTAGATCGGCACGCTGAAACGACCGATTCGTCGACGGTATCCGGCACATGCGGGTCATTTAAGAACCCGCGTCGCCCGCTCCTCCTCGAGAAAAATTCTTTTGTACGGCAATTTGACGGGAATCAGCGTTAACGATCCAAATTGAAGTCATCGGGAGAAACGCGGGTTGTGGGAGAAAAGGTGATGGAGGGAAGGCTCGGAATCGATCGGACGACGATGTGCGGCGTCCGTTCGGTTCGAATCTGCCGAGTGGAATTAATAAGAGCGAATTAATAACGAAACATACCCTCCGCGTAGTCTCTCCCTTCCCGCCTTCGTTCCGCGTTTCCCGGACCGGCTTAATCTCTTTACGCGGCCACTCGGCACTCGTCTATAAAAGCGGAAGACTTTTGCAGCGCGAACTCGCCGCCGAGTTTAATGAAAATAGTTTTTACGTTTTTACCTGAGGATCTCGGTCGGCCCTGAAGTACGAGGGGAGGTATATAGGGAAGGAAGGTAGTTAGAGTAAGACTTACGCGTGGTCTCTTAACGAAGATTCTAATTAAGCGAATCTTTTATTAGCCGCCGCTCACTATCGCGATTGCCGGGGTTTTCCGCCGTTACATTACCCTTTTACGAGAATATCGATATCGCCCGGAGTGAAGAGATTTCGATTAGCCGCGGATGAGCAGTGTCGCGGAGAATAGTTCAGAAGAGGGATACTGTCTTTGATTAAATGCGCCGTTCGATTTTACGTCGCTCACACCCGGCGTGTTTTGCGTTTACAATTCGATTTCGAAAGGCATTGCAGTTTCGGGATATTATCGCGATTATTCTTTCTGTCACTTGGGTACCGTCGTATTACATCGACGATGCTGCCAATCGTGCATAATTTTTCAAGATTACTTCGCACCAATTCGATCGGCCTCGGAGGCCGGTAACATTGAAAATTGCAAACTGCACACAAGTTAACTCCCGATAGATAATAACGCGCCTTAGAATTTCGCACGGTGCAATCCATCGAGTTGTTACACCTCGTCTTATCGTATCATTTTTCGTTGAAAACGCGAAATTAGCGTATCTCAGCCTCGCGTCCTATCGCCGTAAAAAATTAAGAGTGCGGAGAGGAAGGTAGCCGAAGAAGAGGGACACTATACTAAAGGTTACGCGACGAAATTTCCATAATTCCAGCTTACAGAAAACGACAGGTTTTAAGTTTTAAACGTTGATGTTCAGTTTGTAACGGGTGTATTATTTTAAGTAGCGCTGTCTGTGTATAATTCGAGACCCGCGGTGCGCGGACGAGATGAAAAACGATGGAGGACGATGGCGCGAGGAAGACAGAGAGATACAGAAAGAGAGAGCGAGAGAAGAATGGAGGGGCTGAGGGTGTGGGAGAAGGTCGACGCGGTAATGGCATCGTCATGTCGCCAGCCTCAAGCTCCAGTGATTCTCAATCGCGCGAATTCGTTCGCCGGATGTGCGCGCCGGGCGCGCAGGGGCGCTTTACCACGTGAAAGTAAAATCCTAGAGCGAGACAAGATTGCACTCGTCGCAAACATCGTGCTCCCGACGACGACGCAAGTGCGACATTTAGAAATTTAATACGCGAGCGCTCCCGTTGAAATAAACACGCGCGAACACCGACGTGATGTGTGCTCTTGCAGGATATGTTTCGCGATCGACCGATTCCCGTAGCGTTGGTCGTCTCGCCGGATACCAAGATCCCCCAGTCTTTTTTCCCCGTCTAATTGTCCGCGTTTCACTTTGTATCCTGATCCTACCGCCTCATTAATTCCGACGATTAAAATCGGGAGCCCGCGTGGCAATGCCCGCGTGCAGTTTCGTTGAGAGAATGCTGTTGTTCATATCATTCTTTTTTAATTTGGACAAAGCAAAAAAATAGTCGAATCAAGATATCGAAAATTTTGGTATGATAATTTGATAATTTATACACTATAATTTAGAATCCTAAAGGTATCGCACTCCTTAATTCTCTATAACAACGAATTTTCTATAGTTAATTTGATTAGATAACTTATCAGGAGTCGAAAAACTTTTTGCGCAATTTAAATACAGTGAAATCGAATTTGATAAAAATAAAAATTAAATTCGTCAGGGCGCCAGGATTGAACGGCATTACGGCAAACGCGGATGAGAGAAATCGAGTACGTGAATCGTTCCGTGGAACCGCGCTTAGTCGCTCTTCCCCGATACCGCTGCGATGCCGATGGTTAATTCAACGGAATTTACCGACGTTTGTGCGCGGCCTGAATAGCGTATAAATTTTACCAAGCGAAACGCATTACTTTCTATTGTGCCGTGTTGCGGTCGTTCTCGCGATACGAAAATCTCGCCCGACCTTTCACGATGATCGTCTCGTTTTGCATCGTCGATGTTGCATATACTGGCGAAAGATGAACAATGAGCTGTGAACTGCGAAAAGTAATAATAAGCTTATACTTGATTTATTGATTATAGTCAATGACAAATCTCTTTTCGGAAAAAAAATTTTGTAAAAAACACAAAAAGTGATAAAAATTTCGCCCTATCATTATTGATAATATATTTATATATATTCAGATATATTTTTTTACGTTATATTTTCGCTCAGATATATCCAGTATGTCTGTATAATTATTGAGAGTGTCTCCGTGTGTTATTTATTTTAATAATATTTTAATTATAATGTATTTTACATTTTTTCTCTCTGAGTATGTGATTTAGAAAGAAGAAAATTCGAATACGTGCGCGCGCAGATTTTTACATACAGTTATTGTTTAATAAGGCAGCTCGTTCATTTTATCGTTCACATCTCACGGCTCGTCGCTTATCGTTTACCAATGTGCACACGATCCTTATCGGCGATAAGGCCATGCAGGAACGCGGCCGGAATTTCAAAAATCCAGGATCCCCGCCGCGCCGCGACGGTAGTCGGATGAAGTGTATTTAGCGATAACTGCCGTGATATTTAAGGAACGACCGGCTCGCCGCTGATGACGCCCCCGTTAATGCGAAGGACGGGGACGGTAAAGAGAGATCGTGCGGAGTGAGAGGGAACGAAAAGAAGGGTACGAGGACCGATAGACGTAGGCGCCGTCCAAGTTGCGCCGTTGATTGCACCACAAAGGGTGCAATTATGCGGCCCTTCAGCAATCACCGCGCATTCTGCCCGCCATTTGACCCCTCCGGTTCCCTCTCCCCTGTCGTCTCTCCGGTCTCCCTTCCCGCCCAGGCTCCCAGCCCTGAAACCAGCCAACCCGATTTTGTCCCGTAACCCGCGCGAGATATATCACTCGGCAAGCGGGGGCTATCGCATCTTTTTATTTAAATGCACCCCGTCGACGTGTCGACGTGCACCGGCCAACCTGAATGCAATCCGCGGCGTCAATGTAATTTAACCCATTCCCGTGTCGGCGGCGCCACGAAGAAATCTGTTAATGAGCGATTGTCGCGCTTCCGAGATCGGGGATGAAAGACATGCTAGGTTGGAAATTGGGCCGTGCACAATGGAGCCTGGAATTACTGCGCTTTCTTTTTACGAATTCTATGCACTCATTATACATATTTGCCGTTGATTTTTTCTGCAGTGAAAATTTGATTGAAATCTACCTTTCTCAGAACTTTATAATGTACAAATAAAGTCAGAAATTCTTAATCGGCAAATGAAATAAAGTTATAACATATAACAAATAATATTTAAAGTTATAACAACTTTAGGTTGAAATAATTTTTAAATTTTTTAACAACTCAATATTACATGTCACGAGTTTACAATTCGTCTTATTACGAACGTATAATCTTTAAAATTAGATAACACAAAAATTGTCGTTTACCGGAAAATACTGTTCTAAATATCCTGGGCTTAAATAACAATTTTTAATACGCGAAGTGCATAAAATAAGTATTTAACGACGCTGTAGAGCATCTTTCCGGTTAGGGTTTCTCCATATCGTATATAATACTCTATTACGGCGACGTGACTTTAACTCGCGTCGTTGGCGTGCGAGATCGACGTAAAGGGCGAGACGCAAGAAGAAAACGAAAACAGGCCGTGAGAGTGAAAGGCAAGGGGCCGGGACGAAGAGGGTACCGCGGGAGATATGTTCCAGATGTTTTCCTCGGTTTCTGAGCAAGTTCAGAGTCAAGTTGCCAGACCGCGGTCTCATGGCATGACCAACGTAGGCAGGAAGTGCCGCATTAAAGTCGTTAATCTACGTGCCTTTGTGCCCTCTCTTCTCGTTTCGCGCATCATCCCAATTTACGCTCGATTATCATTAGGACTTAATAACCTAAAAATCTTTTAAAAACTTTTATATATATGAAAAATACTCTGAACTGTTAAAATATTTTTATCGTATTTTTCTGACAAAAGAACTTTGTAAACATTTAAATGAACACGCGCATATTATATAATCTCTTTATATATATTTACAATATATTATCAACTGGTAATATTAGATAATATACAGTTGACAAACTAAAATACAAAAATTATAACGATACATAATTAATATTAATTATCACATAATTATTTAATAATGCTATGTTGAATATTAAACTGACGGCAATTATTTTTTAATGGCTCAATAATTTGTTAACACGATAACTAATAATTTCATTATTAAATATGATCACGCTGGCTAGATTTATTATTGCGAGCATTTCGAGCCATCCAGCGATGTTAATTTTTAAACGTTTTACACGCGTTCTTATTGCTGATTCTTTATATATTTTATATTTTAAATTGGGAAAGGAGAGGCGAGAGACATTGCAGGTAATGCAGGTATATGTATCGAGAGGCGAGACGTTCGCAGTAACGCGCGAGCAAACCGAAGGGAGCAGACGAGACGGAACGGAAAATGTGCGGATGTAGCCACGGCTTAAAGTAAATTTTGAAAACGGCTTCGACGGCCCTCGACGGAAATCTTTCCCTGCGGTCCGCTTCCGTAATCCGGGGACATTAATTTGTCGGCGGCGGTAAACTTACGAGCGCCAGCCGTAACGTTTCCCCCGGGGGACTTTTTGTATTTTCTCAGAGGTAAGTCCCGGGAGGGCGGGACTCGCGACGGTCTGACAAAATTTTACGGTCCCGTACGGATCGACTACGTTGTGTGCGTCGCGCAGCATCCACCTGGAAATATCGTTCCAATAAGTGCCGTCAATGGCGCGCGGATACAATGGGAAATTAAGCGTCAGGCGTGAACAAAACCGCATGCACTTGAAAATTTATACTTTTGTTTCATTTTCTGATCGATAACTTACAATTTTGTTTGAACATTACGTGAGTTTGTTTTTTTAAGGATTAGGGGTCCCGATCGAATGAGCAACCGTATAAGGATTCCCTCTTCGCCATTTAGAATTTCAGCCCATTATTTCCCCAAAGGTCTGTATACGTACGTCTAAAGTTTGTGCGCGCATTATGCTGGCATTAGGTTAATATCGCGCGCAGCTAATGCTGCCGTAATTATGGTAATGTGCTATTGCGTTTATTATCGTCTGATCATAAGCGTCATTATGTCCTCTCGCAGCCGCCATTTTCGCAGCGTATAATCCGACGCCGTAAAACACTAAACGCAAATGTTTGCGGAGAGATTGATTATCATAAGCGCGACGGAAACGAAGATCTTACGTTCTGTGTGGCATCAGGAATGCTATAACGATTACCTTAGTGCACGTGCCGTTGCTGTACACGACGTCCCAGCGAGTTAAAAGTGAAACTTGCTCGATCCGGCGTTCGCGTTTGTTTCTCGTATCGAAAATCATCTCCCGTTTATGAAATTTGCATGTCGAGTGTGAAACGAATAATTCTAAAAATTTGTCAAAGGAAGAACGCGAGGAGCTGGGTTATAGCTTAAGAAATATACTCCACTTTTATGGCACTCTTTTATAAAGCAAACATTTTTTGATATATATAATCAAGCGTTATATATTATGTATTAAAGTGATATCATTCTTTTATAAACGTTTCAGTTGTTGAATAATATTTGCGATTTCTCAAGTAATAAAAAGTTAGGAAGTTTGTGTAGAACATAATTTTAAACTTTGATACAATATTGCAAAAGCTGCAATGTGCAACATAAAATTTACTGTGCAGGAAAATTTATATTATTATAAGAAGGATTTATATTAGCGTTCACATAAAATATAAGTAACATCTTGAGGCCGCATCGGATATACTTTTAACGTAATTAACGTATCGCCGCGTCTCGCGAGAAGTATAAGTAACTCGGTGATTGGACCTACAATCGAGGGCTAAGTTCGCCGGGACTGAATCGGGGAACCGGCGTCAAATCTCGCGGCCGTCTCACTTCCTCCGAGCGACGCGGACGGCGTTTAGCGTCGAACGGTCGCGTATCAGTGCTGTCGGTGGCAGAGATCCGAAGGTAGGTAGCGGAGTCGGCGAGCGGGAGCGGGACCCCGGGGGTGGAACGGGCGGTTATTGCCTGTTGGGTGATTTATCTAGTAATACTAGCCGACAGGCCGCGAGCCCGGGGCATGGGCAACGGAGGCGAATCCGTGGGCTTCTAACCCCCTACCCGCGGGGCGGCCAACCACCGGCACTGGTGGAAATTAAAAACTCACTTTATTACACGTCTCATTCTGCGCCCTCCTCGGCTCACCCCCTTCGGTCGCTTCCACCCCCCGATCCCTCTGCACGGCCTCTCCTCTCTTCGCCACCTCCTCTTCGTCCGTCGTGCTACCTCACGCGTCCTCTTTTCTTCTTTCTTCACCCTCCGCCCACCACTCATCATATTCCGCCGCTCTGGCGGCGCCTCGTTCGCGCGGACCGACTTAATATGAGGCCGGCTATACCTGATGGAACGAATATTATTAAAGTTCGCCTGCACGCGAAACCGGTGAAATATCGCCGACCGCCGCCCTTCTCCTCTTCCTTCGACCCTCTTTGCCCTACCCGGTTTCCCCGCCGACCTTTCGCTCCTCGCGACGGAGAAATTGGGCATCCTCTAGTCGTCCTTTCTCTTCGCCAACAGTCTTCATCGTCTTGTACCGAACTGAATGACACACACACACACACACACACACACACACACACACACACACACACACACTTGGGTAGCAAATATTAAATTAATAAATACAAAAGTATAGCGCAATGAATGTTATCCGGTATAATGTTCGTTGTTATACTTCGAATTAGAATATTCAATGATTTAGCAATTGCGATTTGATCTGTTGCATTTCCGTGAACAAACAGTTAAAGATTTCTAACTTAGTTTTCATAATTTCAATCGATACGCGATATAGATTGTAACGGTTACGCATATGTAAAAGCGTTACAATTGAACTGCGAAAATCTTGAGCTTGCATCATTTGGATATATACGATTTTCTGTGCGGGAAAGTGAATGTATGTATATGAACGTGCACGCGACGGACAGACGTTTATGGGGCTCTCGATGACATGGCCGTCGGTATCCGGCTCGTTTTATTAATGTCAATAAGGCAATTATTGCCGGCGGGCGGTGTGGGTCGGTATCTCGTTCATAACGCCGGCGCGGCGCGCGGCGTGGAGAGTTACCTGTCTCGGCTGCCGATGGCTTCGAGCATGCGTTTAATCCTGCATACGTCGCGTCGGAAAAGCGAGCGGGATTACTCGCTTGTTTCGGCGCCGGTAATTACGACGGACCGATCGATCGATCGATCAATCAACGGATTCGTTGATCGTAATCGCGCCCGCGCATTTAGATTTGGCGAAGTAATCGATTTCGCGACCGCATCGCATTACGAATTTAACTACACCGATTAGGTTCCGCTAATGACCCTCGACGCTGCTCCCTCGCGGCTGATCGGACGGTAATTACCGCGACATCGCGGCATGGCACTTGTATCACGGAGGGACATTTTATTCGTCGCACCGTTCTTTTTTCCTTTTGTTTTTCGTAACGGAACAGAGAACGGAACGTGGGGAGCAAGGCCGAGTTCACCGGTACTTGAACGCTCGCGCGTCACTCGGCGCAGTCGCTGAACGAGATCTGAAGAGGGTTGAGGGAGAATAATATAGGAAAGAGGGGTTTCCCTAGTCTCGCGCGGGCTAAGCAATATCCATCCACCCACATGCTTGCCCGCCTGTCTGTCTGCCTGGCTTTTCGGTGCCGTCGCCGTGTACAGGCGCGCGTCCAACAATTTATTCATTACTGTCTCGCAAATACCCTCGATGCGCGCTCCATTATTTCGCGTTTCGCGATTCGCATTCGCGCGAACGGATCTCGGTGTGAAGGCACGGCCCTCTTTATCCCCGGCTGCTGGCGGGGATAGGAAAAGTTTTTCGTCGGTCTTGGGGATTGACACGCTTGTATCTTGTGACCGTTGTTCCGCGCTGTGCGAGATACCGGCAGTGTATACGCGATTCGGAATCGCGGGGATGCCGCGGATAAGAATCCGACCGAAGATACGACCGAAAGGCAGCTTACTTGACGAGTATGTAATCGCGTGGAGTGCTCGTATACTCTCGCAAGTAATGCATTAGCTGGTAAGTGATTGCCGGAAGGACAGGCTGCTTGCGAACCGGAGCTTACATTGAACAGTCATACTTATCCTTCAAGGGCCTCGCTTATTTCTCACTTATTTCTCACTTATTCTTCGCTCGCTCTGCATGTATAATGAGATAAATAA
Organism: Temnothorax americanus; assembly: GCF_048541705.1. NCBI lineage: Eukaryota > Metazoa > Arthropoda > Insecta > Hymenoptera > Formicidae > Temnothorax > Temnothorax americanus. The sequence goes on from NW_027509391.1 coordinate 1,209,620, forward strand.
ATGCGACAATACAAGGTTTATATATATTGGTACTATAACGAAAGAGGTAATTTTTTAAACAAAAGAAAAACAAATTCTTGTAGAGAAGTATTTTATTTTACACTTTCTTTTGACATTAGTATTTTATTCTACACATTTACTCTTTTATTGTCTTAGTATAAATTATTCTGCATAAAGATAGCTTGGAGAATACTGTGTAGAGTGATATACCAGTATAATACAATGGGAAAAAATGCGGTATGATATATATATATCTAGGTGAAACGCGATATACATATGGATAATACGCGATCAATCATTCATATTATTTTTTATCGCTTTTGCAATATATATCGTGGTAAAAAGAGCAGTTTCATGAATAAGTTCGTTAATACCCACGGAGATGATCAAGTATTAATCCCGTTGCTCGGGATGTATATCGGAGCCGACGCGGTGTGGAGAGACGACAATTTTGCAGAAACGTAGAATTTCGAAGGATTTTACTATTCGAAAAGTACTGCCGGCACGGGAATACCTCGGGAGATGCGGCAGCTATCCTGAAAGTCTCGGAGATAGCCCGTGGTAACCTCGCGCGCATAGCAACTCCAAAGACGTATGTCGGTTTCAGCGAAGGCCCGCGGAGGCCCGGCGCGGAGGGAGTAAAAATTTCACGGAGTGAATAAATCAGGGGACGCCGCGGCGGAGTGGCGCTCTTAGTTTAAGTACATCTGGCACGGCATCCCTATATCTTTCTCTTTCTCCCTTTTGCGTTCGACTTTCTCGCCGTTTTCTCGGCGTACTCTATCGCGAATAATGCGCGAGGAAAAGCGATCCTGTCCCGCGTTTCTTGCGCGTGCACGCCGTTTCGCGAGTAATAAGATCGTCCGCAACCGTTCTTTGCGCGAGGCGGTAAATACCTTCGACTGGATAGAAAGAATCGTATTACGCGGTCCAGGAAACTGAGGATTTCAATTTCACTTGAGTGTATAGATTAAAATGGCGCGTGAAAATTGATGCGGATTATATTTCATTCCGGACGCGAATTAGAAATTTACGAATAGTATTATTTAGGGAACGTCTGCGTGTGTTCGAGACAGCAAACGTTGTTTGCGCAGTAGTGCTGCTTCAATACTAGAAAATAGTGAAATTTGTGTGCGGTTGATTCGTATTCGTCGATTCCTCAGGAACGCCGTCCTTTATGTCGAAGAACAGGATTGATCTTTTAAATTGCATCGTGTTTACGGTCTGACGCAGTATATTATGTATGTATGTATATATATAAGGAGAGAGAGGATGGAAGAGAAAGAGAGAGAGAGAGAGGAAGGGAGATTGGAAGCGTGCGAGTTTGCGTATCTACGAGCAATGTGTAGATCGCGACGTGTCAGTGAGGGAGTTGGAAAGGCGGGCGGGCGGGCGGGCGGAGAAGGTCATTCGGGAGGATGGCGGCTCATCTTGTAATGGACTCAGAAGACAAGCGAGTCGGCTAATGGAGCCCTGCTCTTCCAGAAAAGCTCTTAGTATCCGCGCCGCGCGAGCGTCGATGCTGTCGGGCTGCGTCACTCCAAATCCGCAGCATCCCCATAGTGGTTATTTCCGCGCGCGCAGGTGCGAGAGACCGACGAGCGCAGATTTAGAATACTTCCCTTTCCCAACGACGTTGTACAGTTTCTCTTGGGGCTATCGTAAAAAATTAAACAAATCAGACACCGCACGCGAATATTGATGTATAGATCGACAAATTATTAGAGAATTGCAAAATATGCTATTTAAGATTCTCAACTCTAAAATGATTTTTTATTTTGTCTTATCGTCGTATTATTTTATTATAGGACATACATACATATAGCGATTTGCGCGCGTGTGTCGCTTTCTTCAAGTTCGACGCGGAATTTATCGTCGCGCCGGCGCGACGCAGCGCGTCGCGTCGTTAAATGCTTTTTCGCGAGATAAGGGCATCGCGAGCGCGGTCGGCGAGAGTGCCGCTTAGTTTAATACACGTAACGCTACTTTCCGCCCGCTTTTTCTATCAAATGCTCCGCGCCGAGCTCCAACGGGGTTCGAAGTAGTATAAGTCGTGGACAAAGTAGACGGCGTACAGAAAACCTCCATTAAAGTCCGTAGAAGTGATTAGTACGCTCCCCATTCCTCTTTCCCGTCCCGCTCTACGACCCGTTCTGCTCTTGCCCTTCGTCCTACACAAACACATACATCCTCTCCTTCATGCACACGCACACATACACACACATAACACACACGCGCGATACCCTTGTCCCTCCCGGCACCTTCTTCTCTCACTTTTCGCCCCGTCTCACACCTCTTGCAATTCCAGGGCTCTCGCATTTCGTTCTCTCCTTCTTCGCGCGGAGAACGGGCTGCAGGCTTTGGAAAACGCGCATCTCGCGATACTCGTGGGAGAACTATTATCGAACGTCGTATATAGCGATTTTGGATTTGCGACAGTGTACGGGACGCCGCGGGGCGTTGCGCGCTCTCTGTCGGCTAGGGATTCCCCGCTGAATCTGAAGTTGATACTAGTCTGATAAAAATCGGAGCGCGCATCGTTTTCTTTCGCCGTGGCCTCTGAATTTCCTCCGGTATAAAGTACCTCGGTAAGCTGGCGTGCATTTTTTAATTACGGCATTCAATAACGCGGTAATTAAGTCGTCAATTAAATTTCTGTTAAAGTGCACCTGAGATTAATTGGCAAAATAAAGTTTTATTACCTATTTACACTCTCGAAACTTATTCGCCGTAACTCTTTAATTTTCAATATTAAACAACTCCGTAACTGTACCTCGGGTTTGAAGATTCGCTGAGGAAACGTCGACTCGAAACTTATCGTAGGTCTCTTATTTAAACCATCCGGTGTAAAAGCGCCTTTTACGACGGCGCGGCCGTCGTCGAAAATTTTTCGTTGAAAATATTGGAGCAGCCCCCTATTTTTTCTGATGACGACATCGAGTTTAACGCGGAGTGTAATATAAGCATAAAACCGGATAAAATCGCGAAGCTCTTCTTCTTCTCTGAAAACATTACTTCCTGAGAGGTAACCTAAACTTCCCGCTGTTGTACGATAGACGTAACGTCATAAATCAGCCTGTAATTAAAAGAGACCGCCGACCATCGGCGGTGGTGATAAGCATGGCTTAATCCATTTCATCGGCCCAGGGTATATGGGAGTGGAAAAAAAAGGTCGTAGCCTTTCTAATTTAATCTGGCGAATGATTCCGTGATTCTCGAAGCCGGCGGCAACCCTTTCATTACTTACGTCCCCACCCTGCACCGCGCAACCCTCGCGGCTCCTTGCCTCCTCTTTCCTCTCCTCCAACGATTCCTGCACCCCCTCGCGCACGGGCGCCACCGTGAATCGGCGCAGAACACTAAATCAGCGACCGGTGTAATTTTTGTAATGGGAGGTGTGGCTTCGTAGGGGTGGCAAGCGCGTGTCCGCGAGGTAGGGGTTTCAACCGCGTGGAGGGGATATACCACCCCTGCATCGGCTTGCGTGTAGGTGGTACGGCAGGGTGGAATTCGTAGGGGCGAATGTAGGGGTACCCCGTCGAGCGTGACGCGCCACGCCGGAGGTTAATCCTCCACAGCTATTTCACGATCGTCGACGAGCGTGATCCTCGGTGATCGTCGAATAGAAGGATCTTACAGAGCCCTCGTACACTATAATTAGCCTCACTGTCAATCTAACTATTGACTAATAATTAATGATGACGTCATAATATCTCTCATGTTCTGTACATGTAATATATTTACACTTTCTTAATTATATACTATACAGCTTTTATTTTCTTGAAAAGGATTAATTGTACAACGTAATGAATAATGGTTTTCATATTTTTTTAGTTTTATTCTTATACAATGTAAATTCAACTATCGGAACAGTAAAGATGTTTCTATTTTGTAAATTATAAAATATTTAAAAATTTCCAAAACGAAAGCAGTTTATATTATAATTATAACAATTTACATATATAATAAATCGATCAAAATTTTTTTTACTAATTTTGACTTACTAACATATATATTTTTTAATTACATGTATACAATGCGAAAGAGATACGTTGAAATTCCGTATTATTAGTAGAGTTCGGAATAACTTTTTTTGCAGTTAACACATTTTCTGTAAGTTTATTACATCGATCTTTTGATAAATATTCCCGGGGAATATATTAATATTGCTAATATGAAAAATATTAGCGCGAATGAACGAAATTCTTCTACACGAGAATAAATAATATAATCGATTTTTTTATTTCTTTATTTAGTTGGCCCTTCTGTCGCATTTTCGATCAAGTCGGCAAGGTATCGATTCATTACGTATTCGTTATGATCAATCGTTGATAATTGAATCCCTCGTTCAATCGTGATTACGATCGCTTACGTCCCTTATCAAATCCCGGACAAAGTTGATTCTTACCCTCCGCGGGACGTCGACAGGCGCGAAATTAAAAAGAAACAAACACCGGCGCGCGGTATATACCATAATCGATATCCTCTCGCAATTCGCCGTCGTCTTCACTTCGTGGCGGCACGTCGTAGCGCGGCACGTTCCATCCCTTCCGTCGATCAGCCACCTTCTGCGCGCTCGCTCTTCGTCGCCGTTGGAAATCGAGGGCTCATAACTCGCCGTCCTAAACGCGCCGCCTAATCGACTGGAGTGCGGCCGCTATTCCGAATCGCGGGGTACATCCGGCGCGATGCCGTGCGGGGGGAGAGCTAAATTGTGCGGTGGAGCGCGGATAGTTGAAGGATGGACGCGCGCGAACGAGCGGCCGGGGATGAAAGCAAGGAGAGGGAAAGAGGGTGCGAGATAGAGAAAGAGAGAGAGAACACGCGCGTGAGGGGTAGTCGTTGGTGGTGGCATTTGCGACGTGGTAGGGAAAACGCGTAGGGGTATCACGAACGACGGTGGCGGAAGCTGTTGAGAGAGGGTAGCTAGGTGATGGTGGGGATTTATCACTCTCGGTGTGTGGCGTGCCGTGGCCGCACGCGGCACTCGGCAGTTTACAGTCAACCGCCGAAGCGGCGGTCTCGTGCATGGTACTTCCGGTGGGGACACTGCTCGACGCACGTTACCTCACGCATGCTTCGTCCTCGCATACTCCGAAAGTGCGCGCGGCCGAAAGAGTTGTAATAAGGAGACCTCGTTCACGAGAGCATTCGTGTAGAATCTTGGCAGGATCGCGATCGATCGTTCGGTAATTGATCACCGATGGAGAAAAACGATCCGTGGACGGAAGTTGGTGGCCGTTTCGCACGTCTTGTGCAGTGTCACGTGACGCGAAGAACTTAAACGGAGAAGATCGCTGCCTCGCAACGAAGCCTTCGCCGTTTCCCAAGCGATTGTTGACAGGTAAATGCGATTAGAGATCACGATCAGATCGGTGTAAGACGGGCGAGCGGGGAATAGAATGGGACTTTGATGAGAACTTTAGATCGCGTCGAGATTTGATTAGCCTAACAATAAGTGTAAGGGATCCGAGTGTAATTACTCAGTTCGGTGCTAGGTAACACTTATCGATCTCGATCTCGCGTCCTACGCACAGCGTGGTGTTTGCGCGAAATGCATTTACGAAACGTAAGATACGGAACGCAGGATGAGAGGAAAAGAGAAAATAAAACGCGCCGATAAGATCGCAGCCAGGGTATATAGACGATGTATAAAATGAACGTGCATTTGCTAAAGAAGTCGCGTGAGAGTCTCGCGTTAATTATAAACTGTCTTGCCTTTTAGCTTGGCAGATAAGCACGCTCTGGCACACTTCTGTATAGTCATTCACCCCCTTCTCGCGCGCTTGCATCTCGCGCGAGGGTCCCGTCTCTCATCGACCGACGTCTGTTCCAATTACCGGTCGCGTTTTAAGGCGATTCCGTTGTAGGGCTGCCGTTAGCCGTTAGCCGACGCGGATTAACTGCATCCTTAGAAATGACTCGTATAGCTCCTTTACTTCGCGATTCCTTTGTCCCGCTGAATCGTCGTAACGGCGCGTGATTATCGACTAGCGCGCGACTGCGAGGGAACGCGATTAATTGACGACGCCAATCCTTGAGACGTTTAATTAAAATTAAATAGAGACGTTTAATACGTTTTTATTGCGGCGGTTAATTAAATTATTTATATTCATCGATATATAATTTTTTTACTTCAAAAGTAACGTGCGCCGCGCTTCTTTCGCAGCGAAAGAGAAAACTTGCGCGAAATTAAATTTCAGTTTATATCTTTTTGCTTTTAAATAATATTCTTGCTTCTCGAAAAACTGAAATTGTAACATTCAAAGTCGATGAGGTAATTTCGTCCATTTATGACAGTCGAGATACATACGTTTCTTCATTGAACCATCTAGTAGTAATGTCTCAGACGGATGCTATGAGATTACATAATGCACTATGTATGAATACCCGTTTTCGAGATATCGTCATCCAATATGCAAGAGCGAGCCGGTTGTAGCGCGTGACAAAGCTTTCACGAAGATTAGCGCTAGGTGCAATCTCGCGAGCGATTCGTCGAAATGGCATGGTTATTATATATTCCTTGGAATTATTTTTAAAGCTTATTACGCGCGAAATTACCGAATTATAAATTATTCTTATTATACATAAAAGGAAGGAACCCCCATCGATTTAGGATCTATAATCGATTAGAACCAATAAACTGTTACAAAAATAGTCGCTTTATTTTACTAACTTCTAAAATAGATTTTTTATATTATGTTTCCTTAATGCAAGTTTAAATATTTTACAGAAAGATATGTGTCCTGCACTTTTGAAAAACGTATCATCAACATAAGATCTTTATTTATGGCGTAATGTGCATTTTCTGTTTACTTTTGGCGGAAATTTAATTAGAAATTTAATTAACGAATTATCGAGCATCAGAGAAGCCTTCAGCTTCGATTAAGAGATTGAAAAGAAAATTTCAGTGGATAAATACCGCTGATGAATCTCTTCGTTAAAGAAAACCGGAAATATCGCCGTCTTCAATCTTCCTCTCTTTCTTCGTCTTCTTATAAGATAAGATACATATGCATTCTTCTCGCGTAGCCACATAACGCGTTTCATTCTCACATATGTCGTCAGGCGTCGGTTGAAGTCGAAATAATGAAGCTAACTGTCTGTCCGGACGAGCATCTTGCCCTGTTCCTTGAAGGCCCGACCGCCTCCTTCATCAGCGACCTTTCCTCTCCCACCTCCTCTTCTTTCTCTTCATCTTCCTTCGCCTTCTCCTCCTCCTCCACCGTCGCCGTCTCGACGTCCCACCGAGAGAACGTCTCAACTGTCGGCCACCCGCGTGTACTCGTCCGTTTGAATGCCGATAATTGGCACTAGTTTCAGTCGGCGGCGGGCTCGTTAGCCGGCCGGCTAAAGAGAATCGCTTAATTATTTCGTTTGAAGTTGGCTTCCGATAGGAGGTAGGTATAGGTACGGCTAACGCGCGCACGGATAAATCGAGAAAGCTTGTGCGAGCGCGAGACCTTCGACCGGGCGCGTTTGTTTCGCACCGACAAATTGCCGCGGCTAATTAGCCTCGCGGGCTAAAAGAGGAGGGAAGGTTGCTGCTGCTGCTACCGCTGCTGCGGACGCCCTAGCCGTTACTGCCGCTATTTCGCCGGGTTTATTACCGTGGCTGCTGAGTCAAAACTGTGTTGCGCTGCTTCCGCCATTGTTTCAAAAAATTTCCCCCGCTGCTCGTAAAAAATGAAGCGAATTGTTATATGCCAGTTCTTGATACGATGTACGATACGCGCCGCGCCTCTCAAAATTGACTGGTTATTTGGCAGTTCTTTCAATGGTTTCTATACAAAACAGATAGCTTTCTTTTTTAATTGAAAATTGCAGTGAAACTAATATATACACACAGCAGCAATAAATAGAAAATAGATAAATTTAAGTAATTCCCATACGTTTATGCATGTACATCGTTTATAAACTTCGAGATATAGGCCCGGAGGCAAGTATTCGTTGCATGTGTTCTTTTATAAACTGGCAGTAGAAGTCTCTTTTGCCAAAGCAGACCTTTTTTTTTGCAAATGGCATTTTCCTCGTTTTCCGGACATTATAGCGTGCTAGCGGGCCGCTGCTATAATTTAATAACGCCGGGGCGCGCGTAATGCCTTTCGACACGAGTCAGCGATAATTCCGCGGCGAATGTCCAATAAAAAGCCACTTTGCCCGATCGAAATATCAAATGTAATCCTCTTAAGTCGGCCGCACCGTCGAACGTGTATCTCGCGGGCTGACCATCGCGCTCTCTGTCCTTCTCCTCCTGCTTCGCGCTCCCAACCCCCCCCCCCCCCAACGGTCTATCAACCCCTCCTGGACTCTATCTCTGTCCGCCTCGGTGAGCTACTAACTTTTACTTCCCCTCTCTTTGTGATACCCTCTTCTCTTTTCCACTCTATCTCTCTCCTTTCCGAACCGTTTTCTCGTTCCGCATTTTTCTTTCTCGTCTTCCTTAGGTCGGAGGGGTTGCTTTTACGGCGATTGAAGCTTCTCGTGGGTCCTTGGGCACACCGCCAGGTGGCAGTGCCGCGTCCTTCTGGGCGTCGGCCCCGATGTCCTTTCCCTGCGAGCTGCGAGATTTTTCTTCGTACGGTGGTGCCCTTGTGTACTTAGGATGTCGCACGCGTCGCCACGGACTCCGGTACCAAGTACATCAGTACCTTGGAGGTGGCTGAGAGATAGAGGAGCTAAATCTAAGCTTCCGAGATGATCTGGGAAATCAAAATTGCTCCAGCAGAATTTTAACTACGCGGCAGAAGACTGACGGAAAAGTTCCTAAGATACGGGATCGACGAGAGTGCAGGGCTACCGAGGAGTATCTTCGATCGTGGATCGCGGGGGGCGCGGAAACAACGCGGACGACACTGGCGCGAAATTCCGCAACATTCTTTTATCGATCGTTAAAAGTTTCATCGGCGCTCAACGGTTGCTCCTTCGGCGCGACGCTATTGAGAGCACCCCGTACAATTAGCCTTCTCTCATTAAAGAACCATTCGCAGCGGCACCGAATGCGCCGAGCCGATGTTGAATAATTAGCATTCGCTACCGACCGAAATCGATTTGTTAATTAATAAAGCGCTAACGTTCGCCGTACTAATAATACCGGTCAACAATTGAATAGAGAGCGCGTTCATTAACTCGCCGCGCCATAGCAGCCAGCTAACGCCGGGCATCCCGGATCGACTCTACATCGACTCGGATAATCGAATTTGTTGCGGGACCCCTTGGCGAAGGGCGATCGTCGCGTAAACGACGTTATTTACAAGAAAGGAATGCGATGACTACCAGAGGAAAAGGACTTTACTTTATCGTTGGACATTCCCGTTGCGACCTCCTCCTTTCTCTTTCTCTCTCTTTTTCTGTTTCTTTCTCATCGTCTTTTTCTTTTTCTCTCTTCGTTCTCTCACCGTACCTACCGAGACTCCGTGCCACGAATTTTCCTCTGCACCCTTCGCAAAAAAGAAGCCCGGAGGAAAGTTCCTTTTCCAACTCGTTCGGTGTGCTCTGCCGGGTTACCGGCTATTGACCAGGATATCTTTCGATTATCAAGACCATCCATACCTACCGCCTTAGCCAAGCCGGCTCCATTGTCTTCTCGGCTCTTTCAATTAATGTTTTGATTGATTTCGGACCCTCGGTTGGAGAACGCGACCCTCCCTCATGATCGGCGCGCCCTGTCCGTTTTCTTTCTCTCTCCCTCTCTCTCTCGTTCTCTTCGAGCAATACTCGAGAGTTGGTTCTCCATAATCGGCATTCCGTAGGAGATAGAGTACGGAAACGTGAGAATTTCGTGCGAAAGAAGGATATTGCACCTTCGTTGCTTCCTTCATGACGTAATGGCACGATACTTACGATAATGGATTCAATTAGTCTTAAAGCGATTTGTATCGAAAACTGTACTTTGGAAATATAGTTTTGCGAGATAACATAAATTTAGAGCATAAATTTTAGCTAACTTCTTTGAGGATTTGCTGTCAGCTTTTATACGTAAAAGGTAATAGATGTATTGGCTCCAAATAAGGATAGTTTGGTGTAAGATCTGCATATAAATGAAACAGTACCAGCGTTATACAAAATATATATATATATATATGTATAAATGTATACGAAAATACCAAGTATTTCTTATTGTTTAAAGTTTAAATACGGCGAAGAATGGCGAATTAGAGAGTTAACGATTCTAAAAAGCTAATTGCGGTCCCTGGCTTGGATTACCAGAGATTTTCCTCTTCCGGAATACTGCGTGCCGCAGATAAATTCTACCCCTCTCTCTCTAGGACGTACGAGAAACGGCGCGCGCGACGTCGCCGACGACACAGCGACGGGGGGTTGGCTGCTGGTAGACGACGACGGTCCCCGAATCGGTGTTATACCGGTGGCTGTTTTATTGCGAGATTTGCGGCGTGGCCTCCCCGTGTAACAAGACTTACTGAGATCTTAATAGAATCTGAGACCACCCCCCTTCTCAGTCGCGAGTCTCACACCACCGCCAGAACGACTAACTCGTTCTTCGTCTATGGTTCCGCGCCTTTCCAACCACCTCCGTCTCACCGACCACCCTTCTCCCTTCGACGGACTTTTGGAGGGTGAGGAGGACGAGGTCGAGGGGATCGCGCGGGAAGGGACGGACGGGAAGTTGACCCCGGTACTGCATCCCTTTGGCGAAAAAAGAAAACTGCCGCTTATATTCTAAGCGTATATAAGAAGGATGGGAAGGCTGACGGGGGAGGGGAGAGGACGAAACGCGGCGTGGGCGGGAGCGATCTGAAGGGTGATTTATGAATATTGCCTACGGAGAAAAGTGTATCGCTACCGCGCTACCACGTCGATTCTCTCTCTCTCTCTCTCTCTCTCTCTCTCTCTCACTCTCTCTCACTCTCTCTCTTTCCTTCGAAGACTTCGAAACGACTCCTGCGTGGCGATTCCTTTGGTACACATTCGCGTTGTTTCCGGGAGGAGGACGATCGCTCGAGACGATCGAGAACTTTGCCGAGGCTGTCTTCGCTGACTCGTATATTGACGAGTATTGGCGAATGCGCGATAAAATTTTCATTGTTTTAGCCTTCATGAATCTTCCCTCGATAAAAAAAGTTTTTTCGATTCCTAAACATGAGGGTGAAGCGTCTTGTCTTTTTTAACAAAATTGAATACATTAAAGTAATTAAAGTATGAAAGAACTTCATGGAAGATAAAAAAATACGAACTATACGTATGCAAATGTGTATATTCATATATTTTGTACAAAATTTTTAAATTTTATGTAAAATGTTTTAAGGATGAAAAAAGTACAGTATTATTTAATATTTTTTTATTAGAACGAACAATGTCGTGTCGCAAATGATAAAAACGAGACTCTTTTTGCGATCGAGTTCGCCCGCCGTATTTCGCTCTTTTGTCATTTCGGTTTCTCGTAGTCGGATCGATATGTACTCCCCCTCTGCGAGCCGCGCCGCGCTCCGAGGCTCACCCTTATCCCGTAACTAACACAATTGGCATCGTCAAGACGATCTCACGTGCGTCTTAATTATCCCGTTGTGCGGCGCCGCGCGCCGGCCCGGTCAGGAGCATCGAGTTGCAGTGAATATTTTATAGCGACGGTGCCGAAGAGAGAGACGCGAGGCGTCGTGGCGCCGCTTCGCTCCGCTCCGTTCCGTTCCGTTCCGTTCCATTCCGTGCTACGCCGCACCGGCATCAGCACCGGTGTGATAGCAGTATAACGGCGCAAGAGTAGGTCTGTTCTCGCCCTCTCTGCTTGCTTTTCACTCCCTCTGGCCACCCAACATTCCCCCCCAGGAAGCTTGTTAGGCGACGCCGTGCTCCGCTATCTTCTAATTGGCGATATAATGATCCTGAAGGATGGAATATGCCGTGGTCCTGAAGGACCCGAGGAGAGAGAGAGAGCAGCCTCTCGCTCGCTTTGTCAGGGATGAGATTAAAATTTGGCTCTGCCTTACCGTCTCTTTCTCTCTTTTTCGTCGCTCTCCCTCTTACGTTTCTTTCTTTTTCGTCCAACTCATTTCTTCGCCTTTATTTCGACGTGCCCTCCTTCGTCGCCGCTGCGTCTCCGTAATTTGGGGATCCTCAAGATAAAGAGAAGAGTTAGGAAGTAATTTATATTTCGCGCTTTCTCTCATCTCCAAAAATATCTGCACACGAAGAAATCACAATCAGTCGGCCGTCTACGGCGATTTAATCGTGCCGATCGTCCGGGTCTATTAATTAATCGACCATTACCTGCATAGTTTGAAATGCGCAGCGCGGAACAAGTACTCGTTCTAATTACGCGCGCCCTCATTAACCGTAGTAATATATAGTAAATTTACAACTTGTAATTATCTCTCATCCGGCAACGACGACAACGACGATGGCGACGTCGACGTCGACGACGAGTATGACTACGATAGCTCGCGCAACACCGCGACGTAGTTTCGCCCGTGTTCACCCAATCAGCGAAGGCGGTATATCCGTATCGTTATCGCTGCTCGTCCATTCAGAATTTACGAACGGACCCTTGTAGCGGTGTTGATAGTTACGAGGCCGGTCTCAATTAGTGGAACTTACGTCGCTAGGGTCCAATTAGACGTAGGCCAGCGCAGCTACACCCTGTTTGCCCAAGTTTGCCGTGCACCATCCTCACCATCGTCGTCGTCAACGTCGTCGTCGCCGCCGTAGTCGGCGTCGTCGGGTAGAGTTGCCCGTCGTCCCCGCAGCTGCAGCGGCACTGGTTAAGGGTGTCTTTTTCCTACGCTAATGATTAATTAGCAGTCTCTTCACTTCATAGTATAATGACACGGGATCCACAGCCCGGGTAAGAGAGGGTAGGACCGTCGGATCATTATTAAGCCCCGAAATTGCAGCCGTGCTTGCCACTTCTTCTCTTCGGTTCTTCTTCAGAGGATTTTACAATTCGGAGAAAGGGGGGAGGGGTATTAATAAACGGACTTCTCTCTGTATCCGTCCATTCCGCCGCATTGTGTTATGACGAAGCGCCATATTTTATTGAGCATCTTCGATACGAGTTTCTTCGATGTAAGAAAAGCGGCTTCTCCGATTGAACTGGCGAGTGCAGTCACTCACAGTTTGGGTCAGCCGGGTACGTCACGCTGACCTTTAACCGTAATAATATATTGAGTTCACTAAACTTCCGTTCTCCTCCTGCGAGACGACTTCACCCTCTCCGCCGTCGCTGTCGCCGTCTCTCTTTCGCTCACGTATAACCATCCGTATTTGTCCATCCCGCGCGCACTCGGTCTCTCCTTTCCGCCTCCACGGACTTTCTTTTACATTTATTTATTTCCTAAACGTCCGTCCCCACCGGCTACTTTATATTTGACATTTTTATTAAACCACCTAGACCGGCCCTGTGTCCGCTCCGACGGAATCCCCGGGATAGACGGACGGACGGCGGGAAACGCGAGTCAGAAGGGTGGCTTGGAAGCGCGACAGGGGACGCGGGGGAGATGGAGTTCTCCCATATTGCTGTTAGAGCAATTTCGTAATCTCGGAAGGGTGCTCCTTATATTGACCGAATAAAAAGTCGTATCCGTTGCTGATTCCACGATCGAATATCGCCGTTCCGTTCGAGGTTCACCCGTGTTCGAAGGAGGAGGAGGGAAAGAGAGGGGGGGCGATTGACCGTTCGCGTCGACACGGAAAAATCGCTCGAAATCAGTTTGCCATTTTACGATTATGCTATCTTGCAGACGAGAACTGTCGCGCAGCGCGCGACCCGAGACGCGAGACCGATTTTATCGGCGAAGGATCGAATTTCTCGGCGACCTCCTCCTCGTCGAGAAATAAAACGATGACTGCTAGTTTCCAGTAGCCAAATATGATACGGCAAATACCGGCGGTATACAAATACTAGGATTTTTATTATTAACATTTTATTATATATACATTACCAGTACCTTATCGCGGACTGGATCACGCAGAATTTCCTGCCTGGCATAGCGCATGTTTATGACGAAATCGCTGCGTTTTAAAAGATTTCTGAAAATTCCTGGGGAGATCCGAGAAGATATCGCTGCAGTGTGTAAAGAGTCTAATTTCCATAAGACCGACAGTAGTAAAAGACGCCGTAAATCGCGTCGAGCGAATTTCGTCCTTTCGCAATTTCGTTTTATAAGCGAATCGAAGTATCGACGGTGTCCGCGCTGACGACATCCGCCGCGAGATAATACAATACCCGAAACGTTTTTGCGTGGAACCGGCCGATCATTCACAATCAGAGTGGCAATATCCCGATATTAGCGAAAAAGCACATGCACTTGCAGACTCCCTTCCTGATTTTTTAGGTAATTTTTACACAAGTGTCTAAATACATTTCGCTTTGATATCGATCTAAGAAACTTTCTCAGCCGCCTAATGACATCCTCTTCCGCGAAAAAGCTCATAATAAATAAGGCTTATTATTTTTCTTTACATATAATATTTCATAATTTTTGGATGTGTTCTACATAAATTAGTTCGTTTTCGAGATGAACTTGTGATTGTGACAGGCGAGTAATTTTAATCAACGTACGATGTGTGAATTCTCGCAGCAACAGGCTCGAAATTTTTCACCGATACGAATGATTAATTTCACCCTGATTTTTTTTGTTTGATATTTTGGTATCTATGCACCGAACTTTTAATTTGCTCGCGAGCATTGGCAATTTCGATATTCGCTATTTGCCAATGAAAAGGGTAAAGTAACGTCCATTTTTTTTTATTGTTTAACTCGTGTAACCATCGCGATCAAATACGATGCAGGCATGGCTATAGCAGTTTGCAAAATACGGAGGATAGATGCACGAGTTCTCCCAGTCGCGAATTCATCCACGGTCGAACTCGTTCATCGTTCGGGTTTATTTCGAGCAATCGGTTATCGATCACGCAATTAGCATTAGGTACTAAAAAGAGCTTAAGAACCGTCATCGTTAGCCGCGTCTTTTCGCGGCGCGTTGCACGCGCATTTTTTTTTTTTTTTTTTTTTTTTTTTTTTTTAAATTCTATCGCGATGTCAATCGGACTAAGGGAGGAGAATCATTAAAAAAAACTAGACCCAGGGAAAAACGAAGCGTACAGGTCGTTTGACGAATCACGAGGCAGCTTTAGGATATACCGACGTGGGAGGCGCGCCGCGAGAGGAAACGAGGCGGGGGGGATGATGTTTTTTTCCTCGGCGGCGCCTCTTTAATTTGCCCTCCAATTAACGGACGGGGTCCTATTTGAAAAATACCTGCCACGAGGGCTGGCAATTATACTTCTTCCTTTTTTTTGCGTCACGAGCGCGTTATTAGCGCTATCCGTCCAGCCCCGCTACCTCCCGCCCCTCGCATCTCTCTTTTTCTCCTTCGTCTCTCGTTTGCTCTTTCCTTCCGTCCACCTCTCGCACTCTCTCACCTATTTCCTCCACTTCTCTCATCCATTTTGTCTTAGTGCATGTGTGCGAGCGTGAGGGGTTGGGGAGGGCGAGTGGACGAGCGTATCCGCGCGATTGTATGCGTTTTACGTGTATTGCGGAACACGCGGGTGAAGTGATGCGACGATGGGATGAGGGGAGGCGAAGGAAGGAAAAGGATGGAGCGAGATAACGAGATAGAAGAGGACGGAAGAGAGAAAAGGGGTTGGTGGTAGCGGGTGGTAGCGAGAGAGAAAATTGGAACCGGGAGCGAGAGAGCGGTGCGGCGCGGTGCGGTGCGGTGCGGTATGGCGCGGTGCGGTGGCTGTGGGTCGCGCGGGGCCGCAGGGAGGGAAGGAGTGGCGTTTATAACTCGTGCCCGGGTCTCCCGGCTTTGAGAAGGCCAATTAGCAGCATAAAGCTGCAGCTCGGCCCCGAGGCCGAGGATGTTTGTATGTAATAATGGATTGTTACTCAAAGTATCCGGCTAATTAATTAAGCCCCCGCCGCGCGTCCGCCCGCTCGTCGTCGTTCCGAACGGCGCGGCGCGGCGCGGCGGTAGTTGACGGTGACGGTGGCGGCAAAGGAGGTGAGCAAAGTGGGCTGCTGCCCGCTATCCCTGTACGTCACCCTCACCCGCCAAGGCGGATCGCCTCGGAAGAACGTAACTGCGTTCTCGCGATCACGAATGCCGTTTTCGCCCCCCCCCCTCTCCCGCGATCCTCGCGCGGACGTAACTTAATCGGATAAAATCGCATTTTTTTAACTTGACCACTGTGGCGGCATAAATCGCGGGACAGCTCGCGATTTCCGTGATTGAGAAAATACGGAGACAATTTAGATTCATAATTTACGAGAATTAAAAAATGCAATTAAAATGTATCCTCGTCCATCAATGTTATCGCGTAAACTTGAAATACAAAATAGAAATTTTGCGTGATTTTACACGAAACAAACAAAGAGTCAATTACTCATCGTTAACATTCCCGAGTGGGACGCAACGTTTAAAGTTCAAATAGGATAGTTTACAATTTATCTCAAGATGGGATAAAACTTCCAGTTTCCCCACTTGTGGGAACGAAATGCGGTGAACGTTAAAATAATTGGCGCTATAGAGAAATTTATTTTCGCCTGAAGAATGCTCGCTCAGCGCGCTCGTTCCGCGGGACGGTTGAGAGACGGGCTGCTTCGGGTGTCGGTAGGTATAGGCGAAAAGAGAAAAGAGAGGAAAGGGAGGAGCGCGAGAACGAAAGAGGAAAAAGAGAAATGTTTTATGCATCGCGAAAGATTCCGACGACGCTCGTGACGCAGCGCGTCAGTGCTTATTGGAGTCTGAGCGCGCGAGGACGGGCGCAGAGGCACGGTTCCAATTAGCCGCGCTAATTATTGCGTGCTGTCAGCCACTTATACGACCGTCGGAGATGCTTGTAACGGCGGGATACGCGTGCATGGCACGCCAAACGTCCGCGGTTGTCGCCCCCTTAAAAAGACACGCAGATGCATACAACCCGTCTGAATGCTCGGGGAAGGTTCTCATTAACTCGGGAAATCAAATTTCGAGGCGCTCGGAAATGACGACGCCACGCGTATAATTCTCTCGTCGCGAGTACAACTTTTTTCTCTCAGTCCGAGCTCCTCTCGGCTTGCTGAGAATTTTATTTCACTCCGTATATTTATCCAACTGCGCTCGATAAGCGATTTTAGGTGTTTAGCGATTATTTCAAGTTCTATCACATCAATGTTAGGAAATTGAAAAGAAGAATCTGCAGATTTTTTTCTTTTTTAGCAACGATGCGGGAGAATATAATTGTAACGATTTGATTATTGCTTTTGATGTTCCAGACGGCGCCGTAGTTGAGATCACGATGACTATGGACGTGAGCAAATCCGAGACGAATAAAAATGGTTCGACGCAGCAGGAGTGCGCCGGCTGCGGGAAGACAATTACGGAGAGGTAAACGGCGACACACGTATAAGCAATGCACTCCTGTACAATCTGTATTCTTAAAAAAAACATCTCGTCCTTCTGTATTAATAAATCTGCTATGCTATATTCAATATTTTGTCGCAAGGACATACATTGCAGATATCGATCTCCGATCTCTCTAAAGCGGTCCACTTTCGCTTCGTTTATAAATGTTCAGCCATGCTTTTGCGTAAATGTATTTTTAAATATCAAGATAAGAGAGGTATTTTCAAGACTTAACGGCCGGTAAGAACGAAAACTACGGTCGGTCCTTCAGGTACCTCCTCAAGGCCCTGGACCTCTACTGGCACGAGGACTGCCTCAAGTGCGGATGCTGCGACTGTAGGTTAGGCGAGGTCGGCTCTACCCTCTACACCAAAGCTAATCTTATCCTCTGTAAGAGGGACTACCTCAGGCTCTTCGGGAACACGGGATGCTGCGCGGCATGTAATAAGCAAATACCGGCGTTCGAGATGGTCATGAGGGCCAGAACGAACGTCTATCATCTCGACTGTTTCGCCTGCCAGCAGTGCACTCATCGGTGAGTGCGAACGACAGAATTACCCTTTATTACTAGGTCCGATTCTTTTAATGAGATTTTAATTTATCTTCGTTATTAGATCCGGTCCTTTCTTCAAAGCAAAATTCGTCTATTCTCATTGCCCCCTCCCCGCTCTAAAGCGTGAATTTACGATAGTCTTATTTTGAGAAAATGTAAAAAGAGATACAGCACTATACACAGAGAACAGATTCACTATTCCGGAACCATGTATATTGCAACGCACAGAATTATTTAGAAATCCGCGCGATTTGCTTGTATTAAACGACAGGTGGAATTTCGAAAATAGAAACAAAACTCGCTTTGGGCTCGTCAATTATTAAAAATTACCGCGTGACGTAAAACGCGGGACAACCGGTGGACGACTCGAATCAGTAAATTTGCTACCTCGCTTCCCGCCCCTCCGACCCACCATCTTCCTTTATTTTCTTATACCGTTCACTTTCATGGCGATGCATCTTTCCCGTCGCGTGGACACAGCATGGGTGAAGGCGAGGAACGACTACGGGGAAGAGACTACTAGTCCGCGAGACAGACTCAACGGGAAGGGGGTGGGGATTAACGGGGATAGGTTGCTTTACAGGTCAGCTGGGAAATCACCCTGCGCTTTTCCGCGCCATGACCTCTCCTTTCTTTCGCGATGCCGTTCTCCGAACCGACTATAGGTCGTGAAACCTTGCGGCACGTTCTCGTGCAGCCCACGACCTCGGTTCTCCATCTGCCGAAATGTGCGATTTGCCGTCTACTTCCTTATCGAACTATCGTTCGTTGAACTATTTTTCGTTCATTTTTATCAATATTTAATTAGCATAATTTTATTTTTGATGACAATTGATATAATTGATATATTAGTTATTTTTAATTAAATAGGTAAGTAAGATTAATTTGAAAGTTTATAAAATAAAAATTGGAAATTTTCAAAAACAGTATTTATCCTCATTTAGTTGTGTGCCAGGAGCATCTTTGGCATTCCGCGGCCTTAAAACTTCGTTAATATATTCATTATTGATTATTGTCGTGAGCTCTTTAATTCTAAGGCGCAATTTGAGACTTTTTGTAATCAATGAGTTACTACCAACTGAACGATGAACTCTGATGGGAGATTAAGTATAAATCCAAATTTTAATAGGTTTTGAATTTTGCTTTTATAAGTTTCTTCTGTATCCTAATACAAGTTTATAAGTTTCATAAGTTTCTTGGCGATATAAAGGTCTTGCTTCAGGGCGAGAATAAACGCCCTTCTCTCTTTCCATCTTTGTGTCATCTACTTTGTCTTTCGAGAAAGACCAGTTACTTACGAACCAGTATTTTCACGTTCGATCGAGATCATTTTCGCTCGCATTTTCGCGGGCGGGACACCGACTCCTTCCAGGATCTTGTATAGATCATATATTTCTCCACGATACGCGCAATATTGAATAGAATCAATTGAAACGAGAAAGATCAACCGTCGCAGATTTATCTATCAAACTCGCTCGTTATCACCCGTTACTCTTTTCTCCGGTCATTTTAATTATCTCCGGACCACAGTACAACGTTTAAACAATATGTAGCAACGACGAAACGGCGGAGACCTGTCGCGATTCAATGGTGGGAAGCGTACAGACGAGTGCACAAAAGCCAGCGGAGCGATACAATGCTGGCTTACGGATGAAGTGACTCGTTTTGGGGGGTAACAACGACAAGGAGAAAGCAGATAGAGCAGAGAGAGAAAGAGAGAGAATCTGTAGTCGCCCTGTCGCTAGAGAAAGGCGACAGAAACAGGGAGAGAGAGAGAGAGAGAGAGAGAGAATGAGGAGGTGGACAGGGGATATGATAGAGGAGCCGGAGGTGGAGGATGTAGTTTTAAGCCAATAGCGATGGTTCGTCCAGGCGTGTGGCAAACGTTGGCACAGCGTCTCAAACAATGTGAACAAAAGAACATCAATTTTACGTTTTTATCGTCCGGCATTGTCTATCTTCGACAATGCCCCCGCTCACGCGCGACTCGCGGCGAAACTGGCCCTGTAGCGGGGTAAGGGGAGAATAGCGCGCACATCAGGATCAAAACGAATCCGTACGGAGGGGGATGCCGCGTGGGGGTCCGTCCTTTGGAAAAGAATCGCGGACGCGTGACGTTCGTTGCCGACGCGAGGTAGGAGCCGCCGATACGTTGGTTTTGCGGGGCTGGGATAAAAGCGGATTGCGAAGAAGTAAATTGAGACGGTCGCACTCACAGCCCCGGGTCATTATATTTGTTATAACAATCGCGTTGCGTGTCGCGGATGATGTACGAGCGCAATTAAAACGCGCGCGAGCGAGCGCCCGCGATAAAATATGCCTGATGCGGAATATTCGGTGCGACCCCCGTGCGCGCTTGCGATCGTGCCGCTAAAAAGCAGGCATGCAGGTAGGTAAATTTGAAGAGGGCAATTACTCGCAGCGCTGCGCGTCCTGTAACGAGACGACTTAGAGTTTGCAATTAAACAGCAACAATTACACGGGGTAACTTTAGACTGTAATAACACAGAATAAAGGGTTGCCAGTTTCTGCGACTAGGCTCCCACCCTCCTGGTTAGAGGATGATTTACCGATGCAATTAGCTCTCTCTCTCTCTCTCTCTCTCTGCCCCCTCCCCCTTCTCTCTCTTTCTCTCTCTTTCGCCCTCAATACACACGAATACATACACACACGTGTACATTAGCGCAAGCGCGGGCATCGCGTATTCGCTTTCTCCCCGATTTCTTTGCTTCCGTCGAATCCGGTCAAACATAATGACTGCTCGATTAAACTTTCGCCCCTGCGACTCGGATTTGATATCTCGTCGGGGCGATATTCGGCGAAATTACAAACGATGTAGAATTTCTCATTCGTAGATAATTACTATTTGCAATCGAAATTGTTATAGCGTAAAGTATTTTTGTACTTTTTATTATTTTTGAAAATGGTATTAATTGTTTACATGGTACAATTACAACGCGTAATATTACACGTTATTGCTCGTGCTTTTTCATTATGTTTGATAAGATCGCGGCGGTTATCTGTTTCGAAATGACGTCCGGATTGTGCTCGCGTGTGTGCGCGCTCTCAGCTCGACGCTCGACCCGCAATTTTCGCGATTCGCCGCGGGTGCGTCGAATAAAGATTTTATCTGAGAAACTGGCGAGAGACGCGCACGGCGAAGCAGCTAAAACTTTGATGCGCGCCGAAGCTTGCGCGCAGAGGACGGTATTACTCTTTGAAGGCTACGGCCACGTCGTGGGAACGATCCGTAAAGTGCCTCTCTAACGGGGTCACACGCATTGCCACCGGTGGTATCATTTATTGAATCGCAACGTCTTCTTTCCACCTTCGCGCCTTTCCATCGCGTCGACCGAACATCGTCTTCGCGCGCTTCTCTTCGCCTCCTCGTGTCGGCGTTACCTCTCTCTCTCTCTCTCTCTCTCTCTCTCTCTCTCTCTCTCTCTCCTCTCTCTCTCTCTCTCTCTCTCTCTCTCTCTCTCTCTCTCTCTCTCTCTCTCTCTCTCTCTCTCTCTCTCTCTCTCTCTCTCTCTCTCTCTCTCCCCCCCCCACCCTCCATTGTCCTGCAGCCGGGTTACCTTCGTTAAAGATTCAACCGAGTTATCTGAGCGCCGTCCAGATTGAAATTTTTCATGCAGACCCGAGAATCGTTTTCACTTCTCCTCGTCGTTAAGGTGGTCCTTTCGTGCGAACAAGTATTAGATAGGTACCTAAATTTGATATATGTTAAATATACAGTAATAAGGGGCATGTGTACGAAAAATCAAGTAAGGTTACCGACACTTTACAAGAAATAAGTCATTCTAAATATGCGTTCGCGGAGCGTGCCATTGTCATTCTATCCTTGTTTACATCTGATGAACGAGAAAGATAGAATGATGCAAATCGCCTCGTCCGAGGTTCAACGATCGAATAATACATGTGTACTTAGCGATCAGATGAATACATTATTTATGTCTTAAAATATTCCCTGAAGTTTCCGGATTTCGTATACATACCTTGAAAATAAGGGCTTACCGAATGTTTTGCTCTGATATATGAGGTTAAATAAGTAGTGGATCCACGCGCATATTGCTTTACTCGTACTGTCATGCCTGACCTAACCTAAATCGAGTCCAACCGCACTACTATTGTGATATTTTTTTTAATTAGTAAATAATCAAATACGATTAAATCGTGTGTGTAAAATCATGTTATATTATTATAATTATTGGGATGTTGTGTAATGTCTGTCAATATGTTTGTTTTCATTTACCTCATGACGGACTGTTACTTGACTAGCTGGGTCCGCGAAAGGACCACCTTAACTGCTCTCGACGCGGACGATTCACCAGTTCGGATGTTTCTCAGATGTCCCACAAGCTGGAGATTTTACCCCCCCGTGAAATTTTGCGAAATAAATCCGCAATGCCGACTCGTAAACACAGGTTCGATCTTGACGAGTAGACGCGGTAATCTCCGACCAACGATCTCTTCTCTGGACTTTCAAAGGATGAAAAAAAATTGCAACGCGTCGCGGGCTCCCGGGTGCCGTGAAACGTGTCAAAACGGCCGTAAACAATGTGATGTATCCCGCGATGCGCAGGGGTAGACGAGATACGCGTGCGACGAGGCAGGGAAGGCGGCTGGCGAGCACGTAATAAAAAGAAAATTGAATGGAAACACTTACGGAATTGCGCCAATTACGTAGGTGCAGGCGTGCTAGATGCGCTCGTGCTGTAATAAAGCGCCCGCATGGCGCGGCGGCGGCGGTGGCGGTGGCGAATTTGTTCTCATTGCGATGAACGCAGAGCGAAAGATAAATCAAGTTTTAAACGTTTATGACTTGGCTCGCGCGAGCATTATACACGACGAGCTTCGATACGATGGAAATTAAAACTTTGTAAAAAGGACTTTGTCCGACCGCGATTTTAATATTTCGCTCGTGATAGTCGCGAACAAAAATATTTTCATACCTGAAAATGTCTTGCGATATGTTTCTGCGTTACTATAATTTCTAGACTTATTTTGTTGTTAGTCTTCTATATTATATATTTCTCTACTACAATTTCTCTCTATCACTAGATGAACATCGAGAAATATTATAAAATATTTTTGCAATTCTGATGATCTTAAATTTACTATATTCTTTTTACTTTCTAATTATTATTTGTAAAAAATAATAAGGTACTTGAGAGATATCATACTTGATGTCGCTTCAACACGTTACATGTTTTAATTTTAATTTTTAATCAGGATTTTATCCAATCAGCTCCAGTATAACTGACTTGAATAGAATATCTGTACACGCCTTCTGACCTCCCTTGTCGCACTGATTTTGGGCTACGTCGTATCACACGGTCGTGTAAAAATGCCCTAGAGGGGGGCTAGGTGGAAAATTACGGGGCAGCGTGTGCGCTGATATCGTTCCGCGGCAGACATTTGCGCCGTTTTCGCGAGAAAGGATCGGGCTTTGCGCGGCATTATTCGCGCGCATAATGGAAGGCCCCGGGAATGACTGCGCTTGTGCAACGCGATAATTCCATTGCCCGCGCAATTACGACACAGTATCTGCCTCTAGCCAGACGGTCGAAAAAGGTATTCCGAAGCGTTACAAGGATTATTTTCATTTAAACCGTCGAGAGTATTGCCCGGTTGAAGCCCGGATATTAATTCTTTTTTTCCCCCACGTCTCTCCTTCCCGCCCCGAGATTAATGGGGAATGATTAATGGTGAAATACAAATACGCTTTCGTCGATTATATCGCGCACGTATGATGAAACGCAGTAGGAATATCGATTACAATAACGACAAGCGCATTGTTTCGATTAATTCGTTTAATTTGAGTTTATTGTAACATTGTAACTTTGTTCGTCATTTTATTTCTGATGTATCGTGATTTGCAAGGAAAACATTATTATCCGTTATAGTTATCTTCTTTCTAAGAAACAAACAAAAATCTCGGCTAATTCTCTGATCGTTCATTATTGCTAATGCTGCTTGATGAAGCAATAGCATTAAAAAGTAATTCATATATCTCTCAGAAAAAAGCCCGATGCGCTCCAAGAAAATAAGCACTTAATTATTGTAAAATAACTTTTTCATGCCATTCTTACCGTGTCAAAAAAAAGCAGCAATGTATTTTTTGTGTATATACAAAATAATTAGGCAAATCTGGATTAAAAGATTAGAAGAGCGACCGGTATCGAGAAAACGAGAGAGAGAGAGAGAGAGAGAGAGAGAGAGAGAGAGCGATGGTTGCGCCGAAGGGCGAAAGAGCGGGTGGAAAGCGAGAGGGATAGGTATCCGATTGGAGTGTGGCGTCATTTAGCAGACGACGCGTATAATGGGGGAAACGAGCGAAACCCGGTATAACCCGCGCGCTTGCTGCCAGCACGGCCACGCGCGCAGCAACGCGATAATTCTATTTGCCGTGCGATTATGAGAGTATCTACCCCGGGCCAGACCCGACGCGGCGCGACGCCATGCCATGCCGCCGTGCCGCCGTGCTCTCGTATTTCGCTCTCGTATTTCCTAGCCCGGGATCAAAGCGGATGCGAAGCCGCTCTCGCGGACAGAGGCCCCGATAATAATTATTTATTCGATACGTTACGATATGCTCTCGTTATCCACCGGAACTCCTTTTTCGTTTCCCCTTCCTCCCTCCCACCCTTCCGTCCTCGTCGCTTTTTCTTTTCCTTCCCCCCCTCGTGCCCCAATCGATCGATCGGATTTGGAATAACGAACGGGGTCGACCGGGGCACAAGATCGAACCTCATTTGTTAATCGCGTTCTCTTCGAGTCTCCCTTTGAGTCTTTCCGGAACCAACTAAATCTCGCGGTTAACGATCAATGAATAATTGCCGTACGCATTCTTTTTAAATTTTTAACGGTGTCAAGAATTAACCGCTTTTTCTGTATCTTCGATTGGAGTGTAATTATTCGGCGGCGAATAAAACTTAGGGTAACTCGCGAAATGTTGGGCGAATCGGCGTGCACTTCCGACGACCGACGCATAGC
Organism: Temnothorax americanus; assembly: GCF_048541705.1. Classification (NCBI taxonomy): domain Eukaryota; kingdom Metazoa; phylum Arthropoda; class Insecta; order Hymenoptera; family Formicidae; genus Temnothorax; species Temnothorax americanus. Next base: position 1,234,520 of record NW_027509391.1, read on the forward strand.
GTGTTTCCATTTTTTTACTTGCAGGTTTTGCGTAGGCGATCGGTTTTACTTGTGCGAGAACAAGATTCTCTGCGAGTACGACTACGAGGAGAGGCTAGCGTTCGCTAATATGGCGTTACAGTCACCCGCCTCATTAGCATACATCAAAAGGCAACTCCCTCCTACACCAACGCCACCGGGCCAGAACATGCACCCGGGACACAATCCGCTCCAAGCTCATCAAGGTCTTGGGCAGTCGGTAGCTCAGCACAATCATGTGCCCAACGTAAGTGCCAACAAACTGCCTGAACGAGTCTGGTTGATAAAGTAAACTCGGGGATAAATTCGCGATGCGAGCGTAAATAAAAATTAATAATGTTCTGAAGTAGCAGGGTAAAAGAAATATTATGTGTCTCCATAGTCTATTTTTTCATTTTATTAATAATTATAAAATACATCTTTATATAAGCGTTGTAATTTTTTCGTGCGAGAGAGATATATATATATACCTTTCTCCTTATAATTTGTAGTAATTGAGGCTCGCGATGATTGGTGCTGCAATGTGAGAGTGATGTCTCACATCTCGCGAACCTTTTATGACTTCAGGGTCAAATGTCAGGCGGCACGCCGACGATGAACGGGACGACTATAGGGGTCGGCGGACCGAGGGCGCCGGGTGATATGAACAACAACGGTCTGTCCGGGCCCGCCCTCGGGCCCGTGAAGCCACCCCCGATGTCCATGCAGGCGCCAACCAGCTGAAACGAGGCTTCGCCGCCTCTGAAGAAGCTCAGGTGCCTCAGCGGTTACTAAAGCCGACGGGGGTTTTCTTCGCTCGTGGAACGTAATCGTGGATTGCTGGCAGCGGGAAAGGGGGAGAAAGGTATACGTTGCACCGCTGAGAATGACGAGATGGACAAAAAAGGGGTGGATGGGTGAACGACAGAGAGAACGGGCGAGATGTAGACAAGGGGGGGGGGAGGAAACGTCAAACGCGCGAAGAATTGGAACTCCAAAGTGGAATCCGAGGCTTCGAGGACAAAGTGACGAGTCTGGAGATTGGAATCACTGTGATCGTGGAAAATGGACACAAATTTAACGGAAGATAATGTTAATAGAGTGTAGGACACGTGTGTGGCGTGAGCTGGAGCCCGGCATACCGCGTATTTACCGCAGGCATACAGGTACATACAGATACGTACACTAATACACGAGCATAGACACACATACACACTTCTCCCGGGCAACGCAAACGTTTAAATGACGTCGTAAAATTCTCCAGACGTTCTTCAGGCATCTCTCAGACTTTTGCGTTGTTTGCTGATGCACGTACGCGTCTTGTAAGATACGATACAACACCCGACCCGCACACAAGGATAAATTAGATAATTCGTGTAAGATATATTTCTCTAGCGTGATGGGAGCGAATGTGGTTCCGCGCGAGAGTGCGAAAATACGTGCGCGTGTGTCTGTGCGTGCGTGCGGCGGAGTCGCCTGTAAATATATATGTGTCGTATTCGACTCCGCGAGAGTGAGAGAGGACGAAACAATTACCACAATATACGCACGCCCATCGAGATGACTCTTGTCCCGCTCGTGATACCGCCGTCGTCCACGCGTAAGGACGTATAAGGAACGCCAGATTCGAAAGGAGAGGGAACCTTAGCGAGAGCGAAGGAGACGCGAGGGGTTCTGTAACACGTGCCATAGTCCCACGATCTCCCGTTTTACAGCCGGCCGAGCGCGGGCAGCCACGAAAGGGAAAGGAAGCAAGACGACAGTCATCTTATATTTCGAAATTGGAGAATCGGGGGAGCGCGATACTACCCGATTCTTTTCGGGATAATCGGGTCTGAAAAATTAACGTCCTAATATTTCTGTCGCCTCATAGCACCGGTTGAATTCTTCTTCGTGGGCCTTCTAGTCTCCTGAAATTTCTGTTATATGTGTTACGTCGCGAGTCAGACGCGCGATCGGCTCACGCGACAGCCGATACCAAAGATTAATTAACGACATTAGGATAAGAACCCCTCGGAACGAGCGCCGCGAAAAGATTCCGTTTTAGACAACCCGACGCATCACGACGAATTATTTTTCGTAAGCTTCATCCGTCGGCGAGTCTTCGCGACGGTGAAGAGCAGCGGCGGATTATCTCTTAGGAGCCTCCGAAACTTATATTCGGGGCGGTTTCGCAAAACGATAAAGCATATTACTCTCAAACATTTTACTAACTTTCGTTCACTAACTTTCGTTCGTTGACAATACTATTTTTATCATAATTTTAAATTTTCATTGACGATAACGAAATAGAGGGATTTAAAGTGATTTACTGGCTGAGGGCTTTTAAGTATTCCATAATCCGCCACTGTCCGAGAGTCGCGAGCTCCCATCGGAGCAGAGTGAGGGGCTTAGTCACTTAGCTTTAACGCTTTAATGCCAAAAATACAGGCGGCGCTTATCTATACCAAACGCCAAACGGCATACATTCGTAATCATACGGAGCCAGAAAGGAGACCGGCGGAAACGCTCTCTGCCGCGTTTACCGCCGCGGCATTATTAACTGTGAGCTCGTAACGCTATTAACTGCGAGCAATTTCCCGCGACGCCGGAAATACCGGTCCGTTTCATTCTCGCGTTACGTCCGGGCTTTCTCTCGTTCGCGGCCGGTTGCGCGCGAAAATAACATACTTCTCTTCTCGTTCCATATCACAGTTAACAACAGTGACACTTTTTATCTCGTGGATATGAATTAGTGATCCATATTACAAATGTGTTTATGCCGAATAGGATTGAACATTATTGTTGCAATTATTTAGAAATGACAATTAAAATTGCTCTGAATTCGAACGAAGTGATCACTTATCCGTTTAACGCAGGGTGCGCGAAGTCTGAGAGAAAGTACGCGTATAACGAGAAATTAGTTTACATCGAACCCTTGTAAATTATCGAGGAACAACGGATCGAACCCGACGACTGTCGCACCGCGTTAGTACAAAGGTCCTGCGACACGGCGGAGGGGAACAGGTCGGACGACAGAGGCAAGCAGTACGGGGCGCAAAGGACATTGTCTCCCTACGTAGGACAGAGAAGAAAGGGGACGACACTTTCTCATTTTTTATCCATCTGTATATAATATCACTTACCTAGGGCTCTATTAATAATATTAACGACCGCCTATCCCTCGCGAGGGGGGGAGGCAGCTCCCATTACTACCGAGAAAATATAACATTCTTATAAATACAACCTGGTGTATTCCAAGAGCGTTTTTCATTTCCAGTCGGAAGGATCTGCGACTTCGACTCCGACATACCGGCAGATCCTACGTTCCGCGACCGGGACGTCGCCTTCTTCACCTTCGCCATCACACTCTCCTCAGTTTCAACTCCTTCGTCCCTTTTCCTACCCAGCGATCTGTCTTTTTGCTGTACCACGAGGAATCGAAATTGAGGTAAGTCCCGACATATGAAAGTTCACCAGATCTGATCGAGGGCCCTATTCAATGCGTGATTCCACAGGGTGGAAGGAACGCAGGAGGAGTTAAGAAGGGAAAGACGGTAGACGACGCTCTCTCGCGTGGCGCCGAGCTAATACGAGAAGGGTGGAAACGCGATTTCCCTAATGCCCGCCAGCCCGCGGAGCCGAATGTTATTATGCGCGGTGAAGACTTTATAATGGGACGTGGAACTCCTTAAAACTCGCGGATACGCGCCTTCGAAAACGCCGGGCGGCTCCGTTACGGCGCGGAAGCGAGCCCATAACTGAAAACTTATGCCGCTGCGATTGCGTTACGAAGTCGTTTCGCTCGATGGGCTGTGTTTCATTTTTAGAATTGCGCGCCGAGTGATTCGTAATCGGTTGCGTCACGCCGTTACATCCGCCGTTCGTGGTGAAAAAACTCGGTCGCTCAGTCTAGTGAAATACATTGTAATTAATGATTCGGTCAAAACTTATGACAACGCAAACATCACGAAGTCGCTTTGTTTGATGGATTCTACTATTTTCGCGATTAGAGAGAGAAAGAAAGAGAATGTATGTGTTTGTGTGTGTAATTACATCGAGCACGTAACACGCTATTGATTTTTTTTCCAGTTAAAAATCACACTTTCGGGTTAATAAACTTCACGTTGTAATAAATTACGCGATGCAGTTCGAAGATAGCATTAGGAGGCCCGGTCGACTTTAATTAATTTTTCTGGGAACGGCCGAGAAGTTGTTTTAATTCGTACTCCACGCAATTCATCGGCGAAGATCCTATCAAAAATAATATCCACCTTTAATGCGTTCGGGCCGGAAGGGGTTAACAATCTCGGCTCGCTTCCGGTGCGTGCTCGGGCGAATTAATCCGACGTCGCGCGAGTAGCCGCGACTCGTCATCTCGACCCTCGAACCACGCCGCTCTACCACCAGCACCCCTACAGCCGAGCACCACTACCATCACCACCATCACCACCACCGTCAGCGTCCACGTCCAGAGTCGCATTAATCACGTCGAAGGCAGACGGAGGTGGCGGCGACCGACGCGAGCGGAGGCCAAGGGCGATGCGAGACTAGGAACGAAAGGGAGAACAGAACCCCTTAAAATAATCTGGCCCGAAATGAAATCAGCCAAGGCAATTTCCAACCCCCCTCCCCCTTCTCGTATCCGACCGGCGATGTTAACAGCGGTGGCGGTTTTATCCCGCCCGGACGGCGGTCCCGTCCTTTCCCTTTCTACCCCCCCTTCGTCCATTCTCCCGATGCCGTCGTAGTGCAACCGACAAATGACGACGCGGCGGCAACCCCCTCGCGGCGACTCACGGAATTAAAGATCACGAGATAAGAGTGTCATCCTTCGCTATGCATTATGTGTTCGGCAAAAAGCTCGCCCCTGGGCCATCCTGCCGTTTCACCGCCTTTGCCCCCTCTGGCACCCTCTCTCTTTCTTTTCTCATCTCTCTTTTCGCTGCTTGCCTCCTTCTAGCGCGCGTTTGTTTCGAGTATACGGGAGAGAAAGAGAGAGGGAGTAAAAAAAAAAGATGAAAGACTCCAATTAATCTACTTCATCCATTTTTTGCCTGTTCAAGGCATCTCCGCTGGCGTTCCTTTCGTATCGACATTCTTTTGCTAGCATGTTGTAGATATAATGAAGTCCTGAACGTTGAGTGCCTCGCGAGTTTGTAAAGATTTTCTTGGAGACGATTGTGCAACGGGGGATGTACGCGAGGATGCACCTCGGTTATGATCCGCACATCCTCTCTCGGTCCGGGCGAACGAGATCTTGGCCGCGACCGGTAGTCGTATTTCAAGTTTTATCGTCTTGAAAACATTAAGAAGCTAACGCAGAACGTTGGGGCTAACTTCTGAGGCGAATTCATCGAAGTTCGAAGGCGTATTGTCGAAGTAGCGCGATAATAATTGCGAAACTGAATATCCCTAGGTTTATTAGGTTTAAACAATAAAATACGGAATAGGAGAAACAAAAACATATACTTATTACATAAAAGCAAAGAATATTAATAAGAATAATAAGAATAATAAAAAGAATAATAAGAAGACAGCAGTCCTTCGGAGATCACATCAAGACTTCAAAAAAAAAAAAAGTAAGTAAATATTAAATAAAGAATAATCTATTTTTCATCAACCTAAAGAGAATTTTTATAAAATATCTACTTGTCTCGATTCCACTTGGTAATCGTTATATTTTTCCAATAAAAAATTAATTTCATTCGAGATGAACGTTCAAGAGCGGATCGAGACGGGGAGGGAGTGAGAGAATTGCTTAATATCGTCGGCGAAAATCGAGTTTCAGAAGCCGTGTTCTGAAACATCCTGAAACAATCACACGGTTTGGTCGTTAGTACGTAAGGCCGTGCACACAGACAGAGAGCCTCCACGGCCTTTGGTTCGGGTGCGGGAGTCGACGCCGTAGGGCCGCGCGTTATGTATAGGGTGTACCGAAGGAAATAACCGTCATCTGTATTCGCGATAACATCGTAATTGAATGCGGTTGACGGGGATTTGCAGCGTACGACGGCCGACCACCGACGGTCCCCGCAAACCGTTCCCCTTCTCACCGCGCTCTTGCAATTCTTCCTCCGTCGTGCCCTTCCCTCTTCGCGCACCCCGCAACCCTCACCGATGATCCTTCCCTCCCCTCTCCTCTTCATTTTCCTTTTCTTCTCCTTTTCTTTCGCTGACATTTTTTATTCTCGCCTCGTGTCTTATCCTCAAAAATGAATTTAGAAGATGTTATAGTGCGGAATTATATAGATACCGTACGATTGAGAGAATAAAAGGAAATTCCAAGGAAAATTTTTCTAATAGATAATTAAAAATTGTTTTATTTTATAAGCAATAATTTTTTAATTTTGATATAAATTAACGTCTTTTCATATTCCTCGCAGCCAATCTTCCATCGCGATCTCCTGCTCTGTTCTCCCGTTGTTTACTTTTTCTACCCCGCTTCCTGAGCCGACCTTCTCATTCGCGTCCCACCATTTTCCTCCGTCGTACCCCTCCCTCCTACCCTTCCTTCGTTCAATTTTTATCTCCCGAGAGTGAAGCATTAATCATATCAAGGCACGGGAAATCTACTTCGATATTTAGGGTGTGTCGTGGTATTGTCACGTGTGTGTACACGCGTGCGTGAGCGCGCGGGGAAAATCGGGGATGCCCGAGTGGCTGGTGGTAAATAGCGATACGACGATAGCATGGCATATAGAGAGGAGAACGCAGCGAAGTTTATGAGGGAAATTTCGAAAAGGAGATTCTGGGTTATTTGGAGGGCTGTTTGGTCGTCATTTTCTCGTTCAGAAGCGCCCGTCTGTGACCTTTTCTCGAAGAACCGAATAACAGGAGGCAACTGTGTTTTCGAAGATGGATTCGGGTCGATACGGTCTGCGGTATTCTAATTGTGTCGCGACATACCTCTAAATTTACTTCCTTCGACACAGACGGTACCAAAATCACATAGTCCTTGACCGATCTGAGATTGATTTTTTCTCAACGAAAATGTCGAAGTATTCTCTCTTTCGGACTCTGTCCAGTAATCAATTATTAGAAATAAAGGTCTTAGCGCACTTTTCAAAAGAAGGATTAAATAATGGAAGTATGGATTCAATTACAAGTGGATTATATATAATAGAATTATATATATATATATATATTTTTTTTTTAATATAATATAATATAATTTTAATTTGCTTAGTTATAAAGATATATAATATCAAAAAGTAAAAATATGTGATAAACGAACTTTCATGATATTTTCGATAAGGAAAGATTGTTTCTAATGTGGCTATAGCAGCTGCAGCTAAAAAATACAATGATAAAAATCATATGATGGTTTTGAATATTTGCACAATATAGATACATGTTTTCGAATGCTCTTTCTCGATGCCGAGCTTCGACCGTCGGCACTTGGCCCGGCTAATCCCGGCGCGAGATCGGAAAAAGGACGGGCCGCGCGCATCGCCGCTAATCAACGGTAGAAGAGGTCGTTTTGCGATCCGGGATAGCGATCCTTGCATGCGAAATGCGCTGATGGGAAATACTTGTTACGTCGTGGCTACTGTCACGGTCGCTGATTGGCGCATGACCGTTGGATTTCGCGCTTTATTAATGGCCGTCTGTCGTCGTCTTTCTCCCTCGCGCTCCCTTATCCCAGAGTGTCCCAGACACGGGATCTCCGATCTGGGTTCACCTCTCCTGCTCCCCTCGCCCTTTCGGTATCGGCTGTCCCTGCGTTTCCGCGTTGCATCGCGCCACGGCGCGACGCCCGACGCCTGCGCCCCGCCAAATTATTTACGGAATCTCGCGTTTTTCGCGCTTTTCGTGCCCTGATTTCGTCCACCTCGGCTCGTGACGCAGATCGCGAGCGAGATTTTATTTCGGGAGCACATCGCGAAGATCGATCGCGACCGCACGCCTCCGATAACTTCGCGGTTTAATGTTTCTCAATTTTCTCGCGGTAGGATGGAAAAAAATTAAATACAAGCCACACCCGGTCAGCGATGCACACATTGCATCTGTCAGATGCGTTTATTTCCGAGGTTATTTCACAAATATTAGCCTATAATTTTGCAAATATTAACGTATTGAGATTTGAAGTGACATGAACATTTGATAATTATTGAATTGCATTGTGCGACGCTATCGTATAAGATGAAAATTGATAATACATCAAACATAAACATGTTTATTATATATGTTTATGTCGATCATGGCAGCGCCGCTATAGTTAATCTATCGGTATATATCGGCATATGTGCAGACTTAGACAGAACACAACAACGGGATATACGATGTAGAATAATGTGGAAATAATTGCTGCGCACGCGAGAGAGACTGATTGAACGATGTACATATTAAATCGTTGCATACTATTTCCTGATAATCAATGCAGCAACGATGCGTTTCTATGTCCGATATAATAGCATCGTTATATTGCGGTTACATAAATCAGTGATGAAGTCCGAGCTACATGCTCGACGCTTGTAATATTCCGTTTGCCGGATTTCCGCGAGCGCGCGCGCTTGTAGAAAATTATAATTATGCGAGCTTCGATCGCGTAAGCCTATAAATGTGTATTGTAATTGTCCAACAATTTTCGTCATAATATATACCGGTCATATTGTACGGGCCGTCTCAGACCTATCGTAAAATATTTTCGAGGTAAATTCAAACGTGAATTCGATTTGGGACAATTCAACATTGAGTTTGCATATAAATAAACTATAAATAATTGCTGAAGTAAAATGGATCTACAATAGAGCTTGCTGTTCTATTTTTATCAGAACTTATTCGGTTCATTTTTTCTGAAATGCGACAGTTCAATTGATATTAAATCTAACATTGTTGAATCTTATGGAAGTCTGTCATTTTTAAGAGAAAGTAAAATTTGTACAAGATGAAAAAAATAAAAATGTCGGCTAAAATCATGTTAACGATGCTAATTTGAAGGATGTAACGCGAGAGATACACAGGATAGAGAGTTAATCGAAATTGAAATTTATTGTTCGTTTATATGCCTTTGAATAGAATTATCATGTCGGCCGGATAATCACGCGCGCGTAAGCAGGAAGAAGGGACGTTAGGACTAACTTTCTTACTCCAAATCTCCGAAGTCTCGTTTATCGTATTACCAAGTACCATTCGCGGCGTAGGAACTGTATCGCAGCGAGGATAACCGTTTGGTAGCTGCTGCGAAGGATCTCACGCGCGAGGATACGGGCTGGCGAGACAAACTAAGAATATTACCTTCGGGAATATATACGGGCTAACGATCTACCGATGCGTATTAATAGTCTCGACGGCGCTAACTGTCTCGCCACTTAAGCGCCGAAGTCTGGCGACCGAGTATTTATGCCGCTTCGTAATGGTCTCTCGACGGAAGTTCTCGAAACCCATCGAGTTCTCTCGAAAACCGAGGCAGTATTATGCATTCGATATTATGATGTATAAACGCTTTTAGGCCTTGAAATCATTTAGAAGTTTTCTGCTCTCGAGTGCGATTCTCCGTAGCAAACAATGTTCCAACAAAGTATAAAGATCCAAAATTCTATTTATTTTATCATTTTATATTGAAAATTTTTATTAGCACATTAAATAATATAAGTTACAATATTAATATTTAAATTAACATTGACAAAAGATTTCGGACATTTTTAAAGATGTTTATTTTTTCTTTCTCTTTTTAAATGCGCTCTTCAGGAATTAAATATTTCTATTTCACCAGACAATTGCATCACAGCACGAAAACCTAACTTCCTGTCGTAGATTTTATTGTCTGTAAGTGAACGGTGGTTCGCGTTCTTCGTTCTCCCTTGCTCCGCTTATCCGTTCGTCCATTCGTCACTGTTCCTTCAACCCCGAAGACGGCGGGAGGGGAAGACCGTTCACGGATTTTACGAGGGACTAGAGTCGAGTATCGGTGGGCAATTATCCGCGAAACAAACAGGTTCGCGAGGGAAAGTCTAACGACTGCCGGGGTCTTCCCGGCGATTACCTCAAAGCAAACCGCCTAACAAGACATTGTTCCGAATAGCTTAGCCATTCCTCTCCCCGCCGTCTCCGACCTGGTGGCTCTTTTCCACCCTCTCATTCAACCCCGCGGAACCTCGCTCCCACGTAGAAGAGACACCACATCCTCCGGGACGACCGAACCCAGCAGCAGTTAACAACCCCGGTCTGGCGACGGTCGTTAGCAACCAACGTGGGTCACCTCCCGCGTCACGTTCCGAACTTAAATCTATAGCGCATCTCGTCAACGAAATCTCGTGTATACGTATTGGAAAATACGCGACTGTGCTTCTCATTACCAGAACTTGTGATAATTCGATATGTGAATAACTTAATGTATACATAATTTTAATAACGGCAATTTTTTATATCTATATGTCGAAAATTTTATACAGTTATTGTCATTGTTAAAAGACATATTTATCTAATATTTCAAAAAATTAAGGATTTCAAATCGCGAAAATTGATAGTGTCAGGAGAATATAATTAGTAAAAAGACTATCTAAAATTCTAAAAAATCTCTCCAAGTTTCTAAAACTGTCTTTGAGGCATCTTTTAGATAAGTGTGTTGTCTGGGGAGTTATAAGTTTCATACAGTTCTGAATCATAGAAATATGCGCCACTCCTCTACCTCTACTCTATACTCACATTCGTGATTTGGACCCTCTTATAGCTTTTAATTTTCCGAAGGTATTATTTTCTCCTGGAGAGTTTGGAAGAAATTATGGGTCTCTATTGGAGAATAAGAATGCTGAATGCTCTGGCGGAACATTAATACTGTTTACGAAGGCTTTCGTGTTAGGCTCGATAGAATGGATACGCCGGAAGAGGGAGATTTTCCACAAGAGAAGGACTCCGCTGCTTGCCTATTCCTTTAAGAAGTTCCCGCCGCTATATATACTCAAGTACATATATATGCGCGCGTTAGCGCCATTATCGCCATCCGCGATAAGGTCCCTCGGGTGATAATATATTCCGGCAAGCATCTCGGGAAAAAATACAGATTAAGGCTCCTAAGCACGGATTTAACGCTTATTTATACTCCGCTAAGTACCGGCATTACCGCGTATTACAATCCAAATGGTCGCTCGAACTTTTTCACTGTCACCTGCTTCGAGATTTTCGCCGTATTTTCCATTTCCTCCTGCACCGCCGCCGCGCCGCCACGCTGCTTCTTCCTCGAACGAATTTTTTTCTCCCGCTTTTTTCTCTTCTCCGCGTCTCCTCGCGGCTGTTTTATCGCAAATGTTATATCCGCACTTATTCGAGTTTAATGCGTCGCATATTAGCGAGTTAAGAGACAATCGTTTTTATTTCCGTCGCTATGCAGAAGTTATCCGTATCACTTGCAAAGATACAACAAAGTATTCCAACCAGGATGATAAAATCGATTCCAAATCCATCGTGGAAATAAGCTCGTCGTCTGCGCTACTACATAGACGGAATTTTCGGAGACGTGTGCTTCTCCTCGGCTCTCGAACTATAGCTATATCGCGCGCGGGCGGGTGCACGTTTCGCTGTTTCTTGCAGTTCGTGTCCTTAACGATCCTGGAATACCTCGTTTCCTCTGTCTTCGACGAGGCGTGCGTATCCCTCTGGTGTACCCAAGGGCTCTTAACGGACGATGGGCGATAAGGGCAAACGGCTTACGAGCCCGTCAGATTCGAAGCACCGCCGCGCCACCGCGATCCGGCCGTGTCTATTCACTTCGAGTCCCTTCCACTCGTAGATTTTCCGCTCGCGTTCGCGGCTCCGGCTACTTCGAAACATTTGATTTTGATCACCGCGAAGCGGCTCGATAGTAACATCGTCCTTTACGTCGGGCTTCGGTCTAGTCCGGTTGAAACTGCATGTACGGCACGAGCACGTGGCTCCGGAGTCTTACAATACTTTGTTACTGCGTCGTTAATTTTAACACCCGCTACGTGCCGGCGCTTTCGCCAAGTTTTTCGCATCTGGCCGGCAAGAGTTAGTCGCGTGAAATGCGCCTTGTCGGTTCGAGAAAATGATCGAATTTATCGTAGCTTGTAACTTTTAGCTTTCAAACGATCACGTTATAACGGACTGCTCCATTGTAGTAAAATCCACGTAGGTGTTATCGAAATTGTAAAACTAATTATCATCCCTATTTGAAATTCTCTAACAATTATACGATCGCGTAGATTGATTAAGACGATACCGCTGGACTCTAGACGTTTTATCAGTTGACAACGAGAGGCGAGACACCGAGGATATTTTATCGTGACCGAGGGAACGAGGCCTAAAATCGAATTGCCCGCACGTAATTATTCGGTCTCCTTAGCGTAATCGCGGTAAGATTATCGCCTATCTTGCGGCTCGATTCGTCGTCGTTAAAGGGAACGCTTTCATGTCACCCCGGGGAGCGCGTTGGGGACATTATGGCTGGTAGGCCGCCGGAATTAGTAAGAGGCGAAACGGTGGCGACTCAATTCGATCTATCATCGCGCCACGCAAGCTCTTCGCATTCTTTAGATTTCGGGACCAGTGCGTAACATAATTTTTGTAAATTTTAATCAACCTGAGGACGTAAATGCGTATACGCGAGAGTCGCCGTAGATCGTTCCGTGTAAAGATCACATGGATTAAACCGAAATAGACCTCTCGCGATGGGGAACCGATCAAATCGTTATCCCGGCCGCCGTCTGCCGTGTCAGGTCCGCGGAGTGAAGTAAAATGTACTCGAAGGGTTATGGTTGGCCATCCGCGGGGCTTATGGGCCGATCGCCACCGATGAAATCAGCGTTCTGCCTCCATCCCGCTGCTCATAATCAGTTTTAGATTAATTAAATTTTACGGCCGCTATCGTCGATAAACATTAAATTTAACGGGCTGGTCCTGCCCAGGCCGTTACGGCTCGTTATACGATCCCGTACGCGCCATGGGCGTTCACTCGAAATACCAATACTCGCCTCGGATGCTTCGGTTGCATTTTTACTTTGTCAGGTAGCGCGGTAACGCGGTGAAAAATCGATCTCGAGATGTTGATGAAAATACACGGCTTTCTGTGCATGTCGAAATCGAATAAAATAACTTTCAAATTCAATGTTGTTATTTTCGAAATCTCCATGCAGGTAAAACAATTTATTCTATATACTTCGAAGGTATTCTCATTCTTCAGCAAAAATCGCAAAAAATTGATGGTGTCTTTATATATATATATATATATATATATATATATATATATAATTTTTTTATACAAATATATAAATCTAAAATCTGTGAATACGTTAGTGACACGTATTCAACGTGAAAAAATAAAAATATACCGTTCCCCGCAATTTTGTCGTACAAATTTTATCGGCGAAAATGGAATACCTTATATACCCATAACTGAGTCGAATTAACCCGGGTGGTTGGCGATGCGCAAGTTTCGGGCGAATTGTTATCCCGCAGCCGTGAAACGTGAATCGCTCTCGTCGACCAGAGAAACGGCGCGGCGGGTGTTGGCGCGGCGCGGCGCGGCGCGGCGGCGAGCAGCAGCAAGCCGGGAGGTAAATCTGGCGAAGGCGGTAATTAAATTAATTAGCTATCTCGAGGATGCAAGGATGTACCGTGCCGACCGAGAAAGCGGTCGCTCTGCCTCTCGCTCGCTCGTTTTCTCTTTAACGGTCTTAATTATCAGGGACTCTTCACCCCCTATCCGCGCGCCCCTTTTCTCTGTCTCTCTCTCTCTTTCCTTCTCTCTTGCTCCTCCTAGCTCGCTCCCCATCGCCCGTGTCTCTGTCCTTTTTCCGGCTATTTATTAGGTTTTTACTTATGGAGCCGGTTGCAGTGCAATCGTCCGATCTGGACCAGCGCGCGATCGAATTTTCCCATTATCGTCGACCTCTTCTGCCGGACGAAACTTTTGCCGGTCGGTCCCACGGCCGGCGGCGAGTAGAACGGCCCGGTTTCCGTGAAAGAAGCAAAGCACTCTGGGTAATTAGAAGCGGAATTATATTCCGCCGCGTCCTGTTTCAGTTTATAAACAAGGACTCTTAAATGAAGTTCCCCGGGAGCTGGCCGCTTTAGTACTTCGGCCGATGCGTTCCCGCGTTTCGATCCTGAAACTCTGGACTTGCTCGCACGAGTTTCACCGAGCTTTTAACTCTTTCTTATGGCCAACATGCTAATAGAGACGCACATTTTTCTTTAAAGAAATATCTGAAAAAGTAATGCTAGAAGGGACTGGATACAAATTCGGGAAAGCGAGAGAAAGAAAAAAAAATTATATTTCTATTTTTTTATATACACAAAAATAGTAAGCTGCATAGGTAATCATGATTTTCGTAACTGTCGTCTGTTTTTTGTCGATCTAATTAGTAACAAATCGCTAACAGCGTCGCTTAATCATTTAATCGAGCTAATGGTTCTTCCAAAGCGCTAGAAGAGCGCGTATTCCTGTTTCTCCCTCTATTAATTCCAACATTGAGCTAATTCAGCTTCACCTCATCCGTCTATTTCGAATCATGCGGTTGCGATTGTAGTGTAGATCAGCTTTGATCTATGTTTGCACTTAGAAATACAATTTATAATCTCGAAGATCTCCTTCGATTTTCGTAAGGATATAGCACTGGAAAACTAACTCGTTTCTTTACAAACGATTGCATTGATTTAATTATTCGATACATCTTTAGCTTTGCTAAATATATCGCTATCTGATTCGCATAATTGCTTGAAACGTGCAGTTTGCTTTCTCAGATTTTTTTCCAATTTCCTTATAACTTTTCTAATCGCCTCAGAAAAACGTCGCGGGAGAGGAGATTTAAATCATTATTCTTTCCTTCGCCTCGTATTTATCTCAGCATTATATTACGTCGCACGCACGTCGGGACGTCGAAGAAACCGCCTAACGACGTACATTCATAATCGATCTCTCCGCTCTTATGGGTACGTATACGCGTACGTACATACCTACGACACTCCCAAAGGTACCCTATCCCGATACGGCGCGCTACCCTCGCCGCACGACTGCGAAATTAGCGCCAAGCCCCTGCGCACGGGAGCTTTCCTCCCCGAGAGCTCCAACTTCCTAAGCTCGACCCAAGTTTGGTCCCTCGGTCGACGCGCCGCGCCGCTCCGCTCCGGCTCCTCTTCCCATCGCTCCGTTCCGCTCCGCTCTTCTCGCTCGCGCGAGGCGCAGAGCGGAGGGATAGGAACACGCGTTTTAGTTTTTAATGATTATTGCGCCCAGCTATGGTTCAGGTAGGCAGGCATTACCCACGGCAGTCTCCCTTGCGCACATTTGCATATCTTTCCACCCGTTAGGAATTGCCTGCTGGTTGCTTTCGTCCGTTCCGAGCGGGCTGCGTCTACTGGCGCTTTCGCTTCAACTTTTAAGCCCCTTTCCTTCTCCTTGTTTCTCTCTCTTTCTTCCTCTCCTCTTCCTCTCTTTCTACCTTCTTTATTTACGGGGTGTTCTACAAAATTGTGCGTGGATTGCGGATGTGGAATGCTGATTCTTGGACGAATTTTCGAATGAGATTTTTCTTGAACATTTGATTAAAAACTGTTCTCATTAACATCTTAATATTCAACATTAAACATACTGATAATGCTCTTGTGAATCTTGTATTAAAATTTTAATCAAACCATTTAATATTAACCCTTCGGATGCGATCGTACGCATGCAAAAATTGAAATGTTCACGAAGTAAGTAAAATTCAAGTGAATAATCTATCAAGATTGTTACTAATTTACGTTAGTTATTTTGTACAGATTAACAACGAAATAATAAATTATTGCAAACTATTTTAGACGTGCAGCGCATTGCTATCTTTTATCTGTCGCTATAATTCTAAAAGACAATAAACACAATGCGACGTTTTGATCATAAGGCATGGTTTACGATTGTGAAATTTTGATGGTAAAGTTTCAAAGTTTTTATTATTTCTGTACTTCGAAGTCTAATTCATGAGAATCGAAATTTTTAATATTGGATTGCTAGCACCATCGTTTTCTCCTTTCACTGGCATGAGGATTGAGAGACACCCTGTATAATCTTTATCCCTATCTCTTGTCTCTTACCTCTCGCTCGGAAACGGCGTTGGCGTCTCTCTTCGGAACATATCGCGAGCAACGCGACGTCTCGCTCGTGCTTTACGCGCGGCACCCGCACCAGTAATTTCTCTCTCGCTAGTCTTCGGCCACCCCTGCCGCCGCCACTTCCCCATCCCACTTTCTTCCTTTAATGGCACTTGGTTTTTGAGTGCATTAATTAACGTTTTGTGTCAGCCACCCCTTAATTAGACTGCTTTTGAAAAAATCAGTCAGTGAGTCAGTGCGTTCTCGAGATGGGGAGAGAGCGACTTTCTCGCTCTTACCGAGGGTTGAGCCACTACGCGATTTGACGTTTATTATCCAGGCGGAACGTAACGGCGAGTGCTAATTTTGCATTATAGAGACTCTCCGCGCAGAAAGAAACGGGGAACTCTGGCTCCTTCCTTCTGCAGAACGACGTGACATATAAGTGACAAAATTAGTCGATTTCTATTGCTGTAACGACGATTTCAAATGCGTTATTTCAGACAGATTTACGACGCGATTTCTATCTGCTACTTAACTCTCTGCTAAAAAAAAAAGAAAAAACAACTCAAAGCGCTCGGAATAACAAGACGCCAATCGTAAAACCATGCACGATTTGGCTGCTCCGTCATATCAGATCTATATCGCGTTATTTTCGCGAATACTTTCCTCCCTTGTCGGCACTCGCGCGCCATTAAATGCCGCGATCTTCATAGTTCGCGAATATCGCGCATTCCTCATCGCGCGGGCGGTAGCTCCGTAACCTTCTCGTATCGAGCCCGCGGAGTCGGTGGTTTACACGTTATTTAGCAGACGCTCTCCCCAATGTAAATCGGCGTCGGCGAAACTATTGACCCCGTCATCGCGGTGCACGCGCGACTTTGGTCTTCCATTTCCGCCGTTTCCCCACCGTTATTTCTCACCATCTCGGCTCGACGAACGCATCGTGCTCGTCGGCGCGAACGATCGGAAGGGAAACGACGCGCTTCTTAAAATCGTGCCGCCGGTGAACGCGCGCGTTTAGCAGCGCCGACGTTCGAGAGGAGGAGTTCGGATGCACGACGACAATAGTTCGCCATTGACGGCGAACGCTCCCCGCGCGGAGATCGTATCTGTATTTCATTAACATTATTCTCGGTACACTGTGCTGCTACTCCATTCTGCGCTACAGCATCCACGAAGAGACGAGGATGACCGAACTTGAAGAGATAAACGCACCGGAATGCATACAACTATAGGGTTAGACAAGTTACGCGCAAAGAAGAAAAAGAAATTGAAAGTATATTCGTTGGAGCATAGACTGAGTAAAAACGGGAAAAATACGAACGCAAATATTTCGTTTGATAATAACTTTAGCATACATTTTTAGGAAACTTCCTCAGATTTCAAATTAAAATTTTTTTTTATTAAAATTCATACATAAAATTTTATTCTATTAGATCCCTTTATTACTTTATTTCAAAAATTGCTGTTTGTCGCAATTTATCCCAATCTGTTGAATTTAATAATATAGCATCAATTAACAGCATCAAATTCGCCGATAGTTGGTCATTATACTTCTTCGATGAACGTAATAAAATAAAATTAAAATAACGAGACGTTACTTTTGGAAATGAAGGGGAACGTAAAAGTAACGGGTTAAAAAAAGACAAAGAATCGCATCGGCGGTAGAAATCCGTGTATACGCGCGATAAAATGGCGCGAAAAGTGGAATAGGCGGCTCCGGTGGCACCGCAGAAGCGCGTTACGAAACGGCCCGGGAATTCAATAGCGACAAACTCTTTCGCGCGCGCGCGGATATTATTCGGCAGTAAAATTTTATTTCGTCGGCATTTATCGGCGGCATTTGGCAAAGCCGGGCTCGCACGGTGAGCCCAACATACGCGAGCGTCGTTATTTGATAACGACGAATTATTGTTACGAGAAAAAATGGACGCTGCCGTGCACCCCTTAACTTACGCCCTCTCTCCTGGCCCCCCGAACCAGCTCGAGAGCGTTGATCACGTGCTATACGCGAAGGGGAGTCGCGTGCATATTTCACGAATTGGTAGAGAAAAAATGATAACGCGCGCGTAAACAATTAACAGTTTCAAATAAAAACGAAAAAAAAAATAATCTTTGTATTAGAGCAGGAGGTTACTTTATAATCAATATTGTACAAGTAAATCTTATTATCAAGTTGTTACCAAAGTTTGAGAAAAATATTACATTTGTTTAATATTCTACGTACACATATATTATATATATATATATATATATATATATATATATATATATCGCAACGTAGCGCTGTTTTTTTCGTAAACTGCCAGTGGTTCAAGAAATTCAGTAGTTAAACAAATGCAATCGATGTAAAGCGCAAGGAATAACGAAAAAAAAAGATTTTTCGGGAGAGAAGAGATGGGGGGATGGTGCCGGGTGCGTGGGTCTGATCCGGTGGACTATCGAGTTACTGTCCAAACGCTAATCTCTCAATATATTAGCGGATTTATATTTTCAGTATCGGCAGTCCTGCCTACCCCTTCGAGATATTATGTAGAAACGCGCGACGAACGTTCGTTCCTCCCACCCCTCTCCCTGTCACAGTTTGCTCTGTCAGATTATCGTTTTTCTCTTTTTATCGATATTCAGCAATTTTTACACTTTCAGAAATTAAACAGACGCTCGAGAATGTTAGCGTCAACGTTGTGTGAAAGAATCTCAAATAATCGCTCGATCATTTTTGACGTTTTAGCGTCACCTGTCTATACTGATATATTAACACTTTGTTATACTAATTACGCGTCATAATTTTTCCATGCAATTAACTACATTTGAATCCGGTAATCAGTAACGCGCGTTCCATTGGCGGCACTCAGCGTCGAGCTTTAATAAGCAGCGCCCGTCGCCTCGTTATGCTTTATTAACCATTTACGTTATCAGCCGGCCGACATTATATCACATTTTATCAGCTGCAAATATCGGTAATCGCTACGTTCCGGCTAAATTATCGCCCGCGTGTTCGATCAGCGATTCAATTCGGCGAGTCCCGAATTCGGCGTGATGAGCAACCAAAGCTCGGATATGACGCGACTTTTACGTTCGCGCTCCTCGCGCGCGCGCGCGCGCGCGTTAAGTTGTCTCGCGTTACGAGACGCATTACGAAAGGGTCGGTGGGAATAGGGTGGTGCGTGGCAGTTAACGTGCTCGATGAGTGGAGAACGGGGAACGAGGGCGGACGGAGTGGGGGGTTGTAGGTCTCGTGTAGATACGCGGATATATCCTGGCTGTGCCGATGGTGCTCGCTGCACCTGATCCTGGTCGGCGAAATTGATGATATAATCCTCCATAACTCAGGATTACCGAGGAGGCCCGGACGTGTACAGCCTCGCGTAGAGAAGGCGGGAGAAGGAGCGCGGTTCGCGCGACTTGCACACACCGCTGGTGTTACACGTCGGCCGGCCGGGCCGTACGAGCGGCGCGGCGGAAACGAGATTGACCTGCACTACTTACTTTGTTACTGCACGAGAGAATTGCTTTCGCGCGGACACTACACGTATTAACTACCAAGAGACTGAAGTTAGTTCCCAAAACATGGATATTTATTAGATTATTACATTCATATGCGTGTGAAATGGCGAAGTAAAATTGTGGAACTCGCAGAAAAAAAAATTTTTTTCATTGATTTAACGCTTTTTTTTATACCTCCGTGAGACGTATGTAGACTTTTGTTACCAATGGCTATTTCACCGACCTTCCCGAAATTCTCGTTAACGAATGCGAAATTGACGATCCGCCAATTTTTAATGGTTCGTTAAAAGTAGAAGTGATTTAACAATCGTTAGCGCTAACGGACGTCGCTGAATAAAAAAATAATTGCATTTACAGGTTTCATTCAACCCCGGTGATTCCATCGATCTTTTTCGAGACAGTTAATGTCCGTTAAACCTTCGATTAGCGCAGTTATTCAATAAACAGACTTAATATTTGGAAAAAAATTCTAAAATCTCCAAAATTTTGCAAGCTGTTTCTTAATATGCGAGAAAGAGAAGAGTTGCAATTACGCGAATTTTAGATGTATAAATATACGAAATCTTCTTAATGCCTATCTCACGGTACGCAACAACTGTACATTGTATTTACATAGACGATTACATTCATGAGAATATAATACACTCAGTTGGTTTACTATAAATAAACCAACCAAGAATAAAAAATTATACAAAATAATTTAAATCTTTTACTATATGTTTCAATATCTAATAAAAATGATTACATTTTTAAAGACTCTAATTATTATTTTTTCTTTATTTTGTTTATATAATGAGTAAGAATATAATTTAAAAATGATTGGAACAAATAAACTGTTACTACAACTTGGCTTTAGTCTTTATAAATGATCGCCATTGAATATAATCGTGAATACTATGACCAAGTTTTATTTTCTTAAAAAGATATAAAGGTGTTCTACATTTTCGTAGCTCACGTGGCACGACCATGAAATAAAATTCTATTAATTCCTCGCGTCACGATTCTCTAGGAAGAAATAATTTTTCATAGCAAAATTAAAGCGAGTTAGAAAATGGACTTTCACGTTAACAGAGTAACTATCGACCGTTACAATCTTTCGATCTCGGCACTAAAAGTATCGACGATGATTCCAATTTTTAGAAATATCACAACGTTTCGAACTGAAGATTAGAGGCGATAATCGTTTAAAAGCCGCCGTAAAAAAGCGCCGTTCATTTCCGGCGCGACAGCGAGCGTAAAGCACCGCCAGAAAAAAATCCGTTGCTCAAACAAGCGAAACGTCGAAATTTACAGCCTTACATTTCGGATAAAGGGTGGCCGTGGCAGCTTTAAGCAGATTTGCAGGTAGGCGGGCGAAAGAGGAAAAACAACGTCTGGTCTGATGCTGGAGAGCTGTCGCGTATAACGCGAACGTTAAAAAATTCATAAATACTACTCCTAGGTGCCATTGCGAATTGTCCGCGGCGAAAGAAAAAAAGGTACGAACGAGCGCGCGCTCGTCTTGCAGTCTGGAACGTTGCATAAATCGCATTTTTTACGAGATATATCCTGAATAGTGTACCAGTGCCTGGAAAAACGCGTTTGAAGATCGTCGCACGTATTTATGGGGCTGTTAGAATTATTCATCAGCGGATCGCTGGAAAACTATACGGGAGATTCTATGTCGGACCGAATAATCGGATAATTATAAATAATATTGCATAGATAGTATTGAATATTTATGTTGAAATTACATTATGTGTGTAATATTATACATATTAAATAGCTAATGTTACAAATAATTTGTATTATTAATCTGATAATGTATCGACGTATAACATTTTCAGCTTTCAAGATATATCACGTTATTCTCAACAATTAAAATTGTGTGACCATCTTAAAAGTCCCGAGATTAAGCTGTTTTCGTGAGAGCTCTAATTATATAATACTTACATAGCAATAATAAGCTACGCTTCGTTTTCTCTCGCGTGTGTTAATTCGATTCACTTTTGAGAATCCGCGGCTTTGCTCAATCGCGTGGGATTTTCTTTTTCCCCGCGTTTCTTCCCCCTTTTAAACATATACGGGCTGCCGCTTTGCAAGCTCAATGAGAGTATGCAAAAATTAGAATGGGAAGAACGCTCGTCGCGATCCACGATCCTTGCCGCGAAGGGTACTCACGGCGCGGCGGCGTTCCCCTCGGGGTAGAACACAGGCGCAAAATGCAAAATTCCCCTCGGTTCTTGCCTGCCGTGCTTGATCTCGGCAGGAAAGCAGTGACAAAGTTGTCCCGATAATGTTTCTCGAGCTTCCTCCCCGCCCTCCCCTTTCACGGAGTGAAGTTCCGGCTCTCTAGTGCCACGCCTGGCACTCTTGCTCGGTATGTTAATTAACGGCATAAGCTTCCCTAGCCACGAGCTTGCGAGGAGGCCCTTTATATAACTAATTAGCACGGGCGGTATTCAGATTATTTACTTCATTTGGCTCGGCTTAACTCCATCCAGCGACAGCGCACAACCCCCGCAGCACACCCCCTATCGTCGCACAGCACACCCTCCCTCCCTCCCACTCGCTTCGTTCTACTATCGCCATCCCGTTGCGCTCTAGCAGTTTACAATATCCTAAACGATCACCGAACACCGTAGCCGCCGGCGACGCGCTCAAATTTTAATTGTCCTCGTTTGCTCGCGTCGTCAAATTTCCAAATGACGCGACGAGTCACCCGATCGCACCGCTCGCGCACGGTATATATTACGTCTCCCGCATCCTTTTGCGTATC
Source organism: Temnothorax americanus (assembly GCF_048541705.1). Taxonomy (NCBI): domain Eukaryota; kingdom Metazoa; phylum Arthropoda; class Insecta; order Hymenoptera; family Formicidae; genus Temnothorax; species Temnothorax americanus. Next base: position 1,256,790 of record NW_027509391.1, read on the forward strand.
AATATCGCGGGTTGTACACGCGAGAACGTAATTCGTGCGCGCGTAAAAGAGAAAAATATAATCACTGCCCCGAATTAGAATCAGAGGGAGGCTAGGATTAACCCAGGTGAACCCTCACCATCATCGATTACTGCGAATAATATAATTACTTAATGGCGGGATATGGATATAGGTGCAAAAAACGAGGGGCGATTTGGCAAAGAATTAATTAGTATTATAAAAGTTAATCTTTTTAGTTTAGGAGCAGCTCTCCCGGGTCGGACTTTTCGGAGCGAATAAAATGTCGTGGCGAATCTGGCGATTTATTGTAGGAACTGCACGTTAAGGTAGATATTGCGATATATTAATTGTTTGCTCGAGGAGCTCGTCTTCGCGATTATTTTTCTTTTTACGGGGCTTATTCCTGTATCTCATTCTCGCAAAGATTTTGTCTTTGTAATTATTGTTTTCCCAAGGATATGAGCGTTTCTGTTTACTGATGAGGTTTCGAAGATACGAAGACCGTGCAAATATCGGGAGCGACGCCGCGCCGCGGCGTCGCATTTTCGACGACGCTCGTGGCGAGAACGCCGACGACGGGGCGGGGGAAGAGAGAAGATCGGGGAAGGGGGGGATCTGGGCTGAGGGTGGCCGTGCCGCGACGTCTCGCGACGGCGATGTCGTGCAAGATTTTTAATTAATCGATCGAGACGCGAGCGTTGTGCGAGCGCCGTCGTTTGCGGCGCGGCTGGTTCATTAGAGGCTCTTAATTAACTTGCGGCGCTCACGCGACTTCGCACAATGGATCGCGCGCACGTGCGTGTATCCGTAAGTCCGGGTGTGTGTGTGTGTGTCTGCCTGAACACACACGTGTTTACGTGCGCGTGCGTGACCGTGCACGCGCGCACACCTACACGCGTCTCAAGCTTGCGCCATTCAATTACATGTTAATAATATACGCAGCGCGGAGTTACATTGGCTCGCTTCCACGCCGGAAACTCGCCGAATCGAATCCACTTTCACGTAAAATCGAGCCCGAGGTAATCTCGAAGCCGACGAGCGTGCGCAGATCGATCGGTAATTACATATTCGCACGGTGAATGCTTCTTTATCGAGCGACAATGGAATTGATTCGCGACGGCCGCGTGCAATTAATTAGCGGTGACCGGCGCGCACCGGAGTGATTAGCACATACGCGGCTGACATTGCGCGTTCGCGACTATAATTGCGCGCTTGTGATACGCGCCGTAAAGAGCGGAAGTATTCCGATACATGCGCTCACGCGCCGAGTGAACCTTTGTGCCGAAATTACAGCATTTATGATAGAGAGAGAGAGAGAGCAGCGAGATGAACAAAAAACGCGAAGACGCTCATGAGAGAACGACGAAAGGGGAAAGAGAAATGCAAATATATTTAACGCGCGATTATGGGATTGGCCTTCGTCGTAGAGCGATAAACGGAGGTCGCGATCTCGGACTTTTATTTCTAATAACTCTCCGCTCGCGATAATATCTCGTTAACGTTTTATTACTCAACCGTCGCGTGATGTAACGAAAGTAACGTCGTTATATCGCCGGTAGATCGCGAACTTCAATTCGCGAGCTCCGTAGGAAACGCTTCCTAGCGAGACACGTCGAGCACCAAAATCGTTGGATGCACGTGCGTAATCACTATAACGTTAACGAGGCGCGAACTTTCGCAGTTAGACGCCTCGACTTCTGTCGCCGTTGAACGATCGAACGACGCGACGACGCGAGTGACAAGCGGCGGCGGCGGGAGGCGCGCCGCTCCTGTATGAAAGGCCGGATGAAAACGACCCCGAAACTGGTAGAAACTGGCAACATATGTTCAGACAGGGTCGCCGCGTGAATGCGCCGGCCATATATATCCGAGGACGACACCCACGAGCTGTTCCGGCGAGCTGGTTAACCGCACTCGTTAACCAGTTCGTTCCATAACGCGTTTACTCCATAATCTAAAATCCCGCACGCACCGAATTCGCCGCTCGAGGGTCGCGTGCGCGTCGCATTTCGCCAGCCATCGCGGGTTCTTACGATATTGAATAAAGTGGAATAAAATAGGCCAGGAGAATACGACGAAGGGCGATGCTTGAATAATTTAACGCGATAAGAAAGAACGAATTTTTTGACATAGAATAAACCGATTTTACTTACCGCACTTTTAGATATACCGGTGTGTATTTTCAATAGGGAGGGAGAGAGAGAGAGAGAAAGAGAGAGCAAAAGAGACCTATTATAATTTTAGTTTAAACGTTTTTATAGGCACGTAAAAAAAGGGCGAGAAACGAAGGTCGATATTGTCGAATCGGTTTACTGTCGGCTGAGCCGCTCGAAAGACTGGCTCAACAGCTCATAAAAGGGCGCGAGCGGGAAATATATGTCGACATTGAAAAGTTTGTCGAACAAGCCCGGCGACATGTTGCCAGGATAGCGCTATAACTTAACGCCGCCCTCGATATATGGGAAAGGACCTACCGGCGGGCGTCCCTTCTCCTTATCCTTATCCTATGACACCCGCTCCATCCAGCTCGCTTCCGCTTCCTCTCGCCCTACCATCGTCCCTTTGTACAGCGTGCCTACGAAACTCTACCTACTGGTCGCCCGACACCTTCGGTTACGTGCGAACAGAAACGGGGAAAATATGGCAGCGCGATTTACGGCTCCGCCTAAACGCAGGGCCCTCGAAAGTGCCGATTTTCGCGAACGCACTTGCGACCCTGAGACATTACCTCGCCATCGACCGTTTTTTTTCTTAATATCGCTTTTTTCCTTAAACTTGTTGCCTACGCTATATATATAATTTATAGTGTACATATTATATTTTATGAGAAATTTGAAACAATTCCAGAGTTTAACAAATTTTGATATGCATTTTTAAAATTGCTGACAACCAGCTTGTTTTTTATTCAAAATTCTTGTTTTTTAAATTTTGGTATTAAATATCTCGTCCATTTTTTCATTCTAGCCACTACATTATATTAATTTCTATCAATCAGAGACAGTAAATGTAGTCCTAATATAAATGCAAGGAAATCGTGCTGTTTTATTTGCATTGTTAATTCATACTTTATTCTCTGTCAAAGGAAGACATTAATATTTTTTACCTTCAGAATTCTGAAAAAGAGGAAAATTTCCGAATCTATTTTTTATTCTCTAACGGTTCTACTCATGAAACTTTTAGGAGCAATTTTCGAAAAGTAAAGCAATGGAAATAAAAATAGGAGCAATGGAAAATGACCTAGTTCTTTCAGGGAGCAAAGTGTCATCGTTCGCAAGAAATGCCAGCAGCCATAAAAATATACATCACGACAGGCAAATGGCGTCTATTGTAACTGTCCCGTCACGCAAATCCGTGTATAACACGCGTCAAACAAAAAATGTTCCGCTTTCGCGGCGCTTTTCAACCCGTTTAGATTATCCGCACTCGCGAGAGCTAGACAAACGAATGCCGCATAGTTCTTTCTGCCGAGGGGGGGGGGGGTGAGCCGCACGTTCAACACTGAAAACGGGTATACCCGGTGTACGTGCAGCCCTGACGGTGGTTGTACGCTGGGGTCGGTGCAATTAGGGGTATTAATTAGCGGGTACTTCATACCGCCCCCTTTCCGCTTCGCTCCCCCTCTCTCACCGCTCTTCCGCTTCTCCCGTTCTCATCCCTGAATCAGCCAGCCTCCCTCATCCTCTTTGCCCTCTCCGTCCTTCTCATTCCCGCCGACGAGCGCGCGCGCGGCGTGTCTCTCTCTCCCGTGTGCCTGCTCTAAAGTGCACCCACCGCGCCACCGGTGGGCCAATACGAACAAGAGGCATACATAGCTAATTACACGGTTTTATGTCATCGGGCGCAGGGTTGGTATAGAAACACCCCGAGAAACTTGTGACGTCAGCGAGAGAAGCGCGGGCAGGAGTACGCGGCGCAAGGGGGTGGCGCCGTCGTTGTGCGCCGCGCGGCGGGATCGAAGATTTAGTTATTATCCTTTTTTACCGCTTTCATTCGTGCGAGTACCACAATAAGCGCGGGGGTAATTAACCGCGGTGGAAATATCCCGCGCGGCAGCAAAACTACATGTGCACGTCGATATGCCGAGAAATTTCCGACGCATCGCAATGACGATAGCGATTTTTATCTTGGATTTATTAATTTGATAGAAAAATAATAGGAACATACAAAGTGTAAATTTAACAGTAGAGTCTTTTGAATAATATGCAGTTGATTTCCCCGTTGTGAGAATGTCGCGAGATCATCGTTTACTGCAAATTTTCGATTTCCATATATCTTTGTAATCGAGGCTCTCGGAGAGAAAAGTTTTATAAAGATAAAACCGTGTTGCTGGCAGTAGCTGAGAAACGTGATTTTGTTATCCATACTTCATTGGCGAACAATAGGAGAAACGGTCGGCGACGAGTTCCAAGATATTCTACTTGCTTTATTTACGCGGCGATATCCGTTAGAGAAAACCGCAAAGCCGCTATCATGGGGGTGGTTAACGTCGGCGGCAGGGGGTTAGATATTCATGTATTTAAATTTATTTATTGGCAGGATTTTTGCTCTCGAGGGCGACGGTGGGCGGAAAGCTGGACTGAGCCTTCACCCCTTTCGAGTTTCCTCCCCCCCCCTGCCGCCTTCCGTCGCGTCCTCCTCTTGCCATACAGTCGGCTGTTAAACCTTCGATGCTCTACAACCCCTTCTGGGTAATTTTCCCGCTTAAAGAGATCTCGGCCAATTACACGGGCTGTCCGACGGGCGCTGAATTTTAATCGAAATGGAAGAAAGTAGAGACCCTCCTTGCCGGCTCTTTACGCGTTCCTATTCCCTCCCGATCTGGAGGGAGAGGGGGGTGGAGGAGGGGGAAGATGCCCAACGAGTAGTGTGGCAAAACCGCAACGCGTGCATGTGCACAATACACGCGCGCAACTTTGTGGCGGTGCGATTTCGATCGTCGCCGACGTTCAACGTTCCCGGCATCCACAGGGGTGGGAAACGCGAAAGAAATTCTTCCGCTTCGCAATTAAGTGGTTGGAAGATTCGATGCGTCATTCTGTAATCAGCGTAAATCACGGGGAACTGGTCTTGAGGATTTCATTCGGCATTATTAGGGAATGACTGCGCACCAAATTGCATGACATACACTCGCGTGATGCCTCTCTTGAATTACAAACACTAAATTAAGATTTGTTGTTCTTCGCTGTGCTTTCTCTTAGCATAACAGAAGTAATGCAACGCCAATATATAATACAATTAATTTTTTTTTTAAGTAAAAGAGAAACACATGATGTACAATAATAATAATTAAATTTTAGAAATCTTTTACATGTTATTAAAAGTTATACACATCACAGTCTAGAAAAAGGGGTGAGTTTCGAGAAATTCTCGGAGACGGATTCCTCTCCATCGTGGCACGGGTGCTGCCATGTCGCGGAGGCGTAATAAACTAGCTAGGCTCCCTCTTACCACCCTCCCGCAACCCCTCTAATCAATTTCCTAAAGTATCCACATACGATCACGATATCATTCCCAAGATTGGAACGTACGTTCCTCGTTTATCTGATAAATCAGTAAATAAAAAATAATTACTTGTATTATTAATTGTATCAGAAAGAATGACACTCCGAATGGCACGCGTCTCCAACATCCTTTTTCGCGTTTCAAAATTAAAACATGGAACAATATTTAATATCCCTTTCTTTCTACTATTTGCACATGTGACTTGGGAACTAACATATTTAGTAAAGTTTCCTTCATACGTGCGTATACGCATGTACGCGCATGATTCGCGTGATTGCGCCTTTTGTCGACGGCTTTGTGCCGAAGAAAGCTAATAAGTATCGAGAAACACGAGTCGAAGTAACTTTTAAGAACTCCGCCGGGGGTGGCTCCCTCCGGGCTCGCTGCGACCCGCAAGAGTGACGAGGGGCAGGAGGGAGAATTGCGCGGCGGGAGGGTTGCCATACTTTATGAACAGGCTTCACATAAATTGTCGCGGCTCTTTAAGAAATTGGAAAAAGGCGCGAGTGCCTTGCGTGGAACAGCTTGCGCCGAGAGAACGGACTGAGAACTTTTTCAACTACCGTCGGACACTAACTAGAAGGGGATTGGCGAGACGAATGAGCGAGCGGGCATACGCCGCGCGCGGTGCGTGCGTGCGTGCGTGCGTGCGTAGGATTGAACGGAGAGAAATGGATACTCAAAGAAGAAGCAATTGAAGAGCTTACTCCTCCATGCCATCTCTAATATATATTTTACAAATGGAAATAATGTGTTACATACATAGAAAGCTTTACAAGAATCTCCATTTGTTTAAAATACGGATTTAAAAACAAGGTTTATGAATAATCAAGACTTCAAAATTTTGTTTTATATTTATGGGATATATGATTATTTGTTAATTGTTTCTTTTTTTTAAATACAAACTGTCGGAAAACTATAATATATAACTGTGATAGAATAATAAATAGAAATTTTTTAATAATAAGAATGTCTTATGTGATTATCGCATTTTGTAAAAGAAATTGTATACTATTATAAAATAGTAGATATACAAATGTATTGGCTTTGAGGCTAAATTTTAGTATCTTTAAAACACACATTCTCCGAATTTGGCAATTTTATCTTATTTAGCAACCTTACTTTTAATCTTAGAAAATCGAATGCAGAAAACTTTTGATTAATATTCTCTTTGTATATATACAAGCCGTAGGGCTTTTCGCTGGAGTGACAACGAGATCAGGGCAAGAAGGGCGATTCGAAGGAAGAAGGATGTGTATACCTGTGGGACACATTTCCCGGGTAGGTAATCTTCGCTCGAAGGCGAGATATTACATTTGAATAAATGTCGCCGCCGATAATATAACCGGTGCCGATCGCAAATACGATCGCGAAATACCTGTCGCGCGGCTTGACGCCCCGTGGGAAATATTTGCTAATATCGATCATATCGTCATTAATGGCTTGTCGCGCGGTGGTTCCCCGCGTCACCCAACTCGCAACGCCAACCCTAACTGCTACCTGCCGTCTTTGTTCAGCGTGGCGTCCCGCGAGTTCGCGATAGTATTAATCGAATTATTCCGCGTAGACGGGCTGTTCTCCTCCCACACTTATCTTTACTCGCGATCGTGACAATGCACCCGCAGACGCAGATTTCGCTTCACGCGAATTCGATTTTGCCAGTAGTTCAACATGATATTGTATGCAGTTGAATATGAAATTTTTCTATAGTTTGAATGTGTTTCATCGTGCTCTCAGAGTCATCAGTTAAGCAAAGCTTCAAGATTTTTACAGAAGAGAAAAGTTCGAAACGTAAAAATTTCACTGATTATAAAAGATAAATTAAATACATGTGTTCAATTGCAAATTAATATATGCATGCATATATTAATGTCTTATAGTATATATATATTAGCAATAGAAATATTTTTGATTAATCGTGTAACACACAACAAAATATTTATTGAATACATTTGGTCTATATATATATAAAAGCTATAGAAAATGTAAATATAAATAAACAATATTTTCCTGTAGATGACATCGTTGCATTTTGCTAATAAATAAGCGGTTCTCACCTCCTTTGTAAAATAAAATATTGTAAAACAGGAAAATTGGATTTGTTTCACGAAGTGTGACAAAATTGCACAAGGGTTGAAGGGAAAGCGGGAGAGTCCGCGTCAGCCAGAGTGTCCGGTAAGGTGCAACAGCAACCGTCTATAATAATAATGTATATCGTTTGAAACGAGAGGGCTAGACGAGGAAAAGGGGAGTAAATCGGAATTTATCCCGAACGCGGGCGCGCGCGGTCGCGACCGTATCTCGTCGGACTCACCCCCTATGTGGCCACTCGACGCGTCCGCCGGTGTTTACCGCAATTATTAAATGTAAACTCATATTTCGTAATTGCCAAATATTGGCGGTCCGATCGTTCGGCTGCGGCCCGATGCGCCTCATGCGGGGCTGGTTGCAAGAGGCGTCGTCGGCGAGGGGGGCGGGAAACGGCGAAGAACGGGGGGGAACCAGAGCCAGGGAGAGAGGGGCACTGTTGCTCGCATCGTTTCATCCCTTCTCGAATAACAATCCTACCCCTCCTCGCCGCGACCCTCGAAATGAATTAAGCCTCGGCGAATCGATAAATGAACGTTGGGTACACGCGACACGCACCGAAAAATCTACATCAGACGTAAACGGATTGTTTGATCCATTCGATATATGACGCTTCTAATAAATCGCCGCGTTATTGCATGTACGGTGTACAGTGGAGAGAATCAGAATATCATGAGGTGATATATTATAGCGGTCTCGCGTAACTAGATGCGTTATCTGCCTCGCATTTCGTTCGAAGAAGCTTAATACGGTTCATATATATATAATATAAAACAATATAATATATAAAATAAAAATAGATACGCTTATCTCTCTATTGAGAATTAAAGAGAGTTCTCGAGCTTAATTCGCAAATCATCTACAATTTTGTAAAGAATACCAAGGATATAAAACGCAACGGAGAGCTTGTGACGAGATATCAGGGTCGATTTAAAAAAAGCGATTCTCGGATAACGGGTCGGGGCGGAAAGGGGTGGAAAAAGCGGGTCCGGCGATACCGTGGAGGGTTGTCAACGGGAGAGCGGCGTCAGCTTGTGTAACTATCGGTAATTAATCAGAATCATCCCCGCATATCGTGTCCGTCGGACGAGAGCGGGCGAAGGCGCTTCGGCGTGATGGTGGCCGGTGGTGATAGTGGTGGTGGTGCCTACCACGAGAGGGTAGTTAACCGGTGACGTCACGCCCGTGGCGACATCTGGACCGGCACTAACCGCGCCGAGCCGCGTTGTCCGTCCGAAGCGGCGGACACTGGACACCGTACACCGTCCCGGCACTAACTCCCCGGATCCGGATCAAAATTACCCTGCGCGCCCGCCGCGGTGAGGCCGCACGCCGCGCCGGCTGGCACCAATTAATTTCGCATTCGGCACGTTCTGCGCTTCGGCTTTCCCGCCGCGCCGCGCCGGTCGCGAACCGGTCGCGACATGACGGCCGCTTCGGGATGGACGATGGACCCCGAGTTTTGAACAGGAGACCCCGTTCCCCAAGTAATCGGGAATATTGAAAAGCTTGAAATTTGAAAACGAAATCACCTTCTCCCCGTTAATATCGATAAATCGTTGAGCGATAAAGCAATTTAAATTGCGCATTTACTAGAATGCGATTTTAATCGTCGCAGATTCGTTTTAAATTTCCACGGAAAATTAATTATAATCCTTTATTGGGATTGCGATTGAAAGAAATAAATTAAGTAATTGCAGTCGCTCGCGAAAGTTATAATGCGCTAGGAAATATTAATTTAAACCCGAGCAAGAATGCAACTACGGATTTACCGACGGTCGCTCTTTGAGCGGCGAACAAATTCGGGAACGTCCCTCCATTCTCGTGGCTATCAATTGCGACTAATCCTTCGGCAAAGCTGCCGAGAAACTCTTGTCCAGTGTGCTCTCTGTAACGATTGCGAGCGTTCGCGACGTAATCTGACATTCATCCACGGTAGTGTCAATCGCGTCAACGTCATTTGTAACTCAACGTTCATAGAAATCCGCGCGCGTCCGACGATCGTTATTGCAGGTCGATATTCTCCGGAAGACCGGCTTTTCGGTAGGACAATTAAAACTCGTGCGACTCGGTAGCTTGGTCATGTATATTAGATACCCAATTCCAGCGGTAATCCAGCTATAAATATCTCTGAATTATATTTTCTACCAGGTCCGAGGGCATCGCGCCACGGACGATTTGTCCTAAAAGGGTGGAGGAGGAACGGAGGACGGCGCCGTGCGGTGTCTGTTTATATACCCGTCAATCGTGCGATTAAATTGGATCGCCGGTATTATCTTTTAATCCCGACGCGCCGGTAGAATGGCGCGGCTTCCGAAAAATCGGTATAAAATTTCGCATTGCGCACTGCTCGGCCGTCGGGTTATAGTCTCGCAACCGGAGACTGAAACAATTTGAAAACGCGGCACGTCAGTACTTTATTTCACGCTGTAAACTCGATTTCCCGTTTTGTACTAGTCATCAATCATCTTCCTTGAACACATAGAGTGCGCGTTATATGTCGTTTTTGTTACAAATTTTTCAGTCGCACTTCAAAATTAATCTTTGTCTAACGGAAACTTCAATTAATTAACAGCTTTTGAATAGAATCATCGAAAATGTGGGACTCCTCTCAAACTCAACTTCAAAAGAATACGTAAATGACGAAATCACACTTCTCAATTAATTTTTAAAATCACTTTTTCTTTAATACAATTTCAAATTTCAATTAGATTGATAAAAAGATTTAATAATGATAATTGGAAAAAGAGGTGCGATAAATGATTTACTTCGACTACTTTCGTTGAAAACAAAATTATCCTAAATTTATTGTTATATCCTAAATAACAATGTATGTAAATTTATATAAATTTAAATTTACGTATGTAATAATTAAAGTTTTTCCTCGAGTTCTTCCAACATCTGTGTTTCCTGAAAAAATATATAAACTGAGAATGTGTTGAAAGTAAAAGGTAGAGAAGCATAAAAAATCATTTGTCAAAAATAATGCTCAAAAATCAAATCGAAATATAATTCTTTCGGAAGGAGTGCTTTGTCTTGCGTTCTTACGAGGTGTCGATATCGAGCCGCGCATTTCTTGTCGCGGCTTTCAGTAGTTTATCTTCCATCGTTATCGCGTAACGAGGGGCACTTCCCCTCCCATCTTTCCTCTCTTTCTCTCCCTCTCGTTCGCGAGGGCGGTCGGTAACGGCTAATCCAATCCTATTTACATCGCGGAACTGTCGCGGCAGCATTGACGCGCGCGGAAATAAATCCCGACACGACTACTAACACGAAACGCTCGCGCGCGTCAACCACGCGCTGCGCCGCGCCGAGGGCGCGTGTAAATCCCGGGCTTTCTCTCGGAACAAATCGAATGTCGGTCGATGTAAATGAATTCCGCTCTAATTGCAATTATGCGACACGAATGCGCATAAACGTTCGCGTTATGCGATAAATGACACGTCACTCAGAGGCCGGCGCGGAGAGCGGCGCCCGCGCTCGCCCGATCTCTCACGTCATTGCGAATTTACGAAATGGCGATCGTTATATCCGTATCGGGCCCTCTCGAAACCGTTCGCATTATAATTGCAATTAATCAATAATTGACGTTATATAATTGGGCGGCCGCCGAGACGACGGACCGTTAAACATTCACGTACGGGCGTCTAGTGGATGGCATACCGAAATGAGCCTTCCTAGACACCCTTAATTTTGCACAAGACGCCGTTCGATCGTTAACGAATGTGACATTCTAAATTTAGACAAATGATTATTACAACTACTTACATAATAATAAATATATTTTTCGTGTTTTTATCGCTGTCTATCTTGATGCACGTGCATTTGAGTCTCATTATTGTATTCGTATTCAGATTCAAGAACAAATCAATAGTTTTGTTGCGATAAAGAGATATAAAATTTATCATCATGAGCTAATTAGTAACGTAATGGATTAAAATTATTAGTATATTACACTTCGCTGATTGATATTGATTATGTAATATTTTTAACTTCTTTAAAAAATATATCCATTTCACAGTCGTAATCGTGAGATACAATTTCAAGCATATTTATACAATATTTAAAGATTATCTTTAAATATTTGGCGAACGCAAGTGTATATAATAAATTCCTGTATTGTCGCGTATAATTATGGGGTTGAGTAGTGTCGTTGTGTTATAAAAAATTAATTAATAGGTCAATAAACTCTATATCAATAGGTTTCTAAGCACGGGTCGTCAAACTGAAATTCGTGATGAGAACATCTTTGAATCGATGGAACGTCGACCTCGAAAATCCGAGCCATAATCGATATATAATACATCGCGTTAGGCAGTTTCAACGCAAATATATACCACCTTGCCGAGAGTGAATGGAATAAAATTGGCGAGCACGCCGATCGGTAGATATACCATGTAAATACGCGATGCGGATCACCCTTGTCCCCCGAATCAAATTCCTGGCCGACTCGCCAAGCTGTTTAGCCAGTCCAATTTATTTATCGGCCAGCTGGTAATTAGACTTTCGCTTTATCGCGGATTCGCGGCCTCGCGTCAGATATCCATGAACCGTCCGCATTTGTTAACGACCGAACGAACATCGCACAAGTATCCGAATCTGTTCGAATGCTCCGGCGTGAATTTCGTTTTGATAAATCGGCCGTTCGCACTTTCTCTCTTCCTCCGTTCTTTTGAAGTCCTCTCGCCTTCTTTCTCTATATATGTAATGTATACATATATGTGTGTGTATACATATATAAGTATAATATATATATATATATATATATATAGAGATCTTCCACCTGTTGCTAAAAAAGAAAACTATTTTGTACCACCATTGCAATCAATATTTGCACTTTTTCTTAGGCTAATATAGTCATTTTCCAACAGTACATGAAACAATATTTCCTGTATTTCGTAGAGTGTATATGGATATATGTGTATACGTATATGTATACAATACGTATGTATGAAAAAATAGAAGCTTTAGTAAGTAAACGTTTCGAGTAAATATCGTTTTCACCTATTTCATAAACCACATTTTATATTGAAAATTTCCATCGAAAACTTTCATTCTTTATTGCCTTTCTTATTTTTCCAATTAAGAAACTGAATAGCTAAACTAATTACTTCAAGATTTACACAATTAAAGTTTTACAAATAATATATTGGCTAATTTTCCTAATACAGTAAACTGCCTAATACACTAAATATTTTAAACATGAAAAAAATTATAACTATAACGTAATAAATTACACAACTTTCACTTTTCAATGTGTATTTTATGTATATCGGTCTTTCTAGAAAATGTTTCACTTGAAAAACGCTTGGGCTCTCACAGCTATGCCGCGATGTCCGATTTGACACTGCCGTTACCGCTTGACGTTTTAATCCCCGCGTTCGCCACATGATTTCCTCCGCGGTAACGAACACTCGAGTGCCGCCATTCCATCGCCTCGAAAGAGCACGCCCGTTCGTGCGGAAGAAGCCAGTTCGCAAGTTCGAGACTCGGACGGGAGAACAGTTCTCGCGCTCGTTACGAGATTAAGGAAAAAGCTCCGAGCCACGAGGGGGTGACGAGGTGGCGACCGGGGCACCCGGGGCCCACCCATGGAGACGTGCCCCTTTTCAGGGTGTCCTATCACCGACCCGAGCTTATTCCGCCCCTCAAGCTCGGGCCACACCCGCAATCATGCGCAGTTTCCACCCATCGGCCAATGAAAGCGCCCGCCGAGCTTGCAAGCTCGCCGCTCCGGCTCCGGCTTTCGTGGCCGAGCCACTCCGACCAAACACCACGTGGCACGCGTCCGAGTTGCACGTGCATTCGCGGAGCTGCGAGAGCCCGGTGCGCGCGCGAGAACGGGCGCTTGCGAGAGAGCTTGCGAGGGGTCGGAGCGACGGTTCTCGCCGGGGAGAGCGGAGAACGTGCCTCTCCTTATCGTGGGGAATCCCCGTTTCCTTTTCACGCGAGCTCCTTGAACAGCTTCTTTCTGTACCGCGGTCTCTCGACTACTCCGTTACTCCCTTGCTCTTTTGCCCTCCCTCTCGGTTTCTTATCTTTCTCTCTCTCTTTCTCTCTTCTTCTCCTCGGATCCCTTTATACTTTTCGACGCGTTTTATATAAATGATCAATTGACTCACTGTTATATTGTTATATTGTACCGTTGTGACGTGAGATTTAACTGTGCTTCGAGAAACCCGCTGAGATCGACGTCTTTCATCTTCACTGAGAGTCGAGAGCTATTGGCAAGACCAGATTTCAACGAGTGACGGACGAGGTAATTATAAAATTATTTTACTTAATATTATTTCACATCAAACATAATTTCTCATAGCTGTCAATGATAATTAACATTCACATATTAAGGATAAAATATTTTTAAAAGCAAACGCACATGTGCATGAATAACAGAACAAATACGTTAGCTTAAAATTTTAATATTTTTTGTACAATAGTAGAAATATCATACGTGACAAAAATGATTAAAAATAAAATACAATAAATGTCTAATTAACTTTTGGAAACTTCTAGTACATTACATCCTAGTATTCCTCTAGATGTCTGTAAAACTTTAATAGTAATATCATAATAATTATGCGAAAAATTTAAAAGATATTAATTTTTATATGTTATATTACAATTTACTGATTATTGATTATTTTACTAAATAAAGAAAAAGTTATGAGAAATTAAACAGAATGTTTTAAAAAATCTACTTAGTTTACACAATGAGTAATAATATAAGTAGCATTATATGTGAAATGTATTTGTAAGTTATATAAAAATGTTTATATAAAAATGTAACATGCAAATGAGATTGTAGAATATAATATGGTACATGTAAGAAAGTTTGACGTATAATAGGCGTCGATGTCGGCTTGAAGCCGATATTCAACAGTTGGTCCTTCTTTTATCTTTGAAACTTAACCCTCGATGCTACCGCCTTTCAAACAGGCACCCTCTGTTCGTACATCCTGAGAGAAGCATTTCTTGAGGGTGTAACGAAAGTATTTAAAAAAGTTTCAGGGAATTTTTTCTGCGTAAAACAAGGCGAAAATATATTCTGAATAATGAAACGAAATAACGAATAGATAATATCTGAATTTTCCCTTCCATACCTGAAAAGAGAGAGTAATCTTAAATTCTTTTTATATTATAAAAAGAATTATAGTTTATAATATCTAACAATTTACATGTTTACGATATTAAGTTTAATTGGTAAAAAATAGTTATTTATTCGATGAAGAAAAAGAGATTTTATTTTATAATTAATGTTCTTGCTTTTTCTTAGAGTCAATAATGTTCAAGAATTGTAACGAGTCAATTTATTTTTGTAAAATTTTTTAAATTTAATGTTGCGCTGTGCAAAAAGAAAATATTTTGGAAATTATTATAAGATTGGCAAAAATTGTATAACATTAGAAACGCGTTTTTTCTAGTGAAGATATCTAATAAGAAAATCATTTCTTGCATTACAATAGTATTTAATTAAAGATTGTGAACTTGCAAAATTCACTTGTAATTAAACGGAAAGTATTTATCGTTTATAATTCAAACTACTGATTTTTGCCAATGTTTGTCAAAGAAAAGATAATTGTTGGTTTTACCGAAAGAGTGGATAAAATTTCAATTTGTAAATTTAAGACATGTACACGGCACTCTACACACTAAGAGGACTTTGTACGTTTTGTATATGTTTCCTAACGAAATTATACCAAATAATCGTTTTATTAATGACGAAATTTTGAAATTCATTATCTTGCTTCATGGTATACGAGCACGATATCCCGAATGGTAAGCGAGCCAATTCCCAAAAACACCAATCCACCAGTTCGACGATGTTCTTTCTTCGTTCGGCCGGGAGCGAAGGAATTCGTGGACTCGGTGCAATAGGTGCGGCCATAGGTGTAACATATTTATGTTGTGAACCGGCCGAGTGCGAGCAATAAATAGCGGAGGCGTGGGAAGGGTAAGAGAGAGAGAGACAGAGAGAGAGAGAGAGAGAGAGAGAGAGAGAGAGAGAAAACGCGTGTAGAGGGGTAGTTCGTCGAGGCGCGGGGGGAGGGAGGCCAGAGCGATTACGTTTCCCAAACCCCTCGCTCTCTCGCGCGACCGAGTCACCGGCACCACCATCCACCACCGTTTTGCTCCCTACAACCCCCGCGCGAATCCCCAGCCCCGCCCGCCCCCCCGCGTCTCCACGCGCGCCTCGTCCCACCGGACCCTTTACGGCGCCCGAACAACCCTATTCGTTTGTTTCCAACCCGTATATGTGCGCGTACACGGAGGTATGCAATTTCGGTGTCGGGAATGCGCGTTACCGGACGAACGACCGATCCGCATATTGCGTATCAGTATTAGCGCTCTTACAGAAAAAAGAAAAGATCGTTGCCCCTTCGGAAAATCGGCAAAATGTGAAGTAAACCTCAGGATTATTGGACGAGAGAATGCCTTGTAAAAACGCGGTTCTTAAAAATCATAGTCGACATAAACGACGACTACATCGTGCTGCGCAAGCATTTGATATATCATAAACACCCTACTGGAATTACATAAAAGTTTAATAGATAAAAGTTAAATTATATATGATAGATTCTCTTGCAGCTCGAGTCGATTTTCACAGTTTCGTGATGTTATTTTACAGATTTTTCAAGGATATGCGATAAACACGGACTAAAAGCACTCCAGATACGACAGTGTTTTAAAAGCTGAGATATGCGACATTCTCGATACGAATGTGCCGATACGGTATTTCGTATTAGCGCCCCTATTATACTCTTCCGCTATTACGGTTACCAAGCGACGTAACGTTCT
This sequence comes from Temnothorax americanus, assembly GCF_048541705.1. Classification (NCBI taxonomy): domain Eukaryota; kingdom Metazoa; phylum Arthropoda; class Insecta; order Hymenoptera; family Formicidae; genus Temnothorax; species Temnothorax americanus. The sequence goes on from NW_027509391.1 coordinate 1,273,176, forward strand.
CCGGTAACGAAGCACACGAGTGCATACGGGCACGCCGACACGCGGACATATCGGAACGCAGACTCGTGGATCCGAATCCGGGCGGCATGCTCGCGCATAGTTATGCTGAAAATCTTGACTGGAGGACCCTTTCGCATACCGATCGCCCGGGCCAATCCGATCGAGGATATGCATCTGTATATAGGCACGCCGATCGGAGACGCGCCTAGTCGGCCAGTCGGGTAACCAAATGATGCATATCTCTCCTCGATCCGTCGTGTCCCGAATGTCTCGACGTGTTGCACGCTCCCGCTTCGCAGGAACGAGGGGAGGATGGAGGGGGTGAGAGCGATAGGATCCGTCTCTCCGTCTACGTGGGTGGGCGAAACTAGCTCGAAAGCCGGGTGGAGGACCAGCTCGGGGAGGGCCAGCGTATATGGTTGCGATGAGGTCGAGAGCTTGCGGCCGGATGCCAGTCTGACCATGTCTCTACCGGCGCGTTACTTGCGAGCTCGTCAGCCTCTCGCTCCTAGACGCATCCTCGCCAGAATCCGAGCAATGCGGCTCAAGAGTCCGCGCCCGCGCCCGCGCCGGCGCTGCAGCTGCACTCTAGGATGCAGCTCTCGGCTGCTCGGCAGCTATACCGGGCGCGATCCTCGACGGGGATTGGCCGGTCGAATATCACCGAGACGGGGCATTGGGGTGGTCTTCAGTGGCTGCCGGTATGCGTGTAATAGGGGGATCTTCGCCGTGGTATTGAAGGAAAATTGCGATTTCCCACAGACAGAAACGATAATGCACAGAAGAGTCTTATTTATATCTCGATTTTTTTATTTTTATTTTTCGCGCGTTCAGGAGTTCTCTTTCTTTCTCTTAGCGATATTCAATATGTGATCGAATGAGAATACATACTGTATGTTAAATTGTGTTTAAAATAAATATGAAACTAGAGAGAAATGCGTATAGATATTTATATAGGTTGATTTTATAAATTTCGCATTTAGCGGTTTAAATTCTGGTCAACGATGCTTTAAAATTCAATGTTATACATCAAATTCGTTGTTATAATTGTGAAATTTGCATTGCCCATTGTGCATTACATTAATAATTGGGTCGACTCCGTTTAAGCTTTTAATCAAGCACTGACAAAATGCGCGCGCGTTGCGTCGATCGCCGGCCGTATTCCCTCTCGCTCGATGTGCGACGAAGGCGCGTCGAATGCGGCTTTTGCAAATGAATTTTTCGGGGCACGCCATCGTTCCGCGTTGATACGTTTGCATCGCGGTGATTTCGCAGGGCACCGAGCTATATAACGCGCGAGGGGCCGCGGGTAACGAAATTCCCCCGATGCGTGCATCTCACGCATTCCGCAGCGAGATTGCGCAAAAATCGAGCGAAACAAACGCAACTAATTTAACTGCTTTCGAACAATTAATCCGAAGCATTTAATTTAATTGCGCCGCAGCCCGTCGAGTCCGGCCAGCGGCAGTCGAAACAACGACCGGCGCAAAACCCGGGACGGAATTTTCGGCTCGACGCGATATGGCTCGAATTCTTTGGCGCGTGTAAAACAAAATAAAAACATTTGACAGTCGAAAGTTGATTCGGAGAAAGAGCGCGCTTGTTGCAACTTGCAACATCGACATTTCATACGATCTGTTTAGTAAAAAATGTCTCATCGAACATTTTAATAGGCATATATTATACACACTTACTTTCTTTCTCCTTATCTCTCCGTTTTATCTATATAAATAGATCTCAATTGAATTGTTTCTGTTTAGATTTTTTGTACTTTCTAATACTGTTAAGTATATTACACGCTTTGATAATCATCAGATTAGGAGTCCATAAAAGTGAAAAATTAACTATAAAAAGATTTGCTACGTTAATTTAATTTTTTTATTTAAATAAACATGAATGGACGTAAATGTTAGTAAAAGCTCAAGCTCTCGTGTGAGGATTAAAAAAAGAAGAACGATTGATAAAGTAGATAGACGTGGAGAAAAAGACAAGGACGACGAGACGATACGGGAGAAAGTGGAGGGCGCACTAGTGGATGGGTATAATTAATAGCAAACCCGTATAAATCAGTGACAGGTTGGATGCATGCCGGTACACGGCGTTACCGATGCGGGATTATGCCCAGAGGGGCGGTTACCCCACGACTCGCTAATTTTTCACACAGCCGCCATAATGGTCCGGGCTAATTACTGATTTTTATCTCCGCGAGTTGCTTCCGTGCGCGTGTGAGTGCACGTACGCGTCGGTGTGACCGAGAGGTGTAAAAAGAGAAAGAGCTCGCGGTGATAAAATGCGGCAGGGAAAAAAGCGATTCGAGACTGAGCGGACCAAACAGTCGATTTCACATTACAGCCGTACGATATACGTCTAACCATATACGCGTTGCCGCAGAAAATCTTGTTTTAAGTGTACCTATATCTAAAGAACAAAGTCACCTCAATAAAATCGACGCTCGCCGCCTTCGTTTACATAATTCGGTGACAGCGAATTCTTCGTCGCGCTACAGGCCGCTCCAAGTTTCATGCGCCAGGCCAGAGATATTCCTCCGCTTCAGTAGATATAGCTAACCAGCCCCAGACGCCTATATGTACTTAACGTAACCCATGTAAGCTCACGCTAGAACAAATTTACCACCAAGCTGCTCCCTCGTCCCCGTCCTCCTCGCCCCGCCCCGTGCCTTCGCCGAGCGCTTCGAGTCCCTTCTCGCCCCTCGTAATTCGCCCTCGAAACACCGATGCTATGAAGTTGTGTTGAACTTTTCGCGAGCATAGTTTGCAGAACACCCTCGGGTGACTGCGAGCGCTTATATACCTTCGTTCGTGACATATATCTACAGAGAGGGCGCCTGACAGTGGAAAGCGGGAGAGCAGGAGAAACGAAAGGTGAGTCGGGCGAATTTTAGGTGGAAGAGGAGCGTCGGTAGCTTTTCGTCGTCGCTTAAAAACTCACGGGAATTTTTATCGAGGGCCGCTAGATCGGCATTAGCAGCTACCTGTTGCCCGCGCCTCCGTGAGACTTTGATCGGCGAATCGTATCGATTCAATGACAGCACAATGACTCGATTGGCAGAATGATATCATTGACAAGTTTATTCAATTATAAGTCAAGTACGATCCGTTAATATAAAAGCTCAAGATCTCATTGTGTGTAAAAGTGTCAAAAGTTTCCATGTTTAGAGATTGAGGAGTTTTCTCGCGATAAGTGTCAAAGAGTCGCATCAGGATGTACAAACTCTCAGCATGTGTTCCTTTGTCTCAAGCTTCTTGTTTTTCTTTTTTTTCTCAAGTTTGTAGATCCTAACTAGCACATACGCGCGTTGGCAGCTAAAATGGTACACGCGTTAGGAATTCTCGGCACGGCAGTCGGAGCCAACAGGCTCTGCAGAAACTTACGGGCCAACTTTGAGGGGGGTATAACGGCATTACAACGTTATTAGATTTACCGCAAGCACCTACCCGGAGGCACTCCTGCACATTACCCACATACCCCTACCGAAGTATAAGTAACCCTAAGCGTCCCATAGAGCTCACCTCGTGGCTCCTCCGCCGTCGAGCATTAAATTATGCGCATGAGCCCTGTAGCTGCGAATTACTTCGTTTGTTTTTCATATTTTAATCCCGACTATTCATAGAACTCTTTAAACGAGAACAAGACGCAATTAATTTTTGACGTATATTGAACGTAAAAAGAATAATTTCAAGTAAATATACTATATGTCTATTACACTTATCAGTTACTAATTTTTAATGATCATATGTTTTAGTACCTTTTAATTTTAATTACATACGGTACATAACACTACACTTAAAATTATTTTATATATATTATCGATTTTTAAACGTTTATTTGATTCAATTTCTCAACGAGCATAATTCCATACAAATGCATGTCACTGTAATTTTGTGTAATGATCATGAGAGAGAAAACGACAGAATAATTTAAATGCGAGAAATAGTCGTGAGAACGGAGATGCGTGTGGCGAGCATAGATAGCGTGGGTGCGAGAAATGCGAGAGAAATTTCGGCCCGGCTAGCTATTGAGTAGCTACCCTTAAGATAAGGGTGGATTCACCCCGTCTCTCATACGTTTCCGCTATCTGACGCTAAACGGCACCGCCGCTCGGTGGCCTTCTACGCGGCAAAAGGGATGGCCCCGACAGTGTCTCGGTTCTACATAATACGTTGGCACATTACTGTCGAAGCGCCGTTAGATAAGCAGAATTTAGAACGGAGCGAGACAGGATTTTTGTACGAGCGGCATTTGTGAAGGATCGCTGGATCGCCAGATTTGTGCGCGCACCGCTTCTCTGCGCGCCTCTTTAGCCAAGCAAATTCGCATTCCCGGTTTTGTCGAGGAAAACTTACGCGAGACGTTCGTTTGTCGGAATGAATTGTCAGATATTCGAAAGAACGAAAAACATTGTCACGCGTATAATAAGAAAAAGGAAAAAAAAGAAGCGCGATTAGCACCAGCTGTACATAAAAATTAACCATTTTTCGCCAGTACTATGAACAGCACCGTGATTATTAAGTAAAATTTAGTAAAACATAATGAAGATATCTTCAATCTAGTATGGAGGTATAGTTTGTCTCGGATGGTTCGATTCTTATCGCTGAACTCCCGATGTTCGATGAAATAGCATCGCCGCCCGACGAAACTGATTTCGAAAGCCGGGGAAGACGAGGCCAACGCAACAAAGGCCTTTACACGTCTCACCCCCAACTCATTTAAGGCTAACTGTCCACAACGGGGGTGCAAACTACCCTTATCTGCGGACGTTTATGCCCACGCCTTATCTAGTAGCCCCCGACTGCCTCGCGCGCGCGCTCGCTAACAACTAGGTATTCTCTCTCTTCCAAGCCAATCTCCTTTCTCGAACGACCTCAAGTTCTCTTTCTCTCTTTTCACAGGCCTGCTTTCTATTTTCTCTATTCTTGCTTAATTTGTAGATTTATCAACAATATTCAGATTTTGAACATGTTCATTGTGGTAAGATGTTTTTTTTTCTAATTCTTTTGTCAATTCTAATAGAGATAGGACACATTAGAGTATTCAAAATAGTTAGATTATTTTTTAAGCGGTTTAGTAAAACCAAAAAGACACCAATGATTGAAAATAAACATATTCGTTAAGCAATAACTTGGGATATTAAGAAAAGTTTTTAATACTAATTGTATATCTAAGCAGTGTAAAATAATATTTTTTCCATTCGTAAAATAAGTAAAGCCAATATTTGACAAATAAATCTGTTATCCCATTTATTATGTTTAATGTATAATTATATTTATATAATATTGATGACCGTGTGTGTGTGTGTGTGTGTGTGTGTGTGTGTGTGTGTGTGTGTGTGTGTGTGTGTGTGTGTGTGTGTGTGTGTGTGTGTGTGTGTGTGTGTGTGACAAAAGAAACTTGTTAAATATCAAATTAGCGCAATTCAACTCGCTTATTGAAAGATTTCGGTCTGCGATACACAAAGAAAAAACAGAAGACAATCGACAAGGTCTCGATGTTTCTTATCTCACGTCATTCCTATACTCCTGTCTCGTTCCGTTTCGCGAGCCGAGACGGTTCCTGAACGACGAAAGGGTGGGTTTCACCGCGGTCGCAGGATGTTGGTTGCGGTGAAAACAAAGACGTTACTCGCCCCTATCTGGGGGTTGTAAAGTAACCGTCGAACGACGACGAAACAGGGGTGTAATAAATGAGATAAGCTACGGGATAGATTCCTGCGGGAGCGGAAGGCATAATCGATGCGTTTCTTCGTAACGCGATCAACGTCGTGCCTTATCTAATCGCATCGGGGAAAAATTGCTCGCGGCGAACGAACCCGAAGCGGCGACGCGATAAATCCTATACGAATACGAGGGAGACGGCGAGTTGGCACGAGGACAATTAAAAGGATAGAGAGACTCATTCCATGATAAATTGACGAAATCGCTGAAGGAAACGCCATATGTCCCGCGATTGACGTAGAACTAGAACGCGGTATACAGTACGGATGTAATAGCATATCCGGAGTCTACGTAAGTGTTATTGAGTTAAAAGTGGTGACTGATATCGGTGGGCAGAGAGTGCGCTTGTTTGCGGATTGCGCGTACTAGTGGTTGTAATCGCGCGCGAGGCGCGTAACGTTACAGCGGTCATATTATCGACCGCGCGCGTCGCATCGGTTTTTTTTTCCCGCTGTATCCATCTGGGTGTATCCGGGTGAAACTGCGTCCATCCACGTCAGAGTTTTAACCCGTAGTTTTTTTCGGACGAGAAACACGCACGCACGCACGCCCCCACGCATGCACGCACATACGCACGCGGCCGGATAACGTTGGACTAATTGGAAGTCTTAATGGCACTCGACGGTAATAACGCAATCGGGATCCGGGTGTGTATATGCATAATATCGATCGGAATTTGCAACGGACCCCACTCGCTTCCCGAACCCCTTGCACCGCCGGCCGTTCTCTCGCGATTCGCCGCCCGCCCGTCAATGACGAATCAACAAACGCGGGACGGGTTTGATTTCATTCATTAATTCCGAGCGACTTCGCCCGGGTTGATTTCCGTTATATTTTCTAGTTGATTGTGTGCAGACTATAAGAGAGCGAAAGAGAGAAAAAGAGCTGGATAAGAGGAGAGTCGAGCGAGGGCGTAAGCGAGCGAGACAAAGTATGGAAACGGTGAAGAGGATACACTTTTCCGATAAACCGAGAAAACCGAATAACGACTGATGAATAGGGTATTAAATGTACTGCCCGTGTATCATCAACGATTAAATTACCGACGATTCCTCGTTTTCTTATTAACGATTTTTTTTTTCATCGTCATACGACACACATATAATTTACCTCGACGTTTTTGACGCGCTTCTGAAATTTCGATGCGACTTGAAAAAATATAGAAACTCAAACACAGAAGACCAGTTTGTTGGCAGTTCGGGTTTTCCCGATTGTAGGACGCGAATTCACCGAGCGTACGCGAGAAGGCAAATAGGAACCGGAAATAATAGCTATCAGCGCTCTGTCACACGGTTATTATTATCAAGCGGTTATTAGGAAAAATAAAAGATGTACAGACTCTCTCGTATGAGAAAACGTTCCTAACACAATCTGAATTTATAATTTCACTTTTATTGTTTAACAGTCACGTGAAAACACATGTTAATTTATTTATTTCTTTGCTCGTGATATTGATTTATTTACTTACCAATTTGAAAACGACATGTATCCAGTGGCACATGTTGAATCTTTCTTCATTTTAATATAAATGTATGCTTATCGAGTGTAAGAGATACAGGGCGACCCAAATCTAGCATTTTCGGTCTACAGATTTTTCGATCAGTTTAGAATTGATCTGTACTTAGCAAAAATGTCAAAGAAAATCATTTATTGCAAATTTTCAAGTATTAATATTAAGCTGCTAATTTTCCCATGAGCTAATTCTGTAATATTAAAACAAAATTCACTTTTGTTCAATTAAATAAAAATAAAAATTGTATTGTCTACTTGCCTATCTTTCACAGTTATATCCTGAAAAGGGGCCTTCTTTATTTTCGCTTAATCGAATAAGTATTGGCTCCTCATAAAAAATAGTTCTGGAACGTCCTGTACAACCCAGCATCGGCGAGGACTACGGCAGAATGCCGCGAAGGGTGAAAGACCCGTCTTATTGACATCCCGTAACTGTACCGTGATTTAATATAAACTGCACAAAGCGTCTACCTTTGATAGGTAAATATGAAATACTCCGGTCGCGGACGAGTGCCCTTTCGGGCACAGGCTCGCGCTCGAGGGTGCGTTCGGTCTCGCTTTCCGACAGGATGCAGGGCATATAGACATACCACGTACCCTCATCGCCCCTCTTTCTGAGTCCGTTCGACTCAGGAAAATGCTCTCGGGTAAAGAGCGCGGATGCTCCGTGCTTTGAGAACTTCGAAGACTTTGTCGTATGTGTCTTCCTTCGCCAAGCGTATCGTCTGAATTCTTTCCGCGTATGCATATCAGCCTGAACGAGATTCGCGAGGTTGCCTGCATTCAGTCGGACAACCGCTCGAGAGAAATTTTAAACGGCAGGAATGCGCCACGACTGCGACTGCGTGATGTGCGACGCGTAACAGTTCGGATTATAGCTGAATGAGATAAATATAAAACCTATCTATATAAATAATACATTTTTTTTAAATAAATTATAGCGCGGACGATCTACCTGTGTATAAATTGTGTTTATCTAATTGTAATCTAATATTTAATATTTGCGCGGAGAGAGATGAGAACGAAAGTGGGTAAAGACATATATCGTTGAAGAGATCGCTTTATACAGTTCATCCGTCGCGGGGCCCAATATTCTTCTCGCCGGTGCTCTTTGATCCTTTATTACATTTTTACAAGCGATTACATTGGCCAGCCGCCGGCGATCCTCCGGGGCGACCTTATTTCCGCTCCTTACGACTGTCTTCTGATACCGTCTCGTCTTACCCGCGCGTGCCCAACCCCCAAAGCATAACGAAGTTTCCTGTGCCGCAAGGACGAAGATATTGTTCCTGTTTATAGCGAAGTTAACTCAAGTCTTGCCCCGCGACCAGGGTTCATTCGCCCTTAATTAAGTTTAGGGGATTATAGAATTGTTCCGCAAAGTCGATTATAAGTTCGATGAAAAGACGGTGGATTTTATCATGCGCGAATACATCCAGAATTGAATTGTTCAAGTATCTGATTCGCGATTGTCGGTCGAAAAAGCACGTGTATCACTGGAACTAATAAAATAATGACATGAAGTTTCTCTCTCCCTCCAAAAACGAGTCAATCATATTTTCGTGTATTTCTACGGGTTCCCAGAGGATTTATCCTATATAACGCGATCGATTATCCGACTCTCCTCGGGGCTCGCTGCGTTCCCTCTCATTGAAATTGGAAATTCACTCGCGCGCGGCATTTAAGAGCGCGCGACAAGGAAGCCGTCCCCAGCAGCCTTTAATTGGTACCGTCCGCTAGTTAGCGCGAAATCATAGCTTTTGAGCGACACACGTCACAGGCAGGCGCGCTCGCTCGCTCATTCGCCAACACTCATGCGGAAAGCATTGAGATGGTTGGATCAACGGCGCTTATCCCAGGCTCGCGGATCAAAGAGCGACGAGGAACAGAGAGAGAGAGAGAGAGAGAGAGAGAGAGAGAGAGAGAGAAAAAGAGAGATATAACGCTGAAGTGTACATGCGCGAACTCTCGCAATTTCAAACAGTCTCTCGCGACTCGATCCTCCGACGTGATGGCTGGAAGTCCAGCTAGTGAGCGTGCAATGATTGATATGCTGGAGCCAGCGGTCGCGCGGGAAGAACGGAAGAGGGATGGGGGGCCAGGGGACCGAGTGCTGATGGTCGACGAGGAAGGGAGAGAGAGAAAGAGAGGCCGGCGCTGAAAGAGGAGAGGGCCGGAGAATCGGTCCTACGGCCTGGGGAAATTTAATTAACGTAAATGCCGCCGCCACGGCCGGCGCTACACGCCGTGTGTGGCAATCGCTCATATGCAACTCAGCTCTACCCCCCTTTCTTTCCTTCCCCTTCCGTTGCCCGCTCTCCTACTCCCCTGACCACCCCCGACACCCTTTAGCCGACCCGCGGCTATACTATATACACCGCATCTCACCCCAAGGCTTATTCGCTATCACGTGCATCGTCCTGAACGGCCAGCTGGGGGACGAAGGGAGGGGGAGAAGTTATTAAACATCTAGGAAAGGGGTGAGAGGTCTCGATTGCGGGGCAATTGATGGATCTTGAATCGGCCGGTCGGTTCGATTCGGCTCGATTTATAAGCGCGATCGATCGCGCGAGCCGTCGAAACGCGCCTCGCGGCGACGGCAGCGGATAAATAATCGGTGTGTAATATCTTCGGTGGTATTCGAGCTGCTCCTTTTCCCCGGGGAGAGTTAATGGCCCGGGCTAATATATTCGGCCGACATCACCCCGCTCGCGCGCGCCTCGATTTGCCGCGCGCGCGGGCACGCCACTCGATACGACGGAACTTCCGATGGCGGTTCACCGTCGCAGGAGGGTCTTTACGGCTATCTGTTGCGGGGTGTATTCCCGAGGTAGAGAAATGCGATTTCATCGGTCTGGTGGTGGAACTATTCAAGTATATACGTTTCGCTTTATTCATATAAAGCATTTTAGCTTAGCTCGTTCGCGCTTGTACCTCTATCTGTAATTTTTTTTCGAGTAATCCATAAATTATATGTTTTTATAACAATCGCGCGATTATTTCGCTTTCTGAATTCGTCATATCTACCCGCAAAATTTAATCTCAAAGTATATATGAATATAAATTAACGGTGGTTGATGGCCAACGATTTCTTCGTAACACAATCATATTTATTAATTTAGAAAATGATATGAAATTCTTCGTTCATCTCTGAATTGCCGAGCCAAGAATCTGTCGATGCAACTTATATCCTAAGCCGCGTGAGATAACTGAATCGCCGCAATGGTACGCATATGAGTAGATAGGAGAATACACGCGCAAGGGGGTGGAATAGAGTGGGTGAGACGGACCGGCCGGTGGTGTCGAGGGTGACCAGGGGGTTGATGATGGAGGCGAGCAGCGCAGCGGCGGCGGCGGCGGCGGCGGCGGCGGTGGCCGTGGCGGCAGCGGAGCGAGGGGTATGCTCTATAATGGCCGCGGCACGTGGTGCGTGCCCCCATTAAACCGATCGCACCCCGGATTGATTTTCAGCCTTTCGGCATTTGATCCGAGCAAACTTCGTTGTCGGTATAATTGAATCGCGAATGTTCGCCCGACTCGGCCGCAAATTGACCGAAACGCGCTGCCGGCCGCGCGCGGCGTAACGCGGACGAGTTGGTGACTGCCGGCCGGCGAACAGCGCGAGAGCGACGGGGGAGAGAGCGAGAGGGAGAGAAAAAAGGGTCGCATCGAGGGTGGATGGAATCGATGAAATCGAGAAAAAAAGATATTCAGAAGAACGGGGGCAAGTGGGGGAGGAGAAAGGAGGACGGAGAGCGCGCGTAACGTCGCGCCGCGCCGCGCGCGATTCTCTCTCCCGGAATGTGGGAGGGAAATAAAACGGTAACTTAATTACTCACGCCCGTTGTTTTCCGGCCGATGTCGACGCTCCTCCACCGACACGGCCGCGTCGTCGATACTTTGACAATTAGCGGACCTGATGGATTCGTTGTGCGCTCGTCGCCGCCTCGATTCGATTGCCGCGTCACGTCTACGTTGTAATTCGATTCAACGTACGCAGTGAGGCACCGAATATGCCCCCTGTCCTCTCATTCTTTTTCTTTCTCTATTTCGAAGTCTCTTCCAAAAGGGTCGAAAAAAAGGAAGGCGCATCGCAGAAGCACGCTTGAGCCCACGTCGGCTAAACTAATTCGGCGAAACTTCCAAGACCAGTCATTGAATTAGATGCACGGTTTCGGATGGGTCCCACATGTCCGATAAATGGGCATAATCGAGTGACACGCATGAAAATTTTAAAAAGCTTCACCACGGACGACGGTTTCGTCAGAAGCATGCAGAGTGGTCCCTCGCGCGGACTTGTGAAATACAAAACATTCTCTTTCTCCTTGTGAAGTTTATAAAACAGCTTGTTTAACTCGATTTTAGGAGATAAAAGAAACGAAAATATATATATCTAGAACTCACGTACAATCGAGTTAGCGATGCGAGTCACGTCAATAACAAAATTTTCATCAGGATTCGAAGAAAACTGCCGAAAATTTAAGCGAAATAATAAACATCTGACTCTGAAGAATGAATGCGGATGGTGTTTTCGGCTGACCGAGATGTTCAAGACGCAAAAGAGCAACGCGCGCGACCCAACAACAGTAGCAGCAGCAGCAGCAGCAGAATGCATTCGTGCGGTCCGCAGGCCATAACTGCTAATTAGTCCAGGCAGAGCCGTATGGCAGGCTGTGGAGGGTCGACCGCCCGACGAAGCGAGTAGCAGGATGCACCCCTTTATTAAATACCATCGAAATTAAAATTATAATTGCGTTCGCTCGCAGTACCCCTCGTTCGCGCCGAGAGCGCGCGCCCGCGCGATAGTTCTCTCTCCGCGAGAGATTACTTCCCCTCTCTCTAATATCGCGGGTCGAGGATTTTGATTGGAATTCGACGCGCTTAAAAACGCTAACGAGTCCCGATGAAGATTTCGGGAAAATATCCCATATCGCGATGGCGTAATTTCTAATTATCGATCTCGTATAGTTGAAATCCGATACATTATTATGAAACGTAAACGAGAATCGATTTTTTTCCGCGGATCTCCACGATAAACGCGCGATATCCACAGTAGTTAGAATGTTGCAATTAACACTCTACAAAACCTATAAATTTATTTAAAAAAACACAATTAGCTTTCTTAATAATTTCACGTGGTTAATAAGAACAAATCCACATTTTCAAATTGTTGTCCGTCCGAAAATTTATTTAAAAAAATTAAAAATACGTTTCCACACTCTACGCCGCCAGTCAAAAAGTAATTAACCACTACCAAAAGAAGGAAGGGGGAGAAAAATATCGCGCAGATGGAAAAACTTTGGGATATCGGCAAATGCAACGGGATACGGGCGAGCACTGTAATCGGCCAGCGGATATTCTAATTAGGGGTAACGCGTGTCGGTTTCTCTTGCCAGCTGAGTAAGGCATACGAGTATACACACATAGGAACCGTAGGTGGATGGAGAGAGGATATCGGGAAAGGAGAAGAGAGAGGGGGGGCGGGAGTAGGTTGTATGGCTCCTGTCAGCCACTGTGCCACTGACGGCTCGCTAATTGCTCAACCAACCTCCGATCCTTCCACCCCCTCCTTCCACGTTGTGCCACCCTTCAAATCCAAATCCATCCCTTCGTAACGCCTGGTCGGCACGGCCGTTTCTCGTCTCCTCCTTCCCCCCTTCGTCCCTCTCTCTCTCTCATCTCTATGTCGCCGCTGCACTTCGCCCCCTTTCCTCCGTCCACCGGAATTGCGAGCATAGATCGACTATCCTGCGAATGCAGAAATTTCTGGGTCGACGACCAAAGTGGCCGCCGCACCGACAGATTCTTCATCGGCATGTGCATCTACGCAAATTTAATCGAATTATTGACGCGACCAGCAACGGTGCGTGCCTTCACGCCGTACTGAATTATTCGCTATATTTTCTGCCCACGAGTGTACACACTTTTTATTTGTCTTTCGTCAGGATATAGGTACGCGTTAGGTGATCATTTAATTTGCGAAACGTTGCGAGTATCGGTAGACAACTGTTCAGAGTGTTCATTCTAAAATGTACTAAATAGATTAACTGCTAATCATCAGATACTCCATTTTACATATATGTATGCACAATCATTAAAGACAATTAAACCGAAATTGAAATGTGATTTAAAATATCATAAATAAAATTCTCCCTCCTTATTCCATGAATGGATTCAACAGCAAACTAATTTTGAAAAAAATGGCGACATTATATTAATTAATTAATTAATTTCTTCCACATGTAAAAAGATTAATAAGGGACCATCAAAAACACCAAGTCCTCTCGGCGAAGGATGGCAAAACATTTTGATCATATAAGTATCATGTAGAAATTCTAATTGCTGATAATTGAAATTAGTTGGGTGCTGTTGTTGGATGCGAGGCCTCGTCAATAAAAGCCGCAAAGTTTAAAACGCTAAGTACGTACGCCCACGTGTGCGCGATCGATCTCGCGCGTGTTGTATCCGCGCGCGCGAGCAAGCGGGTTAGCGAATGGATGGACGGACGTGCGGACCAAGGGTTCGGCACGGTCGCGAATTAATCGAGCATATAATCGATGTGCGCCTGTCGATGTATGTATATGGAAGCCATCCGCCTGGTCACCCTCGCAAACGCAGCTTTCCCTCCCTGTCCTCCCGTCCGTCCGCTCTCACCATCCCTCCCTGCCTATCGTTAACCAACGGCGCCGCGCACGGTAACGCTAATTTCTGTGCCGGACGTGTCGTCGTACTAACCCGTCGAAAAACGTCAAACGGCGAGCTTACCTTCTCGTTTGTGCCCCCGCGTGCTTTCGAGCGCGTCCGGGGGCGACGATATTTTCCAAAAGTTGCCGCTTTGAATTTTACTGTTGACGGACGTCGCGAGCGAGCGAGAGCGCGAGAGCGTGCGACGTCTGGCTTTGGCAAAATTCAATTGCCGCGCTCTGTTATATAGTTGCGATGAAAAGTAAACGTAAAAAGCAATAACGATGGGCACTGCGTTACGTTTGTGCCATAGTTTTGCATCGGGCGTGGAGGCAGGAGCTAATTTTTTCAAAACTATACCGGAAAGGTCGTGGCGCGCCGCGGTCTCAAAAAAATCAAAAGAGAAATTTAATATAAATATGATACACCTGCACTTGATACAGCCAGAAAGTTATGCGTATATAGAGAAATCTCGCTATATATTAAATGGTAAATAATTTTAATTTGGAAAGGAACACTTTTTTCGGGTTCTATCAAAAATCTCAAATAGCGCGAACTCGATGCTTAATATCGTCGAATATTTATGAAATATCGGTCGCGTGGATATTGGATAACAGAGCTGAAAACCGGAAGGCGCAGTTTGCGCACGGGCGGATTGCAAATTTTGTATCTGATGTCCCCAGGACGGAAATCAGGGGGCGCTGCAAAATTGATCTGTCTCCTGATTTATTACCGCGAACTAATAAAGCCGGTATCGAGCGTGGCCCGCGGCATCCTCGAAACGCGCGATAGGTGCCTATCCCGCGGCATCTATACGACTGGTCCAAATCCATACTTTACAAGAGCTACCCTAATAGCGGCCGCGGTGATGGACAGCCGCGAAAACGCCCGCTGTCGCCCGCCCGTACTCGATTAACGAACGCCAAATCGAAAGGCGGACAAATTTTCGATATCGCTTGACGAAATTAAAGCACTTCTAATACAAACATCACACATGTACATACGTGCATACATATTTTACATGCGTCCCGTTAATTCAATTTAATCTCTGAAATCTGCGAGCCCCGAGATTGCAGACATAAATTTTAATTCCATCATTTCGAGTGTGCGGGCCAAAATGATTGTTCGGATAATACGTCGTACTAATTATTCCTAAACCTGAAAAACATTTAGTTTTTCGCACGAGCTTTCTTTTGACTGACCAACAAGAAATTATTCGTGCGGGCACATCTCAAAATCACAAAAACAAGCGACGGTAACGCACCCTCCCCTATAGTGCCGGCCCCGACACTTTTTAAAATCCGCGCGTCAGATCCCATATTATATGTTTCTCCGTTTCATTTGCGCGGGACAAGGCGAAATTAATTAAACAGCTGATACCTATGGAGCGTCAGAGAGAAAGAGCGAAAGAGAGTGAGATGAGAGGCGTATACGCACCGGCTGCCTCAGGGCAGAGGGCTAGCGTAACCGGGACCGGGTTGGTGGCGGAGGGTACAAGCGGAAAAACAAACGCGCGGCGCCGCGTGTCCGATCGCCTCTCTTGGAAATCAGCGCGGTCGCTCCGGAGATTTTCAATTTGCGAATTCGTTAAGGGCGCGCAAAACGTTATTCCTGGCGCCGCCGCTCCGCTCCGCTCCGCCGTGCAGAATACGTCAGTTCGCATACCTGTCAGCCCGACCGTGCTCGCGCTCGGTAAGAAAAAAAAAGCTCGTATGGTGGTACAAAGTAAAATTAACCGGCCAATCGAATCCGTCGGATTGATCGGATCGGAAATCTAATTTCTCCGATTCCCCGGCTATCACTCGGCGAGTGAGATTGAGCGCGAGTGAGCGCCGAATAATTTTTATCGCAACGCTGTAAAACAAACGGCTTTTATAGAAGCGGGTATTTCTGCAAAATTTCATATCGCGCAAAACCCGCTGATGTCAGCTCAGTGGTTCGCAAAGAAGATTGTACGCCGCAGGACGAAAAGTGAGACATCAAATTCATATCGATAACATTATCGAGAAGAAAAATATTATAATGTATGCATGTAAATTAATGCAACATTAAACTAATTATACTTTTAATGACATAAATATTTAATATGTAACGTAAGCATTTTGATAATTTTACTGTTTTAATCCGCTCATACCCCAGATCGGTGTCAATCCAACTTCCTGCGCGTATAGGATTATTTTTCGAAGAGAACCCGAGTTCTCGAGCGCGGTGCTTCCGCAGAGCGATAAAACTCTACGCGAAACCGTTGTACTTGGGATGTTTGCAGCTGCGTCACGTACGTATCTCGCGTTATGCAGCAAATTACAGACATTGCACGCTCTAGGCCAGAACGCGCACCCGGCGCTTTCTGGCGGGCGCGCGCGCGCTCCGCCGACGTGATCGTCGAATTCGCAAACTACATTTGCATAAATTCCGGGCTACACCGAGACAATTTGGACTCATAAACGTAATTAATGGCGGAGCATTAATTCAGAGATTTTTCGCCGGTTGCAAACACATGCCGCGCCGCGCCAGTACCAAGTGTTCCGCAATTTAGCTAAATAATTACTAAACTTGCCCCGCTGCTGCTCCCCCAGCACACCACGTCGTGACACGCGACGACGTATCGCGAAACACCGATATAATAACCGCGGAATAACATTACCCGCTATAAACCTCAAATCTCCAATCCTTTTTTATTACAAAACGTCTTAAATTCGCCACATTTCCCTTAATCAGTAAATTTGAAGTAGCCCCTTTCATAAAAGTTAAAAATCGTCGTCTTATTTTTCTAATTTAAAAGATGACGAATAAAGGAAGTTATAATACAAAGGAATTAAGTAGTGCAACATTTCCTAAAAATTTTCATCTTAATAAGGGGACGCCGTTTAGTTTAGCCGAAGCCGGAAATCAAGAACGAGGCTTTGTCAGCAACGCAAAGCAGATCTCCAAGTGGCTACTCTTATAAGCGAAACCGCTTTCGGATTCACTCTGACGCTGGCGGACGCTGCGCAGCGAGCGTATATACATATGTACGTATACATAGACGTTTGTCCTGGGGCAGAGTTGCCATCCTAAGCCGGCTTGACTAATTGGCAGCGTTATAATCATGGGTACACGGTTAGGTTGGTATTACCGCGAGTTATAGCCCCGTCTCCGCATTGGCGACCGCCACGCACATTCGCGCGCAAGAGGGGCGCTTAATGACCCCGTCGTTTACGCAAATTTTCCCATTACGCGACGCGGTTTTGGTCCGCCAAACGGGACGCTCAGGACTATCGCCGGGACGAAACTAACGCCGTATTCTGCGGTGGCGCAGTGCTGCCAGGAGGATATACCGATTGACACGATTAAATTCTTTCTCATTTAAACATAAGCAATTTTACATTCAAATACTTCCAACATATTAGTCGTTAAATGAAAGTTATTCGAGAATACCTTCCATTCCCGATATTTGTAGCGGCACGGTTTTATAATCACGCATTCTTCATGGTACTTTAATTCTGATGTAAAATGTATAGTTCGCTTATAAGTTTCGTGAATACTGCGAGACGTGATAAGAGATAAATGTATGTTTGAAGAAGATCTCCCTGTACCTTTCGGTCTCTTCTTCATGGAAATCGGATGCTGCTCGATATTGAGGGGTGGAAATCGCGTACCGATACGCACGAGCGATTTCTTTTGCGAGACAAGATAAGACGAGAACGCGGTATATTTCTCCCCGCCGGAGAAACGTTGCCGCACCCGTGCCGTTCGCGGCAGAAAAGCGCGCGAGCACGTATGGCCGAAGGAGATACTGATAATAAAAAATCGTGGGATATAAAGTAATTCAAACAAATGCGCTGGCGCGCGGGACGCGCCGGTCCCGCGGCGATATATCCCGCAGGGGCTTATCCGCGACCGGTCATTCATAAATGTGGGAAAAAATGACACTCTAATGGCCGGCTATCCGTAACGGTTAGGAGGTAGGAGAGATTTGTTGGCGACGGACGTCGGATGGTCCCACCGTTCCCACTCACATGACTCCTTCGACGACGTCCAAAAATATTTCTGCGGTCGCACGAATCGATCGCGGGAATCGGTTTTGAGCGTTTTGAGGATGTATCTCGTTTTCGACGCTAATATCTCGACGACGGTTACGCTCGACGGTATGCACCGTTCCTTAGGAAAATCGACCCCTGTAATACGATCGCACGCGCGACCTAACTCGAAAAGAGTTGCCACGGCGAAACTCCGACACGAAGAGCTCCGTGGAAACTTCATACCGATAGCCGGCGCGTCCCATCAGCCTGAGTCCCAGGGGTGTGATCGCCGGTAACTAAACTTGTAAATCTCCCGTCCCGTGCCATGCCCGGGCTTTCCCAACTGACCAGAACGCATTTGTCTATCTTATACGCGACGGTAAACGCTAGTGCTAGAAAGTTAGACGAGCACGCATCCGATTGCGCCGATTCGAATTTCAAGTATACCCGACGGACAATGCGACGTATAAAGTGTATTTTCGAACTTGTTATGTTCAGGTTCAGGTTAAACCGTGTTTTCATCTCGATCTAAAGAGGTATCAAGAATACAGAATAATCCTGAAGTCAGAATACTTAAAGGCAAAACAAGAACTGGCATGTGAGCACACAGGTTGGTTAAACTTTATTTTTTAAATTAATTAAAGTAATTAAAAAATTTTAAATACTTAGTTTCTTATATAATGTGTTCTCATTTAATACTGATCAACAATTATAAATGTAAATTTGTAGGACTCTCAGATATTTTTTTCAATTTATCGTATATATTGAACATTATTCGCACACATAACATTTTTTTCTTGTATAATCTAGATTTATTTTCCTAAGATAATAACATATTCAATTAAGAATCATCTTGCATATCGAGTCTTTTAATTGAAATACCTTTTTGTTAACTAAAACCGATTTCGGCGTGACAAAGATTCGACTTGAACGCCATTTTTTCTTTTCAATGTTTAACATAAAATATGAGAAATTATTAAAAACAAAGCACTCTTTATTTTCAGTTTCTGCTTCATTCACGCTTTCACGATCACTCCGTGATTCAACGTCGCTCTACGCGATCGCGAGTATAATTCACGAGTCGCGTCCCGCTGCTCGAGTCCGCCACGTTTAACGGCCGCAATCTCCCCGCTCGTTTCACACAGTAGCTTCGTTCTTATCCTATAAACTTTGATGTACGGATCCCGTCGAGACGTAAAGGTAGTTTCTGGCGCTGCTGGAGAGATACGTGTCTCGCGCGCCCGCGCGCGACTGGCGGAGCCGTCGCAAACAAAAGCTGGGCAAACGAGAAGTTACGAGGACCCTTTACGTCCCCCACCTGCCTCGGCATCCGGTTGTCTCGCGTATTATGACTGATGTCTTAGTTAACCGTTTCGCTCGCGCTGCTCCGGGCCTTAATGTCCCGCGGAAGAAAGAGAGCTCGCGAGATACGACCACTTGTGCCGGCGCTCGCATCGCCGTAGCCGCCGCGTCAGAAATTGTGAAAAATGGTTATGGCGTGGCAGTTTCGGCGATACCACAACCGCACGAGAAAGCGTATGGCGATTTGCAGCTCTGATTATCTGCGTTCGCGGATTTATTAGTTGAGCTTCGAAGGAGAAAAGAAAGAGAGATTCGCATTTGGATGATTCTGAAAGATTTTCGCAACCATAGAAAATTGGCTTTACTGTTATATATCTCAAGAGCAAACTTTATCATTTATTATAATATGCTGCTGATATGATGCTGCGTAACGATATGTCTCGTTGTTCCCGTTGCGAGAATAAGCGTCGTCGAGCTGCCAAAAAATTCGCCGTCGAATCGGGACAACGCCTCGTTGCCTCCGCTGCGAATTATTAAAAGAACGTTTAATTTTTTCCTCTCATTTTTTTTTGCAAAAAGTTACGGCGCCGTCCGCTTTATTTTGCGCAACTTTCGGTGTTCCAGCATCCTCCCTTTACCTTTCCACCGCCCTTCGAGTACGGACGGTTTTTCATTCCTGCCGCGCGCGCTCTAATCGCCGGCCCTTTCCGCGGTAATATTTAATTTTTAATCCGCTCGTATTCAAATGCACCCGACCCGCGTCCCCGCTGCCCTCCTAATGGGAATACAATTTATGCCCGAGCCGCGGCTTATTTTACATTTTATGCTAAATACTCGCCGGCTACGCGCCCACGGTTCGGAGTTTCGCCGACAATTAATCGTATGGGTGGGCGTGTGAGAAAATGAACAATGTAATCCGGCCAGATGCATCTCTTGACGTGCACGTCACGCGAACTTTTGAGAGAGAAAAACGCCATCTTTAATAATGTAAATTTTTTCAATTTCTGAAGTATTTCACGCGTAGAATCTAACTGTCGGCTACTAACACAGATTGAAATCCATGGTATATTACGACGTATACCTTGCAAACAAAACTCTTGAAAATTAAAAGATTTATCAGAAGTTTTAATCGTTCTTACCAATTGTAGGTATACATGTAGAATTTAATTTTTTAAATTTTTTTATTATTTTTATTATAAAATTTAATAAATAATTAATGTAACGATTTTATAATCAACGTAGCTTGAATACGTCATAAAAATACAATTTTCAGCCAAAACGTATTCAGATTAGAAGGTTGCTATGGGGGTTATTTTCTCGTACTTTAAGGAATATAGACGTACCCCCATGATTATCTGCTCGAGGAATTTAGCTAACATAGCCCGAGGACGTGTGCGAAACTCAGTTACGGTTTGGTCAGTCGAGTTGGGTCGAAAACTCCCGCGGGGCAGCTTTAATCTGTAATTTTTAATCAAGCATCGATTAAGCACTAATAGGCAATCCTCTACGTGAAAATGACCAAGACCCTTCCGATTCGACGCTGAGTATCCCTCGACGTCCTAACGTAGAAATGTATAACAATGTTTAATTTTGTTGTTAACTCAGTTAGAACCTAATTCGATTTATCAGAGATATATTTAAATAATCAACTTTTATTCTTAACGGTCACTCTTTGAAAAGAGCCTAAGTCGAGAAGCCTATTTATGACATTATACGCGATTACATCCCCGATTCATCGAGCTGGCCTTGTATCTCGGCAAATGTTCCGCCTGAATCAGAAATGAATGGCGTCTGCTTGTCTACGTTCTCATTTCCGGCGTACCGACCGACGGGAGAAAGGAAAGAACTACCTTCCGGCTCTCTTGGCCGCTTATTTTTTGACTGGTTGCTCATGCATTATTTAAAGCTCGGCAACGAGCGTTAAAGTCTCTAGGAAAGCTTTACCTGCGCGAACGAATCTCTCGGCTTCCCTCTTAATTCCTCCTTAAAAATTTTTCTTTAGCAAAACAATACTCTCGATAGAGAGAAAAAAAGAAGAGAGAGAGAGAGAGAGAGAGAGAGAGAGAGAAGAAGCTATCCGCGTTACGTCTTTAATGTTGTTTCGATCGATTACGAATGTGGCGTTCGCTATCGATTAGGTATCGGCGGCCGCGCCTCGGTGGTACATACATAAATTATGCTTTCGTATGTAGCCGATGCAACATTTAAATGAACGACGAGCAAATTTGGATTTCCTCCCAGGCAACCTCCGGACATAACCGAGATCTCGATTTAGACCGACCTAACTAGGCGGTGATTTGAATAATTGAACGAATCCTAAACCTCATGTCCGGCTATTACGGACGTTGAATATTAAAGCAATCGTTCCCGTTCCGCTACCGCTCGCCGCCGGCGATTCCGATTCCCGAGAAATAAAAAAGATTTCTGAGTCCTTTGCTTGCGCAGGCCGAAGCTCCAAAGTAAATGGAGTCTAAAAACCGTATTTCTTACGTTCAATATTTTCACGAATATCTCGTAAAGATGTCGTGATTAACGAAATAGAATGTAAAAAAATGTAAGATTTTTGTATTTTTTGTTACAGATTTTCTAAATACCACTTGAAGAATGTATACTTTTATATGTTTGATATTTACGCACAAATACTCTACCGAGATATTTTAAAAAATCCGAAAGATTTTTAAAAATGTCTAAGAAATATAATTATATGTAGATATTCCGTAAATATAGCCGCGCTTCATTTTTTATCCTTTGACAGAATAAATTACAAATTGCTAACTTTTTCATTGGAGACATTAATGTCAATATTATTACATGCATATGCCATTACCGAGAAAACTTCATATCCATTAGCATGTTTCTTTTGCGCCTCCGTCGCAGATTATTAAACCTTGCCAGAAGGAACGATTTTTATAGCACATTTAGCTAATGGAATCGATAATTATCAGACCACGCTATTGAATTATCCTGCCATTACTTGGGGAAGATAATTAAGCAACGCTTCGGTAAGCACAACGCGACAGTGAAAACATATATTCTTAAATTTCTCCGTGAATTTCCTTCTCTCTCGGGACCGGCGTAACTTCCGCTTCAATCGTCGCATTAACCTTATTAAAGGTTCTCATAAGTCAGTATCTGAGCTAATTGAGGTGATTGATATTTTATCATTTTATTTAAAAAAGTTGACGCACTTTTTAAGGCGACTCTTAAACTTCTCTAATCTCGAAATAATCAGAAACACCGTTCCCAGTGTAATGGTGCGGTTATTCTTCGACGCCTAATGACACCCGAGCAACAAACACAACGAAAGCGTGCACATTTATTCGATTCGAGAGAGGGCTATATAATATAAGGGTTATTAAGTGGCCGCGCATTCACTTAATCCCGCGGTGAATATCGCCCGGTATCTCCACGCCGATCAATCACCACCAGCCAGAGGGGGGAGGTGGAAGTTGCATTATATAGAGGGTGTATCGTGAAGCCGAGGCGAAAGGGCCTCTGGGCCGGAGTGCGGGCAGGGCAAGGCAGCGTCCGGGTTTAGCTTGGTTCTCGCTTCCCCGTAAATACGTTCGCACGAGTGAGCGAGCGGGAGCGCGGTCGCCATATATCATTTCGTTATCATCGACTCTTTATATGCGGTCGCGCTCCATTTTCTGTCTGTTTGCCCCGTTAAACGCCAGCCGCCCGGTTTGATTCAGTGAAACCATTAGCCGGATTTCGACCGCCGCCGCCGCCGCCGCATTTTCCGTCCTCGCCTATCGCCCGGGCTATCTCGGCGTATCATCCGCGAATGACTGCCACCATTATCGGTACGTACCGGCGCGAAAGATAACGCCCGGATAGGCCACCGGCAAAAATACCCCCGGGTGGTCCGCGTTCGTGCCGTCCCGAGATAAGCAAGATCGCGAATCAAGTTTTGCATCGTCCGGAGATGGACGCGAGCTAATGGTCTTTTAGCAGTTCTATGGAACTAATGATCCCTTAACTTGACAGAGACTAGAAGATTTACCTAGAACAAACTTGGAGATCGGTCTCTTGGAAGAACAATCCAAATATGCATCGTCGAAGTCTCAGATGTTTCTTTGATTACGTTCATTTTCTCTTGGCTCTTGACTCTGTAATTTTGTACCAAAATCAATCATTAGTAATTAAATATTATTTGTCTTAACAGTTTCATATTACGACTATTATTTTGCAAGTATTATAGAACGTAATGGTCTGTCGTTAAAACTACAATCTTTTAAATGTTCATTAAAAAAGTCATCGAAAGCGAACGGCGCGTTGTGTTCTAAATTGGAGATTAAATCGCTCGTATGTTGGACACGTTTGCAGACAGATCTTTACCATTCCCCGTTTTTTTTGCAACACTAAATCTCCGAGTGCATATGCGGGCGAATCGCGTTGGTGAACTGACGCCATCTTGCCGGGATGGCATGGAGTGGTGCCTGGTGAGGCGGAAACAACTGATAGTGACGTCACCGATCGACGCTTACGGTCGTTCGAGGACGGTAAGCGCCGATATTATCCATTGTACTACGAATACTCGCGATAAGCCGTACGATAATAGAATTTACGCGACGAATTCGCGCCCCGTTCCCGCTGACGATAGGATATTGGAGTTACAACCGTAACGCTTGTCGAAGCCATTAGCGCGTCTCCAAAGGAGACGCGATCGATCATGGATCGAGAGGGAGCTTCAAGATACGTCAGGTTACACCACGAATACTCATTACACCTGCATCTCATCGATCGCCACTATTATTACCGTGACTACGCGAATTCTCCCCCTTTCGAATGCGGAGCTAGAGAAAAGCTAAGGAATCCGCATGAAATCGTCGTAATTTTGTGGTTACTCGTTCAAAAAAATAAAAAAAAAACATTTTCGTAAATAATTCCTAAATCTTTCAACTGCTAAACCTTCCATCAGTTCGTTGTATAGGCTGCGATAAAACACGAGACTAATATCAAAGAGGCGAAGACTTTTCTCACGACGCACGAAAAAATTCGTGCTCCGCCAGACCTACGACGGAGTTCTTTTCGGAGGCTTCCGGGCTCGTCCGGAAGCGCGTCGAGAGGCCGGAAGAGGCTGAATAAGATCCGCCTTGGCGCATTTTCGGGACGCAGTTTCGCGCGACGGCAGAGATTGCGTCGGGGTCGTTGCAAATAGGGGTGTCAACGGCATCGGGGCTGTATTGTGGAACGTCAATGCCACGGAAACTAACTCCGCCCCAACCCCTTGGTCCCTCCACAGCGTTTCCATGCCCCGCTGTAACCACCAGAACCGTTCCTTCTATCCATTCCTCCTCGGAGGCAGCCGTGAAACCAGATCCGTGTCTCGTTTATTGCAGAAGCGTCTTACGTCCATTCGATTATGACTCGATCGTATCTTCGCCCTTAATAATATTATCGCGCACGATAATTTATCACATTTGCTCAACGGCTTGTGGGAACACAAGATATCCAAACGCTATATAATTCTTTGTAAAAGAATTCAGTAAACACAAGACAATATATTGCAAAACAAATAGGATGATGTAATTTCAAAGCCAACAATTTTTTACACGCGTCTTCCGTCCTAATTCGAGAGTTTCGATGTCCGTATTGTTCATCATTATATAGCCGTCTACCTGTCAAGTTTTAATGATTGATAAAAATGATACGCGATTAGCGTCCCTTTTAGAACTCGTCGCGTCGCGAAGAGGATCATGATTAACCCTCGCAGATCTCAAATGAGAGCGACATCGCGATTCGCGGGCACGTCAACGGTAAAATTCGACGCGCCGTCTTGTCAAGGGCCAGTAAGTTCGAAAGTTCTCGATAGCCGATAACCGATAACCGATAACCGGCTGTCAGAGCGAACCACTTGTCGTGACACCTGTGTCGCTCCTGGTTATTCAAAGCCGACGGCGCACCGTCAAAAACGATGACGGCGCCTTTGTCCGCCCGGGTCCAGTGACAAAGCGAGCGCGTAGCCGACGACAACTATTATTTTCCCTAACTGGACTCGTTAGATTTCCCATTGTACCACGTGCGGTCGCGATAGGCGTGGTCATTGATCTTGCTGTTCAGGGCTGACGTACTGTCGTTTAACTCGCGGGGATGGTAGCGTAGCGTCGCGACGCCGGTTAACTTTGGCCCCGAAGCGCATTGCAGATACGTAAACATCGTAAAAAACGATAGATCAATTTGATTGCGGTATCAAAATTGTGACGATAGAGTGAAAAACAGAAAGAGAAAATAAAAATATATATATATACACACACACAAAATAGAATAATTCCGGATTTGACAGTCTTGGACTATCTTATTCTTTGGTGATAAATTAAAGAGTCTGTGTACGAAACACTGATATCTGAATACTAAATTAATTAAAGGAGAAGACCAACGTAGTCAGTTATTACTATAAAATTAATAAGTTATTATATAATTTGCCGTTCTTTGGCATTGATTTAAGAAAGTAAAGTTTATGATAATTTAAATTGAAAATTTTGGTTGATTATGTTTGTAATTCAACATAATATCTAATTTTAGATTTTCACGCAAAAGTATATCGACTCTGAAAAGGTAAGCCATATTCTTAATAAATGACCTAATACGTACCGGCGCGGCGTTGCTAATCCAAAAAGCGTTACAGGGCGTGCTGATTTTCCCAAGCACGCGGAAGGTCCCCGAAAGTAAACGGGGGATAAAACGATTATATGAGAAATCTCGCTTACCCCGACGATGGCGGGGTATTCAAAGGGTGCAATTCCGGGCTGCGAGGGCGGCGGGGAGAAAGATGGAGGGGATTGAAGGTCTTAACGAAGGGTTAGGGCTACCGTTCTGCGCTCTGACTCGAGTCCTTATTAATAAGGTCGGATTAGCATAACTGCTCGGATCCGTCGACTGAACTTCGCATAATTAAGCCGCGAGATCTCGATTACCATCTTGACCGGGCGAGAGCATCCAAAGCGTATCGGGAGACCGCGTGATTCGGGGAGATAAGCTGCTAACCCTTTCCATCTCCCTTCCTTCCACTCTCTCTCTCTCTCTCTCTCTCTCTCTCTCTCTTTCCTTCTCTTCTTCAGTTTTGAGTGCGAAATTCGGCGAAGTTATAGATAGGACCGATAGCTATGAAAGTTCGTGCCATGTTTCGTAATATCTGAGAGCTTGTTCTCCCGCGAGGAAACCTTCGCCGAAACGCTACTCGGCTACTTATCTTTGAAGTTTCTATCAGGATGTTTCTACTTTTGAGATACATATAGATACCAGTAGAAGACTATACTAAACCCGGCTTTCAATATTGATAACTCATAAATTTGATGGTACATGCCGCACAATGCAGGATATCAATTAAAAATATCTCTGTCAAACGCGCGGTACTTGAAAAATACGCTCTGATGGGAGATTAAACGGATGTTATGAAAATATTTGCCGTGTAACGCGCCGAGAGAGATGTAACACATCGAAAAATACTCAATGTTATCGGCCCTTCAAATGTTTGTGCAGCGTAATTTTTTGACATTTGTATCACTTTCATATAAAGGAAATCAAACATCTCTGTAGACCTCAACAAATATTTTCAAGCCACAAAGGGATTAGCCACACAACTATTTTGAATCTCTAAAATTCAATAATAGTGTGAAAAATTAAAATACTTGTACCAGCGAGAACAGTTTACGAGAGAAGTTTACGTAAAATTTGCGAATACCTTTTTCATCGCAACTGCAGGAAGATTGGCGTTCTCGCTAACATTGACGGTAGCTTTGCACGATAAAGCTAACGACGCTGCCAGCTTCGCTGGCAGCGATGTTGCTTTAATATAGACGGGCTTATCGTTCGGAAGAGCTAATGTAAACTTGTTCGTCACGATCCTACGACGCAAACTGTTCGATAAACACCGTGAGACAGCGCCGGGAAATTCAGCCGTAGAAGAATCAGCTTGGATAATATTTATAATACACTGATTCGCATTCAAGTCTTAAATTATGATGCCGGTATTGTTTATCGTGCCGCGTCATTTGAAGCGGTTATTTAACCCTTTTCGCGCATTATCAAGCCGGCTCGCAACGCAGATAACGCACTGACGGTGAATGCTGTCACTGTCACGTGCGTCACGACGAAGAAAGGGATGTTTGCGCTCCGCGGGGCAAAAACTGGAGGCCACGTCACGACGGTATAACAGCTTATCGGCCCGGTGCGGTACATTAAGCACGGCCGTTACCGACTCCACCGCAAAACGGGGATCGTTCTGGGCGTTGGGCGAGGGGCGGTGGCGGGGGGAGGGATGGGTGTCGAGAGATTATCTTGTCGTATTCAATATTCCTATGGAACGTTCGGGATGATAAATCGTCCTCGCCGATAGAAAAGATGCGTCGAAGCCACATTTCGGAACCATCATCCGCTCCGCCACGGTTCGCTTCGCGGCTTATACAGGGTGTTCGCCGAAGTACGTGAGAATAATAGCACTAGGGTCGCGTATTAGAATGAAGGATCGACAATTTTTCAACGACAAAATGCGATCTGCGACTGGCGCGTTTAAAAAAATGTCTCATTTTGTTGGCGTTTACTGCCATTATTTTTTTTAAATTAAATTTTGGTGATTCGAGTTAAGTTTTTGTCAGGACGAAGGCGCCACCTCGCCACTGCGTATGCCGTCGCGGAATTTTTATATCATCTTTCTCGTGCCTTTCCTGGCGAAGAGGTCTGCGATACCTCGAAACGAGAAGCCGCGGAAATCATGCGGGTGCGAATGCGTCCACCAAGAAATCCCGCGGGTATCAGTATAATAAAACCATTAGAGTGATCCTCGTGCGTGCATTCAAACCGTATAAATATCCGGCAGAATCCCTCGCGCCGTTTCCAACTTCTGTGTAATGTTAAACTTGCGATAAATCCGAAGTGCCCCGGGAACGAGCGTATCTTTTGCCCGTCGCTGCCAGAGCGAGACGCGCCGCGGCGCGCGGCGGCCGCTGACAATAGTTCCTCGGCCGCCATACGTGAAGTGTGCGGAACCCCTATGGCGCTGTCGCTCGTATTACGCGCGATATATTTTTTTTCCCGTCTCCCGCGCGCCTTGCCGCGCACTTTCGAGGTTCCATTATTTTATGTGCATTCGTCGCGAAAACAATAACTCCGCTGACCTGACTTTCTCGGGTACCGGCTCATCCGCTCGGCGGAGGTTCCATCGCTGAGCCATCCGTCGTCGGACGTGATATTCCGTGACAGTAATAAGAAGCAACGCGAGGTAGAAGCTTTGTAAGCTTTATACTTATCCTTAAATGCGCAATTTTTTATAGCATTCAGAGTATTTAAAATAAATAATGATTGCTTAAGAAATCCTAAAAATGTTATTTAATTCTTATTTCAAAGAACGCTTTATTTCAGAAATATCGAAAGCAGCAATGTTGTTTCATCATGCACGATACTTTTTTACACGGAAACCCATGTATAAAAGGCTTCGGTTCAACGGATGTGTACAATTAAATAGAATAATAATAAAATATCTTTACGCAATTGTATTTATGTTACGATATATTTTTTGTTTCTCAAAAAATAAGAATTTTAAATTAAAGCGTCCTTTCTCTAAAATAAGTAGTTCAGAATTCAATAAATCAATGTGCAAGTAAACTCGCAGCTTGCAAGCGTGTTATCGCAGGCAAATTATTTCAAGATTCGCGATCGATGAGACGGCATCCTGTGATATATTGTTCTATTCCCTTTCTACATATTTCTTGTATTCACTCCCTACCGAGACTAACAAAAGGACCGGTCATCAAGATCCTAAGCAAAGGCTGACCAAGCAGCGGCCTTGTTGGGTTGCCGCGTGTAAACGGGTACATAATTATCGGGGAGTATACTAGGACGATGTGATGTCAGCAATGGTCATTTGCCGCTATCGGCTGGCTCGCAGACTATCTCCTAGCTATTCTATCCTCGCCTGTCCTCCTACCCTGTGTATATCCTGCGATGTATTTTGCTTCGTATATAGGACAGAGATGGACGGATTGACCGAATAACCATTGGCAATCTTGACCGCATTATTAACGACTAATTAATATCGACATTGCATTCAGAGTTTCCGTATAACTCGATAGAAATATTTTTCAGTATGCATTACTATCAAAATGTGTCGACGCTTTGCCATCGAAACGAAGCTCCTTCGTGATATACATCTTAATTTAAGAGAATCTTAAGATTACTCGAATTTAAGAGAATCTTCTCTCCCTAAATTAAAGTAATTCGAATGTTATCTTAGGCCGTTCTTTCCGGAATCAACAAGTCCAATCCGGGTGCTGTAGCACCCGTCGCTTTCTCCGTAAGACCGTGGATGCACATAAATTCCTCCCTTCGCTCTTCGCGCTTTTATACGGACTCTTCTCCCGAGCAACGATATATCACGGTGCACGGCAGTGGCCTGACGTTCCCTGTCACCAGTTTAATCGAGCACCACTCGGATTAAGTGTTCTCGTTCGCGAGCGACCACGTCCGGACTGTCGAAACACGTAGACAGTGACCGCGAAGAATAACTAACACCCTGCTCTCTTTCCCTCCCTTTCTCTATCTCTCCTTTCTTTTTTCTCCATAATCTTCGCCCTTTATGTCGATCGCTTACCGCTAACTTATTCGAAACTCGATTTTCTACAATAATTCGATAAAGACTAAGATCGATGGTAGGTACGATGGAGGTAAAAGAGAAAAGTTCACTACCGGTCAAGCGTTTTCTTTCGCATTATTAACTCTCAGCGGAGTATAAATTGAAATTTTCGGCCTATCATAATTACTATATATGACTCCACTCGGCGACTCATTAAAATTAAAAATTAACTATTATTTGTAATGTTATTATTAATTAGACATCGCTTGCAACATCGTTTTTTATGTTACGCGGTAAAAAATGTTGCTTTTATTTTAATTTAAACTTATATTGTAATCGCGAATAATAATTTAAAATAATCGTCATGTTTTGCAAAATTAGGATCTTGCATCTTGAACGAAAGAGGAGAAGAGAAGATCGCTCGAGAAACGTGGAGCCCTCTGACCATGGCGTAAACCGCTTCTACGTTATTTACGTTAGCCGTTAACGGCTGCGATTTCTGGAGCGGTCCTAACTCACGCGCAACGACCAAGAATATGTCCCGAGTGTCCGGACCTTCGTCTTACTGCGGACAGAGCGCCTCGGATGAGTTACTTGTGACCAAGCCTCAACTAGAGTGGAGAGCCCGAGTTAATCTCACGCGCCGCAACAGACCGCGGTCTTCGCCGAAATTTGAACAAAGCGCGGAATTTATTCCCGCAATGCCAAACAATTCGAGGAATGTTTCTCTCTTTCTCTCTCTACGTAGGAATAAATTTAATAATGATTTAATTAGCATTCCTACGCTCACAGTTATTTGCTTTCAGTATAACGGTTACCTGCGAATTCAAATGATTTCGGTATCGTCCGAAGGTTAAGAACGGAAGAGGAGAGCAGCGTGGCGGATGAAGAATCGTTGTCGGCAACAACGGCGAGCGATACGCGGACGCCGCAACAGAAATCGCCGGCGCGTTTCTGTTACAGCGACGGGATCGCCACGCGTTATCTTGCCGCGAAACATTAATAATAAAAGTTTTCGTTTATTGTCCCGCGTACGGCAAACCGGCCGCCGTTAGGGGAGGAGGGACACACAGGCTCTGGCGACGCTGCACAACTACGCGGTTGCGCCACGTTTTGTCTTCGTCATGAATGCCCCCTTATCTTCGAGCGAGTCCATCATCGCGGGACGGTTTTGTCCCCGGGCGTGTTCCGCCGTAGGAACCTGTCTGCGGGAATTGTAAGGAGACAGGAAGCGCAGCGTCTGGACGTCCACCAGTCGGAAAATATTTCGAAACGTCGATCAGAGCCACGCGAAACGAGGGTCGAGAGCAGCCGGGTACAAACGACACGGGAGTTTGGTTGTTAAACTATAATGCGTCGATGCATCTCTCCTCTCCTCTCCTCTCCCTGTATCTCCGCCCCGCCGAGGGTTTTGTCGTTTACTCTTCCTCCCCCGTTTGCCCTCCTAAGTTGCTCGGCGAATCGCGTCGTGTATTTTTTTCAACTGCAACGCTCTTTTTTCCAGAGGTATGCTATCGCGATAAAAATAAAAAATTTATCGATTTGTTTCACAGAGAACCGTGTTCCGTGTTTTCCTTCTTGAGTCGCAAATGGATCTTATGCCTTCTGCCGAGTTTCCTCTAATTAGCGTCACTGATCGGTTCCTCGAACGTTGTACGACCGATTGTATAACAGGCAGGAGATACACTAACGTAGCGCGCGTGTAAATGAGAGACGAGATTAGTTACCGTCGGTTTCGCTCGATGTGGAACGGCACGAGACTGATCACAGGCTACGTTTCTCAGCTGACCGCAGCTTCCCGCCGGCCGTGCTTACCGCGTCCGGTAAAGGGACGCGATGTAAATCAGTCTAGCGGCCAGCCGCCTGTACTGGCCGCACATTAAGTTGCCTCGAGGTGCTTCTGTCACGGGGGGGGGGAGTGGGATGATTCGAGTGCCAGCTTCCGAAATCGCGTGCCACGGAGAGCTACCGATTTCCGGCATTAGTTATTAACAAGCGCTCGATATATTTCGAATTAATATCGTATGCATACGCAGAATCCAATCCATTTATTTCGCGATTATTACGCCTAAGAGGGTCGATTCGCCCGTGTGCCGTATCACCGAGCACACGTATGTGGCAGGAGGCAAACCGATCGATCGTTAAGTTGGCGCCGGCTGCCGGGGACACTTACAAATTAGCCAATCAAGTTCTAATCCCTCTACGATTTACCCCAATCAGCCCGCATCCCGCCGCAAATACTTTAATCCGTCCATTAATCCTGCAAGATAAAAGTTTCCGGAGTAGTTACGGCCCCTTTGTCGTCGCCGGCCCAGCCGTATCGGTTCGAGAGAATCGGATCGAATGGCGAACGGCAGTGATAGTTCTCGATCCCTATATTATTAGCAAAATAAGCGATCGTCGTGAGCAATGACAATCAGAATACGTACTTTGATTTTAATTGCTAAGAAGTGCTAAAATATTTTTTTCACCTACATCTCATTGTAAAGAAAAAAGATTTAGAATTAATTTTTCCTTCAATTTCTTTGTTGCCTCGAAACGTACGATTTCATTTCTGAAACTTTTTTTTTTACGCAAATTGTACATATTTCCTCAAAGTGCTTTAATTACAGATATCTTAGAATTAAAAAATAAAATTAAAATAAAAAGCATAGAAGCATATAGCTTTCCGTATAAGATATAGGATATAACGTTTCTTTTTTTTCCTAGATTGTGCATGTCTCGCGCACTGCGCAACGTGGTTTTCTATCGCGGGTGTTTCCACGTCGGGGCGTCGGTATCTCTTCGGGGTGGTCATCCAGTTTATTTACGCGTCCGCTTTGCGGATCGAAAAACCCAAAAAGGAGTAAAGCGGCTCCGGCGTGAGAGCGGATGGACCGGAGCGGCGCGAGCGGAGGTGCGAGCGTCGGTGGAATTTATACTCCGCGTCGTCGTGGCCGTCCCCGGGCAATTTTTTTTCAACCTCAACCTCGAGCAAAACCCCGCGGTCCTCCATCCCCCTGCCTACCCCCCTCGGCCCTCGTCTCGTCTCGCTCGCGCTACCGACGGCTATATACAGAACGCTGGACAAACAACAATAAATACATTTTCCCAGGCCGGGTGGCAAACCCGGTGAGGGGTGGAACTTCCATGCGAGCACGTACGGGCATAGCTTAGCGTAATCTGACTGCACACCACCCCATTTCAGCCACCGACCCTCCGCGCCAGGACGCACGCAACCCCCGTCGTCCTCTTCGTCCCCTAATCCCCCTTTTCGCCCGCCGTCCTCGCCGTACCGCTGTCAGGAGACTGCAAGCTCCCATGCCGTAGAGACAGAAACCGGCGAGGGGGTGGGCGGAAGAGAGATGAGGACAGGGAAAAAAGAAGATAAATACAAGAGTCGACAACGCAGCGGGGAGTTAGGTGGCATCACCACCTGACGAAAGAATTCCGCGACCTGACCAGAATTTCATTAGCCGTGGTCTGGCGAGAGAGAGCGCGGCGAATGGGAAAGAGAGTGGCGAGGGGGTAAAGGCGGAAAATAGGGGGGAAGAGAATGGAGACGCGTCGGGCGCGTTTATCGGCGCGAAAGAGCTTGTTAAACGGCCCGTTTCACGGTACTGCCTTTTCTTCTCGACGGTCGGGGGTGTCGGGAGAACGGAGATTTCGCGCGCGATGACGGCTTAAGAGAAGCGCGTCGTTACGGCAAGAACGAAAACAATTTTCGTTCAAGTATTATATTGTTTCAGACGCGGTATTCGCCGTTCGTATGTCGTAAGAAATAAACGCCAATGGGAGTATGATAGTATAATTTGCATTACGTGAACGGCGAATAAAATTCGGGATGATAAACAAGTCACGTAAGAATAAATGGTGGTTATTTTTCAATTCATATTACTCTCAATCTTCATCTTGTATCTCTTTTAACAAAGTATGTTAGAACCTGTAAGACTGTTTCTATTTATAACAATTTAATAATTATAGAAAAACTAATACTGCATCTTTATTTTTAATGAGATAATATATAATTACTTTACGTTATATCATCAAAATAGGAAAGAAAAAAATGTAAGCGTATAACAAATAATTATTAGTGTAGAACTTCATAAAAGAAATAATAAAATTAGAGTCTAAAGATTAAATATTATTTAAAATCAAAAATTTCGTATTTTACCATATAGAAAACGAGATATTTCGTCGAATTCTACGCGCAATTTCATCGTATCACGCGGAAGAAAATTTAAACACTACAAGTCGACTTCCCTTTTTGAAACGGAAGTTTAAGTGCACCGTTCTCAGCGTATCCGGAATATCATGGCTGCTCCGACCGTTCGGAATGCTAATGCGTGATTACGGCGGCCACGGCCGTAATACGCGAACTTTTTGTGCGGCTCACGTGTGACCCGGGGGCGCTTAAAACATCCCTTAAATTACCCCCATTAGCAAGGGTTGAACGCCGGGTAAACGAGGATTTCACTGGCGCTGTTACGCGAGATTTATTCCGTGGGAAATATTCCTTTCGGACGTTAAATTACGTCGTTATACCGGGGGCTCTTACTCCTCGCGCCCGACGAGTCGATCCAAGTATAAACTTAAGCCGATTTCGCAACGTATTGTACCGCTATCGCGCGTTTTCGCCAACGTATTAAATGTGAAGTAACGAGCCGACGGCGCAATGAAAGCGACGATTTCGAGTGGGCGACGGACGGTATGGGAACTCGTTCACTGAAGTAGTTACAGACACCCACGTGTGGAAACACTTCGGTAATCGTCTGGAAAAATACGATGGCAGCCCTCCACGCAAAAATTGAAGCCGATATTATTCAACGGGAACAATGGCAAAGATACAAAGCGATTATTAAGGCAGTTTTTTGTTTAGAATAAATAATTTCTTGAGATTTATTCTTATATAAATGGAAGGCGAACATTGCCCTAAGTTTCCATGATTATTATTATTACCTTCAATTTATATCAGATAAATCTGTAAAGATTATCCCAAGCCAATGCCAATTGTCACAGCAAATGCCAATTACACAATTATATGTTTAATTATTTCTATTCGCGTGCTACACGCTCGTCGCTATAAGCATTGTCGTGATGGCTCCTCTTGGGGAGAAGAAATCTGCTGATGGCATCCCGTGTTTCGCACGTGACTAACGGCACGCGGCTCGAATCTTATCTCCCTAATTTCTCGAGAGCGGCCGTTCACCGTCGGCAACGCGCACCGTCGGCACCCGGGGCCGAGAAACGTTCTCGCGGGCGATTTACGGAATTTAAACAGCCCCCCGGGATAAGGCGGCGGTGGCTTGGCGTTGCATGCCAGGTCGGATTAGCAGGTTGCCCCCGCATCGGGATAATTCCCCTCGTCCCCTGCCCTGCCCCCGACTCCCGGCACACCCGCCCTCGCCGTTAGCCTTCGGGGTAGGTTACGTCCTTCCTGCGGGATAAAACAAAACAGCCAGCGGAGTATATTAATGCTCGGCTTAATGCGGCCCGCCTAATTAATGGACCGACTCTCCGGACGCCCGCGCCCGGCCGCTCGCTCGTTCTAAAAGTAAGAGATAACGCCGCTGCAGAAGCATTATTAAAGACAAAAGCGCGACCGCGCCGCTCTCGTGCCCCCTGGACGAGTGGAAATTTCGGTAAGCGCTTCCTGACGTAAGGGATTTTCTTCCCTCCGCAAGTCGGAGAAGAAAAGAAAATAGGAGAGGACGGATGCGGACGATAATGATATACATTTATTAAAACTATATCGGATTGAAAAATAAACGAGATTAATAGGATTAATATAAAATAGCACGTATAACATCCCTGTCATATAAAGGTTTCTTTTCTAAACAAAAACTGATTTGTCTTTAATGAAAATATCGGAATGTCGATGGTATCTCTCGGATCGTAAGCTGCAGAAAATTGGTCGAGTGGAGGCAAGGGGTATTGACGAATTAAGTTTCCAAGACACCAGGGCGCAGCGCGCTGTCTTTCTATTTCTTCAAGAGATCCGGGGGTGGCACGCTGGGAGTGTCATGGATGCTGCAGGGCGGAGCCTTGAGAGAGTTGCATCGAGACTGCTCGGCTACGTCGATAAGCAGATCGCCCCCGCCCTACTGTTACGTATTCTTGATTTTACAGACGCGTTTCTTACAATATTGGGGAAGATTTTTACTGATTTTTTAGACCCGCGCCTAATTTACTGAATAGTCCTGATTAAGGGATCTTGATCGCGTCATGAGATAAATCGTCTAGAAATGTCAATTTGAAATGAATGAATGATCAAAGCTATGGTTTTTGAATTACGCTCTCCTTACAACCGTATCCTCTCGATCGGCACGAGGGGGCAGGCAATCCCCATGGCGTAATACCATCGCGACGATAATGACCATCGAGAGCGTAGCGGCGGGCGGGCAACGGCTTGGTCAAGGAGAATACGTATTACGTATACCGACTCGTCGACAGGTTAGCGGTTCTCGAACGTGTAGCGGTTAATCGAATTATCGATGCTTTGAGGATCAGCGTCCGTGGATGATTCGATCACGTAGCTGATGAACAGTTCCGGCGGTCAGCGATGCGAGCCGCTTTCGAAGGGAAACCTCTCGTTATGGACCCTCCTCGGTAACGTTTGAGCGAGCTGTTTCCACCGTGCTCCGCTGGCTTCTCGACGACAGTAACCTCGGCCGTGTAATTAATCGCAAAAACCGACGCCGGCACTTGAAAATCGACGATTGTTCGCGAATTTCGCGCGGGGACAGTTTTCTTCGTTTCGACGCGTTCACGATTTGGGAAGAGAAACAGTTAACCGTCAAAGTCAACCATCACGATCAAATTTATAACTGTCGGTTACGAAATCGGCTGAAAGGACGAATGTTCTTTCCGAGGGGAAAACCACACCCACCGCACCGATGAAAATCGCGGTTAAATACAAAGTGGAAATTGAGCGCCAACCTGACTTGGCGGTCGAAGGTTTTCGAGGTCGTCGGCGGAATCCAGGTCGGCGTCCGCAGGAATTTCTGCGGTGAAATTCCATTGCACGTAACTCCAAATATTTCTGTAGTATCGTAGTTCGTACGAGGGAGGATTTCGAGTTTCAAAGGAAACACTCTCGCCACTTCCGTTCGCGAAACAGCAACGTTTCGCCGTCCGAGAGTCTAACGCGCGACGACCAAGCGGACACACAGCCGCTACGGAAATTCTGTTGAAACGCGTAGACGCAACGCGAAGGTAAAGTACACGTGTACAAAACTCATACACGCACATTCGCGAGTGCTGCGAAAAAAAAGGGAAAAGAAAACCTAAACTGTTTTCAATCTGATCTAATTACATTGGCGAGGTCCGCCAAAAGAGCAACATAAATTTAACATATCGCGCCAATCGATATCGCCTAGCGATTATTATGTGGGAAAGTTTATATGTGTGCGGGCGGATTTAATAGTTTGCATAATTTACCCCGCTAGTTAGTTATTCCATTAATCATTACCCCGAGTAGGTGTGTGCACGCCCGCGAATAACAATCGTACTATTATTTATAACGTATATTCAATTTATCGGTAACCCGCGGGCGGAGGTAAAGCGTGTAATCGATTCAACTCGATTAATTAACTCGCCCCCGCGTACGCGATTGTAACCGAGGTGCCTCGGTGTGCACGGAGGCGTCTCTCGTTACCGTGGACGAAAACTTTCCGCCACCGCGCGTTGCCTCCGTCGCGTCTGTGTCGCGCAAAAAAACACACGCACGCGCGCGCGCACAAATACATGCACACATACACATTCTGCGTATGCGGGTCCCGTCCGCTTATCCGCGACACAAAGGCGTTTAATTAGAAGCGCATCGGAAAACGGGGGCATCATCCGGCATCTGGTTTTTGTCCTCGGCAATTTTCGCGTTTCGCCAAGGCGATACGGATTTTTCATCCCCGTCGCCGTTAATAATTAACGGATCAAAGGCATTGTATTAATATTTGCCCCGAAGTCCCCGACCGCACGGAAGATATTAACCCGCGTAATATTGTGTCCATGTTAAGGGGGAGAGGAGGGAAGGACATATTGAAACCGCACAAACTTCGCTCATAGCATCCGCGCGCGGGTATGAGCTCGTAAATATACCGGGTGACTGAGATCGAACTTGGCGTAGTGCGCCCGGTGGACATCGCCCGAGGAAAAAGACCGACCAATATACGCGACGTTAACCGAGTCAAGACCAAACAATCCAACAATATCTTGCTGTTTGTCTAACATGTACATTCACCAATTAAAGAAATTACATTTTCCGAAAAACGTTCTCGATGGAATAAGTAACATATTTACAGGAAATTTGTATACATTTCCGTCAATTCGGCAGAAGAATTACGCGTTTTTTTTTCTGTTACGATCTGTGTAAGCGTTATGCTATTCTTATACAGTATTATACACTTAAAAGGACACCGTGGTTCTTCAGAGAAATTACCTAATGTTTATCCAGAGCACGGACAGCGGTCGGCTACCCGAGTCGTTGGGTTGTTTCGGAGCCGGTGGTGCTTAAACGCGCAATAAGTGGAGGAAGAGGTAGGAGTGGGAGGGTCAAACTAATTCGATTCTAAACTCTGACCACATCGCGAGAAAGAGACCATAGGGATGGGACGCTCCGATGCGGGGGGGAGATTCGCGGGGGATGAGAAAGGCTACACGCCCGAACGGGCCGAACGGGGTGGACACAGATGGCACTAACCGCGCCGTTAAATTCTCAAGCCGTAACTCTAATTACTCATAGACAAGCCGACATTCTATAGTGCCAGATGCCGGTGAAACTTGTTAAAAGCACGCGAACGCGATTACTCATTCGATCCTGGACGCCGGCAACTGTCGGCGGAAGTCGATCCGACCGTCGCGGCTTCCGGATCAAAGTGACAACGTATAAGAAACAGCTTTTGTAATAAATAAGTGATATTGAATCAATTCTCACCGTCGTCAGAGCGAAATCAATATACCAAATATAAATATGTATAATGACAAAGTCCGAGATATCGCGCTTGTGTTCGGCTTAAATTTTACGAGACACGACAAACATACGATCCATAGTTTCTACGATGGTGATTAAGCCAACATTTTCTGTACCATGTTGCAGGCGATAAAATGACTATGGATGGGAGCAAAAGCGAACCGGGCAAGAACGGGGCCACTCAACAGGAATGCGCGGGTTGCGGAAAGACGATTACGGAGAGGTAAGTGTTCCGCTTCATTTGCGTGACGCAACGCTACGTGTACGTTTCACATCCTAATATCCTGAAATAACGCTAATCGTCTGCAATGCTTTATTTTCTCAGACATATGAACTGAATTAAATGATTTTTTCTAATGGAAGTCAAACTGCACGCTGTCCAAAATTCGTAACTTGATATTTGAATGAAATGAGTAATTATAATTACAAATAGAAAACTTTATAATAATGCACGCTCGACATAGTTGTAGAATATAAAATAATTGCATTTAATTTCTAAATTATTATATAAGGAATTTTGCCGAAACAAACTAAACTTAAATAAAATCATAGAGTAGTATTAGAGTAATCTCTTTTCTTTATTTTTAATAAAATTTTTTAGTCGGTAATATTACTCAATTCTTAAAATTTAAGTTTATGTAACTACAATTTTTATATTAAAGTCATAATTTTCAGTGTGCTATTATTGCACTAAGATCAATCTCTCGTAGTTAAAACACATTAAATAAATCCGGAGAGAAGAAAAACCTGAATCTTTTACAATATATATGTACAGTTATAAAAAGCATATTTTCTATAAGTTTAATAAACACGCTTGTATTTTTTATATTCAGATGCTATCAAATAATAATTCTATTTAAACAGATATCTTCTGAAAGCATTGGACATGTATTGGCACGAAGACTGCTTGAAATGTGGATGTTGCGACTGCAGGCTTGGCGAGGTCGGTTCGACGCTCTACACCAAGGCTAATCTCATCCTTTGCAAAAGAGACTATCTACGGTAAATAACGAACAATTTAATCGATCAGTTTCTCGTAAAAATATTTTCGGCAAGATTTTCGCGGATTCGATAGCGTTGCGCATCTCGTGTCGGCGAGTCAGTAAACAGACAGACAGATTGACAAAAGCGATTGACGAAAGACGCTATTGCGGAGGGGAGAAGACGAAATCGAAGCGAGCGGCGGCAACAAATCGAATTTTACAGATGAATTTCCCTTATCGAATACACCCACATCCCATATAAACACAAACGAGAGCAAATAAACTGTGTTGAGATTACAGAGTCCCGAGGGAATGCGCGCAGGTGGCGCGTCCGCATGAGGAACACGCACCGTCGAAACATTGTGGCCTTTATTAATGGCCCAATATTTGAAGACGGCATATTCGCGGTGCCCGTAAGCTTATTGGTTTTCGTCGCGCACGGGGTGAAACTTTCCGCTCGCTCTCGTCATCGAACGAACGATTTTTCTTGCGTCGTGACAAAAGTCAGGCTTCACAAGTTCCGATAGTATATTATATTTTACGGCGATATTTAATTGTGCGACAATCATATAAAGGTATCGCGAATCTTAATTCGCGATATCTTTATATATGATTGTCGCACACAATCCTCAAAGAATCAATACATAACATAAAAGAATATTGTATCGGGTTCATATAATTACTTAATATATAAAATATATAGAATAATTATATAATAGAGTATTATGTCTATTTTTTTTGTGTTTGACAGACTCTTTGGAAATACCGGTCATTGCGCAGCGTGCAGCAAAGTTATTCCAGCTTTCGAGATGGTGATGCGCGCGAGGACCAACGTTTACCACTTGGAATGTTTCGCTTGTCAACAGTGCAATCATAGGTAAGAACGCAAATAACGATACGATGTGATAATTTTCTTCCTCGCAAAAAAAGAATCTTTTATTTAAATTTAAAGAGAATAAAACGGTATTAAGATTGAAACTATATAATATATTAACCGTATTAACTGTATTCAATAATCAGCGGAATTCCAAGAAACGCGCCGACGAAACAACAAGTTTCGATTCACGTTGCGCCGAAGCGTGGTCTCGCTTCCGCGGGCCCCCCTTCGGCGGCGCTATTATTTTATTAACAATAATGAAAGCCGGTAATTAAACATTCACACCCGGCGGCGCCGACGTCGGCGGCGACGGCAAAGTCGCTTGCTCGAGTATTCCTCGTGGCAGCTCATCCGTATAACAATTTAATTCGAGCCACCCCAGCCGCGCGCGCCCGGGGGTTTGCCTAACTTCTGCAGCACTTCGCAACACTTCGCTTACTTATTCACAACAACCGAGTTAAGCCGAGTCTCGTTCGAAAGCCGGGACTCGAGCGCCGAGACGCCTCGGCGGATCTGCCGAATGGAGATAATCGGTGCGCGAAGGCTCGAGAGCCCGCACGTTACGCTTTTGCGAGACGCCACGAAGAGGACAGCTTCTCCATCTCTATACTCTTCTCTTTGCGCAAAATGACGGGCAACATGTTTTCCAAGTATTTAGTTCTTTTCTTAGAACTTCACTAGAATCCCATCAAAGAGTCACGATTGTCGGAACTGTTTTAACAAAAGCTTTGAAATTTTGTAAAATAAATATACACGAATATCTAATATATACTAATATCTACGAATAAGTTATTTGTTTTTGGTAAAATTAGACGTTATGTCTCTCGTTCCATATTACGGTCGATGTAAACGTTGGTTCGCTCCCCTAACTCGAGACTTTCGTAGAGGATCAATGCCGTAGTAGAGCGAGAAGAATCCGCTCGACGTTTCCTCTCTTGACGAGCATAATTGACGCGAGAGCTTCCGACGTGGATGCGAAGGCATTCGGAGACATTCGCCAGGAGAGGGAAAAGAGAAGAGAGAGAGAGAGAGAGAGAGAGAGAGAGAGAGAGAGAGAGGCTAGGAAAGTTGCAAACTATGCGAGCGACGTGTGGGTGCCTCGAGGTGCACGTCAGATGCAAATCATGCCGACTAATTTCTCGGAAAACTCACGAATCTCCGGAGGGAGAGAGAGCAGACCGAATATTCGCGGCAAGAGATACGTCCGAGTATAATAGCGCAGCGATAAAGCCGAATAGCCGAATTAATTATACCCCCGTGTCTTTGGTTGTCCAAAACAGTTGAATCATTCGGTGCCCAACCGTTTGGCTCGGCTAGTTACCAAAAGCGTCCGTTTTACGTATGTGCTGATTATAACTTTGGGGAGAGAGCTGAATTAATCTCTGTGTAGATTTCGACATATTAATATTTTATTTATTCAAATTAAATTTGTAAAAAACCGCCCGTATAACGGGAAGAATAAAACGTATAAAGTTTCGATTTTTATATTTTCTTTTAAAAGGACACAATGCAATTATTTAATTTAATGACGGCGAGCGCTGGCTTCCAACGCCGAAATAATTAAACTCCATTTAAACGATTATAATTGCACTTTCTTTCTGTTTCTCTCTTTTTAGATATATTGTATCTTTTAATAGCTATTTCATTATCTTAGTTAAATCAACTCAATTTTACAGGCTTATACCATTTCTTTTTCTCCTTTGTTTTTGTTTCTATTTCTTGTTTCGTTTTTCTCTCTCAGACTTGTATATACAAATACTATGTACAGAATCAAATTATTATTTTACTTTATTCTAATTTATTTTATTTATCTTTATTGCTATTATACATTTCCCATAAATTTGTCATACTGTCTTCATATATAGTACATTTTAGAAGAATTTTGTAGATCGATTAAATGCCGTATTGATATGAAATAAGTTACGTCAGGTTGAAAAAGGACGGGAAACGACGGGATCGCTTCTTTATGCCACTTCACAGGGTCGATGGCATTTCGGCATTTAATGTCACTTCCCGACATTTGCCCGACCTTTCTTGCACCCTACGGCTGTCTAGTCTGAATTGATTCGAGCTACAAGACCGAAACATCGAAAGCGCACGTCAGAGCGCTGAAAGGAACGCGCAAGTTTTGTACACGTTTATGTTTCTATGGATTAATAGACTATTGAGAGAGAGAGATAGAGTATATAATAAAAAATATATATAATATATTGAACTATAATATAACTAATAATGATTTCTACAAAACATTAGAAAAAATAGTCTTTTATATACAAATTAAAAGCCACCGTCTCGCGCGACATGATCTAAATCCTGAAACGGATGTCCTTAAAGAACGCGGAAACAAAATCGTCGTCGCGGGGAGTGGCAGTCGTCACGAAGTAAAATTTAACGGCTCTCGTCGCGAAGAGCTCGTCGTCGACGCGTGACTATCGAGCGAAGCCGATTATGGCTTAAAGATACGTCAGCGGAAAGTATACTTTCTTTCGCGGTCGATGCGGTAACGCGCACCCTTAAGGCGAACCATTGGTCAGGGGTCGAAGAGGTTGACCGTACGCAAAGGCGGAAACGGATGTGGCCGTTGGGTCACGCGATCACCACCGAGCCGAGCATAAAACACCTGAGTTGTTTAATCATACGCTCCCGAGGTGGAAGCCGTGCTTCGAGAACTCGGTAAGGGTTAAGACCGCCGCGGCCGGTTTCTTTCTCTCTTTTCCCTTCGTCGGCCACCTGAGTTTGTATCGCGATACGGAAGTGCGGATTACTCATTGACGAGCGGACGTGCAAACGCGACGGTAATGAAGGGCCTTGGATTGGACGAATCGTTCGTGATAGCCGCGCGAGAGTTCAAGTATGAAAATTTAATCCTCCAACTTAACGTATAACGTACCGTTGGGTTCCTGTTAATATCCTTCCACGATAATTATATGATAATTACGTGAACATTTCAATTTATATGCTAATTTTCTTGATACCACCGTCTTACAAGCGCGACTGCGACTGTTTCAATTTATTTATTATTAAATGACGAAAAAATCAGAAGGTAACTGCTATGGCTTTTAAAAACTGTCGGTGCTTGTATTCGCGTTTATCACGATGCTACGTGAAACTATAGTTACGGCCTAAGAG
Organism: Temnothorax americanus; assembly: GCF_048541705.1. NCBI lineage: Eukaryota > Metazoa > Arthropoda > Insecta > Hymenoptera > Formicidae > Temnothorax > Temnothorax americanus. Next base: position 1,316,916 of record NW_027509391.1, read on the forward strand.
GATTAGGTAAGAAAATTCAAATTTCTACATCGTATTCAGCGCTTCAGCGCACGACGAGATGTAAATTCGCAAGTATAACTTGTGACAGAAAACTTAAGATTACCGAGCGGTTGCCAAATATTTTTCTACGGTGGCACAGAATTATTCTAACGCTAATGTAATCACGCTTCATCTGTGACGGTATCATTATTAACGATGTTTTCTCAAGCAATAATGGGAGAACTGTGAGCGAATCGAAGAGCGCGCTTAATAAAATTATAAAAGCCCATCATATAAACGGCATTAACGGGGCGAACGCTTTCGCCTGTTTTCCTAGCGTGATTCTCGGCTAATATCTCACGGCGATCGAACGCGTGGATAAAAAAAATATCAAATTTATACCGTCCCATCGGTGCGTGGTGGATATCTCTCGCGCGTGCACGCTATTTAAAGCCGATGACGCACTTTGTGCGTCGCGCAGTTTCGAGATTTATCGCGGCTGCGTTTCGACCACCAATTCGTCGGCGGCCGCTCGTGTTCGCGAGCATCGACGAGTTACGCGGATTAATTTAAAGTGTCGCTTGCGCGCGAGATGCCGCGGATGAGTCCGAGCGAAATATACGCAAAATACGGATGAAGAAATTATATCCGTACGTCGCGCTCGCATGTACGGATGAAAATAAGCCGGTAATTTGCACATATTTTGCGGTAAAACTTTCGGGTGGCGAAAATCGGCTTTGGCAGCGCGATTGTCATCAACATAACACAGTTAATGCATCGCAATAATTAATTAATAACCAACGCGGGAGAGATACACACACACGCTACGTTATTAGCTTGTCAAATAATTGTATCAATAATCACGCATTGATAATTATTGTATAATGAAAAAGCGAAATGTGTACGCTCGTAAATCACGGCGAGTCGTCGGCCTCGCAACATTTTCTGAAACGTAAAGTTTCGAAAGAGAAAGAGAGAGAGAGAGAGAGCGGTCGGGTAGATTTTAATTAAATTCTACGATCTCTCCTCGCGCGCTCTGAAACGACCGCGTAGTAAGACGCGACCGGCTTAAGCTCTTCCTCGACTTACGATCTCTGCCCGAGGAAGCTTCGTAAGTCTCGCCTTTGTCTAACGAAAGCACGGCGGGCATTGTCGGACGACTGCTCGTCCTTCCCCGCCGACCGACGGGCGCAGCATTGTTCGTGCTTATATTGTATTTTGGCATTACGAGTTAGCCGGTTTAATTGTTATTGTTCCGCGGAGCTTATCGAACACTGTGCCCTGTTGCATTCCCACGCGAATCATCGCCCGGCATCGCAATTACTCCTAAATCACTAAACTCCCCTTACCTGCGAGCGAGCAGTTACACGTAACTTACGACATTGACACCATTTATTGACTTTCCGATAGCGACACCCGTGTTATAAGCGTCGCAAAACCACGCCCGATCGTATATCAACGTCTGGCGTACGTCGAATATCCAGGAACAATATTTAAATAATAACACATGGTACAAATCATGAAATTTGATACAAGATAGCCAGTATAATTCTTTTGAGTCATCTCTAGCTTTTGAGTAATTATATAGCGATGCAAATAAAATTGTAGTACTTCTGGGATAAGCTACATTTCAGGATAGAAAATAGATGAGATCATATTTTTTAATTAATTTTATGCAGTCTCTGATTCGATAGAATTTCGATTTAGGGCTCGATATTATAGAATGTTTAAATAATTGAAATGAAAATTGCGATAAATGACGACACTACCTAGACATTTTTATTAAAAATAATTTTATTTCAAATTATAATCATATAGTCAAATTTACCATTAAAAAACTTAATAACATGGAAATGACAGATAAATGGAAATGGAACAACCTGGGAGTTCCGGAATTTATTATTTCATTATAGTGCCTAATAGCTATTTAAAATGGAAAAAAATATCCGCGTGTCAATGTTCAAGGGATTCGGCAATTAAAATCGCGCGGATTATAGCATCCCACCTCGCGATGGATAATACACTATCGCTGTACTACAGTTATTACTCGTCTTGCCGAACTTGTATCTCAGCACGGCCCTGCCATTATCCCAGAGCTAACCCGCGCGAGATCCTCGGAATAAGGACAATGCAAAGTTAATTTTGCCCTACGATTCTCGAGGGTGAAGACGAGGGGGTGAGAAAGAGGGCGGACGCTCTCGCAGCCGGGTAAAGTAAGCGATATAGGTGGGCGTCGTGTGCGATAGGACGAGGTGACGGCGCCAAGGCGGTGGTGGTGGTGTGTGGTCGAGAGAGGGTTGAGGAGAGAGAGAAAGCGGCCATTTTGTTTCCGGTGTCCCGGGAGCACTTCCGGTCACCGTCACGCAGTCCCGCGCCACGGAGTGCCCCCGAGCTCCTGAGAGATCTCCTTCCGCGATTATATTCAAATTAAATGCGCCGGTCCGACCGGTAATATACTGCCGCCAATTTAGCTACAACCCCCCGGGGGATGGTACGCCTTACCTCCCTCCGTTCCGCCGGTCGTTTCGCGCATCGGAGGCGCAAGAACCATGCGAATTGTCTCGTTTTGCTGGGGCGCGTGCCGCCACGGTGTTGATGATTTTCGACCTGCGGTTTCGACGCCGGATCCTCGATAAAGAGCGCCCATCGTATGCGAGCATAGTGATCGCGGTGAGCCAATCGACGCGGCGTCGCTCTAGTGGGAGGATCGTTTCCGGAATTTCGCGATAGATAACCGAACAGATAGATAGAAATGTATGGAGAAAAATTCATGATCGGTCTATACAAATAGGAGATACGTTCTCATCGGCTATTTTGCATTACGACGTTTCATCAGTGCTCACGACAGGCGCTTTTTTTATCCATGGATTAAAATTTTATTTCAAAATCTATTAAACGTTTTTCGTTGTGACGCACGACGCGTTTGCGTGTCGTATTACAAAAGGAAGAACAAATCGTAGAGAGGTCAAACTCTAACGATAAACGACAAAGGCAGAGATCGCAACCAGGGTACAAACTACAAAACCGTAATCGTTTCACGCCGCGAGATCGACAATAAATTCCCGGGCGGCGCGACAAGGAATTCGCTTCCGGTTTTGGTTGTGTCGCGCCGCGCGCACGTATCGCGTTCAAGCGCGGCTGCATCCGAACAGTGGGGTTTCGGTTGCACCATTTTCAATGGTGATAATCCGACGTGCCGAGAGGGCCTCGTTGCGCGCGAGTCGAACCTGCTTTGTCACCGGATAACCTAGACTCGCATTCCCGGCTCCGATGGCGATAGACCTGCCACTTCCCGTTCCCTCCCGCCCTCTTGATACCCCTGACTGCCCCCCGGCATCGGTCGTTCCATCCCGCCGATGCCGGGTCCCCGCGTCCGATACCAGTCCCCGACAAACGCGCGCACCCTCGCGCCCGGTGCCCTCAGAGACAGAGACAGTCACAGAGAGAGAAAGAGAGAGAGAGAGAGAGAGAGAGAGAGAGAGAGAGAGAGAGAGAGAGAGAGAGAGACGAAAAAGCGAACGTCATCGACGGCGCGAGCATATTCGTGTGCACTTGAAAACGATACGCGGCCGAGGCGAGCGGTAATAGGCGTAACGCCATGATTATAGATGAAATGTTCCGCGGGGAAGACGGAGAACGGAATCGTATTACTCGAGCGGCGACGAGTCAATTCTCAGGTGCGACAAGCGGCATAGAGAGAAGAGGCATTATTACAGTAGGGAGTGATTAACGGACGCGTCTTGTCGTGTGGAAGATTCGGTATCGCTTTCGAAACGAACATTCACGACAATAATTCAGTAATTATAAAAAGAAAATACTTTTGACGCCGATCTGTGTAAGCTATTGTCTCGTGATAGTTGTGATATGTCGATATTGATTCTATACCCGCGGAGTAGCCCGTTTCCAGACTCGTATCTCTCGCGCGCAAATAGCTATAGATGAAATCAAAGATTACTTTGTGTGGGCGAAAAGAAGAGGCGAGTGTCACAACGTTTGCGTTCGCCGTTACACGGGTATTCATTTACTCGGTGAACTGTGGCCGACGGTGGCGGAGACGGGAGGGGAAATTTGCCGGAGGCGGCATCGCGTTTGGGAGGGGGGGTTGTAATAGGCGTACGCACGCGTACGAGCGCACGTACACGTGTGCGTATGCATTTACGCGGCGCGCTGCCAATGATTTATGTATACCGCTAATTACCAGCGTGCACTGCACTGTTTTATCCGGCGATCATAGTTTTATTAGGCCAACCTGTGCATTGCGGTATTGTCAGCGCGAAAAGCACCCCGACACGCCGAACAAACCCCCGTACCGGTTGTACCGAAATGCACCGCGCATCGCGCTGCGTTGGTAACGCTGCGGGCACGGGCACTTTTACGGGAGCGAAAGCGTTTTACGATGAGGTATTCCGCGTGCCCTGATTTGTAAAATCTGATTGTTTCCTCATTAATTTCAAGAATTTTTTCTTTGTTTCTTCAACAAAAATTTATATATCATTGAAAGATTTAGGCTGCGATCCACTTGACGCTACAAATGCTTTAAAGCGTTCTTCTGCTCCTTCTTTCTTCATTGAAAGAAAGGAGAAAAGGATTGCTTTGAAGCATTTGTAGCGTCAAGTGGACCGCAGCTCTAGACTTACAAAATACGCATTATTATATTAAAATAATGAGGAAAGCGCCTGTCTCAGACAAAGTTATATTTTATATCTGAACTGTACGATTTCATGTACTTTTCGAATCCTTTCTGCATTCTTAAACCGTATGGTAATAAATTATTTTATGATAAAGTGGGACATACCCATGGATTCGCGGAGAGCGACGGGAAACGCGCAAAAAGGGGCCGTTGTTATAAATGAGAGACGCGATAGCTCTTAACGTCGAAATTAATTCATATCCGCCGTCGCCGTTGCTGCCTAGACGTAATCCCTGGATTTTTGGAGCGCCCTCGCGCAGAGCGATAGCTTTAATCTCCGGTTTAGGGACCTTGCTAGAAAATAGACGCACCTAAGCCCCATACGGCTTAAACGTGGCTTTAAACTCGTCGTACGCGGACGATCCGCGTCACTCTTACGCATGACGCGCGATATATTGGAACGCAGCTGACTCGCTTCTGGTGTGCAATTTGTTACGATCAAAATAATCGGGACGACCGACGGTTCAGGCAAACGTTGTAAAATACAAAACGAATGACGACTCGTAAAAGATTATTCGTACGAACGCGTGAATGTGGAATGTGATCTCGTTCTACTCAAAATAATTCTGCTGTTAGTTTCTGCCACGAACTAAATTGATCTCACTTTTATTCGCACGACCCATTAGCCAACGGATTCCATAATTAACGCGAAAACAGCATCGTCAGTGCGCGCGCGAAATGCTCGCGACAGAGTAATTAGCGAGACACGGGATTCCGTTAAACGCGTAGAATTAATCGCGCAAATACGAGATTAGCCGATGTGGGACGCGCAAGTGTATGTGTGTATAATACATGAATGTGCACCTATGTGCCGTATCTCTCTCTCTTTCTCAATTTCTCTCTTTCTCATCCTCTCTCTCTCTCTCTCTCTTTCCCTCTTTCGCCCGTATTCCTCCTGTATACCGCTCTCTGTAAAATATATATATGTACGAATTGTCTATTACGTTGCCGATAAAACGATACCAACATTGCCGCACCGTAGCAAATATCGTTATAGAAACTATAATAACGTGATTCGCCCCGGGCTAGCCGTCCGTGTCTAGATTTACTATAATTATGTTTGAAATGCGATCGTAAACACTTCCATACAACCGGCTTAATTGTGTAGCTAAATACGATTTATAAAAATCCAATTATTATACTTCACGGCTGAAAATGTGCCGTACTAGCGATTACATACATTTTGAATGCGCCGTGCGTGTAGATTATCAAACGTAGAATATTCAGAGATAAACTTTAAATAAACAGATACTCGTCGCAAATATTACGCACGAGCGGAGTTCAAAAATGCGCTCGCACGGATATGTCTCGCGCGTGGCGTGCGGGATCCGCGTTTACATTTCACAAAATAAAACGCAGAACGCGCCGAGCGACAGACAGGTGCTTATTTATTAGCGCGAGTCATGCAGCTCGTGGGTCTGGCGAAAAATTGTCCTTTCTAGGATCGGGGGGCTTTCGTGTCGCGACGCGATGTAATCGCGGCAACGACACGCGTGCCCGCGTGCTCACGATCGTCCCGCATTCGATAATCCGCGGCGTGTTTGTGCGCAACGACCGCGTCATGCCGTGAAAACAATATACGCGTACATTTTTCGTTCCGCGCATGGTTCGGCATAAAGCGAGCCAATTACGAAAAAGCGCGGCGCGGCGCGGTTCATTGTCAGCTCAGCTTGCCGAAATGCCAGTTGTGGCCAGAATGCGTGGTTGAAGATATATATTCTTCGCGCGGCCGTCACGCGACGGTGGCCAATCCCTCGCGAGAAATTGCGCGATTTGTACAATACGGCGAACGAATCGTCGTAACGCGACGAATCGATTGTAATGAGCGTCGTAAATTGATCCGCGCGCGCCGCCACCGCTTTCCCTCCTTATGCCAATTCGGTGAGTGAGAAATGCGGGGGTGCGGTTTACCCTCGTGCCTGGCAATAAACTGCGTTCTCCGCACCGGCGATATACACGCGAAACTAGAAAAATTCCATACGTATCCTTGTTACATCGCTTGTCAAAGAAAACGACATGCTTTGACTGCGACGAGAGATTGACAAATTTGTAGCGTATAGCTGCTGATTTGACTGATCGCGTTATCGTTAATGCAATCTGAATTTCTTATTCCGCGAGCGTATCTGACACGCCATAATACATGACGTGAAATTAAACGCGTCGGCGATATCGCGGTCGGTCGGGTTTAATGCACAAAACTCCATAACACCGCTGGAGCTCTTTCGATAATAGCGTTCAGTGCGTTCGCAAAACGGAACGCTGGCCAATAAATAATAAGGGGGTACAAGAGATCGGTCGTGCGCGCGTGACCGTCGATAAAATAATAATTACCGTCGACAATGCGCCCGAACAAATTGCCCGTTAATTTTTGCCGATAAACATTCGTAAGCCCCGTAGAGGCGAAAACCGTATGCACGCGACGCGTAAATAATAGCCAAAATGCGATCACCAAAATCGCTCCCCCAAACCCGCGCGGGAGGGCGCGGTTTGCGCTCGCCGGTGCGTGTCGCGCGTGTATGCGAGCGGGCGAGCGTGGAGGAAGGGGCGGTTAGCCTCCGCATAAATATCAACGCATAATAATTTTGGATGGTTATTAGCGATAATAAAATCCCAATTTATCGAACGGCAACCCGCCCCCCCCCCGCCGCTCGCACGGCCCTCGCGATTTATAATCTGCCCACCCTGTGCTTCGTCACGATCGCGCGCTGCACCGAAAACAATGCGCCGATGTTTATCGGCAATGGGAAGAATTTATTCTCGCCGCGATCGGGAGCGCGGCGCCGTTTTTTCTCACGCTGTCTTTAGACGAGTTTCCGAAATCTTTCCATCCCCTAAATTTCTAATTCATCTCTAATATTTATTATAAAAGTATAATAGAACTTATGAAAAAAAACCTTAGCTGAGATTTGCTTTATTTTCATGATTATCAACGAGTACATTTTCTTGACGTCGACATAATTAAAAAAATCCTTCACGACCGAACAAGATTCTCTCGCGAACAGCGATGTTCGCGATTCTGCTTCTGGCAGATCATAGTCAAACTAATTGTAAGGCGCGTCGCCCTTCACCCCTTCTGACGCATTTGGTTTCTGAGTTACGCAAAGTCTGCCGTAGACACCCTGTATCTACTGGCACGCAACAGGGAATTAGGCAACGCGTTATAATATCACTCGTCACATCCGACAGCATCTCACCGAACTGCGTACAGTTTCCGTGAGATTACAGTGAGAGATTATGCGACGTATTACACCTAGAACTCCCGCAAGGATCAAACGAGTCATCTGCAACTCATTGATTTTGAAACTAATATAGCTATTACAAATTTTTTCACTCATAATTATTCTTATTAATCAAAATTCGATTAGCAACGAAACCAGATAATAAATTTATGCTAATAAGTGCATCGCTTATGTAAGTACTCGAGTATATAGAGTAACGAATTAAACCATATCGCGACGACCTAACGCACACATCTCTATAATCGATATCGTTCCATCGAGACGAGAGAAACTTTCGAAGAACGATACGAGCTTTCAACATTGTCCTTTTTTTTCTTTCTCCCTCTCTCGCAAATAGCTTTCAGCGAACGTAAGCTTCGTATATTCTAGCACTCGTCCAGTGCATCAATTTCAACTTTCCCCGCCATCTCGAGCCACGGCATCCCTCCCGCATTCTTAGTCGACGCATTTTCTTCCACTTAACTTTTCCGGGCGATAAGGGCGCGGCCCATCGTCCGCGTTGTCGACGACAGGGGGTTTGGCGAGCCGCCCGCCGGGACGCATGCAAAGTAAACTTGTTCTTTAGTTCGTTAGGTCGGGCCGAGAACGGCGGAGAGAGACAGGGGTTGCTTTCTGCCTTACTTACGGGACTCGAAGGTGAAAAGATAACCTACGAGCATTATTCACCGTGGAGGAGACGAAGTGGCGCAGGCTACGACCGGATGCTGCCTGAAAGCCGAGAAACGAGGGAACGAGATCGTTCGCGTACCATCTTACGTGTTCTCGTAGTTTTATCGCGAGCACTTGGCGTTTCTTGTGCCTTTTTACGCCGTTTTGATACTACTTTTCGAAGTTTCAAAATTTATTCACGCGACGTGGGAAGAAAGAAGGAAATTTCAGCGTTGACTTTTTTATCCTGTGCCGACGATTTTGTAGTTTTTTTTTTCTTTAATGATTTCATCAACAGTCTTAAAAATGTTTGTCGAGAATTTCTCACAGTTTGCAACGTCTTACATGGAACAACTCTTGATTCCTGCATTTTTGCTCGGCATCCGTCGTCGTTACGATCTCGTTAAGGAGCGAGTTTTGCACAGCTCATCGCGAGGGCAAAAGAGGATGCCCAAGGGCCAGTCTCTCGATGGCCTTCCCTTACGAGGGTGGAGGATGGATTCGAACTCCCAAGGGTGAAATGGCTCATTCCGACGCACTTATCCAGCGCGGGCCGTAGATAACCATAGATTAATGGGGCCTGGAGACTCGCTGAACGATAGAAAGAGAAGAAGATAAAGAGAAAGATATACGTATATAAGCGAACGAGAGGAAATAAGAGAATGAGCGATGGAGCGAGAGAGGGTTTATTTCGGAGAAACGACGACGGAGTCAAGAATGAAAGAGAAGGTAGATCTATAAGAGGGGGCGTTATACCTAGGCGACCCCGTTGATTTATTGTTTATTGAGAAATATGGCCGTTACCTCGCTCCCGTGGATTAACCTTCTTCTTGCTCTCGTTCTTAATGTTCGATGAACTCGGACATCGGGCCGTAAAGGAAGCCGATCGGTTAAAAACTTTAGATTATCTTCCTACTTGGACCAGCAAAATTTACGACGTTTAGAAGATATAGCTCATTTACACATCGTAAAAATTATTCTAAGGCTTTAGAAATTTTTTTTATCAAAAGTACGCGCGAGAATGACGAGACTTTAGAGAGAAACTCGCGGCTTCCGGCCGAATCGATGGTCTTTACTTAATGCAAAGCCAAACCCACGGAAAGGATTAGGTTGACTAAGCCTGATAGCAAGCCTGTCTTTCGACCTCTTGCTTGCTTACTCTATCGTACTTGTTCTCTCTACCACCGTCCCTCTCTGAGATAGACCCGCGGTGTTCAAGTTATCAAGTGCGTCCGGCCAAGAGGAGACATCGCCGGAAGTCAAACAAGCTGCCCTATAGAAGATAAGGCTGTCAGCCGGAGGTAGAGACTAAAGGATAAGGAAGCTATCAGCTTGTTTAGGCTGAAATTCTGAACGAGGTAAAACTTCGCCGACAAGTTGCGCAACGTCATAATCCGTCACAACGTTTGCTTCCAAATAAATCGAGCAACATTAACGATACGTCAATATCTTCATCTATAAGACGGTTTCTCTCGCTCTCGCAAGACGCGAATACTAACGGAATTCGAAGTTTTCAGCGGGCTTCTACAAGCTAACTCTCTCGACAAGATTGAATAATTAGACTGCGGTCCGTGCAACTTTGAATTATGCGTGTTCACGGTATTGCGCTGGAAGACTGAGAACCCTTGGGGGACCAATTTGTTGATTAAGCCTGCCACAGATTCAGCTTCTTGTCTTCTAAAGATCCTAGGAAAGCGTTTTCTAGACAACGTCTTGATATCAATTTATGTCAGTATATTAAATATTTACTTAACTGTTGAACGTACGCAGAGTATAATCAAACGTAAGGACGGTAACTTAAAATCGAACAGAAAATTTAATTCTCGAAAACATGTTATTGGAAATTTCAAACGTATATATATGTTTGTTAAAATTTTATCAGTAAATTTTATTGTATAAAAATCGAATAATGGGAAATATCGGAGGAAAATCGGTCTGCTATTATTGAAATTAAAAAAAATTTGGGAGTAAGCAAGATTGAGACAGTCGGATATTTCTCGCGGGATTACGCAACTTGTTCTGATATTTTCCAGTCGAATTATAGGGACGTCAACACCACCAACGGTATCCCTGTCATCCACAGCGCTCGGCTATGGATCGAGGGCAGCGAGCCTCGCTTTTGAGCGTAAAATTGAATCAACGCTTTTTAAATGTCCCGTACACTTCGCTGTATACATTTCGCTCAGTATTCCCTTGCGTTTGATGCGGAACAAAGATCGTTGACAATAACACCATACCAAATTGTTGCAAAATTCATAGCTCGCTCGGCCATCATCCGATCGTCGGACGTTAAACATAACTAAACGAAGCGAGAGCACTTGTGGCAGTAATTGACAGAATTAATCATTAACGAGCGCCATCGACACCGCGATATTTCAAGAAATGTCACGATCTCTCAGTTTCTTTATCCATGCAAGTATTCCCTACATCTTAAAAATAATGACGTCAGGTCAAGATTTAATTTGATTTAATTTGACAATATTCGAGAAAGGAGTATTATTAGAGCACTATCAATCAATACCGAGAAATAGATCTTACGTCAAGTTCTCTCTCTCGAGTGCACCTCGACGATAATCCGGGCGAATCCGCCTGGAGTGAAATCACGGGGCCCGGCCGGCAAACTTGCTCGAACGAAACCTTGACAATGCCCGCCGGTCACGACTACACGGACGCGCGCGATATCGTATAACTCTGCCCTCCGATCCGACTACACGCACCAGAGGGCCTCGCCCTGCCTAAAGTTCGCGCGGTCGGCTATACGTTACACGAGAAGCTGTGTAACGCTAAGAGAACTTAAGTACTACCCGTAAGTCATATTTAATCCGACTCACCCGGCTCGACGTACTCGTACTGCTATTCGGACTTTGGCTTCCTCCAACGTCGACTCGTTGTATCTGCCACATGCACCTGTAAGAATATATAAGACGGTGATAGTTCTGATCGGATCGAGAAAATGAGGAAGACGAACTTAAAGTAGAATAAAAGATTCACGGATATCCATAAATATATACTTGTTAAATTTATATAATAATATTGATTTTTTTATATATAAAATATATAATATATATATAAAATATCCCACAACTATATATATCACATAGATTTTCTTATGACCAAAGATTGCTATTAAAGATGTGTAATAGATAAAGTTGTCGCTCTATATTACGATGCATTCTATCTCATTAGTTAGGAAATATTTTCATCACAAGAGACTAATGTCTCATTATCGATATTCAACAACGGTATTCAAAGAAAAACTAATTCACCCGAAACTCCACTTCGATTCCGCATACTGATACGTGTGCCCACGCAAGTATCCGACAAAACGTCGCCGTGGCTGCTCGTTACATCAGATCTCGATCTCGTTTCGAACTGCGACGTCAATTTGAAGAAGACGAGAGCCCACCGGGGGTTTCGCGCGACTCGTGACGTCGCCGCCGATCCTGGCGAACCGATAAGTACTCGCTCCGGGCGACCGTAGATTTATTGCCGGGCTTGCCGGTCTTCTTCTCGCTATGAGCCACCCTTTAGACAGCCCTTAACCGCCCGACCGTCAACCTCGTCCCTCCTGACTTTTACCGTCGTCCTCGTCTTGTTATGCCGCGCGCAGAGCGATTCGCGGAGTGCCTCCCCGACCGAGACTCGACTTCCGTTTTATTGGCGGAAATAATCTTTGATGTGATTCCGCCGCGTCTTAAAAGTTTTTCTGATGCCGTTATGGGAGCGACGGTAATCGAGTCTCGAGCGAAGAAGAAGAAGACGCTTTTCGACGTACGCGAGATAGACCTGGCCGATCGTCATAATGCCTAACCGCACGATGTTCTTATCGGCGTTCCATCGTATCAATGCGCACTGCTGCGAGCTCGATGGCGCCATAAATGAGAACAGTCGTTTGAACAAAGTACAGCATAGGATTCGCGTCACCTTTAAAAGCGATATGTAATTTAAATCCAGAACATAAACTGGCATCGACAAACGCGACGTAGTTTCGAAACTACAATCATTTCTACGAGCGCTGAGATATCCAATAAATCGTAAAAACTTTGGTATTTAAAATAATTTTTCTCAAAAATTATGCAAAAGAATTAATTCCACATAATTTTTAAAGCGAAAACTTTCTTCGCGATTTACTAAATACTTTTTATTCTTTGTAATTATCACAAATAGAAAAATGAGCATTCTAGAACCGAGTAATGTAATATCACGTACGTACTTTTCTTTTTTATTCTACCTTAATATCCGAGACTTGCGACAATCATTATCCATTATTATAGCCTTGCTGCGCTTTTTAATCAACCAATGTTACGGGACGCTATTCTCAACCGTGCGAAATACAGAGCGCCACGATTCAACAACTCTCTCCTCAACTCAACCCTTTCGCCGTAAGTAACAAAGGAACAACGCCGAATCCCGCGGCGGTATCTGCGACCCATCGCTGTCTTAATTTCCTTCGTAATCTACGATATTAATATGGCTTAGGGTCGGCCGACGCGCGTAATTTCGCGCCGCGCAGAAATTAATAGAAAGACGAATGTTCTCCCTCCGCGTGCTTTACGGTTGAACACTCGGCCGGAATGGTTAATGGCGACGATTTCTGCGCGTTTCCGCGCTCGCTTTGCCAAAGCGTGCCCTGCGACCAGCGCAGAAGTAAACGGCATATCTTCTAAACAACGTGTTTCAACTCACAACTAGATGCGATACCGCGTTGTATTATACCAGTGTTGGACAGTAATTGATTATAATATACTTATTATCAAAGTAATTATCACTTAAGTAATCATCAGTGAGACCAATCATTAATCATACTATCCATGAGGGTCTGTAATCCATGGGGGACGTAAATATTATCAGCACTTTTATGAGAATATTATCAACATATTTCTCCCTCTCTCTCAGTTTGAAAATCAAAAATATAATCTTTGTTTCACAAATTAATACAATACAGAATTGGTTAAATATGTAACCAAATTAATGGATATCGAATATGTTTACTAAGCAATCAAGTGATTAGTAATTGTAGTTATTAAATAATCAGTAATATATCATGGTTAATAAATAATGAAAATAATCACGGCTAAATTAATACTCGGTCTTGTGATTAAATTATTAATCGTTAAATAGAAAATTAATTATATCTTATGATCAATTCGAAAAATTAAAAATGTTGGAAATAATCAAACATTTATACATATAACTCATACGTAAGAGAGGGGGTAGACCGAACACATGTCTCGACAGACGAGCCATAGCGCTTTCTTAGATCGATTACATAATCAAAGCGACAATACAGTCACATGGCTGTTGTTAAATTTATCACATGTGCGTTTATTAATTAATTTCCTTGTTCGAATTTTTTTTCAAGATTTGAGTTTAATTTCAACGATCAATGTTCTAAACAAATATAATTACGGCATTTTCTCCGAGCTTTCATTCTAAATACCTATCGTGCGTTACGCACCGTGCAACGTTGAGGCCGCGATTCAGCGGAATTTCGCCTTGTTGAAAATGACACGCGCAAGGTATTCTCCCCGGCGCATCTTGTTTAAACGTCGCCTCGCGCGCGATAGCGACGCGGAAGTCCTCGGCATCCGTCCATCGTTCGTGCACATGCGATCGCGGATCGCACGTCGGACAATGAGACGTCATTCGAGACGGCGCGCCCTGCCGCTTTGTGTTATCGAGTGGCATTCCGACATGCTTCTGGAGTGACATTTAGATAGCGACGTCAACTGTCTGCGGAGCAAATCCGTCGTGGAAGCGAAGGCTCTCCTCCTCGTACTTCCCCGGAAACCTGACGGCGAGAGCCCTCGCCACCGGAGCGAGCGAATTCACTGCTGATCGAATTAGCGCGCCACGGTTCCCCGATACCCTGACAGTCTGAATTAATTAACAGGAGAACGCGCTAGGTAAGCAGCCATTATCGCAACGAAGTGCGCGCCGTGCGCCAGGCGAGAGGTAACTGTTCAATGGTGCAATCATAAACGTCAACTGATAGACGACATGAATTTTTTATCGTTCTAAATGTACCGAGGATACAATTCGATTATAATTTAATAAATCTATGGCAGTGTAAAAATTTTATCATTTTAACAATATATAAGATATAAAAAATAAAAACGCGATATTTCCCTTTCTAAAAAAAGGCATGTTAAATCGATACTCGCGTCTCTCGTATTTATAAAAAAGAGATTAATAAGTTTAAATACTAGAGTACCTTGCAGCTTTTCATCCCCTCGTCAGTCAAGAGTTTCGGCAGCGAGATGAATAAAGAATATCCTCGATTTCGCCGTATTAGATAGCGATAGTCGCGCGCGGCGAGAATTTTGCGTCTCGGCGCGACGTCTTGACTCCATTAACTTCACACTTAGCGGCACCTTAGAAAGCCCGTTGCCGTCGGGAGATCTGATTAGGGGTTCGAGTCTCTGCTAAACGCGTTAGTCTCGGCTGCGGGGCGTCGCGCGAGAGGACGGAGGCGCGGCACCATCAGGTGTTAGAGAGTGGCGACCCCGGGAATAGGCATGGGGGACAAGAGGGCGCGGGCGGTCGTTGGTGTCTGTCTCTTCATAGTTTGATGCAAATTGAGTACGAGCACCACCAACTACCGGCAGTATAGACATTTTCCTGGCTTTCTCCCCCTCCTGTCTATCTATATACAGACACATATACCTATACACACCTATCTACCTCGATCTAGACTCCTTCCCCCCTCCTCTCTCTCTCTCTTTCTCTCTCCTTTGTTCTTGGAGAAGACTTCGCGATCGGGTACGAAATTCATTCCGCGCGACCCTCTTCGGCTTCAAGCAAACTTCCACCTCTCCCTCCGATCTGACTACCACCAAAGTGTTGCCGTTTGGGGTTTCCCGTCCCACATTGCGGAGTTCGCGCTGTTTGCCGACGAATCTCGGAGGCTTTCTCTCGACTTAGCAGCGACAAGAGAAACGCGTCGCGCGTTTCGATCGTTTAACAGTTTGGTCGATGAGTCTCTTTCGTCAGTTTGTTCTCCAAAATATACTATGATTCTATTAATTGTAAGATCAAAATGTTTTAACATATATATATATATACGTAGTGTATATATGTATATATACACTATATATTTATTTGTATCTAGAGCCCTATCGTATTTCATTCTATAAATTCAAACATGTAAACTATTCCTGCTCGTACTAATTCAATGAAATCTATAATAACCGCTATCAAATATTGCATTCGTTTGCGCCATTAAATATCATGGATTGATGATGTTATTTATACCTATATATTGCCGTTTAAATATAATAATTACTGTAAACTACAGAACGTATCTGTTTCTTCTAATCCACACACACGCACACACACACACATGGATTTAAATAAAATCACTCGGAGATATATGTTTGTGCTTCGGCTTGCAAGGGTATGAAAATGACACGAAGCTCTGAAAACGACCGGCGATACTAATGTTACGAACGTTTAGCGTTGCAGATTACAGAAGCAGCGTTTATCGGGGAAATATAGCGCGTATCTGGACGCGAAATCACGACGCTATTATAAAGGATCGTTCTTTCCTGTCGCTCCGTCGAAACTCATCCTCCCTCTCCTCTCGCACCTACGTCCCGTAATGTTCCTTTTTATGGTGCATGATTCGAAGCTGCCCCCGGGATCGATTTTGTTCCGTAGCGCGGTACTTATCGTACCCCGTTACGAGGACGCATTGCTTTTTATGGTGGTTACATGTTCCGATCGCACACGGTATGTCCTCTCTCGTCCTTTCTTCGTCTCTCTCTGGTTCTTTTTATTCTCGTGAAACGAGATGTCTATACCGTGTAAAAAAAGAATTGCCTAAACATATTATCTTATAGACAGATTATCCGCTGATGTGGATTATCCGTAGAGCAAATCGAAATACGGCGATTCTAAGTTGAAGCTTCATATTTTAAAGATTAGGACAATGAGCTTCTTTCACGAGACATAGGACCATTCAGTATAATTAATTCAACCACTTAATTGAATAGCGCTATCAGTAGCAGATGCTAAACCTGTACGTCATACGAAATCGTTAATGTACCTCGAGTTCCCGACGGTGTCCTGATTTCGCTGAACAGAGAGAAGCGTATTTATATATTACGATTAACCCACAACTCGGCTATCGATCGAGACATCGCGGATAGACATGATGATATAATCGTACAGATATTTTAAGTTCAATTATACCGTCGCCAATCAGGCCGAATATAGAATCGTCGCTCGCTATTTCGGAACGGGTCTCCAACGTGGACTCTGGACTATATTTCTGAATCAACGACAGGATAGCGAAAATCTTTAACGGTGAATAAAATCGAAACGACATAACTAATACGATTTACACGATCAACCTCGTTTTGAAGCGTTACCGGTAAACCTGTATTTATAGCAGAATCTATATCAAGAATCTCAACCAATTCAGATTTGTTCTCGTTTACATTAAGCATAATCACTTTTAGAAAAAAAAAAAAACACCCGCTGATGTTTCGAAATCAGGACAACTAAATGAGTTTTAGGAGAAAAAAAACTACAGTTTTACACAATCGTTGTACATTTCAAATAAGTGAATCTACATACATATTTCGCGCGCATCGATTTCGTGGACGTACATTACAAATTGCTCAGTGCAATGGCGCGGCGTGCACGAATCGCTAAGTCCACCGAGAAAAAAAATGCGGATTCTGCCGGATACGGCCGACGTACGTCGTAGAATCCTATTGCAATTTCATGATACTCTCGGAAGTATAGACGACGTCGCGGCCGACCGGCTCGTTTCGAATGCTACAAATGTGCCGCGCGCGCTCGTTCAGGTGGCTCGAGTAGGTGCTGAAAAAAATCACGTCTGCATTTACATAAGCGCCGGTATAAACCACTCGGCAGAGAAATCCCGACATAAAACCCAAACAGGATCCTGCGCGCGGGACAGCACATCCGTTGAATACGCAATGGCCATATGTAGCCGATGTACCCGTCTGCCACCCCCTTACCGAAAAATGCTTTTATTATTCACCGGTGAATTACGAACGCGACGGTATACGCGTTTTACCCCGGCATTTGCACTGACGTGGAGTTTACATGGCTCATCGGCGACGTCTTCGACAGTAAGTCGCTCGTTCCGTCGATAAGTCGCCGGTATATATCGAGACGCATTCTTTTCTCTTCTGTGGTTTCTATCGGTTTTATTTTAAAGGGTGGCTTTCGCTGCTTGTTTTAATTTTCTAGCAATGCAAGGACGATGATTTATCGAAAATTGTCTCAACAAATATTATAAAATTCAGGATATATTTTTTTATTATTTTATTGGATTATTAAGAGTTAAAAAATGACATAAAATTAAAGATAATGTAACGGTGCCCGAAGCGATTTTATAAGTAATAAAGGAACGGGGGTCGATTTTTGCCGAAAGGTATCTCTCTACATTAATGATATCCGAGGGACTCGACGTGTCCCAAAGACGACTTAGAAGTTCCGCGAGCTCTTCCGTAAGACAAATCGCGCGAACACGCCCGTCATATCGCGATCGATATACGCGGTATATGTATAACGTCCGGAGAGTGATGTTCCCGACGCCTGACGGGAATTTTCAAGCCCCGTAGATCCCGGCAAAACGATTTTCGTGTCCCTCGTGGATCTTCGATCCATTGTGACGCGATGGAAGGCGCCGGCCGCCCTTATACGAGCCCGCTTTCATGGCTCTTTAGCATTTCCGGCGTAACGTCCTTTATGCGGACGCCTTCCCCCGAAAGGGCGCGCGGTAGAGAAAAAATTGACTTTTAAACCGGCAATAAAAACGAAAAATGTGAAATCTTTGATTTTAAAGGCCCCGCCAGCCCGCCCCGCCCGCGGCTCTTCGCGGGGGCGACAGTTGGCCGATGCGTATAACCCTCGGTGGCAACCTTATTTCTCTGATATCGCATACCGAGCACGTTCGGTACCACGCCGCCGCGCCGTCCCGAAATCCGCGTGCAGCGGTATGTATATCGTGTCGGATTACTCCGAAATCCCGGACTTTTATACGCTGAATTTTAAAATACACTCTTCGGTGCGGTGCCGTCTCTCTGATTTTATTCGTCGACATCCGAGAATGAACAGACGTCAAACTTGTGCACGTGTCGATCTACTAAAGATTTTCCGACTGTCGCGTTAGGCGACATTGTTTAAGATCTGTGATCAATAATGCGTTAGAAATGTTCTTGCGAAGAGAGAAAGGAAAATGAGAACGAGAGAATTGCCGAGATTTCCAATCTGGTGGTAATCTGAGTATACGATGTCTGCGAATCGACTGAAAATTTACATTTAAGAGTCTTGGGAGACGCCAGGAGGAAGTAGATGAGGGGTGGCGTTTCGCAGCTTGTTTTTATTTTCTAGCAATTTCCTCGGCGGAGCAGAACGGAAAGTGACCTTAAAAGGAATTAGCACGCTTTACCGCTCTGCCGATTTCGTGCAACTCGTAAACGGAATTTCTTCCCGTCCCTCCATCACACTTCTAAATGCTGCAGCGAATCGACGAAATAAATAAATGCCTTCATTTATTCGCTGTTGGTCCAAATCACAATTTTAGACATGATTATAATTTCACAAAGATATCGTACATTCTCGATTTTATACAATGCAACATATTATTGTAACGTAACAAAATTAATTTCTGATTGCAGATTTTGCGTGGGCGACAGATTTTATCTCTGTGATAACAAGATCCTCTGCGAGTATGATTACGAAGAGAGGCTGGTTTTCGCCAATATGGCTCTACATCCTCCGCCTAGCGCGACTCTGGCACACATCAAGAGACAAGTGACCCATCTTGCGCCGCAGGTAAACAATTTGCGTTTTCTTCTATTCATTGCGAAATTTGTGCGCGATGATAGGACGAGTTAGAGGTTTATGTTGTTACGCAGAGAGCAATGTTTATCGATCAACAGACATATTTTTGTTACGAAATAACTCTATATGTAAGACGCAGTGAAGTGCATCGTGGAATCTCCTTTCTGGACCCTGGCCATCGTATTTCAAGCTCGCAAGGTTTCGAACTCCTCAAGGCGCAACCCCTTAAGGCGGGTTAAAGTGGCAGGTCGCCCGTCCTGACCCTCTCGACAACAAAGGGCTCCCCGGGGGCTTCAGCTATGCTTTATCATCCTACCATCGTCTTACGAGTTAGGATATCGCGTGTCCTTATTAATTAAGCTCTGCCCGTTAAGCAAGTCTCGTCGCATGCCTTAACGATTCGCTCCTACTCCGCCGAAGCCGGAACGTGCGAAAGAATTTACTCTTCACGAAGATCGTTAGACTTCCGAGAGCTATTTCGTGAAACTATGGCGAAATTATCGCACATTTTTTTATAATCGCGAATTCTTCGATTAACCGGTAAGAAAATAATTTCAGAACCTTTATAGCGCGAGGGAATAACGAATCTTATCGATTTTGAATTAAGTATAACAAAACTTAAAAGAAGAAAGACGTTGCAAATAAATTTTTCTTTCTAAAGAATTGTATAAAAAATACATAATATATATGAATTTAATTAAAAAATTAAAATGAAAATAAATATAGAGCTGCGATAATAAATGCAACGAAGCAACGAAGAGAGAGGCGATTTTCACGAGCAGAAACGTCCAGAATTATGAACTCATCGGCGTTAAGCTTGTTGGGATTAAGTCTTCTTGATTATCCTAAGGCAACAGCGTTGCTTCGAAACAATATCTTAAGCTCCTGCCGCACGAAGGACCACGTCCTACTCGACCTTAGGAGCCTATCTATTTAATCCGGGTGCCGTCTTGCAAGGATTCCGCCGTCTTCCTTGTATAATAACTTGTCACGTATTCTAATTCGCGATATATTTAGTTAAATATAATGATCGGAATAAAATATAGATGCTAATATAGATTTAAAAAACACTATTTTATTATCGTAATACTAGAATTCGCTATTATATTCCATTTACATTCAAAATAAAAAATAAAAGTCCAACCACATGAATCTTTTACGTGCGCGAAAATGTAAAATAAATTCTTCTCACGAAAATTGAGTTGTTAAACGTGTCATCGACAATCGCTGCTAATAATGTCGCTTACCATCATCTCCATTATTAAAAGATCGTTAAAGACCCGTGGTAAAATGTTCGTCGCGGGAGTTTGAACCTTCGGAAACGTCTCGGAGGAGCGGTCTAAGGCCGTAGATGCTCGTCGCACGCTCGAATCGTATACGCATGCACAGAATAACGAGGTCCCCGGTTCGATGATATCAAGCTCGGTAACGTGTACTACTTATAATATGCAAATTTGCTACCCTTAACCGCCCTCGCGAGCGAGCTGCGTGTAATTCAGGGGTTGGTAACCCTTGCGACTGCTCCATTCCTGAGCCGTGCGTGCGTGCGTGCGTGTAGAAATATCGGCTCGCGTGAATATAAGGGTGTATATCGTGTAAACATTTTTCAGGGACGCCCAGACGCGCGTAAATCTACCTTAGCGAAGTCGGCCGAGGGCTGTCTCGCGTCTCGAAATTCATGAACTCTTCGACTCTCGAGTAATAAGGGACGTGTCGCTTTAATTAGTATGAGATATTTTTATTGCTCGGCACGAGGGAATCGATGCTGTTGTTGTTTTTTTTTTTGCTCCTGTAAATTTCTGGTACCGTCAATCGGGAAAAATTGGCACGTCCGCGGTGTATTCCGCGATATTGCGCGATCCAGCAGCTTTCACACGCAATATCGATTCGCTCGGAGGGTTTACGGGTTATAAATGACCGGTGTGCGAAATAACGGGATGGCAGACTAATGCCAATAATCGGCGTGGCATGCTAATGTCGTCTGCGCATCTATTACGCTAAAGCCTGATGGATCCCTCTTGACATCTCGTTTCTGGGCGTGAATATCTTCGATCGCGGAGAATACTCAAGATATCTACTCGCTAGCCCGAGGATCGTTTTACATTTTGCATCTAAATAAGAGGAATTAACATGTGCGTTGCACACTTTTGTCTCAGGTGGAAATAATATCGCAAATGTATCGTGTGCAAAATGAATGACCGAACGAAAACGTCATACGACAATACGTGGATTAAAATCGATCGAGATGTTCTTTTTAGTGCAAAATATATCCCCAAAAAAAGAAAATATCGGGCTCTCGTTAGATTTAGCATTCTGATAAAATGCAAGGACGAAATTGAGAGTACCTATATAAAGCGTATAAGAGGAAAAGAGACAGAAGAAAACGGTACAGAGGGAGAAAGGGGAGAAAGGCGTTAAGATTCTTAAAAACCGCGAAGAGGGTGCTCGTCCTGGAGGCAGCTGCCACCCTTGTATTCTCCTTAAGCCGCGGCTCGTCGGGGGTGGTGAAGTACCGCCGACGGATAGTGGGAGGAGAGGAAGGGAAGGTAGGAAGGTAGTTTTTCTGATTGCCTGAGAACAGACAGCTGTCCCAATCTTTCTCAACCCCGGGAAGATCTACCGCGCTTTTGGCGAATAATGCTGGGGAGTGTTGCTTACGAATAACTCGAGTATACCTGATCCGGGAGGGTGAATCGAGAGCGGGGGACGCGGGGCGTGATGAGGGAGTGAAAGGCAGCGGCGAAACTGGACCGCCTTTAGCCGTCAGCATCGACAATCGAGTTGTCTCGGCGGAGATGGATGACGGATCGTTTCCGATATCATGGTCGACCTATTGAAACTTTATCGTATCGTTGTTGGGACGTGAGTTTTATATGCACGGGAATTGCTTCAAAATCGATTATGCTTTTTTATTGTTATATACGCGACACCGCGGGAGTCTCCGTTGATGGGATGGGCGTAATTAATAATTTTCACCGATAAGAAGTTTATTTTGATATAATTCCGGGATGAAAAAGTTGAGAAAACATCACAGCGTATCTTTAGAAGAAAGTCAATTAAAGAAAAACGCCGTTGCTCCGCAAATAGTAACGACAGCGAAAAGACTCACGAAGCTTTAGCTTCGTTTCTCAACGAGGAGCTTCGATCGAGCCGCGCAATCTCATCCTCCTTAGAGACAAGTGTAACGCGCTTAAAAATTGGCGAGAACTTTTATTTCGGTCTAATTTTCCCCTCGGGACTTGGCGGAAAGCGGTAGGGAGAGGACTGAAAGGGGAAACGTAGCGGGGAATATAGACACGGAGTAAGAACGAGAAAGAGAAAGACACGATGAGAGTTTGGAACGATTATCTGAGTTTTAAAACAAACTCTCGAGTGTCTGCGAAGTCCTTCGCGAATCAGAGGGGGAAGAGGCGCGAGGTGTGCCAGAAGGGGATTGGGGGGGAAACTGCGACGAGAGGGAAAAGGGGGTTACGGAGGTGAGATAATATGCTAATGCCAAGACGGAAGGTACATGAGAATTTAAGAGGATCAATGTGCGCAGTACGAGATTCGTACGGGGAATGAGGCATTACAATGTCCTCTATATTGCTTCCAAGCGATTAGATTCCTGAAAGTTCTTTGAACACGGCCAACTAATTTCGACGAAATTAAACTTTCGATTTAACGTCGCTTTTATTAGAGCTGAGTGTTCAATATCCATTTGTTCAAGGGTGACGTAAACGCGTGACGGACGTATCGACCTCGAAACGTAGATTGAAAAAGTTGAAGGTTCCGTGTTACGTAGCTTAAGAAAATGTCTCGTCTTCTATTTCGGTTATTTTTTTTTAATGTTACATATATAGAATCAGATAAATATTTAAAGAAAATTAATAAAATAACCGAATTAACATAACAAAATGGGAATGAACTGGATATTCCATTATTAAGGGATTTATAATTATAAGTATAAAAAAAGTACGTAGATTTTTGAACAACTATACAATTTCCATTATCGGTATTGCGTTAATTATACAGAATTGATTTAAAATAGTTGCTTCAATGCGAATGAAACACTTAGTGATCGATATAACGTATGCACTAGAATATCCGAATAGAATGTGTCAGAATAGGATATGATACCATTAATAATAATTAATGTAGCGCACGGTTAATCCCTCGAAATGTAGCGTTTAGCGAAATAGACGCGCATCATCGTAATGCAGTACTATACAGAGCCACGAGCGTATTCCCACACTGAACAAAGCCATTAGTCCATCATTAATCCTTCATTGTAGATACTCTATTGTTGCACATGCGAATACGATCTGTTTAGAATTAAATCGAGAGATGTCATAAAATTATACAAAGTAAAAAAACCCATCTATAATTGATTTTAAAATATATCGAAGAATCGAAGAATTTTAGCGCGAAGGGATTTATCACGGTCATCTCCTAAATGTCGTAGTCAAGATATTTTCTAGACGTAACAAGTTTCAGGGCGGCCTAAATCGATCGCCGATCGATCAGCCGATTAGATTGCCTCTTGGTCAACGTAACGTAAGCTGTGTCATGACATGAAGACAGAGAGAGAGAGAGAGAGCGAGAGAGAAAATAAAGAAGAGGGAGATAGACAGAAGCACCGTACATACGAACCCTCGCACGCGCGTGTACACGTCGTTCTTGTTAACGAGCGCATTATTAGGTGCACCGTGCTTGGCTGAATTTCACGTAAAGCCTCTACGCGGCCCCTTATACAACGCGCGCGCCGAGAAAGCTCGCATGGGAAAGCCCGGCTTGCAAGCTTATGCGAGATTATGAGTTTAGTTGGGAAACAACTCCGAGAGCTATGTGCTACGTGGCCGAGCTTACTTTTATAACGATTATTACCGACGAGTGTGTCGGACTTCCGTCGCGAGGGCTCGACCACGCGACCGAGTTTGCCTCGACATCGAAGTAACGAGATACGCAGTAAATTTTAATGGAACACTCGATATTACCCTAGTAGCGCACTGACGTTAAATGACGTTTTAATGACGTCTCTAGACGTCAGTGTGCTACTATAAGATACAGATGCTTGATAATAATATACGACAAGGTTATGAGAGAAAGTTTAGTCCAATCAAATTTGCACCACAAAAATGACGATTGGATCAAAGAGTCATATGTAACTGATATACCTGATGATTGTTCTCACAGCAACCTTATATTAATTTTTTGTGAGAAAGAACGTTACATCAATTTCTTTTCTCCTGCAAGAATAATCAGGTGCGAGAATGGGCGACCCGCCAGTAAATTCCGTTCCTAAACGATCCCGGAGCGATTAACGACGTCTTGCCTAATTCTCATCTCGTGTCGGACCCACCTTCGGGGCACCGAACGTGCTCGGTGGGTGGCGCTAATTTTTGCGCGTAAGAAAAGCCGCGCCGCGCGCGGAGGAACGGGCGGAACCGCGCATCTGGCCGTTTTCCCATCCGCAGGAGATCAACGGACAAATGACACGCGATTCCCTACAAGCCCTCGCGATGGCGATGCTCCGCATTTACCGTCAGTTACAAACTACCCGGCCCCGCTTTACCACCCTCGCGCCAGGTTCACGATTAATGTCTTATTCGCGCGTGCGAGGTCTCCTCAAGAGAAAGACAGAGAGAGAGAGAGAGAGAGAGAGAGGATGAAAAAACCGGGAGATTACAGCGGGAGATGAGAATAAACGCGAAGAAAGACGCTCGGTTATCTGGGGCATAATATTATGTCGCTAAAATTATCTTTCTACACGCTACGAAATTTCTGACGTTTGAAGAGATGTGTTTGACTTAGAAGAGGACCCATGTATACTCATAGAATCCTATCTACCTACATACCAGTTCCCGCAAAGCGCATGCCGTTTGATTACGACGTCGGCAGTAAATTCACAGCGCGGTAATTCCTCCTCTGGCAATTGTAGATAAAACTTGAATAAGTCATAGACTTAATTTAACCCGTAGCAGCGTTCAACGGTGGTCTGAAGTCTTCCACGGAGATTTCTTAATTACGAGCGGGACCCTCCA
Source organism: Temnothorax americanus (assembly GCF_048541705.1). Taxonomy (NCBI): domain Eukaryota; kingdom Metazoa; phylum Arthropoda; class Insecta; order Hymenoptera; family Formicidae; genus Temnothorax; species Temnothorax americanus. The sequence goes on from NW_027509391.1 coordinate 1,342,319, forward strand.
AGACAAGAGAACGAGGCTTGAGAGATAGGAAGAGAGAGGTATGTACCGAAAGACGAAAACATAGAGTATAAAGAGAGAGAAAAAGAGAGACGGAAGTCTCCTGCTGGTGGCTACAAGGGAAAGGGTTCTCACGGCGACGAGATTTAAGGATCTTTCCTAAGGAAAAAAAATCGCTCCCAGAGTCGCGGAGACAGATGATAAAGCATTTCTCTAGCGATGCTTTGTCATTTTTATCATAATTATTTACGAGTTAATTACTCCGCAGCCGCACGCGCACCCTGTGCCGACTACAGTTTCTTGCGTTTTAAAACGAGAAAAATACTTTATTAAGACACTTTGGAGATAACACCTTTCACAGGGTCCCGTGACAGATCTGCCCTTCTTCGTTCTTATTCTAGCTCGTTGCATACAGCAAAGAGACAAAAGCGAAATATTTAAAACAGTCAAAATTGCAAGTAGGACTCTATGTTAAAAAATAAACAAACGAGGTTTATCGTTAACAAGTTCCGCTGTAACCTGTAATATTCTTGCAATCTCTCTAAAATAAAATATCATAATTAAGATCGACGACGTTTCATCGCGTTGCAACGAGACATTCCGCGGCGCGGGATAATTGCCGAAAATGGAGGCTTAATTCGGCGCCGCGCGAAAGTTAGTATGATCAACTTACGGGCCGAAATCGTAGCGGGAGAGAGGGAGGATTCCGTCACGAGGGGTTGAGCCGCACGGTCTGCCGAATTTTAAGCCTGTATAATTTAACACCTTTACTGCAGAAACTAAGAGAAACTGAAGGGAAAGACGGTGAGAGAGAGAGAGAGGGGGGGTTGAGTGCACGCGTGTTCGCGAGGAACGACGAGACGACAACGAAGATCGAAAGACGAAGAGGAAGCAGGATCGACAGGATAAGATAAAGGAGGGATGATGAGAGGAGGACGGGACGGGGAGGAAATGCAAAGTTCGAAGTTTTCAACGGCACTTACCTAGCCTAGTACACTCTCCGCCTCTCCCACGGGTGCTCTGTACCACCAGCGCACAAATATAGCTACACCGGATATATAGAGACGGAGATGGATAAAGAATCGGTTGCGAGGGGTAGGAAGAGGGAACCGCCCAAGTTGAGTCGTGCCGCCCCTCCTTTTTGCCCGGGCACTGAGATACAAATTCATTCCTCCGGCCTTTCGTTTTTGAAGTGGAGACTTAGACGGCACGTTATAGGGGGAGGGGGATGAGGGAAAAGAGAGAGAAACGCAAATTCGTTAGCGTTGTCAACCCCTTAAGGGCGGGAATCCGCGCTGGATTTTACGTGCCGCGTCGTGAATAATTGCTAAAATCGAATAACGAGGCTGCGAGGAGTCGATTGATCGACCGAATTTATTCTTGGATTTTGTAAGTTGTCCTCTAATCGGATTAAATTCTTCAGAATTACAAATTCGTCCTATGCATTCTGATGTGCATTTAAGAGCTTGATAAATGAGTTTCAAGAATAAATTGAACTCAATTCTTAATCGATGAGCTTTTTGCTCGGTTAAATGCAACTCAGAGAGATATTGGTAGAATTCATAAAGTTTATCCAATTTGGATTAAATGTGTGTGTTACCCGATCGTTATATATAAAATATTAAAATTGATTTTAGTAAACGATACGATGCATGTTTTATTTATAATCACGTGTCAGGATCAGTGACGTGATTAAATTAACGAGTTATATTCCTAATAATTAATTCCGAAAAGAGTGAATATATAAAACTTATCATATGCCAATATTAATTTTTGTTTAATCTTTCAGTTTCCACACTGCCTCAAATAAATTCATAACATCTTTTAAAGGAAAAAAAAACTTTCTTAGCCTTTCTAGGTATTTTAAATATTGTAATCACAGATATATTTTTCTCGATAAAGATCGTCCGTCGAGCTAAATTTCAAGGAAAAGTCGACTTTTTTCAGACAATGGTTGCGACTAATTGCAACAATATCGTTCAGCGTAATTAACCATGGTTAATTAAATCTTCTTTCTCAATCTATTTTACAGCTAGAGTTATAATCTAGACAAGGACACGAGTCTCACTAACCAGAATTTGTTAACTAAGGCGGTCAGAGTGCACCTTCAGTGGTACGGTATCACTCGCATTGATATAAATCACATAGATTACAACTAGTTGTCGAGAAAATTTGAACGAAACTTTAACGAAAGAAAGTATATAAAATATAAATGTATAGAAAACGTTTCGTATATACATAGATAGAGAAATACGAATATGTCGCTTCCACGGCATATTGTTCCACGGCACTCTTTTATGAGGGACGTGTGCCTCCGGTCACATAAATTTTCCGCTAAGTCGAGATCGTCGCGATCGAGCCAAATTGAAAGAGAACACCGACCACCGAATACCGTACAGCCGACGGTCCGTAATCCTCACGCGTCTTCTTTTATCTTGCAGAACGTAGCGGGTGGGCCTCAGCGACAGGCGAACGGGGAAGCGGCGGCCCACAACCACAACGGATATCCAGCGCCAGCCAGCTCGAGCGCCCATAACGTCCTGAACCCCATGAATAATTTAAACGGTATCAATGCGCAAGCATCGTACGATGCCAAATGACAAACGAAGTAAGCGCCGATATATCGATTGAGTCGCACGAGGGGGTCGACTCGTGTGTGCCGTTCTCATTGTCTTTGTGGTTTTACCCGCGCTGATCGTCCTAACTTTAGCACGCGACCCACGGCAAATTGCAAGATTGCGCATATTCGGATATCCTTTAACTGTCGAGAAAAAAAAGTTATCGCGAACAGAAAAGTGTTACCGCGTATAGATATGTATTATATAATCGTCGCATTAAACAGTCCGCTTCTTGTCGCGATCGGGCGAACTTGAAGTTTATGTAAATAGAAGACAACCATAAAAATATGATAGTGTTGCAGATAACGCGAGTAAGTGGCATAGGAGAATTTTAATGCATATCTGACAAAATAGAAAACGATTAATAAAAATGTATATCGCGTTTCCCCGTCTTTGAAATTAACATTTTCTCCTACGCTATCTTTAGGCGTCGTTTGGCGAATGCGTATTTCCCGGACGAATTATTATTCCGTCTTCTCGAATAGAATATCTCTCCAATATAAGATAGGACGTGAGGGAAGAATATATAAATCCAAAATGCGTCTTTCGTACTTGCATTTAATTAGATTCATGTATCCGAACGAATTCGTCTTCCCCACGCTCGACTGGTTAGACGATAAATAAGTAGGTAGATAGTTAAATAGATAAGTAGATAGATAACTAACGGAACGTATATTGGCCAACTATGGCGAACTATTGGTGCTCTTTAGATTATAACTGATCGGAGTTTGCATGATTCAATTCAGACTGCTAAAGCGTATCGCTAAAGATAAGATCGAGAAAGAAATCAGAAGTAAGAGACCTGCGTGGAAATTTACGGGCTAGAGAAGAATTCCCGTCGCGATTCTTCCCGGATTTATCCGCTTTCATGAAACCCCACGGTAAACGTATCGACTTTCGGTCGGCGTAAGATATCTTTAACAGCCGGCGTGTCATGAATCGAAGCCCGAAACTTCGCGGTGGTAAATAAAGTTTGGCGCATTTAACGTTCGCCTCTCCGAGAACGGTGAGTTGTCGGTGAGGAGATACACAGGATGACCCCTCGGAGGGCCCTGGCCCTGCTCCTGCCGGACGGGCATCGAGAACGAGATCGAATCGACGGACTTCGAGAAAGCGACTGCAGCAGCAGCAGCAGCAGCAACCGCTCGCTAGCTCGCCACCCCATGGGGCTCATACGTTAAGGGTGACTTGAGCATTGTTTCAACTTCGAATCTCCCGGCAGAGGCCCAGATTGATGTCGCGAACTTTTCCACTGCCTTATTTGCGAGTCAGATAACGAGACTGAGTTATGCCCAAAGTTCTCTCTTGATCTCTCTCTCTTTCTCCGGCCCGTGCTGATCGTATCGGATCACGAGGAATACCCAGTCGAGAAGGATGTTTTATTTCCTTCCTCTTCAGGGATTCATCGTTGATGCCAAAAGTACCTACGTCGAACGGTAATAGGTTGGCAGCTGCGCCGAGAAACTGCTAAGGACTAATCCTTAAGAAACGCGATCTTCGTCGTTTTCATTCCGGAGAAAATCGCGCAAATCTCGCAAATAAGAAAAAAAATCTTTGTTGCTTGCGATTGGCAATAATTATTGTTTATTATTGACGGCAAGAGAAAGTTTAAGAGAAATATATATTGAACTGTAACTTTGCGAAACTAATTAAAGTTGACTATGAGTTCATTGTTAATAAATTGCGTTAACAAATATTTTCTTATGCTACATTATTTTTTTATGTTACATGATAATATGCAATTTTATATATATGAATGACAGTATAAATAAATTGATTTCTCAATATTTTCTACATCTTCTGTAATACCATCTGCACAGTAATGCACAGTTTTGTAATTTTCTTTTGAAATATGTTAAGAAATATGTATATGTATATATAAATATTAAAAATAGCCGCATCTTTGAATTACTATAAATAATATCACATGTACCATAATTAATAACGAGTGCCAATTTGTCAGGGCACTTTAACCTTTCTTCGCAAATAAAAGCATCATACAAGTACGCATTTATTTCAATCTGCAAAAATTGATTTGGTAATCGTCTCAAATTGTCAAGACGACAAGAGAGAACTATTGCCGACTTGTTACTTGCCGAGTTTATATTTTGATACGACGACACGAGCCTCTACACGAGTTGCATTCTCTACCCAGCGCATTAAAGTCGTCCGAACTGAACCAGATTCCTTTCGACATTTAAACATGTCTTGACGACTGTAACAAATAATCTTCTCGCAAAATATATGGCGATTCCAGAATAAAACCAGCATAGTTCCTAAAACGCGAAAGGTCTTCGACGCGCAGTGACTACGATCGCTAAAGACACATTTGTATCATACTATGCGACTATATCGAACGAACGTTTAACAAAGCACAGCCAGTGCGAGCATCGGAGTCCTTTTGTACATTATACCCTATACGGTATCGCTTTCTACATCCCCGTAAATCATGCATTAGCAGCGCTATTATGCATTCAGTACTGACCGCGCTTGGATCGCAATGTACGAAAGAACCGAGGTCATTAATTAAGGAAGTGCGGTGTACGTTCGCTAGTATGTAGATACGTTTTGTATTTATAGTTCTATCATAGAGGTATTAATAAACTTGTTTCGATGTTATGCAAAAACACAGTGTGTGGTTTTAAATCGCGGCGCGTGGGACAACCGGAGCCGGCTCACCCCGTTCCCCGTTTTCTTAAAGGTTTATGTTCTTGTATCCGTCGCGAACGCGCGATATTGATTCGCGACGTTGCGGCGCGGGAATCAACACGCGGAATGACTTTCGCCGGCCCCTTCGCTCCTTCTGCATCCGCCGTTCGTATCTCCCTTGAATTATTTAAGGGCGCTACGTGATTGGCCGACAAATCCGGTCCGCCTCAATAATTTACCAATCATACGCGGTCCTTTGTGTTTTATACGCCGCGTTTCGAATAAATCGCATTGTGTATTCAGGAGAGCGGCGTCCAACTCTATTCGGGTGCGAACGCGAACCCTCTCCGCGTATCCGGCGTCGAAAAAAGGCGAAGCGAAGAAACGGAAGAGGAAGCGACCGGAGAGATCGCGTAGGGAGCGATCGCGCATGCACGATTCGCACGAATTGACTCGAAATTCGGCTGAACATCGCGAATTTATGACAAAGCCGCGAAGAAGAGCAATATTCCTCATCCTCCATAACGCTCGGGTTCACAAGTATTGCTAACGTGAAGTTAACTTTAATACTTGATGTAGCCTACAACGATGCGCTGAATATATTTTCGAACGGAAGCTCGCGCGGGATCGAAAATTGGAAAGAAGAGGGCCGTCCTAATACATCCGTATATGCATTAATACATGCTTTTTTATACCAACAACGTATCCCGGGCGAATTCCGCTTGAATAAATGCGTAATGGAGGATGATCGAAATCCACCCACCGGCGAACCCACTCGCGAATTCCTCGGGAATCCATAAAGTACACCATCCACGAAGCAATTTGTTCTCCGAGAATTAATGCGCTCGCGATGCTTTTTAATATCGACGTATCTCGACGGGGAGAAATTTGGCGGAACGACCGTTACCGGATAACGGAAGGTGATTTAACGTCACGAGGCAAAACTGCTTATCTATAATCCGACGAGAGCGGATGGGCGGACGGTAAGTAAACGAAGCGGGAAACGAGAGAGACGATCGAGCATTCGATGCAAATTGGCAATTTTTCCTCGTACGGCGCTCGCGGTAATCATTGGCAATTAGAGCACGGGGCATTCCCTCGGCTCCCTTCTCCCCCCCCCCGGCCCTATCGGTAAATGTTATTTATGACCACGATTATCTGGGGCGCACCTAGCCGTCCGAAGGTACGCCTAACTACAACCTCCCGACCATCTAATTGGCTGTCTATTACGTCTGTTTGTACAAAATGCGGCACTTTGTTGCGAGCGCAAACGAGAAGCTCCCGCCGGGAGCTTGGATCATTTCGTTCCTTTAATCGCCTGCACAGTCGCCAGTCCGGAGTGGGCACATATTTGCAGTAAGAAAATTATGAGCGCGAAAGAGCAATTAAGCTTTAGACGATCTACGATTCTCGGGACAAAATATAAAATAATTATATAATTCACGTGCCGCGTATACGCACAGAATATGAAAATTACAAATAGAGTTTAGCGGATTATAATCGTCTAAATTGAGAGATTTTATTATTATACATTCATGGGATATTATTTTTGCAAGTGTATTCATCCGGAACAACACGAACATTAATGTTTAAAATGCCATATCGAATGCAACATATAGAAATTATATCGTTTTAAACCTTGCAGACATCGCGCGAGAGGAGCGAATAACCGACAGACGTGATTATCAGTATCTATTTACCCGTCGGAAGTGCGCATCGAATCGCTTTCTCTCCTCTCGTTACGTGGAATCGTTATTTCCGTTCGGGCTATCTTCCCATGTTTAATCGCGAGCAAATTACCCCGTGGAATCGCAAAACTCCCCGCAGCACGAGCAACTTGCGAGAAACGAGCGTCGCATTATCTGCTCGCTAACAATTTTTCCCAGCGCCCTTTCGTCGTCGCGTAAAAAAAAAAGGAAAGGAACATCGCAGCGGGTTTGCGTAAATCACGGTATCGCGCGGGGAATTCGGTGCGGGAAAGAGGGACGAGAGAGTCGCGCGGCACTTTTCCGCGAGAGAACCCGCGCGGTCTCTGAAACAATATTATTACTAAAAGCCGCTCCGGCCCCGGCTGCTTCTCGCGAGATTCGCTCGCCGCGCGCGAAGAGAAATGGCGGACCCACGGACCGTACGGAGGAGCAATTAATTAAAAGAGCAAAAACTGTTTTCATAAAATTCATTTGCGGAAATATGCGCCGACTGAAATAATATCCGGCCGCCGATGGGAAAGCGCGTGTCCCGTTCTGGCATAACCGCGCGCTGTCGCGTCGCATCCGAATGTAAAAAGAGCGAGGCGAATAAAAATGAAGGCCGTATGCAGAAGTTTTCGCATTTTTTTGCGCCCACCGCAGCCGGAGGCCGGAGTATACCGGGTGCATGCCGTGTGCGCAAATATATAGGGATCTCGTTTGGCAAGTCGGGCGCGCTGAAATTATATAAAGTTTTGCTTCGAGATTGGTCGCACGCAATGAGAATGAGGAATAGCATTATTGACCTCATCGGTTTCATGGCAATTATATTTTTATCAAACAACCGTTAAAAGACATGTCGAAATATAAGAAAAAAAATTGTTTAATAAATAAATTCTATATTATTATTTTCGAAACTGGTATAGAATTGATATATATAAGATATTTATGGATCTCTCACACATACATCTTCCTTTTAATTTTCAAGTAATATAAACTCATATTATTAATAAATATGGATAAGTGAACTATGAAAAATTGGAATAAATATTTTAAAATAATAGATAATTCAAGACTCACCGAGTCACCGATACGACGCGCAACAGCGGAATTACTTATTGTATTTATTTCGGATCTATTTAGATCACGATGCGGCGTCATTCCATTTCGATTCACGATATTTCGTTGATGAAGAATTTGAGAATAGCATCGGCAACTTTCATACCAGGAGACGCGATCAATAAAACCGAGTTAATGGATAATTAAAACGCGATGAGAGAGAGAGAACCACCCGGAAATGTACAATCAAGATTCAGCATTGCATTCACAATGAATTTGGAATACATAAATCTTGCGAAATATATACGTACTATTAATAAACGCCCGATATATTACAGCTTCCTGTTACACGACGAGAATCACTCGATTATTATACGCGCTTCAACTTCGGTAAGCAAGTCAACGAAAAATCTAAAGCACATACATCCGAGAATCCAAGTGTAATAGTTAAAGAATTATTTATCGCGAATAAGAATTATATGCCTATCGAATTATCTATTTGCTATCGCAAGGAAATGCGTACGTAACACATCATTATCGCTTTGATGTATGAATCAGGTAAGTAAATTGCTCTCCGACAATTCGAGATATCAATCTAAAAATCCCGCGTAGTAACTGACAAAAACAACGGCTCACCGAGCCAGAGCGGCTGGCGTGACGTACTAGCGCTGTTTGTTGACGCGGGACTCGAGCGCGTATACAGGCGAGCCGAACTGCGTGACGACGCATTCGGCATTTACCTGGCATTACCCTTCGAGACGCGACCGTGGCAGGTACAACGTAACAAGCGAGCGCGATTATTCCTTACGAATGATCGGCGACTGCCCAGCCCAATGAATAATCGGCTCTCTCGATTAACACCTCGTACGCATATCACGACTATACTCATCAAAATAAATATTTCGTATGATTTACTTACTCGACTTGAGAATTGAAGTGCAAACTGTTCGACGATGCCGCGGATACGAATACGTCTCGCATCGCGCTTTAAAGTTTTCGCCGATTTAGCCCTCTTTTTCAGTTTGCAAGGTAGCACACGAATCATCGGAATGGAAATCTGTAATGTATCGAAGATGTATAATATTAATAGTACATATGGTGTATATATTATAGGTTTATAAATGCACGTTATTGTAATACAATAATACATGAATCTCTCGACTGTATATGCTTCCGGACGGATTATCGCGTTTTAATTAACTCGATTTTATTCATCGCGTCGTATATCGTGGTAGCAAAGTAAGAATGCTATTTTCAAATTCTTCGATCATTAAGTAATGGAATGTCGGGGATACAAAACGGATCGAGTTCGAGCCGAATGGCGTCGCGAAACGTTTAATTAGTCAATACAGTCGTAATTAGCTCGACATATATTTTAATATTGACAATCGTACATGATTCGCCGTTCGTACGTCAATAATTTTGTGAATACGCGCACTTTGCGAGTGAACGTTATGTGTGAGTGCCACAAAGGAGCATCGGCAACGAAGGGATTAGAGATGAGGAGCCTGGGAGGCATCGGGCGACGGCGAAGCATCCAAGGGGTGAGTAATTTAACATTTATATGTGTATTATTTGTCGTTTGCGGAATTAATTATTCCCGTTTATTTGAGAACCGCATTGAATAATTTATATAAAAGCTCGGAGAAAAGCTTTCATTTGTGAAATCTCGTACAAGTTTATTTTTGAGAAAGAGAGCAAGATGTTTCTTGGAAATCATATAATTACTTTACTAAATGTTTACTTTTACGTGCAAATAAATAAGAGAATAAATTGTATTTTGGAAATATTAATAATTGTGGACGCTAACTAATTTGGACTTTGCACTTTATTTTACAGATCAACGTAGTTACGACGTAGTCTAAAACTCTGCTGTTGCGCATCGTTCGGTGAGTCGCAAAATAGCCTTTTGATTTAAACTGAGGAAATGAATCTATGAAATATTACAAATGTAACATATCACAAATCCATTGCCATAAAATGGATGAGCTAGGATAAATTAGAAAAAGATGTTTAAATCCTGGAGCATATATACAATACGTGTATTCCTGTATGCTGCATTTTGTCAAGCACTCTACAAATGAACAAATTTTTCAGGAAATAAAATTAAAACACCATGAACATTTGATATATATCAATTTTTGTATTAAATATATCATAAATGACGAAATTCTCGAATTTATTATTAAAAAAAAATAAGAATAAAATTAAGAAATGAGATAAAATTACAATAAGTAAGATTCTTACCTTTTTTTGGAATATAAAATTTTTTTCAATTCAATTTTTATTTAATTTTTATTCAATTTTATTTCTTTCATGGTGTTTAATGTAAAGGTATACCAATACCCAGACACTTAAGCATAGGAAATGTACCAATAGCTGGACCTGGACACGTATCTGTGTCTAGATACCTTTAAAAAAATATAAATTTATGAAAATAAACGTTTGGATATTATAATTAAAGTTTCAAATTACAAGAAAAAATACTTTTGTCTTTGATTTTAATTCGCGTTATACTTATAAATAATAAAGTTGTCCGGATATAGGTACATGTCCGGGTATTTGTACCTTTACCTTAATTCTCATAATAAAAAGATCGAAACAAGATCTTTCTCGACGCAAAATAAAAATTTAAAAAATAAAGAAGAAATAATAAAAATTGATCTATAGAATATAATATACATATTCTAGGCTAAGGAAAAACTGTCGAAAGTTAGATGTAAGAGTGTATTAATTCATTTTTCCTTCTTTTCCTCCTTCCAAAATATATTATATCTTTCCAGGATTAAATATTGTACAATTAATGCTTAACAAGATCTTTTTTCGATATGTTACAAGATATGTTATAAGTAAGAGATAGACAAGAAATGTCTCAGTCAGGTAATACACCCAAAAATACATTTAACAAAAAAAATACAATAATGATAATAATTTATTTTTATAAGGCATGTTTTATTCTATAGTTTTTCAGAGCACATCCACCCTTATTTATTAATAATGTAACTTTACGTAATCTAAAATGTATTAATATTATCTATACGTTTCTAATTTCATTATAAAATAATGGAATTATTTATATAAAATGTCATCCAATATTTATTCACGCGCATGATTTATATTGATCAATATATTATTAAAGAAAGTAAAAGATTATATTAGGAAATAATTAGTACTCGAAAAACTATAGTTATTTGCACAAATTGCTAATAATACTACGTAGAATAGAAAATAGAGCAGATTAATTCACGAAAAGAATTAAATGACGAGATTACGCGTTTGTGTGAAAAGACGGCGCAGAAACTGAGGGATTTCCGTGTCTTGTTTTATTTTGCCGCAATAAAAATAACATCTGTCTGATGCAAGCGCGGTACTGCACACAGTAATTTCACATACGATCGATAACATATATGTATTGTTGGGTTCGTTTCCACGTAACAAAAACGCCGATACTCCGGCACGAACTTCTGTGCGCACTCTCTCGCAACGTGAGATCATTCATCTAAACTGACTGAATGAAAAAATGTATATAGTTTGCGGTGCGCAGCGCGCGAGTCTATATAGAGGCCGTGAATGAAAAGTCTACGCTTAAAGTGCCAATAACTCTGCATCCCTATGCGCTTCCGTCTGCGCTTATCGAACGTTAAAATAACCACCCGTCCGCCGTCGATGCAGCCCCACAAAGTAGCTCGTTCCGAATCGAAACGTCAAGTACCGAAGTATCCGATACTCTAATAACGATATAATAATTCCGTATAGTATGATATAAGAATAACAATACAGGTCGGTAATAAAATACAAATTTAACGTGTTCTCGGACATGATTATTATTTTAAATCAATATATAACTTTTATATCTTTTTTTTTTCATACGTTCTTCTCTACACGGAAAAGATTAGCTGTTGTCTCGATAAGCCTGAGGTATATAGTGAGGTGTGCATCGATAAAGATCAGAATAGCGAGTGTACGCGAATACTCGTCCGTGCACTCACGTCCGTTTGCCCTTCCCTCTCATCGCCATTCACTCGTAAAAATCTCTCCGCGCCTTTTTGAATTCCGAGTGCTTTCTTGCTCCGAGCAAGGCATCCCTTCGCTCGCGTTCCTTCACTTTCCGCCCCATCATTTCGCGAGGCGAACGGCGCGGGCGGCAGCGGCGCGTGATTTAAGCGGGCGTAAAAACGGCCGTTAAAAAACAAGAAAAGTTCTCAACTCCCACTTTGATTGGCCAACTCGGTTTATTAAAACGTCTCGCGCGCGACACTGGCCGCTCTTTCTTTTCTCTCCTTACTTTTTCATATACGTCCTCTCGTTTTCGCGACGTTAACTTCCCGAATATATCCGCTCTGCGAGAGACCGTATTATTTAGTTGCTCTCTTCCGCGCCGCGCCGGCCTGCCCTTTTCTTCGTCGAGTTTTACTGCTCCTTCGGAGCGGACGGCCCTATAGCGATACCATAGGGCATATTCGACCCTTTCGTTAATGACACTTCTCGAGACTGCGGACGCGAATTTATCTTTGCGAGCTCGTTGACGGTCGTATTAAGCGACCGTCACGAGTGGCCGAAACAATGTGGCAAAAGTGGCGTGGCGAGTAGTTTCGATTGGCTTTGAGTGACGTGTAAATGACACAAGACAATTTGCTTCGTATAATATCAAGTCGTACAAAAATGAGGGGTTGTACAGTAATATTACCAAATAGTGAAAGAAATGCGTAAACTTACGAAACAAGACATTTTTTTCTGCAGATGTGTGTGAGAGAATTTATCTTTCAATATCTACTATTATAATTAATAACGACGAAAAAAGGAAAACCATTTTATTTAGGTCATCACCGTGGCTTGGTAATTTCTCTAACATTTCTCAGGTTTAAGTTTAAACGGGATTAGCATATCTCTCCGTATCCCTCAAGAACACGCGACATTTCAGCTTATATATTTAAGTCTCGGTTACTATTTACGTGTAAGATTTAATCTCGGCCCGTGCGTCGCATAGAATTCCGTGATTATTCACCGCATTCCGCGATTATACACGCTCCACAGTTGTACAGCGTATATTTTTATTTTATTTTAATGAGAGTAATCTGGCGATTATCCTGACCGCGTAATCGTATAAGCGAAAGTCGCGTTACACAGAAAATATTCTTACCCTCGCATCCGTCACCCCCTCTCCCTCTCACCCCCTCTTTTCTCTTTGCTTTCTCTCTCTTTGCCTCCCTCCCCCCATCGTGTCTCTCTTCTGTAATATTAATTAATAAGGCAACTTCCGTCGGACGAGATACTTGCTGCTAATTAAGAAATACCTAACGCGCGCTCTTTTCCAGCGCCGCGCGCCGGGGAGCGAGGAGGTGGAAAAATAAGAGGTAGAAATTCCACGCTGCTCTGGCACCCTTGAAACGAGGTAAACTTAATCCTCAGCCAAGTTAAACCAACTGCTAAGCTTTTCATTATGCCAAGAGCGAGCGAAGAGGGGAAGGGATGAGCGGAACTCGGTTGTGGGGCACCGCTTTTCGTTAATGCCGGAAAACCCGCAGCGCTATCGCGTTTTTGCAATCAGAAAACGCAATTTTACACGCGTATTTCTTAAGGTCGACGGCATATACATACGCGAGATCGATGTTCTTATCGTAACAGGATTCTTGCTTGCGAGTGGTGATGAAAATTATCTGGTTGACATATAATTATATCCGTAAATTCGTGACCAGGATGCGAAATGCAGCGACGATGTTTTTACAATAAATAAAATTAATGAACTAGATAATAAGTAAACAATGTAAGAAAGTAAATGTAACGAATGAGAATCGATCGGATCAATTCTCACGGCAATCGAGAAAGCGACATCGTCGTTTCGTTTCCGCGTGAGATTTCCCGCGAGCGAGATTACGAGAGGCGCGCTTAGGGTTACTCGCCTAAGGACCGGCATAATTTCGCGCGGCGGAACAGTTCCTAGGAAGCTTGATGTGTCCCAGGAGTGCCCTCGCCGAGTGTTTTTCCGTGATGAGGGCGGAAGGATCGGCGATGCCGGGAAAAGCAAACGGAGCTTCGAATTCGCGCGCGACGGGCGCGAAAAGCGACGAAAAGTTTTACGAGCGTGCCAGGCGGCACCGGCGCGCTGGACTGGTTTGAATTGCATCAATTAAAAAAAGCCGTTCCGCAAAAATTCCATAACGTCGCGTCGCATCGGGGTCGGTGGAGGGTGGCGAGGGGACCGCCCGCCACGTCAAATGTCCGAGCTTTCGCCGCTTTTCCGCGTATCCGCGCCGCGCCGGTAAAGCCCTTTTATTCGTATACGCGCCCCGTTCTGTCGCACGACCGATAACGACCGAGCCTGCCACGACTTAGGCATCAGTCGTAATTAATCCGCATATTTCCCGGCCATTATTAATTGACGCGGGGCCCGTTAAATAAATTTTACCGCAAAAATGCCAAATAAATTTCGCTTCGCGCAGCAGCGAAATTCACATGTGGAAGTGAACGCTATATACGTGCATTGCATAAGGAAATACGTCGAACGATAAATCGATCGAGTCGTCATACGGGGTGTATGTTCGAGGAATTTATTAGTAGATTTCCAGTAAGGATTCCTCGATTCCTGTCGCTTTTGTACAGTTTCCGGACAGAAAAGGGAGGCAGGTGCGATGGTCGCTCATGCGTCTCTCAGTCGATACTTATTGTTCGCCAGCTATAAAGAGGCGAATAACGTAACAACGATACACGCGCGCGCGCGAAAGTATATACGTAAGCGGAAGTCAAAGCATCCGAACTATCTTTTCATTTTGCTTTGTTCCGCGCGGGGCGCGGATATATACATATGAAAATATGTGAAAAGGGTCGTCTATCTTGCGCGAGGGTAGGCGAGGGCGAGAGGGAAATGTCGTCAGTCGGACAAACAATTTCCCTGCGACTGTCGTCGTGCTCGTACGTAACAGAAAGGGGTGGATTTAAAAAGGACGCCAAGAGAATCGCCGGAGCCACGACTAGATGCGATGTTCTGCCAGTCTGCGATAAGCGACAATAACGACGATACGCGCGGTTAACACCGGCACATTTTGAAACAAGAAGGATTATTGTGTCTATTATAACATAACGCTTTCCTTCTGTCATAATGTTGTTCGAAATATTTTATTTTTACATTGACAGAAACAAAAGTTGAACTCCGAATATCAAAATTTCGAGCTAAAAGTATAGAGACAATAATTTCTCAGAATAAATAAGGCGCCGAAAACCTCGAGACTCATCGCTATAATTTTCATGTGAAAAAAAGATGCGGAGAAGCGGCGCGAGCGTCGTGCTGGAAAGAGAAACTGTTTCTCAATGGTCGTGGCGTTTTCATAAAAAGTAATTTGATTAGCTCGAGTCATTGCTCGCGAGGCTGAAGTAATCTCGGTGGAACTAGGCGAACAAATACCACTTAATTGCTTTATGGTCTTTCGCGTAAGGAAAATAATCTCGCGAAGTTGCTCGGGGAAGTTCAAAGGCTTCGTCGCGAGAAAAAGACGGGGAAGCCTTTGAAAAATCACGGGGCGAAGTACTTCGTTACCTGTCCTCGTTCGTTCCTCGGAAAGAAGTGAGCACTTTTTCAATCGCGCGACTCGTAACACATTCGGAAATAAATTATTTAACCGGTGTGGCGTGTGGAAGAAAGAAAGAAAGAATAAAGAAGGAAAAGCGAACTTGTTATGTCACCAAAAGGAAGCATTTTTATGCATAACAATGAGATTTTTAATGGCACGTTTTACGTGTCAAATGAAGTTCAACTTGATAAGATATTTGACATTAAAATTTCATAAAATTTAGATGATATTATTGCAGAAATTGCCAGGAATGTTAAAATAATGAAGCAAGATGTAATATAGTGGAAGCCAGTTTTTCTCTTGAGATATTTAATATATTAAGAACTGAAAAAGAGTAAATCTCCAGGAATTAATCCGGTATAACGATGCGAGCGATATTAGAGTGGAAATTCGCCCAAACGATGTAGCAAAGATTAATTTTAGCTATTGCTTTATTCGATTTGCAATCGAGTCAATAACGGTCAATCTTTCATGTAAATTAGCTTGCAAACCTGAAGTTGAAATCCACGTAGCGGTAAGAATAATTGCCTAAAATCTCATTTGCTAATCGAATCACAGACTCAATTCCGAAATTTTCAACATCCACCAGACTTGCACGACGATCGCCTTAAGTATTCGCATAAATGACGATAGCAGATTACGTTATTCGCGTTCGCGTGTTATACGTAGATCAAAATAACGCGAGATACTCGACTGGAAAATCTCGACAATTGTATTACTTGGAATTTTGCCAGCCTAGAGACTACTTATCGGATCGCCCACGTCGCTCACTCTTTTTACGTGACGTTAGACAGACTCCAGCAGGCTACTCATCGACGACGACGATCTCTCACGAAGGGACCCGCCCGCCGCAAGGAGGAAAGAGGGGGATCGAAGAGAGGGCGATTCTTCCGCGGGAGTTCTTGAATGAATCGAGCAATCTTGAGGTCCTTTGTTTTCGAGAACTGCCACTTGTAAATATAATTACCCCGCCGTACCGCTCTCTCTTTGGCTCGCCACCCACGCGCCCTACGCCGCCGTTCCTCGTCCCTCCCTCTCGCCCTACTCCACCGCTGTGTCTAATTTGATTCCGCGGTTGTTTTCACCCATCCTCTCCTCCTCTCCCTCCCCTCCAACCCTTCCGGATTTCTCCTCCCGCCTAACCACCAGAATACTACCTCTCCGCCCCGGCGCGTTCCGTTCTGTTCCGGGCGCTTCGCCCACGCATTGTCTCTTGTCTCTTCATTCAAATTACCCTCGGCTTTCCCATTCTCGCGCCGGTACAACTCGCTGCCGCAGCCCCTCCCCGCCCTCCCGTTCCGGGCCTCCTCCTGTCCCTATTCCTCGCGTACCAGTCTCGCAGTTTTCACCCTTATTGTTGCGGTTTTATTGAATCCGCTGCGCATTGTCTGCGCGAAAGACGCGGCTGTTGTTCAAAGAAAATTGGCGCGCGGTTCGAAAACGCACCCCCGCTAGCCTCCCGCACCTTCCGCCACGCCATATTCTGTTCATCTTTCAGCCAGTCGCCTGCGAGATCGGGTTTCACGGCTGCGTAAATACGGTAAAAAGGATCAACGACGTAATGTCGTAACATCGTTGTACATACATACATCTTTCGGCCGAGTCGTCCCGTCATGCATGGAGTCACATGTATGCGTAATTTTCACGCAAGTCCGCACTATCGGTGAGGGCAAGCGTCTTGTGGATTTTTCAGAAATAGCACGGTTAATTTTCTAATTTTCTAAAAGATAAATTGCGATTAATTTGTTATTTATCACAAAAACTGAAACATGTATAAATATCAGAGAGGCACGAAATTCTTTCTCTCTATCGTGACTATTTTCTATATAAAATTAAGTAATAAGGAATATTTTACGCATGGCATGATATATCGAATGACACTTGATCAAAGATTCTTTTATTATAAAGCACATGCATTGTTTCGCGGTTTAATGAAATACTCTTTACAAAAGCGTGTAGGACAAAATGTGTCGCGAGCCGTATTTGAATCTCTGGCGCTCGCCGAGAATCCATAAGTTCGTTTCGGAGCAGCGGGGGATGAAAAAAAAGGGCGCTTAATAGCCGTCAGCCTCGTGGCTGTTGACTCGTGTAATGAAAATCAAGAGTAATCGAGAGGGCGATGGCTTTTGTCGGGGACGCATGAATTTCGACGGACGACCATTAATTATTCGAAATTAAATATCCTTCGCCAGCTTTAATTAAAATGTTTACGATATCGTTCAACCGGCTTATCGGCGACATTTCGCACTGTTGATATATTAAAAACAGGCGAAATCATTCGTCACAAGAGCGCCGATATTTTTCACATGGCATACTCGAACTGCATGAACCGTAAAAAAAATATTGTTTTGCCATAAAAACTATTTTGATCAACTGTACGATATCGAGAATCCGGGATAACATTTTGTTGAATTCGCTCGTCGAACCCCCCCCCCCTCCCACCGATTCCTTACTCCGAAATCGGCTAATGCAATTATATCCATGGTCTCGGGTAATATTTCCGTAATTAAAATTCCGCGTCCTTTCCCGAGAGAAAGAACGAGAGAAAGAGAGAGGGAATCGGTCCTTCTCTCAACCTCCACCACCGCTGACTCTTGCGAGCAAACGATTCTTGTTTGTCTTGCAAACAAAGGGTTTCTCGCGAGGGTCGGGGAAACGTCGCGGGGAAAATGACGGGGGGATTGAGAGAGAGAGAGAGAGAGAGAGAGAGAGAGAGAGAGAGGAGGAGGCAGCGCGCGGTGGAAAACAGGGGCGAAATTATTACATCTTTTGTCCGAAGGCTCGAATCGCTCCGTTTGCGGAATTGCGCGATCGCGATTCAGCCACGATTGCGGACGCCGAATGCCGCGCGCGCGCGCGTCGGGTCGCCGAGGCCTTTGTTAGTTTTGACTAATTTCCACCGCGTGGGTAATCTGCTTCAATTCGAACTCTCGCGAGCGGCCCGCGGTTATTCCGTGAAACTGGATACGGTATATATTTCACGTCCCTCCGATGAAAACCTTCGCGTCTTGCATCAATCTCCTTGGCTGCTACAAAACGACTCCTAATTGCATGATGCGTATCAAATACTGCAGCAAGTGTGAACCAATTTTTTCATATTTTTTCCATATTTCCATTTGAGTTATGCCATAAATAATAAAGTATTCTCTACATTAAAATATATTTTACATCGAATAAAATATATTTCTTTATGGATAGATCACGCGTTAAATATTCGTAGTTCAAGAGTTTTTAATAAATGGGGCAGAAGTTGCATGCTTCGCGATTTATTGTTAACGTTTCACTATCGAGACATTAAACAATAAGTTGCCGCGGTATAGCAGACTTAAAAATTTAATACGTATTTGACGCTTGCTGCACCGCCGCGTCGCCGATCTTACCCCTTCGGGCGAGTTTAATTCTTGTAGGTCCCATCGGTGACTTTATCGCGAGAAATTGCCACGCTCCGGAAACCGTCGTTACAGCATCGTTACCGTAAGAACTTACTGCGGGCATTGTTACGGCTAATGGTACCGAACTTGGTTAACTTTCAGTTTTACCGCCGATTCGGATTAAGAATTTATGGTAACGACTGGTTCTCGGTCTATTATCCACCGCGAAGGGTGAAGGGTGATGTTTTCCAGCGTCGCGCTTTAATTACGACACTCGCACAGTTATTTTTCCATCTACGAGAACATTACGCCGCGTTGGGGAATGTTCATCGTTATGCCATGTAAGCACTTTTATCTGGAAATTGATACAGATGATACAGGCAAGTCGTCGCGTGTTTGCCACTACGGCGAAGCATTAAGGCTCTATCGTGTGTCGAAGATTGTTTTGCAAAAAATTAATAGATCAAAAAACAATATTTTTTTAAATATTTATATTCTCAAACTACGCTGCTATTTTAATATAGAATATTCTATTATAGAAGTTCCAATGCGTTGTTTTTTTTCTTTTTCGTTCTCTATCACAGTATAGCGTGATACGGCTTTAAGAGCGTCAGTCGAAGAAAAGATGCGAGTCTCGTGTGTCATCTAATCCGAGAGCCTCTCGCCGACAGGCAATTGCATTAACGAAGAAACATGGCGCGACAGAGGAGCGAAACGCGCGCGATCAGAGGCCAGAAGTTATAACTCCGCTCGACTCTCTATTTTTATCCCTCCCCCACCCCTTGCATCTCCCGCCCGCCATCGTCCGAAAGTACACCCGTGGCGTGGCAACTTCTTCGCAGTCGGCTAACTTCTGCTAATAATGGCGAGACATTAATTTCGTGCGATTGGGCCCGGCGGACGGCCGCGACAAAGGCAACAAACGGAATAGCTTCGCGAGGAGGAGGAAAAGAAGGAGGCGGGGGAGTCGGATGAGATGATCCTCTCTCGTTTTCTCCTTGGCGGGGGTCCTTCCTCGCGCCAGTCCTCCCTCGTTCGAGCATTCGAATTCTCTCTACAGCGAGATAAAGAGAAGCGAGAAGGAGAGCGATAGCGGGGCTGTGCGTTTTAACCCCTTCTTCTTTACGCCGCGGCCGTATAATCCTTCCCTCTCCTCCGAAGCGGAGCGGTCGGTATAATCGCGCCGCACTGCTGTTCCCGTGGGAGCCGTTGCTCCCGACACGATTCTCCGAAAGGACGAAACGACGAAAAGTTTAATGAGTCCGCCTACCGCGCCTTTCCGGCCGCTAAGATTGCGGTTGCCGACATTCTCTTGCGATCCCGATTTGTAAGACACGTGAGATTTCCTTGGCGAGAACGACGCGCGATTAATCAGTCAATATCGATGGACAGACCCGACA
Organism: Temnothorax americanus; assembly: GCF_048541705.1. Classification (NCBI taxonomy): domain Eukaryota; kingdom Metazoa; phylum Arthropoda; class Insecta; order Hymenoptera; family Formicidae; genus Temnothorax; species Temnothorax americanus. Next base: position 1,362,666 of record NW_027509391.1, read on the forward strand.
GACGATTAAGACCAAAGTTCCTCGCAGTCAAATTTCTGTTTCAAACCTTGCCTTTAATTGCTCGCTCTAATCGCAAACGAGATGAAACTGAATCTCTAGAAATTGAGAAGAAAGATCACGCGGTGAGAAAATCGCACAAAAAACGCCAATAATTAGATAATATAAAGGATAACTCCATAAATGAAGAGACAAGTTTCTAGTAAATCCATTGGTATCGCCCCTAGTTATGATTGTATTAACAACTGGAAAGATTCAAATGGATACTCTATTTCCTGCGTTTTTACATATCGCTAAAGCGTATATTATTAATTTTAACCCTTTCGCTTCGATCGATTAACGAGCGTGGTATTGTCCGCACATCCGGCGAAATTGAATTGATTGATTAGATCGAAGGATAATCATCAATCATCCGCGTTTGCTGCTTGGCCCGTCGGTCGGTGCGGCACAATTATGCCGAATACATTCTACAATCCGCTGCGCATCGAAACCGAGCTCAGGCAAAACGCGGCAAAAGACCGTACGCGCGCGAGGATCCGGCAACATTTCGCGGCGCAAACGCCCCTAGACGCTAATGGGCCGCCTTAAATATGTAAGGGTAGTCTGCCCACCGGGTGCGGATAACAATAAACCAACACTCAAGACATACTCCGAGACACAATGTCAATTCGCACCCTTGGCGCTAACGATCTCACCTACGAGTTTTCCCGCGTCGAGCTCTGCATCCACGCGACGCGAATAACTTGATGGAAAATTATTTTTGTGAAAATTATCTGCGAGATTTAATATATTTCGTCGTCTCTCGTCGAGCAAAAGCTGATAGACGGTTATGTAATATATAAATTGATATTTATAAGTTTATTAATAGATATTTTATTAGTATTCGTAGAAAAAAAACTGTAACGAATGCTATAGAATATTCAGGTACTGTCTTTTTCCTACTACGATTCCGATTTTTATTTTTGCCTAGGTGAAGATTGGTTTCTGATTACAGGATTTTATTTTCCGTTTTGCTGAGTTTTCATTAAAAGCCACGATTATTCAGCCAACCCGTTGCAATAAGAGTTCCGACGGTCGCACGTTTCCTTTTCGGGACGAGCGATAGGAGCCGCGAGCCCGGCACGTCATAAAAGCTAACAATGATGAAAATATTGGTTCTTAAAGTCGCACGGGGTGTCGTTAACGACTCTCTTGAAGCAGCGACTCGCGACGTTGCGAGAAGTTGCCGCTCCCTCGGCGCCCGTCGAATTTCTTCACAAATTTTCCGCACATTGCATCTCCCTCTCTCTCTCTCTCTCTCTCTCTCTCTCTCTCTCTCTCTCTCTCTCTCTCTCTCTCTCTCTCTCTCTCTCTCTCTCTTTTTCTCGCGATACGAACGGCAGTTATAACTTCCCATTACTTCTCTTCTTCTCATTGTGGTATCGCGGCGAGCTGACGGGGAAAATGACTGCGCGCGAATGTACCTCGCTTTTCGGAGTTACGTCTTAATCATGTCGTTCGCCCTCTTTCCAAGACTATAAGCGAGAAATAGGCGAATACAAGATGAAACTCCAATGAGCATAATAAGACGCTATCGAATTCTGCTAGATTTATTTATATCTATATATGTTAATGTGTATCACACGAATCTTTTCCATTACTAGACAGATATTTTTTTGAAAAAAAAATACACCATTCTTTTCTTGGCATTTATACATGTATCGAGAACTACATGTATGTAGTTCAAGAAACAGCCGAGATATGAGTTCGCGCGCGAACTCGTGACAACACTTACTTAGTTTAATAGACTATAGCTTAGTTTAGTAAACCATATAGTAGACTAGTTCAACAGCTTGCTTAAAAGAAAGTCGCGCAATTGTCGCAAGGTCGCGTAAACGAAACCTCTTTCGGCGGAGTATATATTCTTATAGCGTTTTTCACTGGGAGAACTAGTGCGCACTGAGTGCGCACTCGTCATGGGCAACGTGTTTCACTGGGCATTTCGGTGCGCATGAAAACGGTGCGTGCTGTTTCACTGGAAAGTCTAGTGCCGAGTTTTCGCACTTTAGTGCAAGAATTCGGCACGAGCTCTGAGAGACGGTGCCAGTTTAGTGCAATATGGCTAGGCGGGATGCACGATTAATATTTGAGCTGTTAGATTTGCTTTCATCATCATCATCATCTAGCAGTGATGAAGATAATTTTTTACAAGAAAAAAATCCGCGAAAAATTCCAAAGATTGCAAACTTTCTTCAGGTAGTACATAACCTTACGGATAAGGATGTAAGCATACATATATGTACATTTTATTATCTTTATAGATTATAATTTGTATTATTATTGTATTATTATGTAAAACAATAATATGTTTTGTATAAATTAGTATCAATATTACAAATAATTATATTATTATAGTTTAAAAGTCATTTTCGCGTTACACGAACAACAGCCTACAAGATAATAGAGATGTATGCACATTCTGGATTCTATCCATCTGATCGGAGCAAAGGAGGTAGCGAACCTACCACTCCAGAATTGGATATTTTGTCATTTTCACAAATTCTTTGTAAATTATCATTGATGTCCGATAACTTTAAAACTCATGAATCATGGATCTTTCTTGGAATTTCAGTAAAGACATCAATCAATCTTTTTCGTGCATCACATATATCCTGTAATGTAATTGCAGGAATATCGTGCCTATTATATATATGTGTGTATATATATATATACATATATATATATATATATATATATATATATATATATATAGCATGTATGTCAATAATTATTAACACTAATTTAAGAATTAGGCGAGTAAAGTATATATAAATTAAAATTATTTATAAAGATATATAAATTTTTAGGTTGCTGGTTTTCCTAATGTGATTGGTTGTGTCGATGGGACGTCGATTAAAGTTCGAACACCAGCACATAAAATAAAGTCCACTTACGTAAATAGGCACGATATTCCTGCAATTACATTACAGGGTATATGTGATGCTCGAAAAAGATTCATTGATGTCTTCACTGGGATTCCAGGAAAGATCCATGATTCCCGAGTTTTAAAGTTATCGGACATCAATGATAATTTACAAAAAATTTGTGAAGGGAAATTTCATATATTGGGAGATGCGGCATACCCTATAAGGGAATGGCTAATGATTCCCTATAGGGATTATGGAAATCTGTCCGATAAACAAAAAAAATTAATAAGAAGTTTTGTGCAACACGAGTACTGATAAAGCTTTCCATATTCAGAGCGACAAATATGCACAGAACTGCACTGAGATGTTTAGCTGGAAGCGCAAGAAATTCGCACTTTCAGTGCACTCGGACAGTGCCATCTGAACTCAACGAGTTTTCGGTGCGCACTCAGTGCTATCCAGTGAAAAACGCTATTAAATTCGCTGTTTGCGAACGGCCGGCCGATAACGCCGGAGCATTATAAATTTAAGCGCTTTTAGCGAAAGCTGTACGTTAGGTCACAACCGTTTCGCACGCAAGCTGCACTTTGCATGCCGCATTCCGGACGACTTGCCACCCTTGTTTGACCTGGCCAAGTGGTGTTGCGCTCGAAGTCCCGAATGCATAATTAATCGGGTTATCAATTAAAGGCGGTGCGGTGACTCGTAACCGTTCCGTATGATCACCGACTTCTTGTTTATATCAAGGCACATTATCGGCTCGCTATAGAGAAATTCACGCAGGTACTGATTAACAGGTGATAAAATTCAACTAATTCGAAGATGAATCGTCATTGTATCGATTAAGTCACAGACTATTTTCCCAATATCCTGAACCATTTTCAACTTTAGATATTTAAACAATTCAGCTTCAAGTAAAATTTTTATCAAATTAACACTCGCAGGAGTTTAATCGAAGAATAATTGTTATTATGCCGTCATACCGTTTGAATGTATTATATTATTGAAACTTTATACACGCGAAAATTGTTTATTACGCAAAAATTATTGATATTCTGATATATCGATACCATCGCCATTATTACTGATTCTTAATATCATTAAAATATATACAATACGGGATATTCTCTGTTTAAAGTAATGCGACGCGTATTTATATTGCAGCAAAAATTATTCGATCCGCTCATCTCTATCGCGCAATAATCCAAAATATATATACAATGCCGCGTAACCCGACAGTTTATATATAAAGATTAAATTATTAATTGATCTGTTATGTTCCCGTATGGCCTGTTGTAACATTTGACGGGTAATAAAGAGTAATAATAATCGCGGTATTGCGAAACAAACAACAAGATAATCCGAAATAAATCCGCAATCGCGACATTAATTCTGATTCTTCAAAAATAATCCTATTACTTTCCGACGCTTTTAAAAATTTACAAGAATTACACACCGAAATTAATATCCAAAATAATCTCGTACAGCGCGTTCGAATGGGAAAAGAATGGACATGTTTGATGAACAATACTTCCTGCGATCGCGATATGAAAAATACTAAAATAATTTTTCTCCGCCGACATTTAATTAAATATACCTTTCCGAAAAGCTCCTAAATATTTGAATATTTTATGCCACGTGTCGGTTATAAAATTATTTCTAAATTCTATTAATTTATCAGTCGCTATATAATCTAGTGCAAGACAGATTATTTTTACGTCTCATTAAGCGTGAGATTTCAATTTAATAATGATAGGTCGCCCGAAGCATACGCTTCGATGAATAGAAACGAAAATATGTACGTCAATTTATTCATGACCGATTATATACGCGTGACTAATTGTCCATTTAATTTATTCGCTATATACGATTTGACGTCATTGCGTTATAATAATCGTGATTTGACAGGCTCGTATAATGTCGCTCCGAGCGCTTCGAATTAAAAATGGAAACAAGGAAGAATCGCACACACACACACACACACATAATATAAAAAATATAAAGAAAGTATAAAATATATAAATATCATCAAATAGTATGTACATGTATCTCTTCAATTGTCAATATTATTATTATGTCGTTATATATTACGTGCTTACTTAGAAACCGTAAAAAGCAGAGATGCTTCTCGCTTTTAACTAGGCGAAATAATCGAAACATGCCAAAATATCCTGAAAAGATTTATTCCTAAATTATGGATCGATTCAAGAATGCAATTTTGAAGACTGGGCGCGCCCTCGGGTATGTCAACATCGCGATCGGTCAGGTACCGACCGAATCGCAGAACGAAATCGTGATTATCCCCCGTGGATTAATTACTACGGTTACCGACGATCAAGTAACGAACTACTATTACCAGCATAGAAATGCTATTTACCATACGTGCATCTATAATTCGAGGATCGATATCGATCGGTGCTCCGTTTCGAGAAAATTCGTAGAGTGGGATGGTAGTGATGGTACTACGATCGCGCGAGGTACGTCTAATGAAATTACCGCTCCCTCGCGACATTGCACAAAACAGTAACATTACGGAGCAAGTGACGCTACCGCTACGGTCGCGCGGATCACACTTGACGAATCTGTCGCGTTATCGGTCAGAAAACAGTATTCCGCAGCCGATATTTCATCGAATCGACGATAATTGGCGCCCGAAGGCCTCGGTATGTCAAAATTCGCCGCCGTATCGTCATATAGTTACTCGCGAGTTAACGGAGTATAATGCAGTATTCCATGTCGCGTTCGCCGGAGAAACCGAACTCGGAAATCGCACCGATATTAATCCCATGATTATCTGTATGTATGTACATGGTAATTACCTGGCGACGATCTCGCGCGTGTCGTACCCTGGCTACATTTCCGGGAAAATATCCAAAATAGGGGAGGACGACGGTTTCTCGGCACTCCGTTAACTCCGTGAATCTGCAGAGGCCGGAGCGCCCGGTACTCATCCATATGCACCACACGAGACACACAATTCACATATTCGTAACACACACTGCATTCCGATCACACGTACACACATACGTATACTTTACTCACGCACAAAATGTTCCTCAAACGGCAACGATAGCGAGAGATACACACGGAGCCACTCGGATGTACGTCTACACCGTACCGACGCATTTCTAGAACTACCGGTTCGGCGCGCAATTGCGATCCTCCGAAATTTCAAATCGGGGAGAACCAATCACGTCCCGGCGATCGAGCGCGTGCTCCATCTGTACTCGCTGCACTTAATGCGGGATGCATGGACGCTTGATCTTTGGAGGAAGGGAGAGAGGAACGAACACGACGAGTGCAAATAGGTGCAAAACAATTATCTTTATTAAAATGCTGTTATAAAAGAATAAAATACAAATGTTTTAATAAACAGATTAAAGTAACGAATTTTATTAATTGCGATAATTTACCTGATACATAGAATTGTTTCTGAGATATTGCAAATTATATTAAAACATTGAAACTTGCTCGAAATAGCGGACTCTCATCGTAGGAATTATTTAACGTAGAAATAAAAGTCGAAAAAGAAATAAATGAGAAAATTATATTCCAGACGATTTTAATAAATCCTATTTTAATGGATCTTATTTAATAGAAGTACAATTTATAGCTTGATCCCAAAGATTTGTTAACAGTTGGAATATATTTGAGACATCGTATGTTTGTGATTGCATCTTCACTAAAATTGTAGCGATAAGCATTATCTCGCGAGTTATCACTAAAAGAGACTACTGAGATTAGATGTATTAATCATTAAATCGGGTTATGTGACGACTTTCTCAATCTTAAACTTAGAATCTTTAATACATAACAATAACAAAGTAAGGCTCTTGGAGTGCAAAAATTGAATCTAATTCTAAAAGATTGACCTCCCAATTTCTAAAAATTAAACTCAGAATGCATTGCTTCTTCATTTTTTCTGGCTAAATCCTACACGGTGAAATTAATTGATAGTTTTTATATTACTTTCAGATAAGATAATGTTAGGTAAAAAACTTTATTCGTTACTATTACAGCATAAAACGGTGGAAAAAGTGTGAAAGGTAAATTAATGTACTTGAAGTAAATTTTATTAATTTATTAACTGTTTAAAAACGCAAAAGCTCTGCATCACATCTCTAACATTTACTAAGCGTGAAATTTTACATGGATAGTGATGTATTTCGACGTTTGCCTACATATTGGATTTACTCGAGCGCATTAGGGATTTATTATCACTCCCATCGTCGATTGTCCTTGGCATGGTTATTGGTTATTAATTAACAGGTGCAAGGCTTGCATGAGCACTTTCCACCCGATTTGCAGGCACATTGGTCTGTAAAAAAAAGAAAATAATTTATTTATCATAAAGAAGATGTAATCTTTCTATAAAAAAGATAAAAGCAGATATTCACGATAAAACTTAAAACAAAATTACTTTAAATAACTCTTGAAAAATTAAGTGTTGCTCTTTTCACTTCTTGCTCTAAAATATAGAAATATTGCTTTTTGCTAATATAAAATAAATAAATCAAATATAAAATAAAAAATTTTGAAAATAAAAGCCTAAACGAAAAAGGAATGCGGTGCTCCAAGAAATCAGCGATCGAGACAGCGCGACGTAGAAGCTTTAAATAACATATTACGCGCGATTGCACCACGCAACGAAATTGTGCCACAAGTCTCGTGGAATTGCGATGTACAGTTAAAAGGATATGACGAGCCGGCATCGGCGATAGCCGTCATTAACCGGTCATTGTCCGGGATGAAAAACAAAAAATAATACAGTTGGTCGGCACGCGTTTTTGCTCGTCGATTTGGAAAAAAAGAGACATCCAACGCGGCATTGTGAAAACGAGTTCGACAGCTCGCAACTGGTTGTAATTAAAAATAATAACTCGTTATAGAAGCGCGACGAACAAGCAGCGAATTGCACAGTCGGAGCAAAATGCACTATTAATTCTTGACGTGAACATTACCCTTGCATCCGGAATCGCAGCACGAACAATTGTCACCGCATTTGCAGTCCTGGCATTTATCTGTAATAAAATAAATTTAAACAAATTATTTTCGAGATTTACTTAAAGAGAGATTAGAATTTAGACATACATATTAGGATACAAAAAAAAAAAAAAAAAAAAAATTCTATAGATAATATAAATAAATATATATTTATTAAAAATCGCGTATGTTTCAACAAAATATTTCAATAATTCAGTAACTGATCAATTGCCCTTTGACCATGCACTGCCGAATCAATGATAATTAGAAATCAATCGCGTGACGTCTCTTTAAAGATCACAGATCTATTTCTTGCTTATACATATATCTCATTGTTTCTCAATAGCTCCTCTATAGAGCAACAGTAACAATTGAGGAAACGTCATGTCAAACTCTCTATTAATGTTCATTAAGCATTTAAGAGGCACACTCACCCTTGCATTTATCGCATCCTGGTCCCGGCATCTTGGTTGGCTTTGGCTTGTCGCTTCACGGTAGAGGCTCGAACAGATAATACAGCGGAATGCTTACTCGCCAGTAGAACGTCGCGGCTTCGTATTTATCGATCCTTCCCCACCACGGCCGGGCTTGGTTCCGAGCGGCTTGACAAGCGCAACCGCGCAGCGTGTGCAATCGTCAACATGTGTGCTATGCGCAATTCTTCAGGGCCGTGCGACTCCAGTGACACGAGTTTTTCTAACAGGTTGTCGACTAATAGGATGACGTAGGAAGCGGCGTTATCACGTTATCTCTGTTCGATCCCTATGGTACTGCGACGTTCCTGTAGATATTTAATTCGAATCAATGTGCGCATTTAAGTTCGATATAATTTTTGTCTTAATATATTTTTAATCGTATTCGTTCTTATCTTTGTGTACAAATACGAGCTTGATAATCATAAAACTTCAAAATGTTAGCATTATACGACACCGACCTAGTACCTATAGATTTATATATAAATTTAAAAATAAGAATTGGGAGTTCAAATAAATTCAATCATTAGAATGAAGGATATATACTAAAGGCCATTGCACGTAACAAAGTTTTAGTCATAATCGTAAGGTCGTAAGAAAATAGACCAATCACACTCGATTATTCTTCGAGCTTAAGGAGAATAATCGACTGTGATTGGTCTATTTTCTTACGGCCTTACGATTATGACTAAAACTTCGTTACGTGCAATGGCCTTAACTTTGGATATTTTAACTTTTGTATCATATTATCCCTAAAGAATTTGATCTTACACAGTTATAATTTGAATATTATTTTCCACTGGTAAACTAGATATTTAATACAGAGAGAGAGAAAGAGAGAGAGAGAGAGAGAGAGAGAGAGAGAGAAATGAGTAAAGATATTTAATAAAAGAAGGTATATATAAATATTACTGACACAAAAAATAGCTCTGCGATAATTTAACGAACAATATTTACACATTTTTATACATTTTCGTGGTGATTGACCGACATCTACTGTGTCTATCAGGAAGTGAAATGTTACGTAAGATCAAAAAAGTTTTGCTCAAGTCCGGTATATGAAGGACACTCAAATCGTGTCAATAATAAGTGTCCTCGTACAATATGTTCTGCTTCCTGATTGCCTAATTAAAAATTAAGTGCCTGCGATATTGGCATAGATCTCGAAGGTATTATTGACTCAAGATCGGCCTTTTTTTTGCGTAGGAGAAAAATACTTAACGTATACCCCGGTGCCGGCCATCAGGATTATGCCGGGCATGCGTGGGCTGAAAAACTCTCCCTCAAGCAACCATCCTCTGGTATAAATCAATCACCTGGAAACCGCCGAAGCATTAAACTCAGATAACCGATAATCAGGGCGTTTCCGTGCCCTTCCTCCGTAAACCACGCGACATAACTCGCACGACGTAAGTCGTAAGTCCCCGATTCATAGGATATCCAAGATCGACGGCCCTGTTGTATTGTCGGTAGAAAACCAATCACGAGAATTGCAAGAAACGACGCAGTATTGTTGTGCCTTACGTGTCGTATCGATAAGAGAGGAAGAGAGAACCTTCCACAGCATTCTAGATTGTGAGAACCGCGTAGTTGATGATCGCCGCTCTTTGAAACTTTTCCATCCGGCTTTTTACCATATTTTTCCACAGCAGATTTTATGACGTCTCTCGTAAAATCGTTCTTGTCGATGTTTGTTCGAAGCAATAATTTCCATTAAAAAGCGCTCCGTGTTTTCTTCTCGCTCCTGTTTTACATTCGACGTGTAGCAATGTATACAACGTCACAAACTTCTTTCCCAACTGCAATAATACTCAATATAAATGTTAATATTAGGATGGCAAAACTTAAGAACTTAGGTCGGCACATTTACCTATTAGATAAGAACGAGAATGTGTAGACTTTTGAACTGACGTCACTTCTCTTTGTTGTGTACCTATTTTACTGCATGCTAGTTTTCAAGAAACAAGTTCGAGTAATAGATTCAATTTTCCTGCTATCTTCGATAGGAAGTAGGAAATCGAATTATAGAGTTGCCCCTAACAAGATGGCAACACTACACTAATTATCCGCGCGCGGGCAAACGCTCTCTCTCGCGAGCGCTTGGCCGCGCCGACTTAAGGATCCATTCTCCTCAGTTAGGTTCAAAAAATCGAAATTTTTTTGCATAATTTGATAGCTCTAGGTGTGTAGAATAGTGTGTTAAAAGCGCAAACTGAAATTCGTGAAAGTTCAAAAGTTATAAGCCCATAAGCAGGCAGCGCTGAGGTAGTACCGAGCGCGCGCCGCAGGTATACGGCGGAAGTGATAACTCACGTAATTTTCAATGACACTTTCATTTTTTTTTTTACATATATAAAACTAGTTTGTCTATAGAGTAGACTACAATCATATCGATATATGCAATATTTAATTTTTTATAAGCAAAAAAATATCGAAAATTTACAGTGAAAATTAATTTTTCTCTTTGAACTGCCGCCATTTTATGAATTTTTATTCAAAATAATTTTAGTCTACTCTATAGGGACACTTGTACTGAACAGGAAAATCGATTGATTCGATGTTTCAGACACATTTTACGACCTGAAGGACTTCCGCCATGGAGCAACCTATACCGCGCGTTGCCCAGTATCCCGCTTCGCCGAATTATTTAAATGGGCTGAAAAAATTTGTATAACTACTTAAAAGTATCATAAATATATATATATAATCCAAAAATATTAAATAATTTATTTTGTTTACTTTCTTCACAAAATATTCACAAAAATCACCTATTTTTTGGACCTACTGAGGAGAATGGACCCTTAAGTTTATAAACAAATTCTGGAAATATACTCATCGGCCAATCGACGACACCACAAAGAGTCGAATTGGACACATATACTATTGGAATCACCATCGCGACTCGCAAAGAGTATTTGCACACATGGTACGGAGATACATCTCATTTTAGAGTATAAGACTTACGCTACATCCAACTACATCGATCACACTCATCTCCAAACTGTGATCAACAAAAAGACTGCTTAATCTTGCGGACCAAAATGGCAATAAAATGCGCAGCAAAATACAGTGTTACACGACACAAAAATGTGAAATAATACTTGACACAAAAAAATAATTTCAATTGCACACTTTTAATAAAAAACTATATAATATATAAAAATATTTAGAAAAATTTTATGAAACGTGTATGAAACATAATTGTCACATAATTTTTTTTGTACATGAGAACGTTTTGCGCATTATCTATTCGTTATTCCAAGTGATCTGGGCTGATTGCGTACGACCTGAAATAATATAATGCAAAATTTAAATTATATATATTTGTTCTAGTCTTAAAACTTTTTTCTTAAATTATATTTAAATTTAATTTGTAATTTAAGTGTTTTTAAAATTTAAAAATATATAATATACACATTTAAATCAGAAAAATTGTAAAATATGTAAATAGATATTAATGTCATAAATATGTATATTATATATATATATATTTTTTTTTAATTTGAATTAAATTTAAATTACAAATTAAATGTAAATACAATTTAAGAAAAAGCATATATATATATATATATATATATATATATATATATATATATGTATGTATGTATAATTCATAGCTTGCAATTCAATTTTAAATACTTTCGTGTCGGATCACGACTTTACCTTATGTTAGCGCAGTAATTCATTTAAGTATACGATTTCCCATTTTTCGTTTTTGCTTCCTTTATCTAAAGAAAATTTTTAAGTCGTTACAAATATGTATATTATTTTAAAGTTATCAGATTAAATTTCGGAACGCATTCAAAAGTGCAAACTCCCATCTCATATACACAAATTACTACATGAGATGGAAGTTTGCACTTTTGAATGCAAAAAGTTACCAGCAACCTTTTCGTCTCCTATTGTTGTTCCAGTCACTTTCTGAAATAATGTAAAACAAAGTAAATTAATATATTGCAGAAGATTTTTCAAAGTATATGTATATCTTTATTAATGCCAATTTAAATATCTTTATTTATTTTGCTTACCTCTGTTTGTTTTGAAGATGGTCGAAACTTCATAATTCTTGGACTGGGCGATTGAGTCTGCTTTCTTTCAGATGTGACTTCGTCCGTTTTAGGCTGTAGATTTTTTTTCAGATAGGGCTTCTTGCCCTTGATGTACATCCCAACAGGGGATACTACATGATCATAATTTTCCATCTGACGATAAATATTTTTCATTGTCGACTCGTCTTGCTTATTTAGGTTCGGCAGCAAAGTCGGAAAATACTGGCGCTTTGGCCTGCAACCCTTAACAGGCGTCTTTCCAGGAGTCATAAAAAGCCGTGGTTTTGAAACAAATGTTTTGGTAGGTCGACGTTTCGCCGACGAAGGACTTATACTTTTCTTTCCCGGTGAACGCTTCGGCGTCCTTAATGACTTATTCCCTAATAAAATCGACGAACAAGAATCGAGATTTTCGTTGGACATCTTCTTAGCTCGAATGTCTTTTCCGTCACGAGGAGTACGAGGACTATTCAATTTTGCTCCATGAAGTAAATTGAGTATGGGTCTACGCTCTTCCAAGTAATCTTGATATTTCTTGACACACATTAGAATTTTCTTGAAAATATCATCGTTTGTAGTTGGCGAGGATTTGCTGATTACAATTTTCGGATGTGTATCTTCTACTGATTCTGAATTTTCATTCATTTCCATTATTTTTGCCGTGTCAATACACCTTTGTCTTTCCTTCGCAATCTCATACATGAGCGAACTTTCAAGTTCGATTATTTCACGATGCTTACTACGTTGTGTTCGCTGGTTAAATGTATCTTTCTTCGATTTCGTTTTATCGTACTTTTCACTTGATACCAATCTGTGTTGCAAATTTTGCGTTTTAGGTGTTTTATTTAGGTGTTGATTTACCGAGGTGCATGTCCCAGCTTTTCTTATCTCTTCCTGAATATTGAAGGAATCCTCCAAAGAAGCCATTTGACTTTCATACGCTCGTCGAATATCTTCCATGCTTCGCGAGGAAGACTGTGATTGACTGTGATTGACTTTCCTTCCCGAGAGACTCCTGGATTCTTCCGGATATAAAGTCTCACAATACGCTTCCAGATGTTCAAACGTATTTGTGTTATCAAGCAACAAAGTAGAAGTATTTTTTGATTTACGCCGACATATTTTCTTGGGGCTTCTAATATTACGTCGGGGAGAAATAGGTGTTAAACATAGAGTTTTATTATTATTTAGAGGAGTTCCAGAAAAAAGAGATTTCCATGAAATATTAGATTTAGATTCTTGACTTTTTTTTCTTGCATAAATTGATGTCGACATACCAGGAGACTGAGGCCATTCGGGAATGGTTTCATCCTCTATAAATTTACACATTCTTCGAAGCTCTTCGTTGAATCTGTATACGCTGACTTCTGGATATTGTAAGGAATCGTTTATAACGGACTCTTCAATTATAGTTAGCAATCCTTCTGTAAAGCCTTTTGGTGAATCGTAGCAATTTGCGGATAAACGTCTCAGAAGACGCTGTTGCACAGCTGCTTCTTTCAATGGTTTTTCATCCGCCAACGAATGTAGGAACGTTCTTAATTCCAAAGGATCAAGTTCTTCTTTGGAGCTCGTTTCGCTGCTTGTTGAATCGTGCCGCTCATCTTCCGCAAGGTACGAATCATCTTTCCTTCTTGGTAAAGCAGAAGACTGCGACAATTTCAATGCATTAAAGGACGGAATAATTTTTTCAACAGTCTCACCGCAACTTGTTACAATCTTAGAAGAAAGCTGGTCAGCTTTAATATTATGATTGGTATCTCTATTCAAAATTCTATCGAACGTAGTGTAGCTCTTAGACCTTGTAAGTTCTTGACTGAGTAAGATTATATTTTCCAATGAATCTATTGACACAGAACGTTGGCGTTTATTAAAATTCTGTTGTTCCTCGGCCGCATGACTTAAATGACGAATATTGATATTTGCACTTGTTTCAGATGATGTGGTATTTAATTGTTTTTCAAGAGTATCATATTCTTTAATCAGGTGTTCATTATGGAACAAATTTATACATTTGTTTAAATCAAATTTTATCGACAAATATGATGTCGAATCCAATGTATCCATTGATTGAGGCTGCTTATTATCATATGTGGCATTATAGCTTTCCTGAGCAGTATTGCACAAGTCGGATAATGAGCTACATCGCTGACTGGCTAAACTACCTGCTAGAATAATGGAATCCCGAGATTTGTTCCTTGAACGGCTATATTTTTTGTCATCTTGTTTATCTCTGTTTATGTCATTTAATCTGTTCTCAGACGACGCTCGAGGCATGACCTCTCCCTTACTTATTGTTAGACCTGTAAATACACATATTTATTTAAACTGTATAACATTCAAATTTAAGCATATCATAAAATATAAAGTAAAACATAAAATATTACGTCTAAAAGAAGCATTTTATACTGAAAGTTTTTCTTTTATATATAATATAATAATATATAAGGTATAGTTCAAATATATATAAATGGGAATTTGATTCTATACATGTTATATATATATATACAAAACTCCTCTGGTGGGTCTGATTGGACCGTTTAGACCACTGTGCTTTTAAGAAGCAAAAAATTTCACAACAATAACAAGAGCTATGGTCAACGTAAGGCTACAAATGCTTTGGAGCGTTCTTCTTCTCCTTCTTTCTTCATTGAAAGAAAAGAGAAGAGGAATGCTTCGAAGCATTTGTAGCGTCACGTTGACCGTAGCCAAGGTTATTGAAACAATGCAAAGTTATATTTGACGAGCTATGTAGAATCCTCTTTGATTTAGAAATCAGGAAGCTTCTAAAACGATGGAACAAGTGTATTGCAGTCGAGGAGAATTATATTGAAAAGTAAGTAGCATGTGAAACAAGCTGGTGATGTCATACACAACATGTGTAGAAACAAATTCCCGTTTATATTATATATTCCTATATATATTGCACATTTAATTATTTACTATGTATGTACGAGGAGAGAGATAGTTCAAATATAAACGGGAATTTGTTTCTACACATGTTGTGTACGACATCACCAGCTTGTTTCACATGCTACTTACTTTTCAATATAATTCTCCTCGACTGCAATACACTCGTTCCATCGTTTTAGAAGCTTCCTGATTCCTAAATCAAAGAGGATTCTACATAGCTCGTCAAACATAACTTTGCATCGTTTCAATAACCTTGGCTACGGTCAACGTGACGCTACAAATGCAATATATATATATATAGCTATATATATATATATATATATAGCAGTATATGTGAAATTACGTTATTTTCATTAATAAATCCCGGATGTAAGACAAGAAAACATTGGCGTACTTACGGAAACTGCTTAAAGAATCCGTGAAATCATGTGCACGTCTTCGCTGATTGCTCATATTTGGCTTCCTGAGAGAGGATTCTGTCTTATAACGATAATACTGTGAAGACCAAGTAATTTGTTCAAGGAAACTCAGAGATTTGCGAAAATGTGACACCACTAACGGGCGAACTGGAAATTCCAGACTTGATCACCGGTAACTGCATGGGTAACTGAACCTGTTACTGTTTCGAACAATCAGATATACCAACGTATCGATCACGTGATAACATAATTAATAACTACGTAGCAAAGCCGCTGGAACACAGCCTTCATCTTTCTTTTCTCTTTTGTCGCTATAAATGCTATGAACAAAAATATATTCTAGAAAAAACCGAACTAAATTAATTGTCGAGTTGCCCTTTCTTTACAATCTTTACAAAATAATATTGAAAAAATTATACATGTGTTTTTCGTAATAGCACTTTTTACACTCAAAGTGTCGTGTAACCTTTTCGTTCTTATCGTAAGGTTGGTATCATTGGGTCTGTTCGCGTTGCTTGCACTTTTTGCACTCAGGATCTTCGCTTTCTCTCTCTCCAACGGCCGAATATATATTTATCTCATTTCAAGTGCAAAAATGTTTGGGGATTTCAAGCAACGCGAACGAGCCTATTGGTCGCGTTCGCCGCTCAGTAGCTGTCAGTAGCGGTCGAACGTGATTGGCTCTTACTTTTAGAACCGACCAATCAACGCAGTGTATTGATAAGACGGACTCAACAGTTGTGCAACAGTTGTGTCTGCTGAACGCTAAACGCGGCAACGCGGCCATTGTTATGCACGCCAATTGATGGTGTATTTAGGGTTATAGTCCCTCAGTCCCTCTCTGGAAATAATTTCGGGCATGTAATCGTCCGGTCGACAGATTTTTCTTGCATCCGCTCACGATTTGACAGAAATGAGTCATCAGGTTCGAATCGCGCTCTAAAGGCACATCGGATATGACGAATGAGCATTTCAGTGTGTAGGAGATTCAGGTTCGGACTCCGAAACTCCGTTTGCTCCAATGAATCCAGATCAACAGGTAGCGAATATCGGTTCCCGACCGCCTACCGTGTACGATCAGAAGTATATGGATTTCGTGGAAAACGTGTTGAAGGAAGCAGCCAGCGATTTTGAGAGGGAGAAAAAATGTACGTGCTCTCCGTTACACTGGCTTAGTACAACTGTGTTTTCTTCCTACTTTTTCAATCTATAAACAAAACAAGACTACATGCACAAGCTCCGAGCTTGCTATGTAAAGACGAGAAAGAGAAATATATATATATATATAGAAAGAGATTAAGATTAAATAGAAAAAACCTATATTAAATAACTTTTTATTTTTCATGTTTTTTTCACTTTATTTTGAAGTAGAGATTTCCCCTGATTATGACCATTTAAAATAAAAATATTAATTTTCTCAATTAAATTCTTGTCTCTGAAAAGTTGTCGACAATACCGAGAATGTTGAAAAGTGTAGTTGATGATATATAAATATTCTTTGGTCTAGTACATTTTAAACTAATAAATTATAATTTGCTAAGTATACGTATTCGTATCTGGTGGTAAAATGAAAATTACTTTCAGTCTCTGATCAGAATCTACTGAAACTGTACAAGATACTTGATGGAGCGTTTGAAAGAGCCTTAGATTTATATGAGCAACAACGAGTGACACAAATTTCCACGTCTGACACAATTATAACGGAGCCATGCAAGAATGCTAACACAGCCAGCTGGTTAATGCAAGTTAAAGGGCATTCTGGAGCATTATACACGCTTTTCCCAGAAATAAATTATTGTACTTGCGCTGCCTTCAGGTATAACGTCCCTGCACGAATAAATTATTCTGTCAAAAGATAGCATGGTTATATTTTCTAAAATTTTACACGTCAAAATAATATCTTGCAACGTTACAGACATCAGGTTCTAACAGATCGGTCTGCTTTCACTTGTAAACACGTTTTGGCAGCTTGGCTAGCCAGTGTTGACAAAGATAAGTTGTTGCACCAACAATTAACGCAGAAACAGTTCAACAGTTTACTGTTATATCAGGGTTCAAACAAACGTGATGCTCTCTAATGTGGAAGACTATGCGTTGGTTGCAAAAATGGGATTGTCGAATCTAAAGATTGTAACACAATTATTAAAAGCTATCAACTTTAAGGAGGTACTTGGGATGTGCTTATATTAGAATGTACATATCTGTTTTTTTTTCTTGTAATTATGAGAAACATATGATTTTATTTAGACAGCTACTTGCCTCGGCAGTGAAAACGGATTAAAAATCACAGTCGAAGACGCGAAATGTATGCAGGCCAGTGCATACATCCCATCTACAGTTTTCGATGAATTTGAATTGAAAGAGGATGTGACATTCTCATTGAGTTTAAACATATTGGTGGAGTGTCTTTGTATGTTCTGGCCTACTTCGCAAGAGGATTCCGTCACCGTGCAAATATTTTACAAAGTAAACTTGACATTTCAGTAAAATCAAGATAATGGTCATCTATTTTAGATAAATTTAGTTCCCAAAACAAAAGATTCGATATATAAATTTTTAGATTTTATTTTCCGAGTTATATTAAATTAAAGAAAATATTTCAAACTGCATGCTACTGTTTAATGTTAAGGCAATATCGATATCATATCGTTATCCGTTATAGGGCACAGGCTATCCTGTAAGCGTTATCATTGAAGAAGACGGTGTCATAACAGACTGTTCGTTAAAAACTTTGGAAGTAGACGCATTGTTAGACTTTCATCTTGAGGCAGAAAACGTTGTAAATAAAGTAGTATTACGAACAGAATTATTGAAGGATGTCATGGCCGAGTTAGATCCAACTAGCGAACTAGTCGAGGTATAATGAGCGATTTCAATTCGAGCTTTAAGATAGAGATTTGCATTCGGCAGTCAAACTCTTCTGTGAAATACAACGTTTACATTCTAGTTGCGTTTATCACCGGAAGAACCCTACTTCAGAATTAGCACGGAAGGTCTAGGTGGCATTTGTCACATTGACTTGCCGCGCGATAGCGATTTAATAGACACATTTCAGTGTACATCGACGGCAATATCCAATTTCAAATTAGCGCATATTAAACCGGCGATGAAAGCGTTATCATGCGCTAACAAGGTTTCGTTAAGAACCAATAACGCCGGCCTGTTGTGTTTTCAATATATGATTAAAACCGAAAATGGGCACACCTGTTATATGGAATATTACGTAAGGCTTTTCATAATAAATTGTACAATTGAATCGTTAATTTGGAACTAATTAGTTTTCATAAAATGTATTTTGTATAATTAGTTATACTTTATGATACAATATCGGGTACACGATATTTTAAGAATTTGTATATTTCATTTACAGATTTCTCCATTAATAGATATGGATGTTTGCTGAAATAGCCATGAACGGTTAAACAGTGTGATGATACGGACGTGTCAAATCAGAAATAAAATATGTCCAGCTGCCCACGTACGTATATAAATCTATGTATAAAAATTAGTTTAACAAACACCTAAATATATCTTTATATATTTAATAAATTCATACTTGGTTTTCATATTAAACAATTTTTATTCAATAAACACCTAAACATATTTGTACATGTTTTTACTGACGCTTTCTTTCATTTCTTTTACATGTCTTTGACACGCTTTTTAAATAGTGAGAGAATTTTATCTCATTACACACATATCGTTTACCAAAAAAATTAGACGTTAGGAATCAGGAAACTTTTAATAAAAACACATATTTCCATTAATCATTATTATTCGTAGAAAAAAGCAAACATTCATAAAATAGGTGATACAGCGACTGCTGTATGTGGAACATAATTAGCTGACGGTATTACATATTTCATTACGTAATCCGCGAGATATGAATAGAAATATCTGTATATGAATCTGTGCACAACAGATGACTACTTTATACTTCGGTTCTCATACGATACATTTTACGAACGCATGCATATCAAATATACGAATTTTAATTTCGTAGAAAACATGTACTGTAATTTTTGTAAATTACACTTCAACGTAAATGATATTTAGTTTATATATATATATATATATAATCTGACGCTATATATCAGCATATATCTCGTACATTGGAAGTAATGCGAATTCCACTTCCCGGTGTCCCCCAACGCTCCAGGAAGGTCAAGAGGGGTTTTAGCCGGTAAGAATCCGGCATACCCCTCCGTCCTTCCCCGAGAGTCGAGAGGACTTATGAAGGTTCTCCCGTTAACAAAAAAAGCATATATCTCATTCACGTTCAAGCGGAATTTCGATAATTTACAAGTCGTTGGAATGCTTCTAGGAGCACCTTGTGCACGTCTTCAGCTTTGGTACTGAACTCTTATTCCTGAACCTTGTATACCCTCGTGCAGACTATGTCATCGACCTTCATAATCTGCAACAGAAATAGCACGATACCAGTTAATATTTGATAGCGCGATAGACCTCGCCGTAACAGTAATCTCTCGGAATTAATAATAGCAAGTTTCTATAAGTACGAGAGAGCGAAAGAGAGAGAGAGAGAGAGAGAGAGGGAGAGGGAGAGAGAAAGAGTGCGGGAATTATTCCTGCGCCGGTGTCTCACGGTATTAACACGTATCGCCAGACGGATCAATGGATCTTTATTGGCACCGTTTCGGAGCTCGGTGCTGTAGAATTGTACGTGTCACGAACAGGAGGAGCGCACGCGATAATTGGCCGGACATTTGACGAATCATTATAACATTAACCGCTCGTGCAACGATCCCTCGGCGCGACGTTCCTCCACGTAGCTTTTATACTTTAATCGGGCAACTCCTGTGCCCGCATCAAGCCAGACGAATCAAAGTTCAAGTGCTTAGAGAGGAAGTGTATGTACGCACGCACGAGTGACAAATGCATCTTCTAGCACGATTAACCACGTCATTCCTATAACTCACGTTCTGTTACATATCGTTCGAGTTCGCAGGCTGGATGAAGCATTTAAAGCGATAGACGTCACGCGAACATAATAATGAAAATCGCTCGGTTTAAAGAAGAAATATACAACCATGAGAACAATTCTTCTCAGGATTTATCAATTTAGTTAATCTTCCAGCGATTAAAGTATATGTATGGGTAAAGCGTACCGTTGTAAATTGCGCATCGTGTGTATTTAACGTTAATGATGTTTCCATTCGTTCTTAAGAAATGCAGACACAAGATTGCTAGTCGGACGCAAGTTTATTATATAAGACATGTCTATAGAAACAACGAGATATTTCTCGCTAGTGTTTACCTAACTGAAGGGCAGCGTTACCTTGCTACTAACGTTTAATCGTGTTAATAATAAATGGTCACATAGCTTGACCGTTAAGGCTTGTTATCGATTTGCGGATAAAGTATTACCAAACCGAGATTAATTCAAATATCAGCAATATTACGAGTCGCTCAAGTTATTCATTAAAAAGCCGCTAAATTTTTAGTTCGCTCCAAGAAACGTTATATTTATATAAATCGTAGAAATCTCTTATTTTAATCATCTTTATCGCGCGCGACTATACGAGCAAATTAATTCTTCCAAGAATGTTATAAAAACGTGCTTACCGCCTTCATCTCCGTGGGATTGAATTCCCTCTCGATCGTGGTGTCCTTCTCGCCTTTTTGCACCTGCACAAGTTTGTTACCGTCCAGAGTACAGACGCTCTTCACCTTCCTGCCGTCCGCGGTCTCCTCGTCGAACTCCTCACCGAGCTTGAACTTTATCTCAGTGTTTTTGAAGGGGCTGGTCGTCTTCAGCGTGTACAATCCGTCTTTCTCCGTTAGTTCGACGACGGGGCTGACGGTGCTGCCCATTTTGCGGGTCACCATACCCACGCCTGAAAGAAACCGCAAGTTGTTTTAAAAGCTGCTTCTTTTCAGCTCCTCTGAAATTCTAATCTCGCCCAGATGGCAAAACGTGAATGTGGAAAATTATGAAACCATGTTTCTGAAAACAATTTACGTATTGTTGCCATAAACATTACGTAAACGCATGAATCATAGCTCCGTCTAGGATTCATACTTATGGCGCTTTTACAGCAAAGATGTAAATTGTTTCCATCAATAATAAACCACACATCTCAATGGAACTTCCGGAAGCAAACTATTGCTAAAAAAATATAACGATTATGGAATAAAAAAAAACCGTTACTTGAAACAAATTCAATACTATTGCTGAGTACTCATAAACGCAGCTTTACATGTAACATGTTATTTGCGCAAAATACATTTTCATAAATCTGACAGGCGTTTTGCTATCTGGGCGGATATATTTATATCACGCAGATGGCTCATTTCCTCGCGTTTATTAATTGCCATTGAAACATTCATGCTTCGCAATCTAATTGCTAGTTATCCTTGAAAGAGAAACTTTACCCGGAACTCTTTTCATTTGCTTACAAGTTCGTAAGTTGCTACTTAAATTCGGTGACGGAATACAAACACGATGAGTATCCTAAGTAAAGAGGAAGATAAAATTACGCTTCTCGGGTAATTAGCGAGAAGCGTCCACTGTGATGTCTTAAATTATCAGGCTCGATTAAGATAATTTCGAAATCACATATCTATCGATGTCCCACTCGAAGTTAAATGCGAAATGAATATTTTTATCTGCCGGCACTTCTGAAACTCGTCTCTCGGGAAGCACTTGATCTCCTATCGGTACGATCCGAAGCCCATCGACATTCAGAAAAAAATCAATCCCTGGTCAAAAAATGGATTGATCCATATGCGAGAAAAATTTATATATACATATGTTCCGGTGAAACCGGATCTATTGATCAGGAATCGATTTTCTCCGATGAAAAATGATTTATGCGTCTTCGTCTCACCTAAAGCTTTCATGTACTCGTCGAACTTTTCGCTCGATTGGAGCTTGTAACGCTTGCCCAGGAGACCGGTTAGTATTTCCGACGACATCGTTCGATCTAGCACCGACAACTGCGGGAACGGGACTGACTAGCGGACCCGAGACCCGACCGGTTTGCATGCCTTATGCTCGCTTCGGCCATTGATTTGACTTTATATCGTATAGGTAGGACGAGTTTATCGTCATACAGCGGAACTACTCGGTTCCGCGTTGAAAACAGTGACGAGAGAAGTAAACTTTGAAGTTTGACCCACCCGTTCGCGCTATTTATAGACACCGCGAATTATCATCCGAAATGACATCACATTAGCGTATATGAATTACGGCCGCTCCGATGACAAGTAAAAATCTTCTTTTTGCAGCAAGATATTTTTTTTTAATTAAAATAAGACAGGACTTTTGTATTAAATCCGATCCAGCTGACATTTTCGCAAGTAATGATTTGCATCGGTCGAAAAATACACATTTATCGCGAAATGTCAGAGCCTATTCGTCATCTTGGATAATCAATTACAACGTTTATTTGAATAACAAATTAATCACGTTTTTTTTTTTTTAGGAGAGCAATTGTCTGCTCTCTGCAAGGACGAGGAAGTAATTATCTTAGCCCGGTTTAAACCGATTCAATTAAAGGTTTCATGATTCGCGATCGCCGATCGCGCTTGACGACGAACGTGCCACGAAAACGCTCCTTCAAGTGACCTCGAAAGAAAAAATAAGTGAAAAATACTCTTATCTCGCCGCCGCGGATGATAACGAAATTACAGGTTTGCATTTGAGTGATGCAAGTGTTGCTTATCGATCTCACCCGCGCCACCTCGGCCGCGCTTCTCGGAAAAAGTGACGAACGCCGAACGCCACCACAACATTCCACCGACGTAACCGGGCAACGCGTCGGAAGACGATGCGTCTAGACTTGCTCTCTTATTTAATTTCCGGCGAACTGTTCTCCCGAAGATTACCGTAACGACGTCGAGCGGGGGAGTGGGAAACGTTGATCCGTCCGTCAACGGTTCTGCCTGCCTGCACCGACTTGCCTCGTGCCGACGTACAATTTGCGATTCTACCTCCCCAGTAAACACCGAGCATCAGTTACGTCACATTTATGTTATCATTTCTCACTCACCATATAAATGCAATATAATACACATGTTGTGTTGCATTAACAATTTTCAGTGAGAAATTATTACATAGATGTAATGTAATTGATGCTTGGTGTTTACTGCAATGGGCTTGTCCCCCAAGCCTTATTATAACACTTGAACTTTTGGAGACTTTGACATCGAATAAAAATCGCACAAAAATTTATCGTATGATAATTATCCAGGGATGGCGGCTGATCTGTACAGCCGTTTGAGCAAACCCATGGACCCGAGCTCAATATACTATACAGACACACTCTCGCACATGTCATATATACACCCATACGTACACATTTTTGTAGATAACAGCAGTAACTATTTGAGGAAAAGAAGAAGCGAAATACAACCTAATTTAAATAACAGACTCCTAATGCTGACCTATTTGATAAATGAAACAGTATAGCGAAAGCTTCTTTCTTATTTATATCTCGTAATTAAAAAATAATAATTAATAGATTAGCATCTGCGGATAAAATTAAAATGGTAGAGCAAAAGAGAAACATGGGGATTATATGCGCCGTTATCTAGTTCTTCAGTTCATCCGAAGTTAATAAACATCAGATAAGCGGATAAAATTATCAGTCTCGATAAAACCATTAACAGAGTTTTCCTTTCCTCAAAAAACCAAGTGTTTGTGTCCAAAGGTGTTTCTCTGCTTCCAGGAACGGAATCTAACGCGATTTCCGTTATTTACAAAAGGATAACACATGGTAGATTCGCAAATTTCATATCGGCACGAATCTTGCGCTCGCGTGATTCGACTGATAATTACGGAATTTTTTTCAATTTATTAATTCCGTTGATGAATTAATTCAAGTGTTGAATTAGACCGCAATCAGGCAGTCCGCGGCACACGGTCGGAATTAAGGTCCAGGTCAGGTCGTTGGACGGAGGCGAGGCGTATATAATTTAACGTATTAAAATTGATTAATGTCCCGGGCCTCATTGATATCTCGCTAATGCACAAACGAGTTTAGCAGCTAATTAACCAATTAGGCGTACGACGAAAGTGCTCGGTAGGCGGAAGTTACCTACATCGAATTTACGTTTGCACTTTCAGGCGATTGTTCGCAAATTGAGTAACGAAACTATACAGGTCGCTGAATTATACGATTCTCTCTCGATCATCTGTCAAAATCGGTATTATTTTCTCTCTCTCTCTCTCTCTCTCTCTCTCTCTCTCTCTCTCTCTCTCTCTCTCTCTCGTCGGTACTATTTCTATTCTTTGAAGCACCCCCCTCCCCTCTCTGAAATTCCGTGAATGAACGAAGTGTTAGTGTCTCTTCGAGGGCTTCTCTAATGTTTACCCCGCAACTTTTCACGTGCACTTTCCACATATTAGTCACGGGCGGGGTGTTTGTTCACGGTTCGTACACGCACATGAAATTGCCGATGGTGCCGGCTCGCCACGCGAGCGGAACGCGCAAACGAAGCTAACGACAGATCTCATTACGATAATAATACAGCTTGCTGTAATATGTGTAATCGTTTGCTGCTATGCTGCTACTGTAAGAGAGCAATTTACGTTGCGCAGCGCCTATACGTACGTTGCCCGAGGATTCCTTTTGCGTTTTACGATATGTCATTGTTTTACTACACAAAACTCTTAATGGTTTTCTTACTTATATTTATAGTTATCTTTCCTATAATTTGTAACGGTAGACTTGGAGATTCCTCAGAGATTTTATGTTGCTAATTGAGAGTATCCAAAGCGATTTAGGCAATTTATGACTTCCCAGGAAAACATTCTCCATATATAATTACATTAAAAATACGTTCATGTTTTTTTTCTTGTATATGTGATTCTTGTATAAGTATTTCTTAATATTTTTCTTGTACATACAAACGGAGATTATTCGAGAGAAAAAATTAGACATGTCCGACATATATATAATTATAAGAATTTTTTTCCTAGATTGTCTCAGAGTTTACTTTTAATACTAATAGAATTCTTATAATTTTATGTGTTGTGTAATAAGAAAAACGTTCAGAGAAACAAAAAAAAACATATGTAAATTATGAATCCATATGCAAAAATTTTTTACAGCAACCTGACATGAATCATTGATCGTCTGAAGCGGACTTTATCCTATTCCTTGTCAGATACAAGCAAAATTACTTCCTTTTAGATTTCTATCATGAATAGAACCGCGCAATTTTATCGCATTTTAACGTAACGAGGTATTCGCGGTTAACACTGAGCACAGAGTGATATAATCCAAGGTTTTCAGAAAACTGCGTTAAAGAATGACAAAGGAAGAAACTTGTTAAATATTGCGCAACATTGCGCATCGATATCCGATTGCCGCCACACAAACGAAATCCGCGAGAGAAATTAATTGTAATTGAATAACGTGATAGAGAAAAAGAGTTTAGTGGAAATCATAACAATGACGTTATAAGAAAACTCAACGACACGTGGTCAGGTCAGGACCTAAGCGGATCGAATCGTAAAAAAGTTTCGAGTCGTAAAACAGCATTTATACAACCGACAAAGAACATTGAGTCGAGACTGTCGAGAGGATAGTTTTTTCTAATTCTCAAGTTTCTCACGTCGAGTTTTCCACTAATTTTTCACGTCGATCACGCGCGCATTCTAAATAAACATTTCCGCTGCACTTGGAACGGCCGAAACGGTGCCAAAAGACGCCGCAAGAGCGTTCGATTACGTACCGAGCGCCTTCATGAACTCGTCGAAATTCTCGCTGCTGAAGAGCTTGTAACGTTTCCCGAGGAATTCGCTCGACATGGTGATCGACCGGACGAAGCACGCGGAGAACGAGAAGACGAGATAAAAACAGATCGGCGACGACCGGGGAACGTCAGGCGACACAGCCGGGGGACCACTGAACACCTCCTGGTCGATCGGCGCGATTACAAGAACTGAACGGTGAACAGGAACGTTAGGTCGTCAGGATGCGGAGTGTGCAAGCTGGTGCGAGCGCGAAAACTCGGTAGTCTCGGTACTCGGTCTCCCTCAAACTCCCCAAAGCTGTTCCTCTCTTTCTCTCTTTGCCTCTCTCCTCTCATCTCTTTCTATCTTTAGCTCTCCTTCCTCGTCCCACGCACGCCAGACCGCCAGACTCGTCGCTCGCTTGTTCTGGCTTGTTCCGCTATCGATACCGAACCGAGGCACACCAAGGAGGGTCGCGCTCCCTCTCACAGCACTTCTTCCTTCCCCCTTGCGCTCGGAACCGCCCTTTTCCCCTCACGTTAAACAGCTGCATCTCTCTCGGCTCTTTGGTCCTCGGTTCTCTCTTCCCTTTCGGTCCTTTCGCGGTTCTTTCGCTTCACCCTTCCACTCCATCGCCAAGCACGAAACTTCCCCGTCTCGCTCCCACCCTCCCACCCGGAGTTTCCCCCTCCTCGAGATCTGTTCTTCGCAGCTGCGAGAGCTGCGAGTCCTACTTCCTACGTTCCTACCGTCGTCCTACCCTGTGTCCTGGCTTGCGCAACTTTCTCGTCTTTCGTCTACCTTGGCGTTGCGACACGTCGATTCTTCGTTTAGCCTCTTGTATGTACACGCGCGCGTCATGCGTAGGAGGAAAAAAATGACCAAGATATTTATCGAGTCAATTAGACTTTTATTTTTAGAATAAAACTAATTTAACTGCTGATGAAGTTACTGCAAAATATTCGTTGATTTCACAATTGCGATTATTACTGCAATCGTGATTTATTATGTTACCTCAGCGTATAATTTTAACGACGCTAGCCGGAAGTATCGTAACTGCAATTTTTGAACGACAATTTCCAAGTTGCACATAGATAAGAAAGTGCTCTACTACTACTACTACTACTACTACTACTACTACTACTACTACTACACACTACTACTACTACTACTATTAATTAAATAATTGTACAAGTAACAAGCGAAAAGATGAGCTTCGAGAGTGCAACGCGGTTGCATTTAATTATTTGCATTTAATTTTTATAAAGACTCGATAATGAATTAAACAAGTAATAAGCGAAAAGGTAGGATTTGAGAGTGCAGTGCAGTTAACAGTGCATAAATTAACGTCATAACAATCCGTAATTATCAATAAGATATATAATGTACATCGATGCATAGTTTATTGATACGTTATTTTATTGATAAATAAAGTATGTTATACATCAATGTTTAATTATGTATTCTATTGATAATTAAAAATTGTTATAATGTTAATTTACACACTATTAACCACGTTGCACTCTCAACCCATCCACCTTTTCGCTTATTACTTGTTCAATTTTATTATCGAAAGTCCTTAGGTAATTATGTAATTAATTCAAATAATTAAGTTTCGCATGTTTTCTATTTCTGTTTTGGTCATAATTACTGACTTTTTCGCAGATGTAAAAAAAATTCCTCTTGCAGGTTGCGAAAACTACGTGATAATATGTACGTAGTTTTTTTCCTAAACAGAAAAAAAAGAAACTATATTTATGTAAGCGAACCGAAACTCTATCGCCTTTGACTAAACAATTCGTAAATATTTATGGATGGATTTTTTTTTCGCAAGTTTCGAACAAATCCATCCATAAATATTTACGAATTGTTTAGCCGAAGGCGATACAGTTTCGCTTAAGTAGTTTCCTTTTTTTCCGTTTAGGAAAAAAACTACGTAAATATTATCACGTAGTTTTCGCAACCTGCAAGAGAAATTTTTTTTTTTAACGAACGGACGCATTGTGCGTGTCGGCAAAATAAACGCCGGCACGTGAGTCACGTACAACATATAGCGCGGTTGTTACGATTTATCTGCAATAATCTGTATCGCGCGCGGTGAGAGAGCTCGCGGGGTTATCATGGGAATCGCGAATAATGACTTCCGTATCTCCGACCGCGCGCGCGTACGGCGTTAATCGCGCTTTCGGATATATGAGTATGAGGGCCGCGTTCGAGGAACGCGCTATTATAGCGCTATTTGCCTATTCTATCTTTGTTTTACATCTAATGAGCGATAAAGATAGAACGATGCGGTGTAGCGCTAATAGCGCGCTCTCCGAACGCAGCCGAGCTAATTCCAAGTTCAACAACGGTGAGCGGCAAAGTCGAAGGTGCACTCCTCGAACTTGACATGCGTGATATGCCCGAGGTACACACACACACACACACACACACACACACACACATCGGACGATACGAATGCCCTCATCTCATTGGTCGGGCGGATCAATGCGCGCGACTTGACGACGAATCGTTCGTACGTTCGAATAAACGGCTAATGGACACTCGCAATCTCTCGTAATCCTCTCGTAATTGCGCTCAAAGTCCTGCTTACGCGTGTGGGCGTCATGCTGTATTATTTAAGTATACTTCGATTCACGTACGTTCGTACGCGCGGAAGTCCCATTTGTCGCGACGCTCACACGTGTAAAAACGTCGCCGCGCGACTCATTTAACTTTCCGATGAGCTTCTGCATACGTTGGGCCATCAAGATATAGTATAATACGCCGACCTTTGAAAGTCAATTTAATTCCGTTTCTTTCTTTTCTCTTCGTCATTGCTGAAACTATCGATTAGTTCTGTATTAAGCGATTTTTAAATAAAAGGGTAGTAAAAGGACGAGAATTCATGAATTATTTCTTTCAACGAGCAGAAAATCCGGCGAACGAGACCCGAGACGCGTTAAATTTTTCAACGACGCCCCAATCTCGTCTGGATCTGGATATACGAAAAGAAGGCCGGCGTGACGAAAGTGTGACGCGTCGCTCGCGTCACTCGCGACGCCACGTCTGATCGCGGTGGCGTCGATTTCGTCGCTCGCGATCCCGCAACGCCCGCCACGGCACGGTCGATAACGGTGCCGGGTGCGGTGGAAACGCGTCGACGTTGCCGTAATCACGCGCAGCACACGCTCGTCGGACGCGCGGACGATGTCGCGTAGCAACACGTGAATTCCGACAGCGACGGGCACGGCGCGGCGCGGCGGAGGCTTGGCAACGTCGCGGCGGCGCGAATTCCGCACTCGCCGTCGAAGGGTGTATGTATGTACATCTCCCGAGCCGAGTCGCCGAGTCCCGGTGCCATGCCGGCGCGAGCACTGCGAATCGGCTGGAGCGTTCGTCGGCGCACCGACAACGCTTGATTCTTCAAAGGGACGTCTCGCGAGGCCAACCAAGTGCCTCGTCGTTTGCGAGAGGAACGGCACATAGCGCATCTTCGCCTCGCTTGTCGCACCGAAATATATCTTTCGCTCTGTCGTTGCCCTTTATTTTCGAAACTCCTTGCCGGGATGAAGTTGTCCGCTCTCTCCCTCTTACTTCCATACACTCGCTCCATCGCTTACTTCCTCTCGTCGGCCAATTTCACCCACGTGAAGCGAATGGGGGAGATCTATCAACGCACTATTCACAGTTCGCTATCTTAAAGCGGTTTTTTTTCTACTTTAACTTCTTTCTTTCCTACATCGTTCCTACATCGTTCACGTACGTCTCAGGTTTCGTTTCATGGTAAACCATTTACCCAACTTGCGAATTACTTAGACTCGCGGTTTGCTATACCGTTTTGCTAACTTTGTTAGCCTGATGCTATTACTATTCGCGAAGCACTTGCGCTAGTGTTATTTGTACAGTTGGAATCTTTTTTCCATTGTACGACAAGGGACGCTTTACACTTGTTTCGCACTTTTGCGGAAAATAGCGACGCGATGTATATATATATATATATATATATATATATATATATATATATATATATATCCAACGAGGATATACATATTATTCTAAAACGGAGCAGAACTACGGAAACTCTCGCATCAATATTCCTGCATTACAATTAAATCGTGTGCCTACAAATGTCTTAGCGACTTCCTGTCGCGCGACTGCTTTTATTACTTTTCTTATTACGCAGGAAGCGGAAGTCCGGGAGTCTTTCGAGAGTCATTAATGATTCCATTTCGATCATTAACTTAGAGGAGCCGTGATTCAGTTTTCGATTCTATTCGGCAAACACACGATTATAGACTATAGGCGTGCGCTCGCGGAAACTTAAAAAGCATATGGATCCTTCCTGCCGAGTCATTCTCGCGCGGTGCTCCCGAGATATGATTTTCTGCGCGCCTGGGTCGCACGTGCGTGTATGTGTGTGCACGCACGGCGAGAGTTATTATACGGCGACGCGATTCCGCCGTTCTTTCGGCCCGCTCTCGGCCCGCGGCGGCCCTCGGCGCGGCCTCGCCGACCGAGCGGGCGAGCGCCGCGCCGCGCCGCGCCGCGCCGCGCCGGTCTGGCAACGTCGCTCGCGGGCGGCATAGATTCCGCTCCGCAACCGCAACCGCACGTTTGCCGCCGGGCCGCCATGATACCAAAGCCGTGCTGGCCGTGCAACGGTTTCTCCGCAGTGACGCGCAAGCCGCTGCCGACGACGCGACACGATAACGTCGCCCGGGCCACGACTGCGGCTCCGTTCCGTTGCCGATTTTTCGATCACTTTATACGCAATATTACCGATTGACCGGTGACCACCGCGGTCTTGGTGGAAGGTACGACGCGGTAGGAGCACCGCCGATCGATCTTTTTCGAATTTCAAATCCCTCGCGAGGAATTTGGGAAATTATTTTTTCGCCGTCTCGTTATCTGAATTAAGACTCTCTCGATCGTGCTGCAAGGGACTCCAGCTCGATTTCCAAGAGATTTCGCGAAAGTATATTGTTCGAACAGTTTCGCCACGACCGCGAGGTGCGAGATCGAAGGTTCGAAAGGCGAAAGGACTATCGGGCGAAGGAAGGAATTGAAGGAAAGAAGATCTTCGGAGGCTCTATATGAACATGTTCGACACGGAAAGGTTCATCGAGGAAATAGAGAGGCGTCCAGCGATCTACGATGTGAATCGCGGCGAGTACAACGACCGTAACGCCAAGATGACCGCGTGGGACGAGGTCTGCCAGGTGATGGTACCGAATTGGGCGCGCTTGACGGACGAGGAGAGAAATGTGGAAGGTATATAGTATAGCGTGGCCGCCGCAATTGATCGATCCGGATTCGTTCGGCCGCGTCGCGTCGCCGCCGACCACGGCGGAAATCCGGTAAACTTAGAATTGCCGCGAGTCGATATTTTCCGCGCGATCGGCTTTGCAAACGATTGAAGTCGTGTTGAAGACGGAGAAAATAATTGAACAGAGACGTTCGGGTGAAAAAAGTTGGACGGAGGTGTCCTCGTGTGGCCTCAAATTTTGATAATAGATTGGGGGGAAATGCACTGCAGTCTTGCTATTGTATATGTATTAATTAAATTGATATTGTATAGCGTGTTTTATCAAATTTCTGTTTTATAGATATTTATTTAAAAAATAGGTTGAAAATTATAGCCTTCGTAGTTCTTCATTTTTTCTTACAAAATCTTTTGAAAATCTTATAAAAGAAAGATTAGATATTTGAAAAATTGTTATTATTTTGCTATATCTTGTTAAAGGATGAAATTTTAATTGTTGATTTATAATAATTTGTAGAGAAAAATTTGCGCGGGAAATGGAGGAACATACGGGATTACTTCATGAAAGAGCTCAAACTTCAGAAGTCGCAAAAGTCTGGACCCGCCGGGCGAAAACGAAAGAAGTACATGTACTTCGATCGATTGTTATTTCTCCTGCCGACAGTGGAGAACAAGAGGTAGTATCAGTTATCGTCGGAATTAAACGGCAAACGACCGATGTTCGCACGGCTAAATTTAACCGTCTTTTAGGGGTTCCGCAACCATTATTAACCCCTGCAAATCGGAGGAGAGCGAGGGTGAGATGGACAATCCCGTGATCGAAGAGTACGACCCCCTTACACACGGTGCTTCCATAACTGGTAACCGGGAGTATCTTCAGGCGGGTACTCCCTCGTACAAGGTGTGTCCGCGTTATTCGAAACAGCAGCTCTGCGAGACGTCCTTCACGCCCTTCGACAATGAGATACACGACATCCTCTCATCGCACAGCAGTCAGCGCGTTACCCTTGACGAGGACGACTACGACAAGATGTTTCTTCTCTCGCTGCTGCCGATTATCAGGCAGGTGCCGGAGGAAAAGAAGCTGGATGTCAGGATACAAATACAGCAAGTTCTGGCGATGGCACTCCGTCCATCCGATAATAAATAAACGTTTGGTACGTTTTATTTTTTGGAAGGAGGAAGAAGGGAATCAAAATGTATCATGTAGAAAAAGATTTTGTATCGATTTATATTATATATGAATATTTTTTTCTAGTCTGTCCTTTTAATTAATATTTTC
Source organism: Temnothorax americanus (assembly GCF_048541705.1). Lineage (NCBI taxonomy): Eukaryota > Metazoa > Arthropoda > Insecta > Hymenoptera > Formicidae > Temnothorax > Temnothorax americanus. The sequence goes on from NW_027509391.1 coordinate 1,395,641, forward strand.
TTGGATTCTTGTTACAAATTTGTTTTATAAAGATAGTGGAATAAAATCTATTTTAAGTTTTAGTCTAATTTAATTTTATTAGATATAAGATAACACATATTATTTCATTTATTATAGTCTTAATTTTTATAAAGTTTACGCTCGGTAAAGTACTTTGATATTTAAGATTTAACGGTAAATCGATAATTGTAGGTATAGCGTACTTATAGTAAGTACAATAATTGCGCAAACTTGATGAGTTGTAACAACAAAAACGCGGATTGTATCGAAATAAGTTAGCGTAAATTATAATTATGGAATATTCTTGGATACGCGTAATGGATAAATTTTATACTTTATACTTTAAAGTAAGCATGAACATAAATACTGCGCGCGTCTGTGATATATATTAAACTCTACTCGACAATCGAATAGACGACGTCATACGCGCAATATGACGCAGTCTTGTCATGCTAGGATAATTCAATTGAAATATATTACATATCGTACATTTTATTCTTTACGTTCCTATTACATAGTCTTTTTTGCATTTTTATACCTGAATTCTATCATATCGTAAATTTATTTTTTATTAAATCATCAAAATCGTTTCAGTTTAATTATTTAAATTAAATGTATCAGATCCATTTACCAAATGCGATAACTTATCGATGGCTACGGATTTTATCCAGCGTCGCGATGAAGCATGGAATATCATCAGTAGAGACTAGCAAACTTCTTACGTTACCGATATTGGATAATATCACAATTTTTTTATCAATTATTACAATAAAGCGATAAATATTGCTCAATTTATATAATTTAATAATAATTAATCATCTTGTGTTTTTTTTGTTACTAAAATATGTTATTTAATATAGATATTTTTTTACCGCATGATGATATTTGATTTTGCAAGTAAAGATTGTGCCGTAAATTTCAAGATTACATCTATACGTGAGCTTTTAAACGATAAAGAACAATATATTGTTTAGCTCGCAGTTGCAATACACAATATATATAATATTTATTTTCTTTTTTTACAGGTATAAAATCCAAATCTTTAAAACCATCCCAGTGAACACAATAATGCGTCCCAAATCAGAACATATGGACGTCTTAAAGACGTCGGTATGGCAGGAAAAAGAGAAAGAGAGGGGTTTGCGAAATTGTTTTTTATTTATTTGGAATTTACATCGATTTTTCTCACTTTAAAAAGAATATGCCAATCAACGTGTTCCTTTGTTAAATTGTTCGTAAAAAGCGGCGGTCGGTTGAGTCTTATAAACGATACGGTTCAGGTATTCCTGATGTTGCTTCTGCTGCTCGGCAAGCCGCAAATTCTCCTCCGCAATTTTCTTGTTGAGCTCCCTAGAAGAATATAACGTAGCACTTAAGGTGACATTTACCCGTTTAAACACGAAATTTGAATATCACAGAATTTTCAAACAGATTTAAAAACTCGTAGTTTTTTTCGAAATATATCATTAAAAGTAATATTGTTATAAAATACATTTAAATATCTTTTCAAACGATAAGAGAAATGTTGAGTACGAAATTAGTTTTAGGATCTTACGATTTTCTTTGATTTAATTCGCACTCATACGAGTATGCTGTTTGAAGATGCGAATCCATTAAATGATCCCAATCCTCGTTGATACGTTTCTCTTCCAGCTTGATTTTCTGAAAAGATGAGTTAGATAAAAGTTTCCTCACATTAATTAAAATTAATAGTTGTAAGTGGATTCATAACTGCCAGTGAATATTTGAAATGCGTTGTATTAAATAAAAAACTTTTATTTTAAATATATCATGCGTGACATCGTGAATCCGCCGTGATGTCATCGATTGACGCGATCCGTGACGCATCCACAGTTTTGGCCTTAGTTGTCATTAACGTGTATTGTTATGATTATATATCTGATTCTTATATATCTGATTATCAAACTTTTTAACCCGACATTTTTCATATCGCAATTAAGAAATGAGCCTGAAGTAATGCTCTGTTTTAGGTACTGAAGAACATTAAGGAACAATAAGGAGATTTAATTCAAAATATAGATGATACAAAAATGTGTACTTCTACAAATTCTACAGTACTACTTATACTAACATGAATCTCTTCCATTTGCTGTAACTGAGCATCTCTGAAGACCTTCAACTCGTCCGCAGTCATGCCCTTGTATCGGTCCGCCAACGGCTTGCACGGACCGCGGGTGCTCTCAGCTTGTTCCCTAGCCTCGGTGAGGAAATCTCCAGTCACGTGATTATAAATTTCCGCTTTCTTGTCCTCCTCATCTTGAACGGCTTCGCAGTGACGGCGATGCTGCTGCTCCTCGGCCTGCAATCGAGCGGAAATAAATTCCGCGGAACCATCGCGGAGCGTCGAAGGATATAAGGGCCAGGGACGCGGTCCGCGAACCAGGCGAAGGGGCGGGAAGTAATTAACGCGAAGCAAGAGTACGAGAGGAGGTAGTAGGGAGGGAAAAAAAATGAAATCGACGGCACTTTGTTGTGGTTTATCGGGGCAAATTATCGCGGCACTTTGCACGATGATGTCACGAGGTTATTATTCATCGACCGCGAAAGAATCACGTAGGCGACTTTTATATCCCGCGGCGAGTTAAAATGCACACGGACTGCACAAAAAAGTCACATCGCGTCTTTTGTTACGTTTATCTGTGTCGCTTTATTACTGCGAGCGCTCTTCGATCACATTTGTTCTCTCGAGAAAGTTAATATACCAGCGACAATATCTGGAAAAGGAGACATCCTGGCAGTAGCGTAAATTAAAAGTCAATCTATCAATTCCTTATTCATGCATGTCGTAATGCTGTAATTTTTAAATGCACGAAATTTCGTTAAAAAATATCAGGTTAGCATTTATTTATATAATGGATAATTATATGTACCTTATCAGTAATCAAAGGTTGATACAACATTAATTTACGCACTGCTAGCCGCGTTGCACTCTCAGAGCCCACCGTTTTACCTGTTACTTGTTAATCTATTTATATCATCTAGTCATCTCTCTAGTGTTTGTTTAAGAAGACAAATTTAGACTTTCCCGCAGTAGCTTTTATACTTACGGTATATCAGGTCAGGCCGGAATTTTCCTACGAGAGGCGTGACGCAAAAAAAAAGAGGACAGACTATTACATATATTAGGAAAATTGAAATCGGAGGCAAACAAACAGGTAGCGTATATTCTAATGTGTCAACACCATCGTGTCAAATATAATAACGCTCGGATCGATCGCTTCATTCGATGTAAGTGGGCGCGTATTCAAATATATATGTGTTCTTATCCTCAATCGGACATGATCAAGGGTTAGCCGACTGAAAAAAAAAAACCCGGTTTCTTTCCGCGAAGCGGTTTAACAAAAACACTACCCTTCTCGAGCATCCATCTTACTCGCCGGATCTGGCTTCCTTCTATCTTCGTCCAGAGATCAAATCGGTCAAAGGAATCCATTTTTTGCCGATAGAAGACGCGAAAGCAAAAACGACGGAGTCACTCGACTAGACAGCTGTACAAATCGCGAAATAGCAGCAGCTGCTGCTGCATGCCATTTGGAATGGGACCGGGAATCATCTTGAAGATCGTACGGTTGATTTTATCTAATTTGTTAAATAAATTGAGCCTCGTCCGCTTTCTCGCGTCGGGTCTAGATCAAAGGCGCGCGAATAGAGAGGATCCTGCGTGTACCAGAGCGCGATTAAATGTCGCCGTCGCTTCGTTCAGCCTTCGCCGGCATTCCTCCTCCATCCGCGTCAACATCATCGCGCGCTTGTCCCTGGAGAGGACGACTTCCCGATAGGCATCCTCGGCGTCTCGTCGTGCCTTCTCAGCCGCCTCGCGCTCCTCCTTTTGCCTTTGTATCCACCAACGCATCTGCTCTCTCTGCGCCTTCAATCGCTCGGCAAGATTGCGATCCTCGCCCTCGAACCTGTACAGCCGTAATATTTCATCGTTCCTCCTCTCTTCCGCGGCGTTACGCTCATTACCATCGCGCCAGGGTGAGCAAGCTGCGGGGTAAATTATCCGCGCGAGAGGATCTTTTGCCCCGAGAGAGAAAAAATATCGTTATATACCGTATACGCGCGATAGGTCGTGGTTTACAGATCGCGGAAATTGGTTGTTCGAGATTTTAATTACGAGAATCTTAATAAAGACCGAGGAGAGTCATCGGGAGTGCAGGAAACAGAATAACGAGTTTCGCAAGCATTCTTCTATCTTAACTTCTGGAAAGTCCGAGATAAAAACCTCTCCGCGACTTTTCTCTCCCGATTGCACCACTCATTGTTGGCGGTATTAATCAGGCTATTTACGCACTTCTGAGCGGACGCTGCTCCCAAGCTCGGATCGTCGCCGTTGTCGTCCACGCGCGCTGGAAGCGATTTTTTTAACGCCTCGGGGTCGTACAGGTCGTAATCTCGACGGTCCTCCGCTCGCTGATGGACTTGTCGGTAGGACTCGACCTCCTTGTTTATTCTTCGCCTTTCCTGCGAACAGGGAAGCGTTTATCTCGATTCCTCCGGGTATTTCGTTAGTGGCACGTGACACCGAAATCGTGTGCCAGCTCGGGTATCGAGCGAACATTCCCGCGTAATTATCGGCATTGACGGCACTCAATTACCTCCTCCTGCCGTCTCTCCAAATGCACGGCATGCTCGTTGCTGCGAATGAGTGCCTCGTCCAATTGGCATTCTTTCGCCCGTTCCCACTCGCGCTGCTGCTTCTTTTCCTCGACTTGCTTATCCAAGAACTCCTTGTCTATCTGCAAATGTCAGGGAAACAATCGCGCGAATCCTATCGCATTGAGAAGCGTGCAACTTCCCAGATTGTTAGATCAATCAAGTGTCGCGTTACGCTCTCCGTCAAATTACGCTTGTGGAATTTACCGGTTAGGGATATTGGGAAACAGCAGAATCAGTCGAAGCAAGATTCTCGATCAATTTAGCCGAGAGTAGATTGTAACAGATTTAATGGTAAATGTCAGTGGTAAAAATCACAAAGAATCTTCTTAATTAATTAGGAAAACGCGAGCTAACAAAATGACTGAATTCAAGAATTAAATCAGATTTGATCGAAATAAGATATGAAAGTCTAACAAAGGATGGAACACTCGGGGGACTGGATATACTTACTCCAATTTTTCTAACGCGAGGATTAAAGATGCGCAGTTTCCTCGCTTCTTCGATTCGTCGTTTGCGTTCTATAGACGCAACGATCTTGAGATCCTCCGGAGTAGCGCGTTGTTGAAACTTAAGCATTTCGGATATTTTTCACGGAGAATCTGAAAAGCGCGGTTTTTTTTTACGACGGCAAGGTTACACGAGACCGAAAGCGTGAACACTGAACATATCTAGACTTTTCGGTCGGTCGGGGTCGGGAATCGAAACTGAAGTTTCGTTACCATGGAGAGTTTGCCAGTCGAGGAGGGTCGCACGTCGCACGTAGCCGTAAATTCCAGCTGCATGGTATTTATATTTATATGATAGGGAGAGATAAGCGCGTATATCGCAGTACGTTTGACCAGTTAGAATTCAAATAATAATATCTCAGTTAGTATCGCGAATTGCCCAATCAAGCGGAATTAATCATTAATTTAGGAGAGAAAATGAACCCTAACGAGAGTCTATACGAAGCGAAACGTAAAATACGCGATAATATAACATGTCAATTTTTTATCGTAATTTTACGTAATCCATGTGTTATAAGATCAATGAAAGCATTAATGATGCTTTAAAGGAACCATTAAAAAATAATAAACGAATTTTTAAATGCTCCAAGAACGCTCCAGATTTCAACAATGTGAGTTTATCGCTTCCAAAAAGTACTTTTTTGCGAGCGAGTTTATCGTTTTCTGGATCTATTTTAATTCTCCTCCGCTTGGCAGGCGTTTCTCTTTGACGGCTTTTTCAAGCCCCGGAGGCCTTTTTGCTCTCGTAATTATGGCAACACGATCAATACCCGGTGATCGGAATGTTGCCGCTGCGCGGCGTTTGACTTCGACCATGTGATTATCTGTCGAAAAAAAAAATATTAAGAGATAATTATTCAGTTTATGATAATTATTCAGCTGTTAGAGAGACACTGAGAGACACCCGTACGGGTGTGTCACGTGGGGAGCAGCTGTCGATGGTCGGATGGTATAAACATGTGTACCGCATTGTTATCTGTTGATTTCGTGAAATCCATCTTATTCTCTTCCGTTACCGTTAAGTACGCGCGCTGCGCCGATCCAATTTGTCATCGTATTATTGCGGCGACACGCGCGATAACGAAAGCAGAGAGGAGGGGTCGTGTCGATAAAACATTTCAATACGGTTAGCCGTATCTCTGCCTTCGATAAAACGCCTTGCAACTCTCACGAGTCCGGAGGCCATCAGCCGCAGGGTCGCGTAACCCCTAATCGCGGTTGTTTACTTAACAAACGCGACGGTAGAACGGTATATAGTATCTTTATTTTAATTAGCGATCCCTGATTAAGCGTCGATTGAGCTGGCAGATTTTGTGGAACTGTTTTGACTCTGAAACGTCACGCGCGTAATAAAGTAGTAGTTTGATTAAGGCTCCTGCTGCCTTGGCTCGTCCAACGTTGACAGTAAACATTACTTTTGGCAAAATTATAAAGAAAAATAATGTTAAAAAGTTAAATTATTCTTGCAATGTACAGCATCATTTGTCGTTTTAGTGTAGTGTTTTTATATATAACATAATTATCGTAGTATTAAAGTATATCGAAGACTCCCATTTTGTTATAATTTAATATGTGAAAGCAAAAATTTTTTTATTTCAATTCGACAGCTTGTTTTTGTTCTTGATTAGGCACAATTCAATTTGACATTATACACACACATATTAGACTATTTATGGCTTGTCCAAACAAAAGAGCAATTTTCGATAAATTTTGAAAATCTATTCTATCAATTACAAACGTTATTTAATTAATTGATAAACATTTTTATTTTAATGTACGTTGCAAGAATTTTCATGATATATAATTTTCTCGCTTCTGACGTATCAATCCAAGATAGCTGCAGCGAGTAAATCGGAGCTTTAATTGGGGCATCTGGAAAGATTTATCGAATATGTTGACAATTTTCTCCATATCTTATACATTTATTTTTTAATTATTCTTAATCTCGTTCTGCTTTCTAAAAATTAATTGGGATTTTTAAATATAAGTTTCTCTAGAAAAGATGATCTATAATTTCTGCTAACAGGATAGTGTTCTATTTGTGTGCTGTATAAAAAATATGAGAAAAATTCGAGAATTTGAATACGTGAATGAAATATCTAAAAATTAAAATAACACGGATAAATAAAAAAACGAATCACAGATCGTGCAAAGTCTATATCGCATCGTTGTAGTCATCGAAAGAGAAAGGTGTCTCTCGATCATTTCGACGTCAACTTCAGGCCGGAAGTGGCGTTCGCGGCAAGCGGAATGAGCGGGCGAATCGCGGATCAATCGCGCTGATCGCGGATCGCGCATACCTCAGTCTCGCTTGATTAATTCCCCCCGAGGGAGGGTGGGCGAACGTGACGCGGCCCTTTTCGTAAGATCGATCACCACCCCCGCGTTACGATATGGAGCGCCGTGAAAACGCCGTTACAATTTTAATCAGGCGAAAACCACGCCGCGATACGATCGATAGGGTGACGTATAGTTAAGTAATTCGGCCCGCGCGCGAGCCGTGCTCTCTACGCGAGAGTCCACTCCTCCCTAGGCCGCGAACCGCCATGTTCGCGGGTCGCGCGAGGTCGGCGCGGGAGGAAGGACGCGCCCCGTTCGCCTCGTGGTGAAAAAAAAAATCGCCGTTGACAAACAGAGTCTCGGTGAGCGCGCGATAAGGAGGAATCCTCTCCGCCTCTCGTCGCGCGCGGACGCGCGTTCGCGGCAATTGCGTCTTGCGTCGCGAGTTATTCATCAATCAGCCCGTCGGCCGTCGCGATATCGCGCGCGCACGCCTCGTCCCCCGTCCCCCCCCCTCGGGGGGAGAGAAGGAGAGGGAAGATGCGCTCGCAGCATGGCGAGACTCTCGGGCGCCTGCGTGGCAAGGTGACGTCATTGGAGAACCGGGGGCAGCTCGTCGCCCACCCGTCCACCAGCACCAGACATTCAGTCTCGCCTTGGCTGTCGAGGAGATTGTACGCGTTAAGTTTCTCTCCGCGATCGGCTCGCACTCGCGCTTTCCCGCGCCAACGAGCGGCCCGTCGCGTAAGTTTGACGTACCGCGCGATCGACATACCCCAGAATCGATACCGATCGCCGAGACACTCGGTCGGCGGAGGGCGGAACTGATCCAAGAGACGCGACACGCGACCGAAAGGAGGACTGAGGAGGACGCGCGCGCGCGAGCACGTCTGATTGACTAAATCGCGCCGGTCGTTCAACCCGGTGTGCGCGACTACGAATATTCTTACGCAACCGATCCGATCGGGAGAGATCGGGCGCGCGGAGGGAAAGTTTCTCCCAGCGACAGGGGGGGGGGCGCTAGTTTTCCTCGCCGGGAAAGTCGGAGCTCGCCAACCGCGGACACCCAAACGTGACACGTGCGACCGCCGCCGACCCGCGCGCGCGGTAGGAACGAACTCTCGGCGGCCGCGGTGCGTCTCGCGGGGGATGCGCGCCGTCGTCCTCAAGTAGAACCCTGCGCGCGAAACGGAACGGAGGGCCCCTCCTTCCATCGGGGTCCACCCGAAGTTGATCCCGGACGTGACAGTTGTTATTATTGTTGTCGTCGTTGTCGTCGTTGATTAATAGACTTTGCTATGCGCTCCGGGCTACGATTAGTATGAGAGGATGAGCTGCTCGGTGAAGATCTCTTGCGGCAAGAACTGGGGCTCGCAGCGCAGGATCGGCTCCCTCGCGGAGGAGACGAGCGCGTGCCCCGTCACCTGCGCCGGCGGCCCAGGCCTTCAGGCCGGTCAGTCGAACGCGACGTCGAGCTCGACGACCAACACCGTCGCCGTAGCCTTCAGCAACCCCGTCGTCATCACCACCACCACCACCAGCACCAGCACCGTCACCGCCGGTAATCAGAGGGTGGTCCCACCACGCCCCGTCAAGTCGATCGCCGCGAAGAAAGGGGAGGACACCACGAAGCTGCTCAAGTACGTCGACGATAACGTCATCGGCAAGAACGGCACGTTCTTCGGCCCGTTCGGCCGCAGGAAAGGTCAGTGATCAATATAGTAGACAAGTAGACCGTTTTGCCCCTCTGCCCCTCCGCGCATCCCCAGATACCCTCGGCCCTCGGCCTGCATGGCGGACGCCCCAAGAAGCGAGCCTTTCCACCGTATCGCCGTTCAGTTGCCCGATTAAGCGGGCCCTCTCCAACTTTGTAGCGAATCGTCGGGATGATCAGCACTCCCATGAAATTGAATACGCCCCCCGCTCTCAAGGCCGGAGATAATTTCTTAGCGATTTCTTTCAGCGCTCCGGAATTCTGCCTAGATTATTTGTTACATATATATATACCATCACGCGATCGTCTGCTGCAAAATTAAACATGTTTATACGCACTTATCTGGAGCAGCGATAAAATTAGATATTATCACGTATTGTTTACTATACCCAATACATTTTTTGCACTTCGAAATATCTATATTAATGGGATCATTCTTTCGTTGAAGCAATCTTTTTACTTGATATTTCTTTGACAATTTCCAAACTGTCAATAATTATTTACAAAGGAACGAAAAAAAAAAAAAACGGAGCAGAATTTTTCCGAGTTATTTTTAGAACTCGTCGCGTTAGAAGAAACATACCGTAATTATTACAAGACGCTTATAAAAGTTTGTTTACAAAGTCAAGGTGCGATTTTGTTGCTCCGAAGATCAAAGAAATACCAATGAGTCATCGGTGTCGTAATAATAGTATCGCCGTGTCGAGCTTCAAAATTCGGGACTGATATATAACTTTCTGATTATCTCTCTCGCGCGCGCCAGCCGGTTGTAAGTAAAGTGCGACCGTGACTAAGTAATTGTGAGAATTTGCTTCTCGAGTTATGTGTCGTGTGGTGTAAGCCTTAGCCCGCGCTCGATTGGGACACCCTCCAAGTGCCGCTGGCGTATATATCTTCCGTAATTCGATACTACCCCACGGAGCGGTAGCGCCCGAAACCCTTGCCGAAGTATCCCCAATTAAGAGCATAAAAGCCGTATATTTTTAGCCGCCGATCGATCGCTCGCGGAAGATTTCCTTGTTGACCCGCGCTCGATGCCGAATCGATATCGAGAGCCGATACCGCGCGGCTTCTTCCCCCGTCGAAAATTTCCCCTACGCGCCGTTCCGTCACAGTCGCTCGTTACTACTACTTGGCGTTCCCGCCCTTACAAAGGACGCGAACGCGGGCGAACGTATATAAATCGTGGGCCATATCTCTAATTAACTTGAGGTAACTCTTGACTGGAGCGCCAAGGATGTTTCCGCATAATTGGGAATGTTTCCCCAGTTTTTCTCTTTTTTTCGTGATAAAAATAGTATGTTTGTTGAAAATAAGTTTGCTACAGGACAACATCGTATATAAGAAGCCAAATTTATTGGATATATAAAAAAAGAAAGGACGTAGGAAGATATAGTAAACAAACATTTTCGACGATTTTCTTCTCCAGTTCTGACTTGACAGATTTTAAACATTTTTGAAATTTAAAATAGTAATGATATCGCTATGTTCTCCAGAATCTAGCTGAGTTTATTCGGATTCCTTGAGTTTTTGCAGTATTTAATTCTACTAGGAAGAACTTCTTTCTTCTCCGTAGTTCTATACTTTCGTGATTTAAAAGTATCGATCTTAGGAAAGAGTATTTGAAGAAAGAATTGCGATTCGAACTCGACACTTTCGGAGACGTCGACTCCTCGTGGCGAAGCACTCTGTGCTTCTCGCAAGTTTAGATTGCGCTGTTGCACAACGCACCAACATGCTCCTTTCACTTTTGCATCCAAACAACTTAACGATCGGTCGATGAGCGTAAAACCACAATGAACACACACACAGTCACAGTTGGCAAGTAATTTTTCTGCAATAAGTTCCCCCGAGTTGCAAAATGCTTGCCTTATCGAGCGCTTTTATCGTCTCGTCGGCACGTGTAAACACACTCCGCCGCTAAAGTTGTTCGGCGGTTTCGTGCGGCTGACCATCAGGCGTGTCATTGTCCGAGGATTACTTTGAAAGGCCACGTGCTACCTTGGAAACTCCATTCGTCGTCGCGATCAATAAGGCTCGCGTGAAAAGCGTCGCAGAGAACCTTGAACGCGGACGAAGGAGAGAGAGAAGGGCCTTCGTCGTATCTCATCGAACGAATCGTCGGTGGTTAACATCGCGATGGACGACGGACTATTTGGAGTATCGAATCGCGGCTTATTTGCGCGAAGTCGGTTCCTTCGAGCGTGCTCATAAATATCGTCGGGCTGACGTCATGCATCGCTCGGCGCGATGGCGACCTTAACTCTCTTTTTCGCGCGCGCTACATGGTTCTCTAACGCGGAATCGCGTGGCGGCTGGACGTCGCGGAGTTGCAATATCTTTTTTAACGTTACGGCGATGATCGACTTATTTGCTTAACGAAGTGAAAGTCTTGCAGAAAATGCGGATTGCGACTCGCGTGCGGAACGCGTCGGGGATCGGTAGTTCCTATCACAAATTTATGAGCTTACAACTTCTATTTATGGACCGAGGGAGATACTGTATCCTTTTCCTAATCAAGCGCCTATTCCTGGTCACGTGATTCGTGGCGGTTCTACGCGCGAGAGATGTTGGCTTGTATAATTCCGAACCCACGGATCGTAGACGTACTTACACCGCGTGTCGCACGTACACGAAACGATCTCGTGATCTCCTACGCGCAGTTCGTGACCTTCGTCTGTGGGCACGTGTCAATAAATAGCTGAAACCAATCGTGCGCTTACGCGGCTCCGTTTAGCGAACAGACGACAGCACCCTGCTTCGACCCGATCGTGCCTCGCTAATTCGATTTGCTCTTTCGACGGCACCCGGCTTTTTTTCCAAGCGTCAAAGCCGCTTATTAATGGCTCGCTCGCGTAATGAACGAGCGCAGCGACGTTTGACGGCAAACACCGTGCGAGTGGAGTATACTATACGTATCGTGTGACAACGTGATCTACGTAAAAATCACAGGAAGCACGGAGAGTGCTTCATCACGAGCCAACATCTCCGAAAGCGTCAAATTCAAAAGAAGACTTTTGTTTGAACATTTTTTTTCAAAGTCAATACTCTTTCGAGATCTATTGTAACACTTGTAGCGACTGTACATGCAATTTTTCCGAGGGATTTTGCGTTTGACAAAAAAATACGTGACACTACGTAACACTTCGCGATTACGAGCTATAAGGATTATTATACCGATGAGGCGAGAGGTAACACGTGTAAAAGTGCGATTTTATCGCTGAGAAAGCGCCAGACTCGTAACCTCGAGGAACCGCCGGGTTCGAGTCCACCTGATCAACAGGAACTTTTTATATTCCAAACTGCACCCCCCACACGAGTGGGGCTCCGTGCGGGGAAACTGGGCTATCTTTCGGAGGAGACATTAAATTTGAAATTGGTCGTCAAGCTTGGGGAGCTTGGGATTATTGTGTTGTTAAGTTTGTGTGTACTTTAGAATATAATTTATTTTATTTTTTATATTATTTTATTTTATTTTATATTATTTTTATTTTATTTTATTTTATTTTCTCCAAATGACGAACGTTAGGGAGATGGCCTTCACCGAAAAAACAGGTTCGCCGCCGCGTGATTCACGACGCTCGGTGGGAAGTGACGGAAATCTACATGAAATTTGCAAGTCGAGCCCGTCTCCTTTAAAATAGAAGCCCAGAATTCGATCCGCTTCAAATGCAGGCCTCGAGGTTGCAGGTCATATTCCTGCTTTAATAATCGCCAGAAACGGAAGTAGGGAAACAAAGGAAAAGATCTTTTTGTTTCTTTTTTATTTAATTCATATTTATAATTCCGTCGTATTAAGAAATACCAAGTAAGAGACAAAAATTACAAGATAAAAAGTGGCGCGACGCGTCAGTTTATCAGATGTCTCGATTGATTTTATCAATCGCGAATTTAGGAAGATATTTCGCCGCATAATGTAGTGGAACTCGATGCGCTTAGACGCTTCTGCCAACAAACGAGTTTCTCGAGTGGGTCAGATGTTCGTGATGGACGACCCGTTGTCTTCCGACTAGGTTGATCTTGGTCTGACACATCTCGAGGTCGATGGGAGATGCGATCCTGTTAGGCCACTATTTCGCGCGGGTCTCCGAAGTCACGTGACCTTCCGAAGAAATAAGGATGACTGCGTCATCAACGAAGAACGACTCGTTTATCTCGTCTCTCCTCTAACATTCTTGTCTGGCAAACAGGCCAAGTCAATATTTCGTCGGAATTAAGAAATTGGAGTGGTGTCAAGAAAATCCATTGCGGTTAGTTAAATATTTGACGACTCTTCGCGGCGAAGTTGTCTCGATTTGCAACAGTTCTACGAACGTTCGAGGAACAGCGAGCGTTTAGCTTATATATTTTCGAAATCTTCGCGGTTCGAGTAACAAAAATATACGTTTGAGCGTTCTTATCGAGAGTAAGAGTCCGAGCGGAAGAATTATTAAGTGTCCCCGGTCATCTTTCCATTATCTGCAATTTATTTCCTCGCATGACAGACGGCGAGAGTGCCGCGATAAGTTCGACTCGACTGCGCTTCAATAACGGCGCTTCAATAACGACAACGGTATCATAAAGCGCTATAAACCCAATCGAAGTCCGTCAATAATGATCAATAAATGCGCATACGCATACGCACGCGCCGCGTCTCTCATCGATTCGACAATTTCGTCGGACATTTCTGAAACGCAAACGCCGGATAACGCGTTCCCGGATCGGCAATAATGGCGCGTTTGACCTAGTTTTACTTGTCCCGCACCAGCTTGACCCAGTTTCTTCCTGGTCGTCTCAGCACAATAATACTGGATCTCGAGCTTGAATGGATGGGCGAGAAATATTCTCGCTTCGTTATAACTCACTTTCCCAGAGACAACGCATCAGAGAACGTAATTCGTCACCGATTCGCGAATCGCAATTTTTCGCGAAACATGTAACGTTTTAATTTCGTCATTTAAGCGAAATGACGAGAGAGAACTCGTAATTCAAAAGGATTATAGGGCGATATAAAAAATTTACAATCAGCACGTTAAAGAAAGAAGAATAACGTACGAAAATGGCGATAAGAAAATCTTCCGCGCAAATCTTTCATTTCCAAACACCTTCGATAATTTTACTTTGATAAAATCATGTTTTTTAATTGACAATATGATGGAATAAAATTTAACGCGAGCTTAAAGCAAATAGCTAATAAATTAATGTGTGATGGTCGCCGTCTGATAATATAACTTGTATATCGGGCCGTGATCTGAAAAAATAATTTATTAATAACGCGTGGAGAGCTGTTTGTACTTGCGGTCAGTATATCGATATCACAAATCACGATCTTAGATTATATTTCTAGTAATGTTTTTTTAATCGGACGACGAATTAATGATTTGGTATCTGTCTCAGCTTTATCATGCGCAGAGCGATTCTTTTCACTGATATTTACAGATAAGTTTCTCTTCATTAGATTCACGACACACACACACACACACGCACACGCGCGCACACAATGTACTTTATATAATAACAAAAAGATATTACGTACAGATACGGACATCAGTGACCCAACAGAAAAAAATAGTTATATCCGGTAATGAGATAAGACAAAAATGGCGGCTTAGCTATAATAAAAATTAGGTAACCATGTTTACGAGAAGATGTTTACCTCTCTGATTTATTTATTATCGACATTAATAATTATGTAAGCATGTTGATTATTTGAATCGAATGCAATGTGAGTTTATGTACCGATAACGCGTTTCCGAAAAAGAAATCAACAAACATTCGACAAACATCAATATTTTTGTTTTTGTTTTTCAAGAAAAGAATATTAAGTTATAATTGATTTACTTTTACACACGCACACATCAAAACGTGTGACAAACCATTAACGTGTCAATTTTATTTTATCCTGAAGCACTGGAGTTTAATTAATCAACAATGGCAATTAGTAGCAATTAAAGAAATTTCTCTGAAGGACGATCTGTCACCGTGAAGAATCCGAAGGATAATAATTCTCCTCTCAGCAGAGAATTACGTAGTTGGCCGTCACGTGAACACGCACGTTCACATACGTACGCGTGTATCAAATCGTGCGTCACACAACGTTAGCATTGTACGCCAAACACAAAGACGGGCATTCATCCGATGTCACCGCGTCAGACGTGCCGCAAATCTCGCTCTTTGCGCGGATTAAAACAAATCCACGGTCTTCGATCGGAAAACTACTCAACGGGAATGACTAATCCGGCATCGAGTTCGAAATGGAGTTAGCGCGCACGCGAATCGGGACATCGGCATCGGGACGCTCGCGAACGGATTTAATTAGCGGAAAATTTATCGCACTCGAGGAACACGTGGCGGACCAACCTATCGACGCCATGTTTTTTTATTATAAGGCAGCGGTGTTTGCAAACAGCCGATTATCAGATAAACCAAGTGATCGCCGATCATCGATATAAGTATAGCATTTTGCGACGTTATCCGATCCGCTTGAAAAAGAATTCTAGAATGCGTGTCTTTTTCTCGCCCGCGACTCTCGGTGTTATGCCGGCTTTCATCGGGTATGCCCGCTGTGTAATTTTGTTTCGTTACGTACCCCAGGATCGGATTTCCTATATGTGTTCACCTTACGCGCGGCTCATATGTTATCGGAGCTGCACTTTGTTGCGCTTTATTATTTTCGACACTCGTCATTCGTTCTCTCTGCTGACACGCAAGCTGCGCGCGTTAACGCTCTCGCGATCGTCACGATTTCGCGCGACAAATACACGGTTGAGTCACTGTGTGATTTGATTTGAAGAGCAAATGAAGAACTGTCGTCACGCATTTTGATAGGCGATATCTTAATGCGCTTTTGTTTAGATAAAAATGATGACACGGATAATACATATATATATATATATATATTTTGTTAGATTAGCGAAAGTTATCAACAGAAAACATTATTATTTCGCTAATAATTCTGTTCGTTATTAGATCGTTGTATTATCGTATTATTATTACTGTGAAAAAGAAGACTGAGTTATCTTCATTGATCAAAAATCGATTCTTACTGTTTCTCTTACATGAAATGAAAAGCCACTCTAAATATCCGGCATTTCTCACCGGGGCCGTTATATCGTTAATAAACAGCTCGACTTTCTTGCTTTGAAAGTCTCTCGGGACGGCTTTAACATTACGTTATATGGCCACATTTAAGACGTGTTTACCAGCGACACGCGATGCCGATATATGTTAATCCAGGAAATTGTCGCCGGGTTCTCAAACATCGTACACCGTAATTTCCTCTGGCGTGCGCGCGCATACCGTGGAACACTCTCGATCGAGAAATGCGAGATAACAATAATTCTTGTTTGAACTGAATGTCCGCGGCGTCGTCTCAGGTTCCGCTACAACGGATGTCCGATAGCAAATATCTAGAAATAGACGTGACGCCAACGTCGGACGTCGGTATCGTTATCAAATGAAAATCCTTACCACACACCGCTTGGTCTCGCAATCTTGCACTTTTACCAGAACAAATATTTGACGCTGCAAACGCATTGCAGATGCAACGTGCACAATTACGCATAAACGTCTTGCGGTTTGACTTACCACAGCTCTGCAAACGTTTAACTCTTTGAAGCGCGTAGCTTTCACGTTTATAGATAAACTTAAGCAATTAATTGATTACAACATTACTTATGCAGATTGTAAGGCGTACACGAATAATGTATGCAGTTTGAGAGCAGCGAGTTATTTATATTAAAATATAATTTAGTAATACGATTTTGATAACGTGAACGAAAAATTCAAAACACGTAGAGATGTCCCGGTTCCGTTCTTCTTTGAAAACGGCGAACGTCCCGGTTTCTTGCCGATGCTTATTGTCTCGGCCGCCGTAAAAGGACGTGGTCACCGTGACCGTGCCTCAAGGAGTTAAGGGTTATTGGAGCGGCTGTGCCCGTCGTTTAGTAGCCGTAAACCCGCATTCGAACGCGCGGCCTCGAGAACGGGATACGTTTTGTCGCGCGTCTCGTACTTACTCGCGTATGTAGGTGACAGACGCGATCCGCGAAGCGAGGTCTGTTAACGGGACGCTCCGTAGACATACGTATATATATATATATATATATATATATATATATATATATGCGTACCGCCGCGCGACCGATCCCGGAGACGACGCGGATTCTCGTCCTCGAATGCGTCCCGCCTTCCTCTTAAGGATGCCGCGACACTTTGCGTCGCGTCTCCTCGCGGAAGCGAGAGAAGCCCCGTCGAATTTACTGCCTCGTCCACGTCCCACCGGTTGACGACGCGACCCCCATTACTCCGGGGCAATTAGATCGTCCGTTTTTTCTTTTCCGAGGGCCCCTGAATCGAGGGCGGAATCGTATATGAACTTGTTCCACGGCCAACATTACGTCGGTTGCTCCATTGTCCACTCGAAGATTTTACGAGCGACCGTGGCGCAACGTGGGCGTAAACTCGAATGCGTTCTTGTCTCAATCTTCTTTCCGATAACCGCGGCACGATCTTGCCGTTTAGTTTACGATTCCGCCTCACGCGGCCCTTGAAGCGTAATTGGTCTTTAAATTAAATACTCGAGTATACGACCACGTGGAGTAATGCTCGAAAAGAATAGAGATGACTTTACGAGAGGCACATCCTGTTCGGAATAATTTCATTTACCGCTCGTGCGGTTTTACACGACCGTCGTACAGCAGTCGTTTCACGTTATTCTTTCGACACACGCTGTGCATCATTTTTATTTACGATCTCTTTTTTTTTCTGGACATATGATATCGCGGCAACGGCATGGAGCAGGAGC
This sequence comes from Temnothorax americanus, assembly GCF_048541705.1. NCBI lineage: Eukaryota > Metazoa > Arthropoda > Insecta > Hymenoptera > Formicidae > Temnothorax > Temnothorax americanus. The sequence continues at coordinate 1,413,606 of NW_027509391.1, forward strand.
ACTTATCACTACGCGCATTAGTCAGCCTCGCGCGCGTGTTGGATAATTTGATATCACAGTGGAATCGTGTAGAACGCACGCGAAATTGTCGGCGAAACGTTTTTAACCTTTGCACACGTCGGCTTCGTGCTGGCACACAGTACTTCATTAGGCATGCACGCGAAGTGCAACAGCTACGTATTAAGGAAACGCGTAATCATCCGACGATTAGCCGATTATTAAGCGAGATAAAGCCATTTCGCGCGAGGTCGATCACACCTTTTCCATATCCAACGAAGCCGGACGTTTTCTAGCCGTTTGAAATATTTTCTCGTTGATTACGTGATGACTTTCAAAAAACTCATTTAAATGCGAAGTGTACACATTTCCTCTTTACAACGTTCGGAACTGATCGGCAATTAAGACATCGATACCTTGTTTTAATTCCTTTCCGACTGAATTATATAACATCTAATGAGAGTATAACAACGCGTGTAATTCAGATTTTACAAAATAAATTTTACAAAATACAAATTAACTCACGTGAAATAAATAGTATCTAAATTGAAACAGAACGGGATTTGTTTTGTTTGAATTGAATGAAAGTAAAAGAGGCCATCGTATATCGTTGATATATATGTGATGATTTTTATTTATTTACCGAAGAACGTGAGTGGCTTGTATTCTAATCTGTTTTCGTTTCTTTTCTCACTTTCCATGTGAAAGCGAGAAAGAAACGGTAAATATAGGTCATGATGCATTTACACACTCGTTGAAGTGATAGATCGAGCATAATCGCATGTATAACATTGAATAATGTATAAAATACCTGTTGTTTCAGTTTTTGCGAGTTAGCTTCGCTATTTATAGCCGCACTGTAAAAACCTTTCATTGATATAGCTAGTGATTAGAAGAAATATCTCCACAAAGTCTGATATTATCTTCAATTTTGCTTATACACAAACGCGCGCGCGCTTTACAACTCGTCTCTATATTTATTTTCTATATGGCGTAAACGAGAAGATGGAAAGAAGTTAAAGATAGAGGCAATCGCACACAGGGCGTTGATTAAAAATCTAGATACGATAGGTAAAAAAAAATTGAAAGCCTTAAATTATTTTTTTCCACTCTTTGATAAATCCTCAGAATAAAAGTTCAAGATCGCTGGCCTTGCCTTGGCTGGTTTACCTATAGGGCGAGGGGGTGTCGGGGATGAAAAGAAAAAGTCGCGTTAAAATGATCAGAGGGTCGGGCGGTCGCGTGCTGGAGAATGTTGACGGCAAATTTTCCGCGCTCGGAAAAATCCACTGACGGTCTTTCTCTTTCTCTCTCTTTCTTTCTCCCTCTCTTTCGCGCGCGAGTGAGCGCGATGCAACGCACGGTGCATATAATACAAGTGCAGCGTCTCGATGATAATAGCGCGGCGCGCGGCGTGTTGCGCGTCGACGCCGACGCGCCGACGGTAGTCGATGCCGGTCGAACGCGGCCGAGCGCGTTCACCCGCACGTCCGTTCCGTTAGTTAGGGAGCTGGTGGCCAAAATTCCTATATATGATTTGTTCATGTGGCAGACATTATTAATAGCGATAATTGTACCATAAGAAACATTATAAGGACCGCGTCTGCCACCATGGTAGCGCTGCGTTGTCAATTGACGGCGCTTCGAATTTGTAAAAAAAAATAGGGTACTATATGATTTGTTCATGTCTGCCTCTGAGGCTGATGTTCAGAATCCTTCTGAAAACGAAGAAAATCGAAGAGGCAGACATCCAGGGCTCTGACTTTTGTAGTAATCAATTTTTTAAGTTTTTTTTATGATTTAATAAAGTGTATGTGAAGTGTACACTTGGCAGACTTGAATTGTTCGATTAAAGACAATGTGAAGGACCACAGAAAAATGGTCTGCCAGCATGTCGCCTCTGCGTTGTCAATTGACAGCATTTCAAAAATGTTAAAAAAAAGGTGTGCTATATCATGTGCTCATGTCTGTCTCCTGGACTGATGTTTAGATTTTTTATAAAAACGAAGAAAATCGATGAGGCAGACATCCAGGCCTCTGATATTCCAAAGGCAAACTATTTGAATATTTTTTTGAAAAACTCGACGCTCGCGCCAAGTTACAAGTAAAAAATTTTACGTCTACAAAATATCAATGAAAATAATTAATGTTACATATAAGCAATCGATAGGAGCGATTTTCAAAACATATTTCAAATATTCGGGTTCTAAGTCTGTTAACTGGGTTCAAAGGAGAACAACTGTCCCGGTTGTACAGCGACGTCATAGCAGAAATTTAAGATCCCGAAGATCGCTCAGGTACAAATTTTTTTCATTTAGATGTATAATGTAAATTTTGTGCTATAAATCTTCTTGAATTGTTTTTCCTTTGTAACACTTGCCATCGAGCAGCCACCGCGTCTCTGGATTATGTTCGTATGTGAAACACAAATTTAAACACGTGTATTATAGATGAAGAAGGTGATATGAACGAAAGTGCCGACATCAGTTATCAATCGGGTTCGAAAAACCGGCACAGTATCTCGGACGACAGCGATGACGACGCTTTTTAAATTTATTTGCTTTTTTTTACTTTAAAGACTATAAACTATTAATAATAACAATAATCAGCCGTAATACCCGCTTTCCCTTGATTCCATGAATTTCAAAAAATGTATGTACAGCTCACAAAATCAGTGAGCAAAATGTCTGCCAAATTTTTTTCGTATTCAGGGAGTCAATGAATCGAATGGACGCAACTAGAACCATGAACAAATGACTTACTAGAGCTTTTTTTTTTAAATTTTTACAACTATACGTCCCGTGATAATGCAGAGCCCTGAGTGTCTGCCTCATGGATTTTCTTCGTTTTCAGGATGATTTTGACCATCAGCCCCAGAGGCAGACATGAACAAATGATTTAGTACCCTTTTTTTTTTACAAATTTGAAGCGCTGTAACGCAAAAACGCAGCGACGTAGGACCTTAATTGACTGGACCAAATCGATTCGTGTTGATCTAAACTTCAATCCCTATCGATATGAAACATGAACAAATCATATACCGATTTGGCCACCAGCTCCCTAACTACGTGATCCGTGCTCGCCGCGTGCTAGGATCGGGATAGAGGATAGGATAGTTGTACCGCGCCGCGCGCGCGGCTCGATCCGCGCTTCGGTGCATTACGTAACGCCCTTTACGCACCACGTAAACGTTGCAGGCGGAAGCGGGCCGCGCGGCTACCTGCATTCCGCTGCCGCGTCCCGGCGCGGCCGAGAGGGAGGCGGCTAGGCCGACCATTGTAACGCGACACGCGCTATCCGCTCATCTGTTTGCATACGCATGACACCTTGGTCGGCGACTCGATATTCAGGCAAGAATGCGGGGAAAAAAATTCGCCACGTACCACACCATTGCGGTTAGAAGAAAGTATTAATCTCGAGCAGAGCTTGTTCGTCATTTTGCGCGTTATTCGCGTTCCAAAAGCGCCAATCCAAAAAAAAAAAAAGTAAAAATATAGCGTTGTGAAAAGAGAAAGGATGGGAAGCGCTGAATAGAATCCAACGAAATTAATTGTCATATATAAGATTCTTTATTTATTTAATATTATTCTCTCACAGACAGAGAGAGAGAGAGAGAGAGAGAGAGAGAGAGAGAGAGAGAGAGAGAGAGAGAGAGAGAGAGAGAGAGAGAGAGAGAGAGAGAGAGAGAGAGAGAGAGAGAGAGAGAGAGAGAGAGAGAGAGAGAGAGAGAGAGAGAGAGAGAGAGTTTTTTACACACAAATCAGAGATAAATTAGAATCGGTGCTTTGTTGCAATTATATTTAAACATACCTTGCGATCTGATTGCGTATATCATATGTTGACAACAGGCTAGTCAATTTTCTGTTTGAATACATCCCGATTCACCTTTGAACTTTTCTCGCTCGTGTGACGTATCGTCCGTATTTTGAGACGCACAATTCTTTTTTTATCCAGAATGATTCAGGCCTGGGTGCGGATCGAAAACACTCCGTCCGATCTTGTGAAGAGATCCTCAATCATTTATTTTATGCGTCTGCGAGCAATCAAAGATCTCGCGGGAAGAGAATAAGGAAGTCGTACATTCGATGTACGGTGCCAATTTCTGTTTCGCACGTTCTGTTTCGTGGACGGGAGAACGCACAAAATGGCTGAACACGCGCATTATTAGAGACGTGTTTTATAAATAGACGTCGCAGATGAGAAAGAATATACAGACTGCTGTGCGAAAGTCTCGAAATAGAACATACGCCCTGCGTGTGACACTCGGCAGATTATTATTCGCTTTCTCTCTCTCTCTCTCTCTCTCTCTCTCTCTCTCTCTCTCTCTCTCTCTCTCTCTCTCTCTCTCTCTCTCTCTCTCTCTCAGCCGTTCTTTGACTCTTTCTCTCGTTGTTTTCAAGGCGGAGAAAAAAACACAAATCGATAGAGGCAGGTAAAGAAATTCATATTACTTTTAATTCACCATTAAATGCTGTTTGCTCAAACAATATTATGTCGACTTTCGTCACTGCTTTTACGTGGTTGGCAAACGATTTTCTTCATACACGTATATCAGTACCGTCTTATTTCTCGATAAAGTGAAAGTAAAAAAAAAACATTTATCGTATGATAAAAATTGCGTTGTCTTAAAATCCATTTGCGAGTCTGAGTTTGGCTACGGTCAATGTGACGCTACAAATGCTTTGGAGCGTTCTCTTTTTTTCTTTCTTTCTTCATTGAAAGAAAAGAGAAGAGGAATGCTGCGAAGCATTTGTAGCGTTACGTTGACCGTAGCCATTGAATGCACCTTTCGTGCTTGCGTTTCCGACACGGTTCGCTAAAGGCATCAAACATGAATTAAGAAAAATAAGCTCGCGCACGAGGACGCCTGGAGTTGGAAAATACGGGCACGTCGGGAATTTCTTCTCCCCAACGGCCTCGCCTGGAGAAAATTCACGCGCAGTTGTACGTCCGCGTCGACGCATCCCAACTCGATTTTACGAGAACCCGGAGGTTGGCCGGGTGTAATAAGGCGACGAGGAGTCTCAAGGTCGCGGATATCGATCCGTCAACCCCTGCTGCTGCCGCCTACTTCTCGCCTCTCTCGCGTTCGGCTCCATTCTCGCCCAGCATCACAATTGCCGCGATACAGCCGAAAGGCGAGGCGAAAGGAGAAACGAAAAAATGACGATATGTATACTTATGCAAAGAATATTGTACTAAGAATTATTGTAGGTACGTGAAATGGATCGGATTTAAGTTCATTTAATTGACTTGCCTCTTAAATACCTATACAGGGTGACGGAAAAATCGCCTACTCCACTTCGGGAGGCGATTCGGGACCTAAAAACAAGCAAAAAAGTTCATACAAACATAGGTCCGGAAATGAGTCGTTTCCAAGTTATAGCCACTTTTATGTTAAAAAATCGTAATTTAGAATCCGCTTGACATCCCTCTTTCTTAATTATTTTTTAAATTAAAAATTTTTATTTTTAAATATTTTTAATTTTTTTAATTTTAATTTTTTTATTTTTTTCCTAATTTTTTAATATTTGTAAATACGATTACATTATTTTTAAAAGAGCTTTTTAAAAAAGCTTGTTTTTGGGTCCCGAATCACCTCCCGAAGTGGAGTAGGCGATTTTTCGGACACTGTATATAGAAATTAGTCGAAAATCAGTTGAAAATTAGTCGAACGAATCGCTAATTAAATTCGTGATTGTCAATTAAGCTTAGGTCATTAAAAGCTCGTTCCCGAGAGCGTTTCACTTCCTCGTTTCTAATATCTATGGGCAATTTGTGAATGAGAGGGCCGAGAATAGCGGATCTAAAAAGCGGCGTTCGCGATTTCTCATAGATACCCGCGTTGAAGACAATTAAGGAACGGCGCATTCGTTATGCAAGACTTTCTATTTGGGTCTCGTTTCGTTTCTCGTGAAAGGCGTATATGAATCCGGGCGACGGTGTAATATTAAAGATGTAGTCCTCGTGCGGGTGAAGGAGAGATAAAGTGCCAACGGTATCGCGCAAAAATAGCCGGCATTGTATAATTCCGCGGGTTATACTCCGATATGATGAATAAGACGATTGCGCTATTGCGCACCAGTCGGCCACACTTATCGGATGATTATCAATAGATAATTCCCTCTAACTCCGATTGCAGTTATCTGTCTCTGTCGATCGTATCTTCTGGTGCAATCACGTCTCTTGGATCAGCACGCTATCGCGGGTTACGCTCTCGGAAAGTTCCGTATTTCGAAGAAGACAGCGAGGCGCGTGGCTAACAAATACCAACTATTTAAAAGACTCGATTTGTTTATTACGCGAGAGAGAGAGAGAGAGAGGGAGAGGGAGAGAGAGAGATTAAGCACGTGATTTACTATCTACAATGCTGATAGAAGCTAAATATATATTTATATTAATATTTTTATGATGAAGAAAGCTATAATACATCTAAAGTAGTTCACAATTATTTTTCTGCAACAACGTTTTGATATTCGATCATTACAAAATAACTTTAAAAGATACAATCTTTATCAAGAAGTACGTATGTGTTACCCGTTTTGTGTTTCTATTATACGTATTCATTAATTTAACGTGGACTTTTGTCGCATAGCCAACTTACCCTACTATCGGGGAAAGTTGGCCACAATGCAGCACGTTCATATTTCATTTATTACAAAGAAACTATACGGTATACAGGAGCGTTCCTAGCATGAAAATGTAAAGAAAGGTTCTCTCTATCATATTAGTACTGTTTAATCATGATAATTAGTTGTATAAAAACTCAAATGGCGAAATTGTAAAAACGGTGCCAACGAGCCCCGGTCTCCCCTACTTCGATCGGGTGAAAGCGCCTGGATCAGTATCGCGCATGATCATCTGTGGTCATACGTATATCTGTGATTCTTTCTGCTCGATTTCCTTCCGCACCATTCCGCACCGACGATACCCGAAGTCGGCGGAAAACTGGGTGAAGCTGCTGGATACCGAGGCGTGGTCGACGTCGATATATATTAGTATTCGTTTTCTCCGCGTTTTCAGTCTCTCCCGACACACATTCGCGCGTGCATAACTATTTTTAAACGTATTTTTTACGGCCGAAACACGGGGTGTAGAAGCAAGATTGATTGCTTCCCCAATTTTTCTCTGTAGCGATTTAAAAATTTATTTCTGGGTGAAATTATTTCGTGGCAAAACAAACGTTCCCGTCCCTGATGAAATATAATAATACGACCTGAGGTTTATAAAACTTTCCGCAAGTTCCGATAAAAAAATCGATATGCTACGCGAGAACAGATTTAATTTTATTAATTCGAAACTGTACACACGCGGTTGCCTCGATATTTTAAATTTACCTCCGTGTGAGAGGAAGAGAGGCCTGTTACGCGCAAATTTACTATCGGCGGGCGAAAGGTCGTGGGTCAATCGGCTTTTCTATGCAAGGCATACTTTGTCTCTTCGACGACGAAGTTTAGTCCCCTGATTTATGTGTTTACGGTAGTTAGCGCGATCGCGCGCTCTCACTTTCTGCGCGATGGTCGCTTCGCGATCCCAGCACGATCCGTATTGTGACCGTCACGTGCGCGAGAGAGGGAAGGTAAAAGTCGCACGCGGCCAGAGAGATATCGGCGCGGCGCGCGACGCGGTGCACCGGAAGAAGCGGCGGTTTCATTTGCACCCGACCGTGCACGAGGAATATCGCGCCGTAGGAAAATGCCTTTGAATAATTAGAAAGTGACTCGTTCGCTTTTCGTCCGCCGAGATCGCCGAGATCTGCCAGCAAATATATAGCTCTCGCGTCGCGGGAGATTACACCCGCCGGCGCAATGAGAGAATTAAGCCGGTTCTACAATACCTCGCAAACGATGGCGACTGCTAGTTGAAAAGTGTTATTTCTGATTGCCGATTGCCAGTTACTCTGTCGCCAAAAAAGTTAAAAGTTCGCCAACTTCTCTTTTGATAATCGCGATTGACAAGCGCAACGTGGAAATAACACTTTTCAACTATATAGCAGTTGCCGTCATTTACAACGTATTGTAGAACCGCCTTTAATCTCGCGTGCAACAAATTAACTCGCTGAATTTCATCTCGAAGATAAATCCGCGGCTCTCACGCTCAATTAATTAAATCACATCATTAAATCGATATGTTATTTTGATACAATATTATTTATTTTCTCTTAATGCTCGCTGATGAGCTAATGTACATATATACATCAATTCAATCCACGCTAAGGATCAATCGCGGATGATATTAAATCCGGATTAAACTCATCTAATAGGCAAATTGATACAAGATTGAATTACGCAAACTCTGATATTTGAATGCGTAAACGGGTATGTTGCGTTCCTCCGACGACGGAGGATGAAACAAAGACGGCAAAAATGAACACGGGCTTTCCGCACCTTGCCCTAATTATGCATTCTATTTCTGCTGCACGACGCCCAGCTGCCTCGTGCACGTCATTCTCGAAATACACTCGTCTGCACGCGATGTTTATTCATCCCGCAGAAGTGGACGAGGTGGATGGAGGCGACGCGACGGCGAGGGAGACAGGAGGACGCGAACTCATCGCGCTCGATGTCTTCGCGTCGCGGTCGCGGCCGTTCTCGCTCCGCTCGCTTCGGCAAAAGAACCGTGTTTAACGGTAATAACGAAAAAAAGTCGACAGACATGGCACGCCCCGAAAATATACGCGGTGTATATCGACGTCCGTGACCTCAAACTGTCCGTCTCTGTCGGTTCCGAGCGACTTGTCGCACGACGCAACTTTTTCGCCGGTTCTTTCCTTCTCTCTCGACACATGGCAAATTAAACGATGACCAATTAGAGGCCTGTGCGGGCTTGAAAATCGCTTGAAAAATGCTGGCCTCGGCGACGGTCGTGTCTGATGCGGCACGGTTTCAGGATCGCTTCGTTCGTTGAACGACTGCAATTATTCGCTTGTCATAGGATCGTTATTTATTTGCAATAGATGAAGCGCAAATACCGAGATTGACCGAAGATTTAATTAAACGCAATATCACCGTCGTTGTTACGTCAGCTTGACGGAATTAATGACGGAAACACGACCGCCGTAACCGCGTGTAGTGTTGTTTGTCCTCATACCTCGCGTTAGATTTCGTAGAATTTAACTCGAGCTGGCTGTATTTGAGTGCCAAAGTTCAGTCTCACGAGAAACAGTCTTTATATTACAGCCTACGATGATTTCTCGACCTATGACAACGTACATATTTGCACGACGCGTACCTTGAATCGACAAAATTTCAAAGAACTTAAATTATAGGCCGAGACACCTGATTGCAACGATAACCTTGCTTAATTAACTCCGATTGCGAACAGCAACTCGTTATCTCTCTCTTTCTCTAGATAGTCTAGATCGTAGGCGCAGTTATAGCACAGGCAGGGAAAGGAGACTTACTTCAGCAGATACCGGCAATCATCGGCCGTTAAGGACATTTGCAGCGGCAGCCACGCGGTTAACGAGTTATAGGTAGCAATCTCCTTTTCCTCTCCGGAACGCAGCCATCGCGGCTATAACGCCAAGACCTTAATTAACCGTTATTAGCGCTAATCAATCTTGTAATGCTCGTGCGCGACCGACTTTACATCGTATAAAAATGTCGGGACGTATGTTCGTATTTTTTTTTTTGGAATTTATAAACCAGCGACTTTTATTCGTTAGTTTAGCGAGACTTGTAAATTGTACGTTGACAAATGCGTCAATAAATTCTGGTTGCGTAGCGTTAAACTCGCAATGGGATGAAATAACATGCGTCTTATTCGTGCTAATCGGAGTAAAGCAAAAGTTATTGCTAAACGCAAACGTCCAAAGCAAAACACGCGGCACGTGCAGACGTCAATACCGACGGTCTGCCGCGCTCGCATTAGCAATTCATCCGGGACAATCGATTTTAACGAACCTGCCAGGAAATGATAAATCCTATTAGCATTGCTAATATCATCGCGCGCCGTCGAACGGAGGGCTTTCGGGCTCTATATACGCATTAACTTTCGTCGCCCGCGTATATCTCTCGCTGGGAACGTATATCTGCTAGAACGGAAGATCGCGCGCGAGAGTTACAATCGTTAAACAGTTTTTTTTCTTTTTTTCTTCTGTAATTCACTTCCCGCAGCAGGAAGTTTCGTTTCCCGAGCGCTCGCGGCGGGCGGAAGTCGATCTTACGTTTCCCGAGCGATTCGCGAGATTATCGTAGACATTTTGCCGCGCATGGCAGTCATCTCGCGCGCGCGAATCGTGGAAATGATTATTCCCGCAGCTCTTCCTTTCACCGGATCAATTGCGACTCGTTGCGAGGATCAATCGCTCGCGTGGCGCGAACTGCGTTTTCCCCGTCTCTGTGACGTCGTCGCGGCGCGGCGTGCCGTCCGCGTCGTCGGGTACACCGAGTCAAGAGGCGCGCGATCACGACGTCGTCGTTCCTGGAAGCGGTCAATGCAGATAACGTTTCTGCTCCCACATAGTTGCTAATAGAAACTCCAAGAACGCGCGCGGTCGGCTTGATCAGCCCCGTTCCACCACGAACGATCCGAGATTCCGGTTCTCAGCGGTCGCATCTCAAGCGATTGTCATTTAGTGCCGCGTCATTTATCCACGACGATCATTGCGACCAGGAAACGTGCGAGAACTATATATCCGATTAAAGTAATTTCGTTACCGCACGTGCGCGGATGTATGGTTTCTATTATTAGGATATTGACAGACAACGAATCTTTGGCCAGTTAAAACCAATTTTCCCTCAATGTTCAACGTCGTCTATCATGACTATTCGATTTCTGTTGCTACATATGCTTCTATAATCAAGCCGTGAATTAAAATTAAATTAAAATTTTGTTAGAGCAGAGTCTACACTTGAACTGAATAGTCTTACAGTTTTGTTATCTGTTTGTTCCACTAAACTTAGCCTCTCTGTGGAAAGTTTCTTATCTACGAACGCTAATTACATAGAAAACAGTCGTTTTTAATAGTGGCGTAATTAAACATGACTGCACCACATTTTTCATACATATGAGTCATTGATGCACCATTCTTTTTATTATCTTGGATGATCATATATCGCTCTTTTCGCTCTCAGGGGCTTGAGAAGATTTAAGACTCCGCAAACTTTTTGTATTCGACGAAGAGTCGTTACGAATTACGGATGGGCTTGTATAAAACTCCGGAGCTATCGCGCGCGTAACACTCGCGATAAGAAGATTAATCTAAACACCAGCCGCGAGCATCCGCGATGCATCTGGTTCGCTCGGGTCGGACTTAATAGCGTCAGCACTAGCGAATTCAAAACATTAGACTCTAGAGTCAGCGTGCGTGCTGCAGTGGAATAAGCCCGGCACCGCCATTATGCCACCGGCAGCATGCGACGCTGCATTTCCACGATCGCGCCGTGACGATGGCCTTCGTGCGTGGATGCTTACTCGCGCTGGCCAAGCGAATTCCTGGCGTGGTGCCTGCTGAAAAAAGCTCTACGGGGCTCTAGGGGGACGCGGCATCGAGCGATCGGACCTCTCCCTCTCCGTCCAATCGAGATCCGCGGAATCGCGCCGCGGGCTCGCGAGTTCCATCTGGTCGAATTGCATCTATTACCTACGCACGACAGCTATTTCTCCGTGTATTTTCGCGCGAGACAATTTGTCGCGGAACGCCGGGTGTTGGAGAATGTTCAAGTTTTCTAAAATATAAACGAGATATATGAATGCACCTCGTTAGCGTATCCGGTGGTCTCTCTTTTGGGCTTCCTTTACGTGATACCATAATAGTGCCAATGTACCTGAAACGCTTACAAGAAAATACGCAGGTTGCTCTAATCTTCGAGCACAGTCTATCGGTCGATAATGACAAGTGAACAAAATTACACCTGCACCTTGTGCTGCAGAAAAACTACATTCGCATGTTATTCTTCCGTTATCGCCGAGGAAATTGGAGCGCAGTTAATATGCAATCCCATGCTAAGCGAACATACCGCCGAATACGTTTTTGCTTTATCTAAGTTATTTTTAACGAGCCACTCCAGGTAGAGTTCCTTAGGAGATTTAAAAAGATCTCACGAAAGATAACTCGCTCCGTGAAAAATAAATGTATATAATACGGCTTATCGTCGTACACGTATAACGTGGTGGCAATCCATTTCGCCTATAACGACAGGTAGTCATTTCGCCGCTCGCAATTTCAACCAAATGGAAAAATCGCCGCCGCCGCATTTTTGCATACAGATCGTCTAATGGCGTTTATGAAAAATTCGCTGACGCACTGCTCTCCGTGACACGTGCGCGGGTCCTGTTATTGAAAAATAACGAAACGTGACTTCTCCACCGCGATAGCGCACGCATGACGAACGCGCCTGCGTCCAAGAGCGGAATGCGGTTTGCAGGACATATTTACGTCGAGTGTTAAGGTGCGTATTGCTCTAAATTTCGTCAGCGGTTAATCAATCACGACACTTACAACACCATATTGCTCCTTATAATAAAATAACAAAATTGATATGACTTTATATAAATTACGCGAAATTACGAAATTTATTCAGGATACGTGCAAGCTGAAAACTTTCCGGCAGGCAATATTTTAGTGCTATACGCACGCGCGCGCGCAAATTCGCGCGGATCCCTTTCGACCTGGATTGTTTTATCGCGCGCTCACGATCTTCGGTATTTGCATTTTCCTCGGAAAGAGGGAAGCAAAGTATGCCGCAATTTGCAACATTCGCCGTTATTATGCGCCACGCTTAACGAATCCGGACGTAGGTGCCCTATGAATTTCGAATGTTTCGCTCGATAAACGTAACACGGGCGCTCCGACAGCAAAGTTTTATGTGCGACGCGCGTTAAAAATATACATATATAAGGGAGAAAAATTATATATATATCACTGTTCGGGTTGCCGCGTGCCTCGGACGTTGACCTCCAGCTAGGGCGCTCCGTACCTATTTTCGGTCAGTACCTTCAATCCGCGCATCGCCCCGCGAGTTTTCCCTTCGCCTCGGCACGGGTGACGAGCGATCGCTCGTTTTCCGGCGAATCTTCCGGGTCTGTGCGCAGCCCGATGACTGTCGGCCCCGCGAGCCGCGTGCATTCTGTCAAGAGACAATGTCCTGGAAATCGGCCAACTTGCGCCTGCATTGGCCATCGTACAGCTGCTTCGCTCTACGATTTATCCCCACTGTCCGCGCCAATCCGAATGGATGCTCCGTTGTGCACGCTCGTTCCTATTTCTTTTTTCCTCTTCTTTTTTTTTAATAGAACATCGGACAACGTTGCTTCCGCCAAGAACGGTCGTCGATTCTTGGGCAAAGAGACCATCTGCCGCGTTTTGACGAGTCCTCGCTGACGTTGACAATGCGATTTAATGTGTGCGCAATCGCGTTTGCCTCGTGCAGCCTTTATCCTTATCGACCAGGAGAAGACAATCAAGATAACGATGACGTAATTGATATAAATTACATTGATATTGACTTATTATCACGCGGTTGTTGGTTTTATCGTTATTACGTCGCGTTGAAAAAATTAATGAACCATCGCTTAATTTAGAAATTATTCAACTGTTTTTCAAAAAGTCAACTCGCGCGTTTGAGTATGGGAACCTGCTGCGTCTCCGCCTTTGTCCGATGCAGTTTTCCATATGTCTATTAGCTTCCGGATTAAATTAATGAGCGTTCTAGGTAGATCGACTGGATCGATATAGGAAAAAAAAAAAACGATGATAGGTGGAATCGCCCCGCGACGCGAGTCAGCGACCTTTTCATCCTACGTCCGCGAGGTTCCGCCGGATAAAATCAATGAAAGTAAAGTACGCTGAATGTTCCGCCTATGGCGCTCGTCCGTAAAAGGCACAACATGCGAGCGAATCCGAGAAAGTTAAGACATCACCCGCAGAAGCGATCGCACGCGGAAACGCTCCTCTTATCGCGATTTTCCTTATAGATGACGTCCAGCAGAAATTTTCGCGTCCGCTCGAGCGTTCCCACGCGCCGACGTGCAACACGGGGGAAATTTTCCACGCGCTAAAATTATCACGGCTGCGAATTACGCCCGAAATAGTCGAAGCCGCTAACGTTTCTTTTTGAGCCTTCCGGCGCAGTTTCGCGACGCAAAAACGGATCTCGTTAGATACGCAATTTCCTTGTGCGTATTTCAACGCAAAAATATGTCCGAATTATTTGTAGCGAATAAACACATTTCTCTTTTATCAAATACACAGATCCATGTTTATTAAAATCTATATCTGAAGATACATTTCTTTAAGGCTATTTTTGTCGAAAAAGACTCAAGAGAGAATGTGCTTCATAAGTTCAATATTAGATTAAAGTATCAGAAACTCAGATAACTCGGTCGAAAGTTATAAATACAGCTGCCGTGCGTTTAAACCTCGAGATGTATCGATCTGATGATAGTCCTAATCGGAATATTACTCGTGCGGATCCCGCAACTCGAACTTCCCGTCCATTGGTCCATTCCGTGCTTTCTCTACAGCTTCGCTGATAGCACGATGTGCACGATCGGTACTTCTAGGCGGCGACCCAATTTACAATCCTCAATGAGCAACGCGGTACACGCGACACGATCAGCTCCGTAGAAAGTGATCGAGCATTTCCGGCTGTCCGGCGCGGATAATAGAGGCGTGCTTTCGAGAGGAAGATGTAGAGAAAGAGAAGAGGGGACGGAGGAGACGAGAGAGGACACGAGTGCTTCGTCGGTTAAATGTCGGCGCGCCGAAGTAAACATCGTGTCTTCGATCGTCACGCGAATCGTCACGCTCTCTCATGCTCTTTAAGGTAGTCGTCTCGTCAGAGGGCATGTATTAGATAAAGTTTTCGATTTTGGATGTTATATCAAATTATATGATCAGCTTTGCAGTCGATTTTTTCTGTGGCTTCTTACCGACTATTTACTCTAGAAAATCGATCTCGAAAATTACAACGTTTGCATTACTTCATACAGACGGCACGAAAAAGAAGGCTCTATCACGGTTTCAATCACATATTTTCGCATTTTTCGATTAGATGAAGTGAGAAAAAACATTGTTTTTGTACATTAGATTTCGAAGAATCCGACGCAACCATAAAATATATAGTTTACCGGAGATTTCGCTGCTAATTTTTTAGTTTATTTTAGTGAAAATGCGGTAATCGAGCAGACATTTTTTGGTCGAGGCGAAGTTGGGAAGACTTGGCAACGCCGCTGGCTAATCACTGTAGTTGCAGGTTACGGGGCTCGTCTTTCTTAGCCGACGTGGATAGTGATTGACACCCCTGTCATGCGTTTTGAAACCCTTTCTCGGTACGTGTCAAAATTCAATCGAAAAGGAGATGTAACCTCACTTGTAACCTTTCTCGACGACTCGCATGATCAGCTGATCAAAACGGAGTCAAATGAGAAAAATCACATAATTTGGAAAAAGTAACGTACTTTGTCACGTATGAAATTTTACACCATTCGCCATAAAATTATTTTTCCCTTAGCAAAAATTGCCTGAAATATATTTCTGAACGTGAAAACCTACAAACGGTCACATGACTAGGACGTAGCGAGACGCCTACCTTAAAGGCCAAGCGTATTCCCGAAAATGCGTACGAATGTTTACATCGAGAATTCGCGTGCGGCATGATGTAATCGCGTATCATGGCGATCAGAGATGGCGGGCTCTTTTGCCGTGATCTGGGTAACGAGGAGAAAACGTTATATGTTACGTTCATGAATGTGTGTGTCATGTATGTTGCGTGCGTGTGTGCGTGTGTGCCTGAAGCACCGCGTTTTCTTTGACTCGCGGGAACAGAAAGTATAATAGGAATGGCGGTTGTGTGTTTGAGCATTGCGACATTTGTGGTCTTAGAGACACTGTGAGGAAATTCGGAATATTTTGCAACCAGCGTATGGCAGCAAGTAATGATTAAGTACGACATTAAAAAGGGAAAAGGATACGTTTACGAGCGGACGTGAATGTCTAAGGAATGTATATACACGAAAACCTTTTCTTTTTTCTGTCTAAAGCGCATGTGTCAAATTACTCTAATAATTTTCGAGATATTTTTTTATCGTAGGCTATTTTTGAACTAATTTGAAGCGTAATACAACAAATTTAGACTAGAATTTACTATACTTCATGGTTCTATCTTATCTCGTTAATGTTAAGATATTTTATATTTTAACAACATATCGGCCCGGTGTGTCAGCTTGCGTATATCGTCCATTTCATGTATAACGTTTTTAGATCCACGACTTGAAATAAATGTATCATCTCGAAATCAGATTAGGGAGACTTATACCTTTCTTCGAAGTAAGAAAATGTCAGTGAAATTTATCGTCGCGTAAAACATGCGCAATGTGTGAATATTTGAACTCCCGATAAGGCCCGAAGCTTGGAGTTGGTACGCGGAATACAATCGATACCGGGCGTTTCAGGTAACCGAAACACGCACGGGGAAAGGAACGAAACAACGAGTCAGTCACACCACCTCGCGGTATTATCCAATTTCGCTGATCGCTATTCGAAAAGCAAAACCTATTGCGTGGCACAATAGAGTTGCAGTCAGTTTCGCCGACCTCGCTCTATCGCGAGCAATATGCACTGCAGATATTTCAGGGGCAAGGGGAGGCACAATTTCCGTAATTGCGAATGTTCTACTTCACGTCGTAAAAATAACAATGTTGAGTAGACGGTAAATATAGAGGCAGACGAGTTATCAAACCTCGTATTCGACGATTAACCTCGATCTTGACGATCGTTTGAGAAAATAATCCAGCAATTTAAAAGCAACGTATACTAGCGATTTTCCTTTCGCAAAGTAAATTGGACTTGAGAAAAATGGTCAAGCTAAATGAGAGAGAGAGAAACCCGATATTCTTAGTTTCTTTTGAAACTATCTGTTTGTGTTATAAATACGAAGGAAAGGTAATTTGCATGTAAATTGTAGATTAGGAATAATTTAAAAATTAAACTGAGAGAACATGTGCGAGTGTAGGTGCGTGCGATGATAAACTCGTGACCGAGAAAGCTGAGACGGTAGATTTTCATGTATGAAGAAGCAGTTTTGATCAAAGATTATGCTTGCAAAAATTTCCCATCAGAACTATTTCAAGGATCACATCTGTTGCACTGGGCGAAATTCGCTCAGCGGCTCGTGTGTGTCGTGCCTTTCATTTCGTCTGAGGAATTTACTCAGCGCTCCGTCGAGCGTGTGACCTAGTATTCATCAGAAACGAGTCCTGGCCGGTGCACGCGCCGCGCGATACGTATCCTTGATCCTGCAACGAGTTCAGAACGAGAAGGAAAAACAATTCAAAGGGAGAGAGAGAAAAAAAAGATCTTTTCCTGGAGAAATTCGATCTCACGAGCTGAATTGGACTTGGCACACCTGCGATATGACTCTGAAATCGTGCGTTTGCATATTGTAAATCAGGATTGTATCCAGAACGCCGGATGCGAGAGACTTCCACTTTATTAAGGAGGGGAAGCAATCTCGCGTTCGATGACAATCAATATTATTCTTGTATAAAGGTTTCTAAGACTGTTTCAAGAACCGCGCGTCGGCGAAATTCACTCATGTTAGCGGCCCGTGCGTATCGCGCCTTTCATTTCGCTCGAGGAGTTCGCCAGCCGCCGTGAGCGTGACCTATGTATTCAAAGTACTTATTGCCGCGCGTTATCCTTGATCCTGCCACGAGTTCAGGACAAGAGCGAGAGCGTGAGAGCGACCGAGGCGAGAAAACGAGAGGTAGGAAGAGAGAGAGAGAGAGAGAGAGAGAGAGAGAGAGAGAGAGAGAGAGAGAGAGAGAGAGAGAGAGAGATCGGAGGAAAGTATCGTGGTGAACGAAGGTGGTCGTTCCTATTGGTTGACGGCCATCGGCCGACTCGCCAGACCCGGCGTCGCCTGCGGTATAATGCCGGGGTTACGTCACACATCGCGCTCTCTGATAAGCGCACGTGCGCGTGTGTGCGCGCGTGAAGTGTTCAGGGTGCCCCTGCGCCGTCGTCGTTGTAACGCACACGAGCGGCGCGCAAACGAGCGGAGTTACAACACATTGGTATTAACGCGCGGACACGCGTAAACGTGAGGAACCTTGAATGGTCGACTGCGTCTCCGCGCGGCGCGTTTGCGGTCGCGGTAAATTGCGATCGATCAGCGTTTCGGATTAATTTATGTCACGTCGTTGACAACGACGCGTGTAACGCATCGCGATTAACCCCGTCGTTTATGGTCCATACGTTAGAGTATGGGCGGAATTTTACGACCGATCGCGGCCGCGAGCGCGGCGTTCGGCTTCGTTATCTTATCTGTTATTCATGCTAGATGGACAGTACCGGCCCGTAAAGCCGTAAACTTATGAACCTTGAAACCTATATCTCGAGGATAATTCCTCGAATTTTGGAATTTTCTGCCGGCACTCTCGTGGCTGTTCGGGAATATTTGTTTGCCACATAAAGCAGCGTCGTTCTCTCTACAACCGCTGACGTCACCTTGCGCCAAAGCTATTTCTAATGACGGGAAATATACCACGGCCAGTTGGAACCATTCTCCGACTGCGTTTCCTCGCCTGTTTTGCATAGTTTGTTTACGTGACAGCACATCGGATACTGACTTAACAATTTATAGACGGGCTTTGTGCCAAGTGAATCGAGAGAGAGAGAGATAAGAGCGTACTTTTGCAGATAATTATCGAAGTCGATAAACTCCCACAATTTGTTTTTCAATAAAGTTATCGCGCCTCTTTTTTTTCGGAGAATGATGATCATAACATGTTGACGATCGGAGAGTTCTCATTGACGGCTCTTTCTCTCTTTTTTTTTTCTCTCTCTCTCTCTCTTTTTCTGTCTGAAAATTCCGGGAGCATTTCTTGCACAAAGCGACGAAATTTCTAAACTTATCAGAGCGTGGCCGAGATCGCTCTCGTGGAAAATCGGCTCGTGGAAAAATCACTCGCCGATGATGCTTGCGCTTGCACGTGGAGCTGAAATAAAAAAAAAACAGCCCGCGCTGGGAACGGGTTCGATGCTGTCACCAAGTGTCATACTGCGTGCGGCCCGCGGGACTGTTTGCAAAACACAGATAGCGTATTACTTTACATAAACTCTTTAACACGCCGCAAGTTCAAACAAGTAAGTCATTGTATGCACGCGCAAGTTGCGAGGCACGCGATTACGCCGGCTTCGTATTTCGTAGAAAGAGCGTTAAGTAGGGAGAATGTTTGACGATAATGTACTTAAGGTAAGATTTTCGCGGCAAAATGCGAACGATTGAACTTTCGTCGTAGTCGTCTCTTCATCCAAAAAAAGAGAAACAAGATATCGCGATGCGCAATAAACGTCACAGTCTTTTTTATCACGTCTGATATACAATATCTCTTTAACTTCGTCTTTCAGACTGCACGTCGGGTATATAAACATTCTGCTGATATAGGCAAAGCTTTTTATTTGGGTTTTCAATCTTCGGCTTTTCAACGAGAGAAACCGTTTTTTAAATCTCAATAAAATTTCTTGCCCAATTGTAAAGATACCTACGTTTATGTAACATTCGTAATCTAAGTATTAACAATGCTTACGTAAAAATAATGAATATAACAATGTCATTCTAACATACTTCCGATTGCGAGTTCTGATACCGCAGTGGTTAAGAAGTAATTTCTCGGACGGCTTAAAGCTTAAAGCGGATGTCATAATCGTTAATTTATTGCGATCTTCTCTAATCCAACTAGATTCTTTCTTATTGTTGTTAGAACCTTATTAGAACCAGTTTGTAACTTCGAATTGGGATCTGTTTTCGGAGTACCCTCGGGCGAAGTATATGATGATGCAAAGACCCGGTTTCGTCCTGGCGAAGTTACCGCCTTGTTGGCAATGTCGGTCGTGTTCTCGCACGAGCCGGCTTACGTAACGATTCGTTCATGCGATAAACAAGGTGTCGAAGCTCTTCGGCAATTAGTCATTCCGAGCATCGGCAAACAACGCGACTAATGTCTTTAATCTTTTACCTTCGACGAACGTTCCGTCGTATAATTCTAATTTCTCTCCTTGCCTTTCTGTTTATTCTTTGTTACATTCTCTGAGAAATCATCGATTGACCATCGGTCTTCACGCCGCAATTTCGCAAAATCCTTTTCTTGCTTACACACATCGCTACTTTAATCTCTCTTCTTTAAACATCGTAAAAAAAAAAGAAACACTTATGTAGAGTACATCTGAATCTTTATCTCGTGCTCCATGTATCTCGAGTATCTCTTGCGTGCAACAAAAATCCCGGACGCATCTCGCTCGGTGTTACGCGAATATTGGCTTTACGTAACCGCAGTCATATATGCATCGAGTCGCTCATGCCGCGATCGCGTGTGCGAGTCGCGATTCGCTCGACCATGCTTATCGCTTTATTAGTCGGTTCTTTATTGCACCGGCGACCCGGTTGACGCGCGTCTCGTCTATGATAGCGATGCAGACGCAGCAGCCAGCGCGATAAAGAGTCTTTCTTTCTCTCTCTCTCTTCATCGTCGCAGCGGCTACGCTTGTATAAGGTCCTGACGGAAACTTTATATCGTTATCGAACAACCTTTTCTAAACATTTAAAGCAAATGTTGAACTTTGACGTGATACACTATACCTAAGTCAGTACTGGGGGCATTTAGTTCTGACACTTTTGACATAAAAGCGACAATCTCATGTAAATTCACCCTTTTATCTCCCAGTCCAACCGAGTGATGACTGATGATATTTCAAAAAAAGTGTGATAAAGAAGCTGTTTTCCACATTAAATCGTTATCGCACGTGTACTGGAATGTGTCGATCGTCCATAAAGGACCAGTAATAATTAGTAAAATGCTAATAATGACGACACGCGTGGAAACCGATGCGACGCACCTATTTCACGGTCCCCGATACGCGCTCGCGAGCAGGATTGCACGTCGGTGCAGCACCACCGACCTTGACATTGACCACGGTTGCTACGGCGCGTTTGCGTAACCGCCACCGCCAACGGACCCACCGGCCACGTGCTGAAGCAACGCACGGCTAACGCGGTTGGTGCACGCGTGCACCGCACTGCTACGCACTTAAGTCGTGTCACCGTGCGTGGATGTATGAGAACCTCGTCCCCGGAGAGTCCGTCGTCTATCGAGAAATCACGACGCACGACCGGCGAGAGCGGAAGAACGGGTCGTGAGTAGCGAACCAGTCTAGCTGGCTGGCGCGTGTAATAGAGAGACTTATTCGTGATCGATGCGATCTCGTTGAACTTTGACCAGGGTATTATATATTCCCAGCGCCCGAAACCGGTATAGTTGTGATGACTCGAGATTTCCTATCGTTGCGATCGATATGCAAAAATAACTCGAATCGTTTCCGATTGATGAACGGTCGGGATCAAAGTGCAAAGAAGCCAATTTCTCAGGAACTCGCGTTTAATTGAAAACATTTGATGCACGCGGTATTTCAAAGCCACTGGGTGTCTTTTTAACTTCTTTGACTGGAGAGAACGCGTTGAAGGAAATTATCATTTTTCGTTCTTTTATAACTTTTAACTATTTATATAATTAATTGCCAATTTAAGATTCTGTTAAAGTTTGCTTGATTAACTGGCGGATATTTTATAATTTTATCGCTTATGTCCCGTTCTCGAATTTAATTTTTGCGTCGTTAATTACTCGAAAACTGTGGGCGCCTCGACAATTGTTTCAAAATTCAGAATACACAAAGATTTTAGAAGACGACAAGGAAAGAGCGATCGCTAAAGATCTGCGATTTTGTATATATATAATATTTACCTTTCAAATTTTATAATAGTTTTATCAATATTATTGCTCGCGAGATCGGAGGTCATCGAGAATGGATTACATATGTTTCTACCTGCGCTGTCCACGTGAGAGTCACGACGAATGCAGCCGACTGAACACTCATCTATCGCGTTAATTATGCGGCTCACGCCTGTCGTCTATTACGTAAGCAACCACCTGAAGTTAAATTTCCTGTATTTTCACGTAAGTGAACATCCACTGATCGTCTAGCGTCTATCCCTATTTTTTTTTTTTTCGAAGAGAACAGAAGCGACCCGTAATCCCGAATGGTCACAGTGGCGGATTTGCTCGCGCATCCTCGGGGAATTTACTCGATAATCCACTTCGATAATTACGATACGTCCGTCCGGATTGCCGTGGACACTCGGCGTTTTCTGTAATAATACTTAGCTGCGCTTTTGTCGCGTTTTTTTTTCTCTGGCGCAGCAGAAAACAAATCCGATTTAATGGGGTTTGCGTGAAGCTTAATTGTGGCCGGCATCCTCCGCGACTAACGTGCCATTTGCTCCAATAAAGACTTGCGGCGTGATAAAAATATTATAACGCCAAGGCCACTCGTGTCCAGTTACTCGTCTCACGATTCGCCCAGTACCCTCTCCTCCGGTATTCCTTCCGTCGTCGCGAAGATGTCTCTCTGTCGCGATCATCGTTGGCGCGAGAATCCGTACGTGATTCTCCTCGATTTTTGTCCGAATGGACGCGATCGGCTCCCCAGATCACGCGATAGGCGGCTAAATGACATTCGCTGCAAACCGCGCGAAAGGGGACTTGAAAGTTTCAACGACTGGCACGCAGGGCACGGCTTCGTCGCCGACGCATTTCGGTATTTGTTAATATTAAATCGCAAAGTGCAGATAAAACGCGATTAATCGAGTCGAGTGACGTTCGGAGTCGACTGAAATTTGAATAACTTTCTAAACGCAGGATGCTCTCCATAAGTGGCGAGCGACATTGCTAACTCATATAATCCGGATAAAATGCCTCGCCGTGTCAGATTGCATAATCCTGTCGCGAGCATCCGGTTCGGGTTATAGTCGGTAAAAAAAAATGCATGCGCACAAAAGCACGCACACGCGTATACGCACTTCTCGCTCGTAGCTACGCTCCGATTTCTCGGTAAGCGATATGCTCGCAGTAGGCCATCCTCCGTTTGTATGTACGTCATCGTTCCCAGGGTTAAATACTCGGGCAAGGAAGTGACAGTGATTTAATCGCTTTCGGTTTTTGCGTCGAGTTAACGCCGGTCGCAAAATAATCGAGTCGCGTTGAGTCACGATTTTCTCGATTGTTGAGCGCGAATGGGACGGAAGTAAAAAGAAATCGGGGACTCTTCTCCCCGGCGTAAAATCGATCGACACCGTGTCCTCCCTCGAAGAAGTTATACGACCGCGCGGGGCGCTCGACCAGAGACCTGGTCCGTCGTGAAATATTAAGGCCGCTTTGCACACGTGCCACTCGATATGACAACGTATATACGTCGGCGGGATAAAAAGACATTCCTTAAACTGAGATACTTGCACGTACGCGCGATTGTCGGATAGGCACGCCAAGTGGCGAAGCGTTAATCGACGTCAAAGACGCTCGCCACGCCGGCCGGTTTTAATGACGTGAGGAGGCAATTGGACAGCGGCGACGCGTTTAAACTTTATATATATAGCGTTCCTCGGGATTATCGTCTCTAAAATTGATTCAATTGTCGCGACGTCGCGCGATCTAGTATCGCGCGTGAATTTACAAGCCAGCGAAGCAGGCGATTCTTTTCGTCAAGTTGATTCGCGCAGTTTTCTATCTTGGAGCTTCCGTTTCGATAGTTGGGCGAAAACACGATAAGGCTTGCCGCTGCATATCATATCGCGCGCTCGTCCCTGACCCAATCTATTCCACGTGAAAGCCGGCGTAACAATGTTCTTTTTTTCCTCCCCCGACTTTCACTGCTTGACATTTCTGTGGCGCCCAGGCGCCGCGCCGCGCCGCGCCGCGCCCAACACTTTCCAGCGCACGCCTTTCGATTTCCACGCGCGATGCGCAGCATCCGGCGTAGTTTCCTGCGTGGATCGATCGCGCTATCGATCGCCGTAACTATCTTCCGCCGCTTCGAAGCCAGGCCGCGCGCCGACCACCGTCCACCGTCCACCAGCCCCCGGGGCGAGAACGCGAGAATGGCAAAGAGGGTGAGGAGAGCGGACGCGCTCGGAGAGGAAGAGGACGCGAACGACCACGACGCGTACACGCTCGAGCGGACAAAGAAGGCGGCTACTATTTTCGTCCGCCGTTTCATGGAAGTGACCCAGCATCCGAGCAGCGTGTACGCTCGATCCCTTCGCGATGTAGGTCGCAAGCTGCTCGCTCTGTTGCGTCGTGCGCGTTCGCGCGCGCATGTTCTCGAGTCTCGTTCCAAATTTAGTGGTGCTCTCATCCGAGAGCCTGCCACCCCTTGCGACAGGGTTTTCGGCGCACTCCAAAGGTTTCAAGGGCAATCTCGGTACGTGCGCTGTTGTAACGAGTGATCTTCATTTAGAGGTGTCCGCTATAAAACCGGCTGCAAGCACCACGTCACCCTTAGAGATTTTATAAGAGGATGTATAGGAAGATCTATCTCGTAAATATAAATATTCAATTTTTTAAATAAATTGCTTAAGAAAGACTAGGCTATAAATATTTTTTACATTTTAAGGAAGTCTTATAAATATTCTTAGTAAGTCTGATAACTATAGAACTTGTAATCTACCTATAACATAATTTAAGTAGTTTAGCAGAAATAAACTACTAGTAAATCGGGTTAAAATATAAATACAAACGTTACGTAAGCTTTATAAGCTCTGATTTCTGACGCTTCCATTTCTCGGTGGAACAGACTTTATTACGTAAAACGATTCTAGTCAATCGGGAAAACCTTTTCCTTAATGTTCCCGTATTTTAAAACTATGTTCTTCGCGAAATACCCACGAAAAAAACAAGCAAAATATAATAATAAAATAGTCAGAATATAATGAAAAATAAAAGGGGGAAAGAGCTGCAGAGTGTCCTACTTTCCTCTTTATTTAAAAAATTGCAAATGTGCCGGTCTCCTCTTCCAGTCGCACGCGCGCACGCACACAAATACGGCATTCTAAATTTCGCATGATTTATTGACGGACCGCGTTTTTTTTTCCCGATAGTTAGTTACTGGTTCCGAGCTGTGAGTTTTATTCCACGAGCCGCGAGAGATGGATCGAACATCGACGCGACTAAAAAGGTGGGGGGTGATCGAACCCGCAACTAGGTCGCGACTGTTCGATCAGCGCCGACAGTCCACCTCGATGCGTCGGTCAGAATTTTTTGATGTTTTCCATATTTCTCTGAATCCATATTGCAGTCTCTTCGTGCACATCAATATTCGACAAGTATTCTCATTTCGAATCGCAATAATTTTCTCGCAATATCGCTTTGAAGTGTCGCGCGATAAGAAAATTGCCCAAGATCGGCATGGAATTGTGTATGATTCCGAATAACACTTTTACAAATAAGACACATTGTATATTCTATTTGTGTTCATGGGCTTTGTTTTCGTAGAGTCTTTGATGCTTCTACAGAATGTGGCAACAACTTCGAAGAATAGCCTCAATAGCAGCGAAGCGACTATTATGGTCGACGACTGTAGGACAAGCTCACAGTATACACTAGCTCTATTCAGTTTTAGACATCGGTAATAAAATATAAGGCAAAAAGTCGGATGAACGAAAATGATTGTATCTCCTATTACAGTAATTTCTCCTAGACATTTGATTCTTTAGACAAAGGAAAATAACGCAGGATTATTCAACAACACTATTACTACGTTTACGCGAGCGTTACTTCTGCAGTAACTTACGATATATTACTCGTTTACGCGGAGTAAATTATCGTAAGTTACTACAAAATCCCGTTTACGCGAAGGAAAATCCCGTTTACGCGAAGGAATTATCGTAAGTTACTACAGAAGTAAATGATAAAATATATTATGACGTAATTACTTGATGATAAAACTTGTTTTGTGCATAGATTTACATAGATACAAAAATAAATGTGTATACGTTTAGCGAACACGCGCTTTAAATAGATTCATCTATCGCTTTGACAGATCAAAGAGGTATGCGTAAAAGTGCACTTATATATGAACGCTTCAATCTTTAAAGTTAAATGAAAAAAAAAGAGAAGCAACGAGCGCGCTACCATGATATACACCAGCTATAAATTTCATTTCGCTTTAATAAAGCGAGGGTCGGAACGTTTTTACGGGCATGTCCTCCATTCCTGAAAGACGTGCCGCGGACGCGGGCGGACAGAGCGAGCGCGCGGCGCGTTAATTATTTTCCGCGTCTAATTAAAGGTGTCTACGAGACGCGCGGCGCGCACACCGCAGCAAAACACACCGGATGTACGGCTTGCGTGGCCTGCACGGCCTGGCCCCGTATGCTAATGAATCTTCCGAGGCTATAGGAGAGCTCGCGCTAACGGTCTAAGCTCAGACAGCTCGGCGCTGACCGGTGGATTATTAACTCCGGCGGAGTCGAAAGAGGCTCTCGTGAGGAGAGAGCGCAAAAACGCGATTCTCGCGAAACGCGACAAATGGCGTGTAGGGCTGGCGTGCATCTAAATCACTCGGTGCGGCGCGGCGCGGCGCGGCGCGCATTCTCTTTTCTTTCTCTTTCTCTTTCTTTGTGTGTGTGTGTGTCTGCTGTCTGCTGTTGTGTGTGTGTGTGTGCGTGTGCGTGTGCGTGTGCGTGTGCGTGTGCGTGTGTGTGTGTGTGTGTGTGTGTGTGTGTGTGTGTGTGTGTGTGTGTGTGTGTGTGTGTGTGTGTGTGTGTCTGTCTGTCTGTCTGTCTGTCTGTCTGTGTGTGTCTGTGTGTGTCTGTGTATATCTCTCTCGCTCTGTCTCTCTCGATACGTAGAAACGAGCCATTGGTATCGCGCACACGGATATAGAAATCATTCCTGCTAAACGCGCCGGTAATTACAATTGACCGACATCCCGCGTCCGCTATCGGGACATCAAAGCGCCGCGCGCTTCCGCATGTCGTTCGTAGAATAGCATACGCGATAGAACGAATTTACATGCCGTTGTTATCGCCGTGAAACTAATCATCGTCGAAACCCGTCGAAGCACGCCACTCGTTCGTTCGCCGTGACGACAAAGCGACGCCGTCACGCGACGTACAGTTTCATTTTATCCCTTTTTTCGGTTTTCGCCTGATGAGCGCGTCGCGAGAAAACGCGATGGGATCGAGCGCGGCAATCGATCCTGATGCGCTCGTTGTTTCGCGATAATCCACACGCAGGGTGCGAATAGCGTTAGTGGACGCGATTATCGGCACCGTTTTCGCGCGACATTTCGCACATCGCAGGCGTGAATCCCGGCGCGGGCGCAAGTGCGTTCGCGTTTGCGAGGCACGCACTGGTTACAGAGGAGGAGGAAGAGGAGGTGGAGGAGGAGGACTCTGCATAGGAGCGGATAGTCGACCGAGTCTCGTACGGTGAAACCCGATCTCCGTTCACGTCACCCTTGAGATTCGTGTCGAACCGCAACTTCCGGAAGGATTCGTTTCTCACCCGCTTGTCAGCCGACATAACTCGCGATTACATTTCGCCGAACGCAAGTGTCGTGTGTCTCAGTGGGGGGGGGGGGGGGAAAGTGATTGCATCCGAGATCTGCGCGCGTAACACTTTCCGAGCCGCGACAACAGGCCTGCGGCGTCCGAGAAGGAGCGTTTCGCGGTTCTGGCGAGTTTAGGATTCAAGAGAGATCCGGTGTAGTTTAGGTCAAGTTTGCGCAATGACGCAAAACGTATACTTTTAATCTTCGGCAGATAATTGCAACCAAAAAATGCCTCGATAAAACGTTTCGTGCTATAGATGTACAGTAAAGCCCCTTGCACAATAGGCGATAGCGATAGCGACAGCGACAAAGTTGCCGACAAAGCTGTAGCTTTGTGCAATGGGCTTAAGAGTGCACGTGACAACTATTTTTTGTCCTGTAGTAAAATTGAGGAAATTAAATTACGTACGGCTTATGTATTTCTGGGTACTTCTGAATAGCGCTAGCTAATTCCGTGCACAATGTTGCGGCTCTACATGCTCCGGGAGACACGGATCGCGCTCATTACGCATTCAAATCATTTTCGCGGAATCTGTTATCGTCAGCGGAACTGAAAGTATGGTCGACTCGACCTCGACTATTCATTCCGTTCCCAACGACTATTTCGTTTATCGACAAGATCGCGTACTTCGCCCTGAGCATCGATTACGAGCGCGTTCGCTCAAGGTATAATATCCTGACGTCATCTACGACGGCCGGCAGGAAGTAGAGCCGCGACCGAACGGGCATAATTTAATAAGAACCACCGGTTATCTAGCGAACGAATTGCGAACTGTCAGCCACCCACTCATTTCGATCCGCGGAGATAAATAAATTAAACGTCGTTTGCTTCCCCGTGTTCGCGGGTAATCTCCGATGCGATCGAAGAGCCGATCGTTGCGCAATCGATGATACAAATACCCTTCGAGACGCCGCTTTTCCTTTCGAGATTAGAAAATGCTTCGATCGTGACGATAAACATATTAAGAAGTAATAAGCACTCGCGATTGCGATTGCGTCACAGACGATTACGCCTCGGTTTGAAATATTGCGGATTTCAGTCGAAAAAGAAATAAAAAAAGAAATAAAACGGAAAATATCGCAGCGAGGAATTAGCTAGATGCTCCCGAGATATTTTCACGATGTTTTCCTGTGCAATTAGACGCGGCGGCGCGAAGCAGAGAGCAAATATACAGGTACCTGCAGACAAGAACTCGATAGTGTCGCGATGAGATGTCCGTCGCCGCGACAGCGGATCGCATCGCATCGCGTCTCTCGGCTTCGTCTCGTCGTCGCATGCACGAAGAGAGAAAGAGAAAGAAATGTATCAGGAGCGCGCGCACCGTGCCTAAACTCTCTCGAAAGTTCCGCGCGCTCGCTCGCTTGCGTATATAATTTCGCCGCGGTCGGTTGTCGATCAAGCGCTTTCGTAAGAAACACCTGCGAGTCATTATCCCTCGCCTACCTTGGCTTTCCCCCGGCGCGGCGATTCGATTTGCACACGCGCAAAAAAAGAAAAACCGCTCGATCGCCGCTCTAAGCGATAACGAATGGATTTTGTCGCTTGCACGCCATAAATCCGAAAGATCGGTGCGGGCGCGACGAAACTTTGGCAGATTCGCGCCACATCGACCGAGTGAAAGATTTTCCCCGATCTTTTCTTTTTTTCCTCGATCGTGATGCATCGCGGATATCGTAGCCTGATGCACGTTGCGTCGCGTTACGTAAAAATTCACCCGTAAAAATCGGCGAGATTTATGGTGTTCGATCGTCGCGGTTGCGGGAGCGCATGAAGTAATTATGGAGATGTAACAGATTCCGTCGCGAATAAATTTGCATGCCATGCGATGCGTGCGCAATCTGATCGTGCCGTCGGCACGAATCCCATGGCATCGACGACGGCGGGGAGGCTTGTGATACCGGGCAACATTCTAAACGGGTCTCAAAGTGGTAACGCAAACCGATGCGGGCCTCGCTCCGGGCATCGACTTTAATCGACACGTACGGCAGCGATGGCGGCGGTTTTCGCTGTTTGCCGTTTGCGCCGTTTCCCCGGTAAACTCGCGATTCTGTAAGGACTGGAAATAGCGACGGAAACGGGGCTTCTTGCAGTTTACGCCAGATATTTTAACGCCTCGACACATCGTCGACAAAGTACACCCGCAAATAGACCGCCCTGTGTTTGCCGCGCCGTTCGCGCGCGCTCGCGCGAACGACGAATTGCGTCTCTGCGCGAAACGACTTTTCGCGAACGTCGCGCGAATCGAACAGAATAGGAGATGAAATTTGAGCGGGTGCGTGGAATTTTGTGTAGAAATCAAACGCGAAGAATCTTTTCCCGATGATATGATTTATTCGCAATCACTTTTAATTCCTAATTATTTCCAGGCAATTGCTTCTTTGTTCCTCGAGAACAAAGAGTAATTATAAATCAAAGAGTATATTATTTAATTAAAGAGGAGCAATTAATGAATTCGGAGCGCGAGATAAAATAGCGCAGGCGTGACAGAGCAATTTACGCGACGAGAGATCAGAAGTACAAATAATTTCGCGACGGAAACTCGTCGCGAAAGCAGAGACCTATTCTTTACGTCCGTCATTTTGTGTTTCAGTGGTTTATTGCGACTATACCGCCTCGGGAAGGTCGTTACAGTTCCTCGAAGATTACATTGCGAAGGAGGTGCTACCATGTTTGGGCGACACACGAGCATCCACGTCCATCTGCAGTCTACAGTCGTCTCTTTTTAGGTAAGGCGATAATGGGCTTGATAGTCTTCGTCCTTCGGGACGAATAAATGCTGTTTCGCGATTCACGCAGAGTCCCGCTTTCGTTGATATTGTCTGTATGAATTGTACGAATAGAGGTCAAGAAACGCTCGTTTTATTGCAATTCATCGTGACTGGTTTAAAAATTCAGTTATTTAAATTTATTTATTTTTTTTCCTTATAATTATAACATATTTGTATTATAAATAAAATTTGTTATTCATCTCGTTCCATTTAACTTTCAAATTAACTTTTAATTTATGCTCCGTGTGTGCATTATTTTACATTATTTATCGCAATTATTTCATTAACGTAATCTAATTTTCCTCTCTCGTCAGTCGATTGCTCGCGAAAGGATTTCATTCTGGAGAATAATAAAACGTTCTCGTTCACTCTCGTCCGCTCGCTCACTCACTTATTCAAGCCACAAATTAATCTTATTCATATTTCATTCCAACGTAACTGGGACACCGCGGCATTATCGGACGAATTTTCAAGCGCGTACTTACTTCTCTCGCATTTATTTTTGTATGCAAATAACGTTAGGCGCGTAGCTCCCGCGCTTTGACGTGTCTCTCAGACGGCTTCTCGCCGACGAGTTTGCAATTAAATCGAGTTATCATTCGCCGCACAATTTCTAATCCGACACTCCCGACTCCGATAAGCCACGAGTTACGAGTCGCGACGGCGCGGCGCGGCGCGCCGATTCTAGCCCGGCGTCTATCGTTTTGCTCGCGTCATATTGCCCGAGTGAGATACCCACGTCGCGTCCGGAAACTTTCTCGGCCGCGAACATAAATTTAATCAGCGTCACGATTAAAAAGTCGCTCAATGACGAAGCGCCTATCGTCTAGCTGTGCGTTATCGCGACAGCTTTCGTGCACGGCGACGGAAAACGTGGATCGGATCGCTTTAAACCTCGCCCGACCGGATGGCGGTGGCGACGCGACGGTCGTGCGAAATGGTCCCGTCTCGATTCTCCCGTTTACTGGCGCTGATGTCCCAGATCAATATCCATCCCCCGGAGACCGCGATGCTTTCCCCGGTGGCCCGCGAGAAGACCGCGATAATGATGACGATATGCACGACGGGTTCGTCATGCGACAGATGACATATTTAGTGGCGTGTGTACACAATATACAATAAATTGCTGCATGCGTCCTGCAATTCCAATCTCCCTCTGCCTGTCTCCGTGATTGCTTTGCTGATGTTGTTTATTTCAAATTACAATAGCGTCATTTGAAGCGCATATTGCTTTCTTCCCATAATTTACTAACAATAAGTATGTACGCCTGTCATAACAGACTGTATAATAACACTCAATCACACAGAGTTTGAAATTTACTTATATCTCTCTATAATATATACTGTTAAATATATATATTAAAGGGTGAAATTTAAACCATTACCTTGAGTAAAATAACATTTTGTTGTTTTTAACTACTATGTGTGTCGAAATTTATTATTTTAACACAAAACATTTTAACTCCATTGTTTTAGTTAAATTAACGACATATTGAGTAGGAGCAGTGGCGACCTATAAGAATTATTAATGATGATTCAAATTGAGTATAATTACAAAAATAACACTACAAAATTCAAGAGTGTATATATTCTTTGGTAAATATTAATATTCTATATGGCAAATGTTGAATAAAAAGAGATGTGTTGATTAGGTAAACATATTCTCGAGCGGAATGTCACTTATCAACATTCGAGAAATTAATATAATTTAACTTTCTTGAGCGGCGCTTTGTCTCAATATGCCGTCCGAATCCTTAAACGGGTAAATTATGACTAACGCGTGCCGCGAAATCGATGGAGACTGTGCAAACTGTTGAGGTGTGCATTGCTCTTCTCAACTTATGTCTCCTGTCTCACGTCACGTCACACGCCGCTAAATCTATATTGACTCTGCGTCAATCGCTCGAGCACGACGAGCTCACACGTGTCAGAACTGCTCATGAATACCGGAGATGCTCGATGCAAACATTTTTATTATCGTGAACCGGCGGTCGCGTTGTGTCTGGTGCACGATGGAAGGATAGCTCTGTTGTCAACAGCTCCTTCTTCGAGGGTGGCGAGTGAATCGCGCCAACTCTTTTATCGTCCATTTCTACGAAGGCCAGTCCCGTGAATTCGCACTCTCGTTCATGTTGCAGGCATGAGGCCAGAGACATCGTCAGACACGCGGTTGGGGCTAGCGAGCAGGATGCGGTCCTGTTCACCGGTCAAGGCACCGCCGCTGCCCTTCGCACACTTTTACGGCACCTCGATCTCTCCAAGTCCACCGTGGTCTTCGTGGGCCCGTTCGAGCACCACGCCAACTTGAGGCCTTGGCGCGAGCTCGATGTCAAGGTAAGCGGACAGCCCGACAGATAAATTCTCGCGTGGAAAAGCCATCAGGCGTGCTGATTCGAGCGCCAGATAAGTAGGGGCGGGCGGTAAAACGCGCGACAGCGAAATGGATCGTTAAAGCGGGGCGTGATGGCCGTAGGAGATGTGCGTGGGAGAGATGCGAAGAGATCCCGATGGGATACGCAACAAACGCAACTTAGCTAGCCCCGAATTTTGGCAGCGTGCCGAGTATCTCTTCGCGCGAACGGCCATTCCACTTTCTCGTCGCGACCATGTGCGCCGAACGCCGCTTCGTTCTTCTATTATCTAACGCTTTCCAAAGGTCGCGCAATTTAGCGAGTTAATATTAGCGTGTAAATAATATAAATGATGTTTTTGTATCTATAAATATTTTTCTTTTGTAACAAATGCGTATCTTGAAATATAACGCGCGCGGCCCGACGACAACTTCGAGAAATTTGTCCCTAATAAATTTCGCGGGGACCTTGGGACACTCCGTATAAATATTTTCAAGGTGCGCGATGATTCTCAAAAAATGACCCTCAATCTAGAATAGTCCGGGGATTGACGCGTTTGATCGCTCACAGTCGTCTAATTGTGGGCGCGCCCGCCGTCCCATTGTCGAGCGGCGAGTCTCTTTGACGATGCAATTAAACTTTGACTTGCAGATAGTACGAGTTTCCGAGACCCGGGAGGGCTTCTTGGATCTGAATGATCTCGAGCGGGGACTCGCGAGAATGCGGAGCGAGGGCATTGCGCAAATGATCGGATGCTTCAGCGCTGCCAGTTGCATAACGGGGGTTTTGGCAGATGACGTCGCGACGACCCTCCTGCTGCATCAATACGGCGCGCTTAGCGTGTGGGATTACACCACCGCAGGTAATGATCGATTGCAACGAAAAGTCACGAGCCGATGCAATCGACCGCGATCAACTGCCGTGGTGCATGATTTTCGAGCCAGGATAAATAAAAGAGCAGCTATAATTGATTAGTAAAAATATTATTGCATTAGTTATGCTATAATTTTCTTTGGGCCACACCCAACTCTGCTGCGAGATGATTTTCAGTCACCAGCTTCGACGAGCGAATAACGCGTCTCGCCATGTGTGGCAGAGTCGTAAAGTAGCATACATGTCTTCGTAACAAAGATAACTTAAATATTACTATTGGCGACATAATAATCCTTTACGTAAGCGCTTGCACGTTGCATAACGGATGTATGATACGTGGTTCGGTGTCGGCGATTGAAGGCACGACGAGGCGATCAGTGACCGATATTGTTATACATCCTCTTTCTTCAGCGCCGTACGTCCAGATCGACATGAATCCACGTCTGCCCGGGGTCGGGGAGACCGCGGTGCACAAGGACGCGATTATCTTCGCGGGCCACAAATTCATCGGCGGCGTGCAGTCGCCCGGTATATTGGTGACCAAACGATGGCTCCTGCGGGAGGACGTCGAAGCGGAGGACATGAGGGACTCTCATCGCTACCACCGCGATCCCGAACTGCGGGATGAGAGCGGAACCGCCGGGGTGGTCGAGAGCATCCGATGCGGACTGGCGGTTCAGCTGAAGGAGAACGTCACGCCGAGGGCGATCGTCGCACGGCAGGACAAGATCTCTCGGTGAGCGATCTTGCTTCTCGAGGGGATAATTACTTCTTTTCGCGCTTTGACTGCATCACGATTGAAGTACCGATTATAAGGATTGCGTAAGACATATGTTTCCCACATCTTTTCCCACCGTTCAGGAAATAAATGCGATCGTTTCGAGTAATTTCTTGCCGCGAATGTCTTCCTGTTTACGAGCGCCGACTCATAGAAAGTAGCGTTTAGTGCTTTCTTTTTCGTTCGCGGGTTGTGATTCTCTTTCGGATAGCTTTGCGCGAGTTCACTTGCAAGAGACTACGAGTACAAATGCATCGATTGTACTGCACACGTAATTGAAAGATTTCCGATACGTAGATCCATCAATTGTCTTCGTACGACGTGATAGTTCAGCACAATACTAATGGTCATCGCTTTCTCTTCAGGCAAGTCTTGTCCCACGTGCGCACCATTCCGGAATTGATTCTACTCGGCAGCTCGTCACAGAACGTGAAGCGATTGCCCATCTTCTCGTTTATGGTACGCCATCCTCGCGGCACGTTCCTCCATCATAACTTTGTCTGCGCCGTCTTGAACGACGTCTTCGGCATCCAGGCACGTGGAGGATGCGCGTGCACGGGTCGTTACGCTCATCATTTGATGGGAATTGACCGAGAACTCGCCAAGGAATATGAAAGCGTTCTCTTGGAAGGGTACGTAATTTTTCTATTGCGCTTTAGCTCAAAGAAACTGTGTCTGATAAAGTAAATTTTCCACGCTTGACGAAATGTAGATATATTTGTCATCGAGATGATTAGAATAATTTTTATTTGTGGATTGTCTTGAATTTGTTTCTATATATATAAGTCGAATATAAGAGGATTATAAATTATGTCAATACTTTAGAAGATAAAAAGTCCAAAGAAAGAAAAAAATTGTATAAATATAAATTATTTAAATCTGATTTTTTGAATTATAATTAATTAAAGAAAATGTTCGAATTGTCTTTAGTATATTTATAACACGATAATTTAAGTTTTAAGTTATAGAGAATGTAATAAAATCGTAGGAGATAAACTTTAAAGATGTTATTCATAGGATGACGTGTGTGTGTGTGTGTGTGTGTGTGTGTGTGTGTTTGTGATTTTTAAATAATTATCATTATCTCTTTTTTCGATTTTTAAAATAGAAAGAAAAAATCCAATAAGTTCACAGAAAGTCTTATTTTATCGATCTTACGTCAACAGCATTTCTATTATTATTATAAATAACATAAAAAAAATCTGATTTTACTCAAATTATGATATTAATTTTAACTTCTATTGCTTCGTGCAAAACATCATCGTCACACGTGGAAGATTATGTACAGATCGATAGAGCAAAAAAGTAGTTGTCTATTAAATTCGATGCGGTGTAATTTCGCGTAATAAACGCGTAGGAATATACGTAGACGTCAGTCTTTTATTCGAACTTGATGCAGGATTCTATTTTCATGAAAGTGTCGCGCATGCAGATTATACATAGTTTATTTTATTTTTAGACAACGGAACGGCACCGAGGAGACCACCGCGGAAGGTCTCAGACCGGGTTTCGCCAGGCTATCCTTTCCTTATTTTATGAGCGAAGCGGAAGTTGCCTTCGTGCTTGAAGCTCTCAAGATGGTAGCCACCGAAGGCTGGAAGCTGTTGCCGCAGTACGTGCTGAATCCCGATACCGGCGAATGGCGACACCACACCAACAGCATCTTCAAGGAGCGCAAGTGGCTGGGCTCGATTAGGTACACAGACGGAAGGATGAACGCCACGGAGAGGCGAGCTTCCGGTGCCGGCGTCTTCCCGCAGACCTACGGCGATTCCCTGCAGACCGCCCGGAATATCTTCAATCGCGCTCGTAAAATGGCGCAACGGTATCCGCTGCAGATCGACAAGAGTTTCAACTTTATATGCGAGCGCATGGAAGCGTTGCGCTGGTTCATGCTGCCGAGTGAGGCGCAGGATCTCCTTTTGGGTAACTCGCAGAACGTCAAGCAGGACGTGCCGTTCAATCCGTTGCTGGCCTGGAACAAATACAGTCACACGAGCACTACCACCACCACTTGTCACGACAGTCTGGTGAACTGTCTGACGCTGACAAATGGTATGAGACGGCTGAACAGCGACATTCCGCGCACGGGCAACACGCCCCTCTCAATAATCTCGCCGAGGCATCGAAGCCTACCAGCGCTGAGCACGGTTCGGCGAACTCTGATGGCGACCACGGCTGAACTGAATCAACCATCGTCATCGAGCAATAGTGAGGAGGAGAGTCCAAATCAAAATGAACCCAGTCATTTCTCCGGTAAACACCGAACACCCGCCACGTGTCCAAACTCGCCGATGCCTGTTAGATTCGCGGTAGGCGAGGCCGTGACCACCTCGGTCCTAGGATCGATATCCCGCACGACTGCCCGACCGACGAAAGAGCAGAGAGAATTGGAGGCAACCAATGCCGGACGCGCGAGATGCAACTCTCTAGGTAGCACCGACGGATGCAATGTGCAGGGAAATCGCACCGGTGCCGCAACGATTTCCTCGCCAATTCCGCCGCTTCCTCTGAGCCCGCAAACTCTGACCAGCTTGGGACTAAGCACGTCGCACGGTTCATCGAGGCACAGACGTCTTCACTGCAGCTGCAGCAGTCAGACAGAGTTAAACACTCTAGAATTGGATTCCGCCGCCAGCCCGAGTCACTCGATCTCTTCCTTGAACTATAATAATCATAATCCGGCGTCGCCACCGTCTTCGTATTCGTCGACCAGCGATTACACCGAGAGGTTGATAGGCGGTGGGAGATCATCGCCTATCTTAACGAATATGGGTCAAGATGATCTGAGCGCATACGTGAAGGAGATGACCAAGGAATTAGCGACAGAGATCAAATCGGAAATCCGTGAGGTAATTTCCAAAGTGGACGATGCTTTATCGGAGACAAACACATCCGAGAACACGCCGCAGCATCACTCGCGGGCTCAGAGTATAGTTAATCAAACATACGTGGAGGACAAACAGTCGAGGCACGATTCGTTCACGGCCAGTGACATCGCCGAGTACTTAATGGAATTC
Organism: Temnothorax americanus; assembly: GCF_048541705.1. NCBI lineage: Eukaryota > Metazoa > Arthropoda > Insecta > Hymenoptera > Formicidae > Temnothorax > Temnothorax americanus. The sequence goes on from NW_027509391.1 coordinate 1,450,782, forward strand.
TCAAAGGAAATGGCGAGCGAAGTGAAATCTGAGATAAGGTATTTTATTATCTGCATTAATAATACTATAAATTAAAGTACTATCATCTAAAATATAAGAATTTTTAATAGAAATATAATTAACGATGAACGTATTAATTAAATAATTTTTTGAGTTATCATAAATTTATGCGGATTTTTTTTAACAGGTGCATGGTGAATGCCGTTGACGGGCTGCACAGGTACTCGCCAGACGCCTCCACTTCGGATGTTTCTTCGAGCGGATGTGGATCGCCCGATCGTGGAAGAATTGTGCTTCCCTCGTCGGCGCCCCCCCGCCTTTCAAACTCTAGAAAAAGCGGACCGATCGAGATCATCAGCAAAGTCGGCGAGCTGTCGCAGCAGGAGAGCAAAATGTCCAGTGAATGCTCTTCGGACGAGACGGTGATTTACGTGATGAAGCCATCCGAGAGTGAGCAGCTGGTCCGCCCTCGTTCGAAGACCGAGGATGAGGAGGTGGAGAACGACGTAGATGATTATGTAGACGATGATTCGCAGGAGGGACGCGGCGGCCTCGACATCAGCGACGCCCGGAAGATCTTGCCGAAGATTTATTCGGCCGTGAACTCTGTCAGCTCTCAGGACAGTGGTATAAATATGTCTTTTCAAGAGAGCGATAAGTCAATAGACTCTCTGGACCTGAAACGGAGCAGCAGCGCCGAGTCCAATTCCGCTCACAGCCACGGACGGAAACCTAGAACGACATCGATGATGAGTCTGTCGACCAAGTGCGGCGGCAAACAGCAAACGCGTCAAAACGACAATAATCTCTCGGAGGATGAGGAGTGCGCGGGTGATCTGCGAGAGGAAGAGGATGACGGTCGGGAGAATAATTTTGACGATAACGAGTCCAGACTCGAGTTTCCGCGAACTCAATGGCACTGCCCGCCGAAGAACATCTGGAAACCTTCGGTGGAAGCTATGCAAGAATTTGACATGATTCGGGACAACGACAAGGTCTTAGTCTGCCTGTCGGCGATTGGCAAGGACTCGCTCTCCCTTCTGCATACTCTACATCAATACAGATTTTACGTCAGATCGAAGGGGATTGACTTCGAGATCGGTGCGGCCACCATCGACGCGGGTGGCTCCGATTCTATGGCACTAATGAGTTATCTGAAGGGTCTGGAGATTCCTTACTTTTACGAGGAACAGGTGACGGACTCGATCAGCGTCAACGTCGAGAATCCGTTGGACGCTAGCATTGCCAGCGGAACCTGCAGTTTCTGCGACAAGTCGGTTAGGACGCAATTGTACTCTTTAGCCAAACAGAAGGGATATAACGTGTTGGCGCTCGGTCAACATTTGGACGATCTCACGGAGAGTTTCCTCATCTCAGTACTCCACGGTGGTATGTTGAAAACCATGAAGGCGCATTACTATATACGTCGGGAGGATCTCAGGGTTGTCAGACCGTTTATCTATGTGCGAGAGAAGGCATTGAAGCAATTTGCCGAGAGCAAGAAGCTTCCTATCTCGCAGGATTCACGAACTCAGTCTGAGGTAAAATCTACATCCCAGAAATTGTAGAATTTCTTTCTAAGCTATCTGTATTAAGCTACATCTATTTTATCTGTTCTACGTAAAATTATTATCACCGTTATTTACTTGTAAGATGTATTCTTATCGATTTTCTATTACTGATATGTTACAGAAACAAAACAGAAGGAAGGAGTTGATGCTTCAACAGGAACGCGCGTATCCACGACTACACTGGTCCGTGCGCACGGCTCTACGACCCTTGATAACCGCTCATGGACAAATTATCGCCTTTGATTTGGCATGCACCGGCAACGGCGGTAACAGTCCAAGTAGCAGCACCAGCAGCAGTATAAGCAGCAGCATAAGCAACAGCATAAGCAGCAGCAGCAGCAGCTGCAGCAGCAACAACGGCGGCAGCAACACCAGTAATCAGCAGAAACGACATCGGAGGACCAAGACGAATCCCTCGGCGAACGCTTCCTCGTCCCAGCAAACCGACGAGAATGACGAGACTGACGAGGAGCCTGTGCTCTGAGGAGGGCCCATCGCGAGATGGGATCCCGATCGTCCCGCGGTCCCATCCTCGCATCTTCGCCGTCGACGTCCGGCATCGACGTTCGCTCTTAGACGAAGACGATTACGCTTTGCGGCCGCAAGCGCCGCCGTTAAGGCGAACGATCAGAAATGCACCGAGAATGGCAACTGAGCGATATTAGCAGGCGGCATTTAAACGCAGAAGACTTCTCGAGAAAGACGCTTCGAGAATCCCTCGTGTCTATGAACATTATTTGCAAGTGTATCCGTCGCTCGTCGCGAGATCTTAGCGAGACAATCGATGCGTTTTGAAAAATATAAAAATATCCAGGTGATAAATCGCAGTGAATTATAATTGTCGACTGCTCGATGAAAAAAACGGATGTGAGAACAGTTGCTTTCTGTAGCTCGATGAACGTTCTTCAAGAAAAATAACGCGGTCGGCAGAATGCTACTTAAAACGGCGGTAATGCAGGGACGATGTAAGCACAAATTCTTTGAGCTTACGACGGGATTGTTTGATTGTGAATAATTAGGTGTATCGGCAGCTGACTGGCACGATTGGCAGTTTTACGTGAAGATACGACACGATGATAATTGATCGACGAAGCTGATAGAGACAGAATGATTGACAGTGCATCGCGCGGTACATTGTCACGTCGTTCGTGGGCTATATCGTCGGCACGGAACGATAAACGGACCGCCGCCGAGACACGTATACGATTAAGGGACGCGATACGCTTGAGAGACGCGATAAGCGATAGCTGCTTAAACACTGACACCGATATTACGTGTCACGTATTTTAGAGAAGAAGTCATGCAGCGAGGGGAACGGAAGTTTCACGAGCAAGCCAAAAAACCTCGCTCTCTCGCGAGAAAGAGTCGAATCGCGAATATACCTTTTTTTTACAAATATACTATTATACTTTTTATTTGATATACCGCCTTTGGCATCGCTCTAACGATCTTGCGATTGAGTCGCGATCGAGAAGTTTTGTAAGCGATCAAGGCTCCATCGATCGAGTCCTTTTCTACGTGTTTTCGACCTTCCCGACGATACGACTTGACTGACAGGCCCATTTTTTTGCGGTCAAATAAATGCGTCTTTTAGATGGTCTGTCGGGGACGTCATATTGAAATGACGGCGCGATTACGTTATTCGTTGCACCGATTAATCCGCTTTCGGATGAAAAGCTTGATCGAACGTTTTGTTCCGAGAGGACCACATCGAGAGGTAAAGGCTGCGACCAATTCTCACCTGCATGAACTTCTACTTCGAGAAAAAGAGAGGCACTCGCGCACGCACACGACGCGTAAAGGATTCAACGCTTCTCGCGGATAAAGCGTATCAAGATGGATTTGTGTGTGAGAGTGTCTAAATATTCCCAAGCAACACACACAAGTCCATTGAGTCGTTTGAGAAGTGACTAAGGCACGTCTGAAAAATTAATACCGTCTTGTTTCCCACGTTGATGGGATAAGTGCGAGAGAGGCTTGTAACAAAACATTAATTTAAGGATTTGTTGGAAGAAACATGTTTTACGTTTCTATCCGACAAATATTTGAATAGCGATCTCCAATATTTCAGGCTACAAAAACGAAGGTTCTTTGCTCTTAACTGGCATTGCCGAAAGCACGGTGATACAATAAAATTGCGCACTTTTTCACCGTAACTTTGTTTATGCAGCTCGATCTCCGCTGTGATCGATAAGTTTAGTTTCGATGCAAGAAGAATTAACCGATGTCAGATGATGAATGAGTTGCCGATGAGAGTTTGATCACATCGCCGGTTTATTTAAGTAATTAATAATGATGAAACGCTGCGCGTTGTTTGACAGGATTGATGAAAAAAATTAAATTTAAATTAAAAATTAATCCAGTGGAATAAAAACGCGAAAGTTTCCATATAAAAGATGAAATTATATTTTGTCACATCAAAGATGTAGATATAAATTTATTTATTTTATATTTTGTCCGAAGATATATATAACGAAAAATCGTGTGAAATCGCACTGATTGTCAGGTAATCAACGAATCCTAGATTCGTGATCCTTTTGTATATTATAATTATGCTATCAGAATGAGAGATGGGCGAAAAAATCAAATTAATCCGCTAATCGATATTGATATACCGTGGCTTTGATCATGCAACGAAATGCGTAATGTTGTACACTTGTACAGAGAGCATTCTTCTAAGGATTGTTTCGTAAGATATTTTAGAATTGTAATAAAAAGTAGACGGAGAAAATAAATAATGTTACGGTGGAGAAAGGAGGCGCACGCAATTGGGCCACGTAAACACCAGTTAATGACAGACGATCGGCCGGATGGTAAAAGGGGACTTAAAAAAAAAAAAAAAAAAAAAAAAAATAGGACAGTCCGAGGGAAACCAATATCAAAATTTGCGATAGGATGTCCGATAAAATATATAAACCGATAAGCGTCGATCGCTATGTCGATTATGATACTTGTAGCAGCAGCGGTCTTATGTTGTTCACTTCTTCTCTCATGTTTGGCTGTTGTACGCTCGCTAATCGTTAGTACTATAAGTAACGTTTAAGACTTGTACGTAGATCGCATGTGAAACAACGTACGCAACGTAGACGATGATCATACAAGATATTACGCTATGTACGTACCGTTTGCGTCGTACTGATTTTTTTAAAGTGTTCGCTCGTTCGTTCGTTCATTCATTCGTTCATCGTTGAGTCGTGGATGTGAAAGGCGGAATTTAACAACCAAATGCGATAAGCGAGATGGAAGTTTTGATCTACACGAATCTTCGCGAATAGATATTCTCATATTTTCCGAGAGTTACGAAAGGGACATTGTTACTGTAAAGATATGTAAGTTTATTTATCGCTAATAAAAATGAACGTTGAAGAAAAAAAATGAAGAAAAAAATCAGAAAAAAAGATTTCATTCTTTTCTGTGATTAATAATTAATCACAGTAACATCGTTAGTATGTACATAGTGCCAAATAAAACTGCGAGAATTTCAATATTTAGAGGAACTCGAATAAATGAATCGAAAAATCGATAGAGTAATGGGGAATAGAAATCTTGAAGGACGTCTCAATGGACACAATAAGTATTTTAGGAAGTGGACGCCGCAGGGGATTAAATAAACCTAACAGCCAAGGCCATATATTTTTTAGCGATTTATTAAATCCTTTAAAATATTTGAAACAGCGTGCGGCTTTGTTATTGGCGTAACAGTGATATAGTCGTTTAAGGTACGTAATACGAGGAGGGCAAAAGCGAGCGAAGATCGATGTAGAGTTCCGCCCGCTGGTTGCCGGAATAACTTTTGGGCGAGAGAATCGTGGCGAGAGATCCATCGATTCGGCACGGTAATTGCGGATCGTCGGGATTGAGCGAGCGACGTAAACGATCCTTCGGTCCATTCTTTTCCCTTCCCGCTCGCTCGCTCGGGCGATCGCGCCATCGCGACGCATGCATCGGCGCGATCCGCGGAGAAGTCGCGGCGCGTCCGTTTTCCTCTTAAGATTAACTTTAAATAGAATGTAACGTTATCTAATATTAGACGAGAGTAAAATCGAGGAGAAAAATCCACATACGAGACGGAATTCATTACGGTCTAATCGATCTTACATCTTAAGTCGCTCCAGTGCGGCATCGAGAGACTCGGAAAAGGGTAATAAGTCGGTACATAGAAGCCGCGTCGCCTTCTGATATCAAAGCGTTAGGATCGAGAATACGTGCGAAACGAGTTATCTCTATTTCTCAATCAGTTTTTAACGTCTCTCCCTCGTACTTGATGCTCGTCTCCCGCGTCGCGACGAGGAATATCGCGTATACCCATGCAGCGTGTCCGGAGGGGCGGACACGGGCTTCACTTTCCGAATAACTTCCGTTTTCCGAGATAAAAGTCGTATAGTCGACCGCTGATGATTTATCCGACGTTTTAGCGAACTTATGGCGCGTCGCCAGGGGCCCTTATCACTCTTGTCCAGCGCGGCGAAATTTCACCGGCTCGTTACCAACTGCCTCGTAATATCTCGGTGACGGTTATCGCCGTCTTCTTAAACGTGCACCAACGAAAGAACCGCTTCTCGCAATCTTGTACTTTACCCGATTTACATTGCAACTGGAATTTTTATTTTATTTTTTATAGAGAGAACCGTTTTTCTCTTTCGAACGAATTTTTTTATCCATGCACGTAAATCATGTGAGGTGAAGTCATTGATTTCGCGTAGAGTTATACGTATTTTTTTTTAGAATTGAAATATTTCACGGTCTAAAAGATTCACATGTTGCACGTTCATCAGCGGACGACTGGAGACCGTTAATTAAATCAAATCTCACGAGCCATCGAGTCATGAAACTCGTGATTTTATCGAAAATCCCCCGATCGATGGTGGTCTCGGTTCGCGTATGACGTGTGTTTAGTATACAGTATACATCGAAAATGCAAGTTCGTGCTGTACTCGCGATGATTCGCAGATAACGATAGCTCGGTGCAGATTTTTTATTAGTTTTTTTTTGTTTTAAATCTATATATTCACAATGCGCTTAGCGAGACCTTCGCGTTTTCCAGCATTAAAATTTGATTCGAAATTTGAGAATAAGGATGAAAGAATTGAACGTGAAACGGGTTCACGAAGTCGAGCCTCGTTCCGTTTGTCAATCGCACGCGCGTTTCGGAATTGCGAAACCCGAGAGAAAGAGTATTTCGAAGCGAGATTGCACATCGCTTTTTGCCCGTATCGGTACGGCTTATCTAACAGAGAGGTGAGAATAAACGTGATCTTAGAAGAGCGGAGATTGCAGGTCCTCGTCGTCGTCCTCTTCGTCCTCGTCGATTCCCGGCTCGCCGAGAGCATGAACGAATTCTGAAATCACGCAAACAAAGAAGAGATTAAATAAATATCAAATATCGGAACAACAATAAGACTTCGCATATCGCGCGTTATTCTTTTTTTGAATATTCAAACAAAGAGAATTTAATGGTTGGATAATATTGCGAGAGAATAATGAGAAGAATAAGTCGTACACGTTTCGTTTCTTCTGTAATCTTTTGAACAACTCTTATTCTTCCGTTACGTTCTCCTACAATTCTCTTTTAGATATGACTCCATCGATCATTTCAAGGATGGATCGTGCGGGAATAGAAATTGAAATTTCTTTTTTAGCCTTTTATCCCTGCGTTTTCACGAAACCGTGCAGTATACAAGGTGGAAGAAATCTTACCGTAGAAATCAATCCGACCGTCCCCGTCCACATCCACTTCTTTAATCATATCTTCGACTGAAAGCAAAAAAAGAAAGAGCGATTTATTAGCTTAGCGGTTTAGATTGTTTTTTTCTCATTTTCAGGTTTATCTACTGAATGACTCGTTAATATACGTAGAAGGAAGATTGGTAGGCACTTATTCTGGGACATTTAACAAGCTAAATTTTCTCGTGCTTCCTATTTTTATTCGCTGTCGGCCGTGATTGGACGTTTAGGCAAAATATGCGATATATTTCAAACAGGATTAAAAGGCGTGTCGAGAATCCAAATGCGAATTCAAACGGGTGTATTCCTATCACGGCTTCTCGCATAGAAAAATGCGCCTATATTCCCTGCAGTAATTCAGTTAATATATCTTTGCTGCGTTTTGAGCGACGGGATTAATTCGCATCACGAGTGCCGAGAGCGATGCCGAGAAAGATATTGCCGATATACCACGCATTATTTCCACGTAGAATTTATTGCTACGAAAAGGAATGAAGACGGCATAACGATCCGTTACGGTACCACGCTGGCATTCGAGGACTTCCCCTCGAATGCTTTCTTGAAATTTTCGAAATTAAAATTTTCACTAATAAGAGAATTTAATTTCTCATTAGATGCCGTCAGGTCCCCATCTTGCGCGAAATAATTACAAGCGTAATAATTACGATCGCTTCCAGTCTAACAGATAACGTGATAACTTTCTGAACTTTTAGTATCTCTTTTAAATCTAAAATTGTGCGTGACTTATATCAAACACTTTGAAACAAATGTAATATTTTGGCTTTCTCAATTGCAGACATTTTGTTTCCATTTACGGAATCATTTAACACAGTAATCTCCTAGTTTTTTTTTTCGTTTTAGGTTTTGCGATAGACGGATTTAGAAAAACAATTGGCTCTCTGTAAAGAAACACATTTCGATATTATAGTGATAGATTTTGATATTATATGAACTATACTCGCTCGACAAAGAGGCACAATATTACGTATGGAATAGCAATAGTCGTAGTGTAGTTTATAAACTGTAATTCCGCCAATTGTGGGACACTTGTCCATCGAACATTGCGCGATTTAGTTTAAACTGATTACGGCCAATCAAGAAACTTGCGTCGATCGTTCGTTCGTGCTAGAGCCAGATTATCAAATCAATCGATATATAAGCAGCACTAGATGATGTACATGTTTCACGTTTCGCTGACGCTTTCGGCGCTGAAATTACTTCTTCTTTCGTATCCAGCTACGAATATTAACGCTCGCTTGGCGGACGCACAAGAACTCGTATTCCAACTTCCCGATAACGTCAACAGTTTTTCAACGCGATGATGATCAAATCATATCTGAATTAATAGTCGCGTTGAGATCACATTTTCCGTGTCCCCTGCCTCCCGTTCGTTTTTCTTGAAGCGTAATTAACTGGGCGTAATTATATCGCGCAAGAACAAACCGTATTTCCTCCCGGATAGCTAATTATTTCTGTAAACGCTTCTTCAAAACGCGCTTTCGTTGCGCGTTTCATCGCGAGATGAAAATTTGAAATACAAACGCGCCGCAATAATTAAGATCGGAAGACGGATAAAAGAGGGAGGAAAAAAACATAATACGTATGCGTAACGCAAAACGCGAGGTTTTTCTTGCTCGTATTTTCTGGCGTAGCCCGTGGTAGCCCGGCTCCATTTTTACCCGCGGTTTATTAACATTGGCGTGCTCGTATAGGCGCCCGTATGTGCCCGCCGATCGAAACGTCATTCTTCAAATGTCGAATGCACAGCATCGCTGTTAACGCTCGCAGAAGCAACGCGACAGATGCTGTAGTACATTGCGGTCCGCAAATGTGCAAGGTGGTCAACCCGATTATCGCATCGCGATTAATACCTGACGTCTGAACAGATATATATCTTGATTTGCAATTGGTCGCAGATCGTGTTCGCGTTTCGAAGAACCGTGCAATCCGCAATAGCACAGATCCTGTTAAAGCAAATTTATTCTCATGTTAAAGTAAATTCGGCTTGAATATATCATACTAAAGATTTATCATCGATCTTGAAAAGCACCAACGTTCTTTCGATACACAATTTATCACTCACTAATTGGTACTTAGCTGGTAGCTAATACAACATGGTTGGACACACGAGAATCCTACGGTAATAATCATGTTGGTATTGATGACAAATTTGTCTCGACGGGACGTTTATGATGGCACGGGTGATTCAGCCGTTGCTCGTTTTATTTGCGCAAACATACTCGATTGGCACGGATGCGGGTGACGAGCTGACGTTTTCGCAACGAGAAATAATCGTGGGATGTGTGTGGCTAAAGACGCGCGAATCTACATTTGCGATGAGCGTGCGTCAACATGCGGAATTAGGGAACTTAAATCTCCGAGAATAAACGAGGGACATCAAGTGTGCAAATAATATTCCAAAAGCAGAAATTACGATAACTGAAGGAGAAGATCGTATTTTCTCTTTTCTTAGAAATAATATGATATGTATATGAGACTGGAAAAATCCTTAAAAAATGTTCTTTACATTAGAAATAATACATTTGTACACACGGCACACAAATAATACATTCTACCTAAAATATATAACATTATTTTTAAGGAAGGAGAAAATATGATCATTATTTTATGCGATGTATTTCAAATAAAAAATTCTTAAAATATTCTTATAAATAAAAACACCGTTTTTTTTCGGATAAAATAAAACTGCAATCTGATTAATTTTCAAGTCAAGTCAACAGACCCAAAACGTCCATTAATTTTAATTTTTTAAAGTACTGCCTAGGAATAATTGAAATCCGATTACTTTTGTAAAATTGCGAAATTGCATTAATTTATTTAAGCAATCACGATCAGCAATATCATTAACAATAACGTGATTAACGAACAAAATTCTGTTCATGTTCATGGCATTAAATTAAAAGATGGTTAAAAATAGAACTTTCCGGATTAAATAGAAATTTATCCGTGTAATGCCCAGCTCCGCAACACAAAGTTGATCTTCCCGAGAATCAATTGGCCTTAGGTATACCAATTTAGGTGGAAATGGCCTGCTTTAGCTTTTATGGTTAAAGTTTCTCTTGTGTCGAAAGTATTTCTGAAGCGAAAGAGAAAGACAGAGAGAGAACGTCGACACACGTTATATCCGCGTAATCGCATCACGTTCATCGCCATGGGCCATCGGTGAGTGAATGCGTTAATATCTACTAAGACTTACTCTCCTCCTCGGAAAGATCCTCTCCCAGACATTGCAGTACCGCTCTAAGGTCCGACGCAGTGATATACCCACGATTATGTTTGTCGAACACCTGTGTGCAACAAACAGAAAAACTAATTAAATCTATGACGCAAATCTCTGTCACATGCATATCTTTACGCTTCGCGCAATGTAAAGATTTTTTTATTACATATAAAAACTACCGAAAGCGACAAATTTCGTGAAACTTTGGTCGTAATTTCTATCAACAGTTTCTTCAAAACGTATACGATCCGAATAATCGCCAATGAAGCGCGACGAGAAAAACCGACGTCTCTTTCCACGTCGTGTTTGTTATTTCATCTCTCGCTCCGTCGCTGGATTTTCACCGGGATCGCGTAGGGATTCCCGGAGGGCAAAAGTACGGCAAATATTATTTTTCTTCTCTCTGCCGGGGAAGTTATCCTCTCTCTCGGAGCTCATTCTTTTTCGTTTCTAAAGATATTTCGCCCTTGTGTCTGCTTATTAGTAAGTAAGAACGTTCTGACGTTTAGGCGACTTTCTCGCGAGCGACGAAGGAAGGAAACCGAGACGGAGTGGCTGACGAGGGAAACAATCGTTCTACTCTATTATTTATTGCACACAGCGGTCAATTGTACTAGTACGATTTGTACGAAATCGAAGCAAACAGACGCGAGAATCGAATTCACCAGATCCTTCCCGAAATTGAATTGGAATTGTGATGCTGCACCAGGAGAATTGCTTCCTGAGAAATGTTTGCGTCTGATACCAGTACGACCATTTATGTTGTTACCACTAACAGAGTATCTCGTTCGATGACGCTCTATTGAGGCAACGAGCAAGGCATCTCGTCGAAAACGTCAAACTCCAAGAAAAGGATCGTCGAAGATCTTTGCCTCGCGTTTCTGTTTCGCTTCGCGATCGCGTGCGGAGTACCGCGAAGCAGCACTTTGGCATTTAACGTGAGAGACAATGCAGCAACATCTGGCCATGCAAACAACATTGTTACACGCGATATTACTAACTCGCTCGCGCGAGCATCAACCAACTTGTTTCACTCAGCTTCGGTCCGGTTCGGTTACACTAATGAGTAGTCATTACAACTACAGAGATGTGCGGCTTAGAATGCGTTACCGAACTCCGGTTTGTAATCTCCGTCCGTCCGATGACTGTCGAGCAGCGGCGTCTTTTGTCCGTCCGCGAAATCTGAATTCCGTATGAAAGAGGCTTACCCTGAGCACCGAACTGCTTTTCCACAATTCGAGAGAATTGATTCCGCTGCGCGCGTCTTTCGCAAATTGCGCCCTTGTGTAAAATTTGATTTTTTTTTCGTATTCCAGTATTTTAAATACAGGATCAGTAATCATGGGACGGAAGGAAATAAAGGGAAGGAAGATTGAAAATAGATTTGGGATTGTAGAACAAAATTTTTCATACAAGGTTTTATTTTTTTAGAAATTGGCTTTGAAAAATCACAAATTTATCTCTCCCTTTTTTTACATTTAGATAGTATAAGAAGACTTTATATTATATGTCATTTTAACACGACGACTATTAAAATATAAATAAATTATAAATAAAAAATCGAAATGTATGCAGTAATAAATTATTGAAAGAGTATTTATATGTTAAAAATATGAAGAACATTTCTCTCAGATAAAATATGTTATGAATTAAAATATAAAAATACATTTTTCATAATAAAATCATTTTTAGATTAAAATTTCAATATTGAATGCTTTGAACATTTCAAGCTCTGATAACGTCGAGGTAAATTCGTCAATAAAGATCTCTGAAGATTCTACACATAAAGTTAAATGAAAACAAAATATCATCTATGTTTCAATCTTCAAACTTGATTTTCTTGGACAATCTCGTCTGAAATGATATAAATTGTTATATAATTTCAATTTATTTCTCTAGAAGGAATCATTCTCTTCCGTCTATCACAATTGTGGATTTTATTTTTGTACTTATATTTTATACAAATATGAAATATATATTACAGATAAAATTATATAAGATATATAAAAATCTGAAAAATGTGTGTAAAAATGAACTTCGTAACGCGCAATTGTTATTATCTCAGAAATCAATGAAACGATCGATAAATCACTTGACATGTTATCTGTATGTTTATACAGATAACATACTGACGTGATATCGTTATATTTGTACTCGTGTACTGCGATAAAACGAGCTAAGTGCCAAGGTATATTTTCGCAGCGCGGAAACACGGCAGATAGGCAGATATTTGTCACTTTTCCTCGGTGGAAATCACCGGAGTGAGTCCGTTTCCGACGAAAGTCAGAAGGGAAGGTGCCGCGCCTCGCCCGAGGAAATGGGAAATAGAAGCTTGGAAAAAAATGCCGTCGCCGAGGTAGAATCTAAAGTGACGTCTCGTCGCTGTTCTCGGTCGGCGTCTCGGTCGTCGTTTCCCTAATACGGCCGAGGGAAATTACAATCGGACGATCGTTACAGTAATTAGCAAATTATTTAGTCCAGCGACCGTCCGATCGTTTCGACCAATCGATATCGAATGGCTGTATATGAGAACGCGTCTGCGGAAATGGCCTAGCTGTCAATGCAATCATCGGAAATAATTATAATTATAATTAATTACAATTATTGTGCATAATTTAATTAAAATTATAATTATCAGTGTGTGTTCTATTGAGAGAGAAAGTCCTATTGATTATCTAGTGTAAATATATTCTCGGCTATTATTTGCTATTGATATTTTCTCGTTTGACGAATCGATACTGGCCCGCGGCCAAGAAAATAATGAACGTCGTGATTTCGTTTATCAAGTAATGTACACTTCCGGCGGCTGCACGTATTGTACATATATTTGGCCGAAACATCCGTATGGATTTATAATCCGAAACGCACGTCTCGATATTAGGGGGGTGCAACGCGTGGCGTTCACGTTTCCACGTCGGTCCGCGTCCGCCTTGGGCGTACCACACCGGAGGATTACGCGAAAATAAATCACCCCTTCCCCTCGTTGACCCGCTCGTAACGTTGCCTGTCCGATAAGGGCCGACGAAGAAACGTTACGGCGATTAGCCGTTCATTAGCGTGCAAATGCGAGCTAAGGAATCTCTCACGTTTTTTTTCCCCACCGGAAGTAAAGTTCAACGTGAAACTGCTCGCGCAGCGATCCTACCGAGACGCCCGATTCTCCTGAGGTAGGTACGTTTTATTTTTCGATTTTTTTCCCCGCTGCCAATCTTTTTGCTTTTCCGTTCGGAGAGTTACCTGCCGCGAGTTTCGAAGCTTTCGTTGAAAAACGTCAGCATTACGTTCCCGCTATGATTCACGATATTTTAAAGCTTGAATTATGGTTTCTAGAACGACGAACGGTGTCGGTCGCTCGCATTCGTATCACGATTGTGTGGAGATCCCAAAAAGATGTATGTGTACGTGTCCCTCAATGTTACGTATACACATAGAAAAAAAGGCTTATGCGTCAGTCGCAACGTGTTTCGCTGCGATGTTGCTCGAAGCGCGCCGACACTCAAACGTATGTGAAAACGATGAATCTTCAACGACCCTCTCTTGCACCTTTCACAGTTCGATATTGCTTGCAACGGATACACTTGATTGCCATTATTTGTTTTTGCGCGCTTGCATTTGTGTTCGCGGCTCTCTATTCGTTTTCCTCGCCCTTTTTATCGTGCCGGACCACGCCGCACTGTATTCCCTGTTAGTACATTGTTTGCCCCTTTTGTTGCCCAAGGGGGATTGTTGTTGTGCGGATTTTTGCGTTACGTGCCACGCATACGTTTTATCCCGCTTTTATCTTGCACCCTTTGTTACGAGAATTGTTTCAAATTTTTTTTGTTTAAAATTTCGGTGGTTTTCTCCCGAAATGGTTAAATCGGCTGCGCCGGCAGATACGATCACTCGTAATTCTGGGTAGAAGAGCACCTGCGAGAATCGCGGACGCGATATAAGATAAATCTCGCGGATAACGTTGTTTGGATATTAGATTTTACGAGAGCTCGATTATTTGCAATGTAATCTCGCCTCTCTCGCACGCGGAAACACTTCCCTTTCTCTTCACGCCATAAATCTTACTATCTATCCGCGATAACCCTTCGACAGGTTGCGGCTGAGTCGCCCACCCCCTTTTTACACTCCCCATCGAGAGTCGCTCTTCAATTTCGGTCGCTTGTTTTTCACCCTTTACACGTTTCCCGTGTTCCCTCCTTCGCTCGCTCCCCGTCCCGCGTCTTTTATTCCAGACATCGGGACGATCCGGGCAGCGTCACGGGTGATAGTCGGGTCGCGAAGATTAAAATATCGACTTGGTGACTACAATACGTCTCACATTTGGCCTTAATGCCCCCGATTGTTAAACACTTTAGCGAGCTGTGCAGTTTGAAGATGCGGAAGAACTTTTCGTTCCGTCGTTACGCACTGTAAATTCTATTTCTACAAACGCGGAATACAACGCGATTTGCAAACAATCGCATTTGAAGGGATTTCAGAGTCGAGAATGGATTGATAAACTCGTAATAAATTTGTAATGAGAGAGACTCTGTTAACAAAATTAATTAAATAAAATAACAAAGAATAGGAAATTAGTTGAATAATAGAATAGCGTAACTTTGTATAAGTAAGACTGTAAAGGGAATTAGAGAAGAAAGACTCGACTCTCTCTCTAATCCCACTGTAAAGTAGCGGAATATCGAGATATGATTTTGCCATCAAACTGTCACTAAAGCAAATTTAAACTCTTAGGCGTTCCGCTGTAGCCACAATGAGGCGTATGCGTGTGCCTAAGAAAAACCTGGGAAAGCCCGAACGGGCGATTTACATAATTCGCGAAGATAAGGGAAAACGACGTAGTCGCAACGGCGCGACGAGCGGTATCTGAATGCGCATTAAAGTAAGACAGCGTGGAAGCTCGGCGTACAGCCAGGAGGCAACCTTGAACAATAAGCCCCTGCGGGAGCGGGAGACAAATTTAATAATAAAAAAAAAGAAATTCTGCACAATAGCTTTTAGGAATGACAGACAACGGAAGCGAACGGAATCGGCGGGACTAGAAGTGAATTTAATGAAGGGCAATTAGACCGTCTGAAAATAAATCTGATAGCACGACTCGCAAAGACCGAGATAGCGCGACAAAGACAATAAGTCATCCTGCCCGAGAAACTCATTTATATTTATGCACACAGTTTCATCTCGCTAAAAAGAAGTCCACGCCGTTTCCTGCGTTTCTCTAGAAAGATGTCAATCTCTTCAAATATAATTGTGAATCATTAGAAGAGTCTCGCCTCGGAAACGATGCGATAAGGAAACAGCACGATACGAGTTTATATTAATCATATTATGTATTTATCAAAAAATTTTTATTTAAATTAAATAAATTTAAATTAAATTTAAACGGAACAAATTCTCTATTAATTGTGTAAAGCGATTGATTCCATTTTATGAAATCAATATAAAAACCAATATTTACTTTCACGATATTTGATCGACTGTTCAGCGAAATAATTTATTTAGCCATTTATCCTCACATTTATCCATTCGTGTATCGCTTCCGAGTTCGGTCGGAGTTCCAAAGCTACGCAAAATCCTTCAATTCTCGCGCAAACACCTCGAACGTGCTATTTCGCCAGAAAGCAGGGGCGAAAATGCAATAGCAACCTCCGCGCCCTCGAGAGAACGTCGAAAAACAACATCGCCCGCGCCGCGGCCAGAACTCGCTCGGGTAACCAGACAAGTGACGGAGAAGTGGCTCAGACAGATGCGGTAGACAATCCAAAAGAATGGTCGAGCAAAGGGAGATGCTTCGGCAAAATCCTCCGCGAAGCCGGCGTCATTAGGATGTATTGTGGCGTAACAGTTTGACATACTTCCTTCCAGCACGCAGTGGTTACCCAGGTGGATTTCTTCTCCGTCTCTGTCGGTTCTTCTCGGAGTATTTGCCATCTTCAGCCACCGATTCCGCGTACAATCGTAAATGTGCATTGCTTCCACAGAGATAGACAATTTAACTAACACCATCCCGTCGCGCGCAAACATGTACTGTTGCGGGTTTAATTGTTATATAAGAAATGCTTTAATTTAGGAAGAAGATAGGAAAAAAAGTTAATATATTTAATGCAATATAGATATTAAGATATTTATTTAATCTCTGCCTTGTGTGGCTTTGGATGGATTTCTGTGTATCAATGTTTTACTCCTTCATCTTTTATACACCTATATATACTTGTCTATTTTATGTCATATTACTTCGCGTTATTTTATCTTACTTTTTATTTTTACATTTTAACATTTATAAATTTATATCTACGCTATATTCAATGTAATAAATATTTATTATAAGAAAGATGATCCTCTCGCACTGAAAAAGGCCTATCTGCGGGCCGAAGATCAAGGATTTATTTTATTGTAAGAAAAAGAATTGACATCTTGCCGATGATTTTATTCAAGTAATTTATTCGTAATTGCAAAATTCGTTCAACATGAATGTGTGCGCAGTATTAAATAGGAAACCGAAGAAACCTCAATAGTAAATATATGTAGGGGAGACCGGGGCTATATAATATGCGAAACTGGTTCTTTCAGATTCTAGAAAAACAATTTCGCTATTTTTTATCCACTGTTTCTCTCAAGATGACTACTAAAAAATAGCACATGAGCAACATACTCCTGGAGCCAATATAGCCTTGGTCTCCCCCACATTGGATTCTATTACAAAAGCGATATTGAAACGATATTGAGATGGATATATCGAGTGCAAACGCGGATTTTCGCAATTAACATTCGGAAGATACGAATGCTGCAGCGAAACGAAACGTTCGTTTACGTCCAAATTCGCATTCGGTTCCAACTCGCATGAATCGTATATTTACACGTCAAAGAAAGTTTTAAATAAATTTGATTTCGCGTTCGTTGTTGCTCACTCGGGATCAGTGTATATCTACCTTTAGCGGTCAGAACGACCCGAGGGCAGATGGAGGCGCGAGAATAAAAGAAGTCTAGACAACCGTAACGAGAGAAAACTGGTATTAACTGCCAGGAACGTTTCGATCTTTTATTTTTAGATCGTTCTCCGTCTAAATGATACAAATAAGAGCTCGCCGACGGCGCGAAAAGAAATTCGATCATATATCATTACCGGGCTGACATAACACTTCTCTTTATGATTTTTAATTCTCGAACTTTTCTAGAAAAAAGATCAATTTTTTATAAGTTTTACGTTTGCCATTAAATCGGCAAGCGTAGCCGAAACAAAACTGATTAAAAAGAAGTTTTTTATTCCTGTTTGCCGCAATAGTCGGTACAAATGGGATAAACCATTCGGGGTGGATAAAAGCTCTTTCGCGTTGAAGTTGAAGGAATTAAGCGTATCAGGCGGAAGTGAAAAGGGCTGAAGGAAAAAGAAGAAAATGGAAGGAAACGAATACAGTGGCAAGTAGAACACGGTCTCTGTCGACCTGACGAAAACGAGAGCGAGTCTCGTGACTCGCACGCGAATCTCGGACGGGGCAGCTTTGCAGTTCCGATTCGAACATTCGGTTCGCGAAGTTTGCCAGATAGGGTGAGCGTGCTTGATGCAACTCCCGACGGGGGAGGAAGCGGTAAGACGGAAAAATGTGACCGGGTTGACGAATGAGCCCGATGAATGGAGCATGAATGCCCGGACGACAATTCGTCGGACGACAAAACGCTGTCCTTCGAGAACGACGTGCATCTTTCGATGAAGAATAGCAGCCGGAACGGGAGGGGGGGGTGGATGTGGTGGAGAGAACGTTGCCGAGAACGGAGACGTGTTGCGAATGTTTAGAGCCGGCGATTCCGCGCACGGTTAATGGAGGGCCGCCGTTCTTTACGCGAACTTTCGGCGCACTCAGGCGCGCTCGCCTTTTTACGGACAACTGGTGAGGGAGGTCGGAAATATATCCGCGAAGGAAAGCTGCAGAGCAAATTGCAGCTTGAGACGAAGCGCGCGTTAAAAGGAGACGAGGTCCGAGAGGGAAATTGGCGCGGTACGTTCTTATTCCACGCGTATTAAGTTACACGGCGTTACCCAGCGTCGTTCCTATTTGAAAAAATGAAAAGAAATGCAGTTTTTCCGTTCCACCTTTCTCTCTCTCTCCTTCTCCGTCCCCTTCGGGAGCGCGTCTCCTTAAGGCAAATACCAGAATTGACGAAATTAGTCCAAAGTGGATTAATTAAGTCGCCCCGACCGCGGCTATATTTACTTGCTAAAACCAACACAGCTTGACCCATTCACTTTTTTCGTCGCAACTCAATCTGGAGAGCTGACAGCTAACTAATTGACAGCACAGATTGTTTAAGTCGGAATGCAGCCTTAGGCAAGCGGGGAATGATCAGTTAAGCGAACAGAAATAAATGTTACACGACAAGCGCGCTGAAACACCGAGTTCCATTATTCTGACCACTTTCGCTTCGTCTCGGTTCTGCTCGAGTTTCGTTTTAAGCCGCTATAATTCAACAATCTTACGGGACAGGAACTATACGATGCAATTGGGTCGCGCTACGCGCGAGATTCTTTCATTGTCAGTCAATATAAGCCTGAGCTAACTCGCAAAGATCTGGCATTAAATATCGTGACTGCAGGACTCGAGAAATCCCGACAAAAACTGATGGCTTTAAATGCGTAAATTAAAATTACTATCGCGCGCTCGGCATTCTGTTCGATAAAGAAATGCAAATTTTGATTTTATTTCGAGACATTTGCTTTGTAATACTTATAACGTAATATTTCTTCATCGGGTAATAAATTAAATTACGCTTCTCTCGATAACGTATCATCGTGATTGCTGTAAATTTAATCAGGATCCGACTTCAATTAAATATCATCCGTGGAAATAGAATCTCTAGGCTTCTCAGGTATTCGCTGTAAATCGAATTGTATCGTCATCTGAGCATCTTGACGAGGAACTCATTTATTTCCAAAAACGATATTGCGTTCAGGTGCGGCGGCATCTCTTTAATCGTGATAAAATTTAGAGAGATATATATATACACAGCGGGTCCCAAAAAGCGCCGTAATCGCATTGGTTCGATCTATTCAGTGATTGCATCATGAGCAAAGTGGGACAAAAGTTTTCTTTTTCTCCCTCTGCTTTTTCTTCCTCTTCCGCTTTTCAAGGAAATGTTCTTTACTTGCGCGTAGGTGGGAACTACAGCCGGAGAGAAGGAATGCGCAAGAACGTAACGACCGAGGAAGAATCTAAAGTAAATCTCGCGTCCTCCATTTCAACTGACTTCGCGAGGCGTATAGAATCTTCATTTCATTTGCGACAAGAATTTCGACGAGCAATAATCGGGATCAGCGAATGCCCGACTCTCGCGCGTCGTCAGTTTCTCGATTTTAATAAGCCTCCTAAGATTTAGCGACTTTAATGGAATTGTCATAATCATCGTCCCGCTCGAGGAGATGAACGAATCAGATTGGTTTATCGCCGCAACTTATGCTGCCACTCACCGCTTCAAGTCGGAAGGGTCCTGTCGAAAGTGTCTCGAAGTACATTAAAACCGGGATACGTTCAATGGGAAAATGTCATGAAAACGTTTCGGAAGTCTGTTCACGTAAAATGAGACGTAAAATCTTGGATTCGAAAAATCTGAAGAACACCTTAAGGTACACTCGCGTAAATTGAAACATAAAATTCTAGATGTACCCGAGTGAAAAAAAAAAGAAAAAAAAGAAAAGATTCCTTTTGCAAGGCAAGGAGTTCATGTGTATTTCGCTTGCACTTGTTACACAATTTACGACGTTGTCCGTCGTCTTCCCGATTCCACAATTCGGTTGAGATGTCGAAACAAACTTGTCTCAGAAGTCTCAGAGAGAGTGAGAGAGAGAGAGAGACAGAGAATTAGATTCGGGAATCCGTAAAATCAAGTGTCGCATGTCCTTCGCGGGTGAATAGGACTTGGCTGTGACTAGCAACGGTCGGCCGACCTGGTAAGGCAGCCCGAACGAATACCGGCGGACTTGTAAGAGAGGACCTTAAGGTCCGTACATCCCAACGAAGAGAATACACTGCCGACAAAGTCGAGCACTCCATGTTCTCCGGTCACCCCGGTAACCTCCTTCTCTCCGGCTTTCAAGGCAAGAATCTGTTTTCGCGCTAGTCTCCTTACGAGTCTATCTCGTACGGAGACTTTTCTCCCGGATTTATTACCTTCATTCGAGAAGTTTTTGAAACTTTCGACAATTCTCGCCCGCGTCTTTAGGTGCCTACTTCTCCCGGAGGACCACTTATACGCTTCCCGCGAGTACGCCCGGGTTAAATTATCCAGTCCCTCCTTAAGGAGGTCGCGAGATTTTATGTAGTTATAAATGCGAAACGCGATTGGTTTCGACCGCAACTGTTAATTTCACGCGCGATCGGATTGCAGGTGCATTCTTCTCGCGACAACAGTCTCGGAAGCTGTGTTGCATTAAATGAAGTATTTCCGTGCTGATCCTGGCTTACCCCCAGTTTAACATAAAGGCACGCGTATATACGACGGGCAGATGCATTATTCATACAAGAATATCTTCGCCGACAACAAGCAAGAAAACGTAAACGCTTCGTGATCCTTTTATCTCCCTGCATTTTGCACCCATAAAATCAGCATATATAATCCATGTCCTCATATATCGTGCCAATATTACCTAGATTCTCGATTAAGCGCGGACGCCACATTTGTTAATCATTTTTCGAAAATATTTGGATATTTTCCCGACAAATTCCTCTATTCCCATCCTGGGATGTAATTTTTTTTATTCGCGTTTTGATTGAATAATATGCAAAAATGTATGCACAGCGAAAATTTAAAAAAAGTAAAACAAATCAAGGAATTCTCCGCCTCATCACACTTTTTTCCAGCAATAAGCGAAATTCCTTAAAACGGTCGTAGGACACTTTCGGTTGAACCCGCGAAAAAATATGCGATATATATGTATGTAATTTCTACTCAAGCCATTCATCGATCCGTTAACTCGATATATATAATAGATGTATTAGATGTATATTTTATGTTGTGTCTATGATATTGCGCGAGGTAACGATTCTGCGTTTCGTACCCTCCCACGTGTCATTTTAAATAACCGCATTATACATACGCGTACTCGCGGGTATCATGGGGTCGATGTCATTGAGCTCTTATACATTTTTCGCATTCATGGTAAAACGTGTTGGAAATTTCGAGCAGCGCGGGATCGGAATTTATTTTATTACAGAAAGATCGAGGATTGCACTCACCGCGGGAACCGTTGAGCTTAAGGTTTCAGGTCTCGCTGATCCTTATTTCATGATTCCGGTGAATCAAATTTCTCGTATAAATCGGATCTGTTTGCTTATTTATATATTTAGCTATTATTTATTATTCGTGAGCCGATCCCGAGCATCTCAAAAACATATGCAATTTATATGCGAGAAAATAACAAGATCGTATTATATTTAGCATGATTATCATAGTGTATAAAATAAAAAGAAATAACAATAACAATAAAAATACGTTTAAGATCGCAATAGTTGCATATGATTTTAAAACAATCGAGATATAATTATGAAGCTGAATATCTTGAAACGTTTAAGGTAGTTGTGTCACAAAACCTATTTTCATAGGAATCTTTTATAATTTGAACAGCATATTAATGTAAACACGCTCTACACACACGTGCAAGTAGAAAAAGCTTGACTATACCAAAGTTGAAATAATGGAAATCAAACCTAGCACTTTTTACATGTATCGTAGGACGAAAACGGCTTCCTATATCGCGTTTGTAATTGTAGCGATCAAACTATTCATAGGATTTTAATGAAAAACAAAGAGATGACAAAAGAGACTTGTAAAAATATTCTTACAAAAGTACACGACCCTTATCTATTTAGTTTTGAAGCAATTGTTACACAAAGTACACAATTTCTCATAGCGGTGGACGCATACGACAGCTAACCTGTAAAAATCTTGCAACACTGCGCATATGAAGATTAGATATATATGTAGACATATATCAGACATTGCCGCTAAAGCTTTATGTCTTTTCTTTAATACTTTTTTTTTTCATTAATCTTCCTTTGTAATGTTCAACAGATATTTCCGCTTCTATTTCTTCTATTTATTCAAAATAACCTCGATAGCATACTAACGCGAGCGTCGCGAGTTAATCTCGATGGTATACTGACATTACTGACGCGAGTGAAAACAGTAAAAACAGTACAAGCTCAGTCAAAAGTTTTACACGGATAAGTAGAGTTTTCCGTACATTATCGTATTGCAGTGTGACCATTATTTTTGATTAATACTGTCGCGATACAACTTATACCTTAAGGAACTTATAATGTGTCAGGCAGCCTGTTCCACCAACTGCAACAGGCCGCAACTATAATTTGAAAGATTATGCGAATATCTTAATCCATTCTGACATTTCCGCCGAGAAACGAGAGATCTCGAATTCTAAACTCTCAGAAAGTAAAGATTAAAGGATACATTCGACAGTCAGAACAGATTAAACCCCCAGCCACTTAACCGTGAAACACCTGCGCCCATGCAGCAGAAAACTTATTAATTATAATCCATAAAACATGCATAGGACGCTCAAGTATTCATAGTGCATGTCGCAGTCATTACCAACTTTTGCGTTTCATGAACAGCATTATATCTTAAGGAGCCGCCAGGGTGTAGTACGCGAACTGGCTGTCGCCTCGCCTTAGTCTCTATCTGAAGAAACCGGCTCTATCGGCTCGTTTAAGAACGCCGGAGCAAATCCTCTCGCTTCCTTCGCGCAAGAGGGAAAGTTGACTGAGAACGGCCGCGGTATAATCCGGCCGAAAATTGCCTGGATCGCGAGAAAATATGCTACGTTCGATATCCGGGCGGCTTCGCCTACGTGCGAGGCGGGCGCGCTGGAATTTATCGGGCGATCGCGTGGACCGATCCGAGAAAGGCGAAGGAGCTGCCGGTTACGCGATTCGTAGATTCAAATAAAACAAGCGACGGGGGAGATTTTCTATTCGCGTTTATTTCACTCACCCGAAAGGCGTCTCGCAATTCCTGCTCCTCCTGATCCTGATCCGACGGCGCCGCCGTGCTCGCACCGATGTTGCTGACGATCTCGACGAATTCCTCGAAGCTGACGTTTCCGTCACCTGAGGAAAAATCGCAAGACACAAATGAAGCTGAATCGCAATATATACGAACAAGTAGGTAATTGAGTTGTCGGATAAGTTAAAATTGTGATGAAGATCTTGTACGTGATTTATCTCGAAGAGACTTCGGAATAATGCGACAAGTTTCCCGAGGCAACGAAACTGAACAGCGATATCTTCTAATTATTTTTATGTAAGATTCTTCAAAACGAATGAGATAATATTGCAGTCGTGCGCAATAAAAATCCTTTTAATTAAATGCGATTTAATTGTGCATGTAGAATAGAGAAAGACTTGATCGCAGAAAGGGAGAAAATTCTCATCACATCATTTAAATGCAGGGTCAACACTCCTGAGCTCTCAGGGGGGCTGATGGCAAAAAGGGTCTTCTCGATTAAAGAAATTAATTCAACCTTAATCTAGACATTGAGTCTTTCCTTTAATTTCTCTCAGTTCCTTCTTCAGCGAACCAAGCAGTTGAGTAAAAGATACGGCTGACCGTCTTGTAGCTTTTTATGTTGGGAGGTCTCGCTAAATACAGCCATCGGGGTGCGCTACACGTTTATCGGGCAATTTACGTTCGATCCAAACGCGAGAAATCTTTCTCGCATTCCGGTAAAGCGAGTTCCTCCACGTAAATGCTTTCGCGGAATCCCTTTATCGCGCTATACACGTAATAAGAGAGAAGCACACGGCACAATATTCGCACAAAGGCGTAAGGGCGCGGGCGTGGGAAGGGTGATCGCGGGAGCGAACGAACTTTACACCTCGCGATCCGGAGTAATGTCCTTGGATGCGGAGCTCCCTGCGCGAAAAAGAACCGCGGCATCTTGCGCGTCACTTTTACGGGAGTTTTTAGCCAAGCTGAATTCTCAGCTGTCGCGCTCTGCTTCGTGCGAACGCCTAATTACGATTTCTCGGGCGCGCAGCACTTCCCATTAATTCATGGGCTCGCCTCAAAAAGGACCGTCGTAATTCTTTCATTTACAATGACGGGCAGCAGTTTTAGTGTTCACTAAAACTGCTGCCTCATCATAATCTTAATATCCTTAAAAACAACTTAATGTATCGACATTAACTATGTCGGAACAGTAGGCCATAAAAATAAAAATGATACAAATGCTCTCTTGGCAGAGAGTAGAAAGTGTACACGGAAAAAAAATAAAGTTGCTTCAATTAAACTTCGACGTTACGGACTGCCACAAACATAAATAGTTAATTCAATTGGATATTATTGGACCAAATATTTAAATTATTGAAACAATTATCTGATTTTTTTTGTTGATTAATATTGATGTTGCATCAATAGGTTTTATCTTAATTACACTGATGCTGTTCGTACATCATTTTTTTTCTGTGTAGCAAAGATACATTTTACAATTTGTAAATGCAAATGATTTTTCTTCATACCTCGGTCAAAAGTACGTACTTTCGTCCCTAATAGCAGGGACGAAAGTTTAACATTTACTCCCTGTGAGAAGTACACGCGCGCCCTCTATAACCTTCAACCTTAACGCCCTTTAACCTTAAAAATAGTCATCAATATTGTTCTGTCGTCAGTTAATTTAATATTAAAATATTATTAAAGTCAATTCAATAATCTAGCAAAAATGAACAATATGTCATCTGATGAATCCGTAGACGAGGAAGAAGTTATACGAAATTTCGATGCAGAAGCGCGATTGATAATAAATACAGATACGTTGCCAAAGAAGTCTGTTGATCGATACAATCTATTTTTGATAGAATGGAATTAATTTATTTTTACAAAATATGACAAGACTTGACTCTTCGAATGTATTTGATGCCTGCCCCCACGACCAGCAGCACTCGCTTCGCTCGTGCCGCAAATGTCGGGGGCAGGCATCAAAAACATGCTTATTAACATTTAAAGTTAAAAAAAGTAAAATTAATAACGTACTTTCGACCGGCTATGAAGAAAAATCGTATACACTACGCGGGCCAAAAGTTGAAATCTCGGTCCTGCTCGTCATGATGCTCCGAGGCGAAGCCTCGGAGCATCATGACGCGCAGGGCCGACAATTCAACTTTCGACCCTTGTAGTGTAATATACTATTTTGTTTTATCACGTACCTATCATCAACATAAGGACAGACATTCATTTCCAAATTTATGAAAAATTGATAATATACATACACGGCGTACTTATTCATGGCGTTATAAATGCCTTCCCACCTAAAGATTACCGCGTCCGAGTCAAATAATAAATAGCTATTATTGGACTCACAAACAGACGCGGTTATTTTCAAGTGGAAAGGCATTTATAACGCTATGTAGAGGTTTAATATAGTCTGTACATTTTGTTCATATTTTTCTAAAACATTTTCGTAATTTTCCATTTTACAAGTATTTACCTAACCTAAATAAACGAGAACAAAAACATCCGCGTGGATATTTATGTAAATATGTAGGTGTATTTTTGTGCCCTATTTCACCCAACGTTTTCCATATATTCCGCTACATTTAACGCGGGCGAGACAAAAATTCGCGAGCTCGTAAACAAGTGATCGGGAAGCGACATGTGTCGATCGTTGCGAAGGAAGGAGGATCTCAGGTTGACGTTCGGTAATATCTGGAGGAAATAAATCACAATCGAACGGCGAAACACATTTATCGGGACGTCGAGGGCCGCATCGAGGATCCGTTAGAACGATTCGACGGCGGGCGCCGTCCAATTTGCATAATACGACCACCGCTTAAATAAACGCGGTGTTGTTCGTGCGATGTACACAGTTTACAATCCGTCCGTCAGCCGTCCCTAAACGAGCTAATTCCCGCGCAGCTGCAGACAGATCCGCGCTGGACCCGCAGCATGGTGATGAAGTCACGTATTATACAACACGTAATTACAATTCTACATTGTACACCGTCTGACCGAAAGACAGGCCGAAATTTAGAGACGTCGACACGCTATTACGGTAAAAAAGTCATTTCGCGTGTTGTTATCCCTTACAGCATGATATAATTTTAACAGGTTAAAATGCTTGGTGCTTTTTACAGGAAAAGAGAAGAGAGTGCTTTTATTTTACTGGAATTTCTCTTATTCCGCGAGTGCTTAATGGCACTGATATAAATAGCACCTTCCTTCAACTAAAAATTTCACGAGATGATGTAGGATGCGGTTAATCCATTAATGTTCAGAGAGAGAAAAAAAACGGCCCCGTAATGGTACTATTTTTGAAACAGTGAACTTTAATAAGTTAATGAATTTTACCGAGTCTCATTTTTTGTCACGTTGCCTTCTGAAACTCTTTAATTCCCCAGATTGAAATTTAATTACAAAATATCCTCGCTACAGCAAACAAAGAAATGTATTCAACATCGAAGCGCGCAAACAAAAGTCATAAATTTGAAATTAAACGCTTACGACATTGTAAATGTGTTTCAGTCCGTATCGAAGATCTTTTCATGTCTTTCTTCCGCTTTGAATTTCTGCTTTGTAGTTCTGCAAAGTTACTGTTACCGAATGTGCAATTCCATCCTACGTCGCGTACTATGTCTTCTATGTCCTATTATAACAATGTTATATTCTATCCTGTAGATAAGTTCTTATCAGGCTTCCCTAGAACAGTAACATTTGATTCGAAGGAAATATAAGATACAGAAGTAAAAGACGAAATTTCCATTCTACAAAGAGTCGTGTACTCGTGTGGGTAAACTTCATTCTACTCATTACACGATGACACTGACTGATCGCTTTCAAATTTATAATAATTGCAATAAAACAATCTCTCAAAAAAACTAATATCTTTCCCTCTGACTTTTCATCCATCTGTTGATTGATCGCGTTTCTGATTTTTATTCCAAATGGTTACATCCCAGATCGTTCTATTCCAGAACAGGGAAAACGCAACGTAGATATTCAACCCCATCAACCTCCTTGTACATTGAATCCGTTATTGACATATTTCTTGGAGGGCTTAACTTTTCAAATCTTCCTTACATATGATTTTGACAATTGGAAAACGTGCGCTCGTTTCGCTTTATTCCCCTGAAAATGTAGCGTACGGAAATGTGTCGGAAGTGAAGAAAATATGCGCGTGCATCGGACAGCCTTCCTCGCGACGAAATCTTCCAAATAAAATCTATAATCGAAAGCGATCGCGCGTCTCGGCGCCCCTTTTATCGAGGCCCGTCGAGATGAGGAAGCGTGCGCGCGCGCTTTTAAAATCCCCGAGTTATTTGCAGCGCGCTCGTCCACCCTCAGGACTTCCGGCTGCAGCCAACGTCGTAGGCTAAGCGCCAGCCTAAGCGGATTTTAGCCGGATAACCGCCGGTGTAAACGGGATTTAGGCGACGATAATACCATGAGGGGGTAGCACCCTCGGATGCCGTGCTTTGAGAATTCCACGGCGCGTATATATACATACATCATACACACATGCGCACACGTTGACTTTTGCAGCAACTTCCCGTTGCAGCATCCCGTGCTGCATGCAACGGCACGCACGCAGATCCGCGCGTGCGGAAACGCCGGTGTTCGCGCGGGACCAGTTCACGCGCGAGCTCGCACGTTTACACGGCCGAGCGTGTAAACGCGGGCTACGTGATAACGATACGTGCCCATTCCCGCGAAGAATGAGGACATAAAGTGTATTACCAACGTCGGCAAACAGTAAAGTATAATGTTATGCCGCGCTTGCAAATTCGCCGGCAATAACATCCTACCGGAGCGAACTGAAGTACGTATCCTTTCGCTCGTCGATACCCAAGACACTTTACGATGTGTGTCGAATCACCTGACTGTTTCGCGTACGTGACTATTTGGCTTTCCCGTTCTTTTACCGCTTCGTTGCGTTGTTTTATTTATGCTAAGTGAGCTGACATCTTCATTTGCGTAACAAAATAAACGTTCCCAGCAAATGTTATAACATTTTGAAGTCATAGAGTCATTTAAGATCTTAAAATTTGTCTTGTACTCCTCTTGTTAACGCGTCTCTGAAAAGCTTCACCTTAATTATGTCGTGACACTGAATGAATAATAAAAGATATCAAAGTCAGGTATAATATAGCCAGATTTTAATAATAGCGAGCATAGCTAATAGCAAACTTCTTTATAGACTAATTAGACTACCAGGTTGGCGTCTTAAAACAGACATTTTTAGACATTTTTAAAATATGCGTGTTGTCTGGGTTCGGCCTTCGGCAAAGATCATAAATTGTGTTAAATAATTCTCGTGACAACGTTTCAAAATTTATCATTAGAATCAACAAATCTTTTCAGATCAAGAGAGCAATTTTAATTGCACCACTTTACTCGCGCAAATTTATCTTTCAAATTTTGTTATTAATTAAGGCCTTAAGGCAACGTCTTGCTGCGGAAAGTTTGAAAGATCCCGTAATTAGATCTGCCGGTGTTACATTAGCAGCGCACTTTAATTCTCGGAAGTTAAGACTACGATTATCTAAAACGAGAGTAGGCCGGCGACTTAATCGAGAGATTATTCTGCCCACACAGAATCTCGCGTAGAATCAATCAATATGCGATTACGATCATCGATCTGCCCCTACATAATTCCCAAGTCTCCATTTCCAGGTAACCCATGAACTAGGCGCGCGCGTGTGTGTGGATGCGCCGTCGTGGATGACTGTCACACGTATACGTAACGTATACGAGCACACAGCAAACGCGCCCGTGTGTACAGCCCGGAGGGTATTTTCTGATAGCGCGGGGTCGCGTGTATTATACCATGTATTACATGCCCCACGTACGTACGTATGCGCGGGCATACAAATTGACTGCGTGTTACGATACGGGGCCGGCCGGGATTCCCGATGAAATTCCACAGGCGTGACTCGGGAAGGGACAATCGGAGAGATAGGGATCGTGCTTCTCGCTCTCGCAATCGCGCGGCGCGGCGTCCTGCCGCCTTGTGGAGGAGCCACACGGAGGGACGGATCAATCCAATCGTGCGACCCGATAAGAAGCCCGCAGTGTTGGCATATTACGAATGTCACGGCCGCATAGTAGCCCCGCCTAGTACCCGCCGAAAACGCTCGCGCTCGTTTTTCTCACCCGCGCCGCACCGGATCTCGCGTTAGACAGTGGCAAAAAGGGTCGATTGGCTTCGTTTCGCGCGTCCGCGGTGCGCTCGTCCGTCCGTTTGCATCTATCCGTTTTTTTTGTTTCCTCCCTCCGCTATCCCGTCCTCTTTTTTTCTGTCGATTCGCTCGGTCGTTAAAATTCTCATTAAACCTGCGGATGTATAGCGATCGTTCTACGTTTAGACGGCACGGCGCGGCGGCGGGTGTCTCTCTTGCCTGTCCCAGCAGAGGCACAAGTTACGTAACGAGCCATGTATCTCGCGACGGAGATAAATTTCAACTTTCTATTATAGTAAAAGTAAAAGAAAAGACGACAATATATTTCATACCTGCAGCTTTTCGCCTCGCGGCGCGGCAAATTTGATGATTGAGCCGATCGACAGCCGATGAAAAATGATAAGCGCCCTTCCTCCAGAACCCGTCGACTTTCTTTCTCACGTTCCCTCGCGCGTACACAGTACACGGGAATCTCTCTTGGTTCCCGACTGTCACGACGGATTTGTCGGTCATTTCGTTTCGTTTGTTAAGTGTCGCGTAGCCGGGACACGAAAACCACTTCTCGAGACGAGAATTTATTTCTGGCGCGGACACGCGCTCGAGGATATGAATCGCGAACTACTGAACTCTCGCCTATGAAGCACTCGTGTGGTCGGACGCGGTTTTCCTCGCCTATTGTTCTCCGCGATTTCAAATATCGCCGGCGCGGAAAATAGCGCTAAATTGTAAACAGCTGATATCCCGAGACGGATAACGCATCGGCAATCGAGCGATCTTCAATTCTGTCACGTTATCCTCATCCTCGCCCTTCTGAGACACGCAAAATGAAAGACAAAAATAGAAAGAGAAAGAGAAAGAGAAAAAGAGAGAGAGAGAGAGGAGAGGGAGAGAGGAAAAGGAAAAAAGCAAAGCGGCAAAACAACAATATTCAATGCAATCTAGATTGCGAAACGTCGAGAGACCGATGGAAACGAAGGCGATTCGCGAAAACCAGACGGTATTTGCAGAATGTTATAACTTTCCACCGAATAGGAGATCTATCGCGAGTAAATCGATCGATACCGCGAAATCGCTTCGCCCTGTGATACATATACTATGATACATACTCACGAAACGTTTTCGAAATAGCGATTTTCTGACAATCGAAGGGAAACGAAGGGAAACGTAACTCAGGCAATACCAATCAGTTGCAATTGCAGAAACCTTCTATTAATTGTCGCGACTTGTATTAATATTTGAGACTATATTGTGGAAAAAGGAAATGTGGAAAAGATCGAGATGCAAAATCTAGATATCGCAATATTTTAATATTTCACGTAAAAATAATGAAAATCAGGTAAGCGATGTTTGTCCGAGATTGAATAAAAAAAAGTAGTGGGATTGCTCCCTGAACGTGCATAAATTAAAAAGAAACGTAAAATAAAGAGAAACGCAAACATTATTTTTAGTTTAGTATATGAATACGGAATTGAATCGTTAGTTACGTATAGCGGTATTATTTTATCGCGAAGTTGAGATTGCGCTGTTTAATTATGAAAGTTTGAGTTCTAAAAACAAGACTTTTTTCCTCTATTTACCCGAAAAGTACAAAAATATATATCCGTACCATCGCAGAATCGAGTAATTTAATTACTACATTGCAATTTTTTGCTCGATTAATTTTTATCTCCGGGGAAAAAAAATGTATTCCTTGGAAACCATGGAAATGTCACTCATCGTCCGTATCATCGTCGGTATCGTTCGAATTGATTAGTACATGTATCGTGGGACGGTTTTAACTTATTCAGCACGCGCGGTATGCACCCAACCGCTATAAATCCCCGAAGCGACGTAATAGTTACGATCGCGATAACTTCGGTCGCAAACTGCACGTCTCGCGCACGTGACGTTATTCATAAAGTGATTCCATCAGAGGGAATCGCGCCAACGAGAGGAAAGTCCGAGGAAGCCAGCGAGGACGAGTCTCTGTCGCATTTGATCCGCTCTCAGGTCCGATCGGCCGAGATAATTTAACTTTGTGTCCACATTGTACGACTGCCGAGCGCAGCTTCGTCCACGAGGATCCGCGTCGCGACGCGTGTACCGCCCGTGCGCCGCGCCGCCGAGTCGCGGGGCATTATCTGCGGATTTACGCGCTCGCGATAGCACGATAATTTACGGGCAATCGCGGCCGCAAATGCGGCGGGGTTGCACGCGTTGGCGAAGCCGGTAATGCGATCGGAGCGACATGAATCTTTAAGAAGATATCCCAGGAGCCGCGCTCCCCGACGGATTCCCGCCTCACTTCTCCGCCGTGCGTACGTGCCGGAACTTCTTGAGAACTTTCGCTTTTGCCGCAGTGGAACGACGTCAAACGCTTCCGCTTACCGCGACAGGGTGGGACGGCTCTGGGTTCTGGGAGTCCCGCGAAGTCACAAAATTCATTCATAGGAAATAAGAAGGCAACCTTCTCGATTGTCAGGCAAATCAAATGAATCCTTTCGCCGCGATTGATCGCCTTGCTCGATTGCCTGGCAAACGAACGGCGATCCTACGAGTACGAGTATACGTTTCGATCTCGCAAGGTACATATGCTAGTTCATTTGATGCCGTTTATATACTCGTACTGATACTTAAAAGGCTTCATAACATTTCCTAAAGGTCTGGTGCTTCAATATCAATAAGAGAGCGCTTCAATAATTAAATCAAAATAACTCGAGTACTGTCGATCCCCTTACGAAGGTTCTACGTTATATTTGGTATACAACAGATTTCATTTTATCTTATCGTAATTTATTTCAATAATTATTTGTATTCAGTTAATCGTTCCTTAACATTTCTTAACGCACGTATGATATCAAACTTTTAATGCGGCATCCAACGCATGCATATATGTTTTCACATAATTTCTGCTTCGTTGGATTATCCTGATACGATTTTATCGAGTCGCTCTTCAAATAATGCAAGCGGAGAGCACGCATGTCAAAGCTGACTATCACATGGTCCTGCTCAATAAAGAGCTAATTCCGGCCTAATTAAATGCTGCCTTTGGTCGCCGTATTTAACACTCACGTCATCGATGTGTGTATACGTGTGCATGGCATTTAACGTAGATACTAATTACCGCTATAGAAGGGCTCTCAGGGTCTTCGTTTTGACGCATACCCAGACTACTATCGCGTTCCATAACGAACGAGAGAGAACGTCAACGTGAAGCGTATATGTATATAATGCGCGGATACCACTGTCTTTCGTATTCGTAGAAACAGAGCCGCGTCCCGTTGAAACGGCAGATATTAAGCTTCGTTTTCATTTGACTCGCTCTATACGAACACGCACCTCTAATTACCCGTTTAAAAATTTCTGCCGTTATTTCACTAGGTATCGAAATTATGTACGTCATCGGGAAGAGAAGGAGTGGCGAGCAATTGAAGAGCTACATATATATATACATAACAAATGCATTTTACGTTAACCGCCTGGAACCTTGAGAGTCGGCAATCTTGAGAGTCTGCCGGCGTGGAGTGAATTAAAGTGTTATTAAAGCTGTTGGTGAACTGATCGCGCGGAAGGAGTGGCAATCTCCTGCAAATTACTTGAAATTTGAATATCGCTTTGTTCCGACGTACTCGGTCGCGAGTGCGCGGCCGACGAGGGCATCCACTGCGCTTAATAGAGTTCTTTCTTCGTCAAAGTTCAACGGATTATACACGGCGCGATTAAGCAACGGCCGCTATCGAATCTCATTTGCAGAACAGACGGATCGATTAATTAAACGGGACGTCTTCGCAAAATCTCCTTTCGGTCGATCGCTGTAATAACGCGTAAATTTCTGCCAGTGAGCCCTCGGCGAAAAACCGACGTTAACCACGCCAATCGCAGCAGTAACGATAATAGTTACATCAGCCACGATAGCCGCGTAACGATAACGACTCGCTATTAGCGTGAATACAACGTGACATACAACGACTTCTTAAAGTCGCTGTTCTCGGGCGTCGAATTTTTCGCGATTATATTCGCGGAATAAGATTTCGCTATGAGGAAAGAAGTTTAGTGGTGTTTTATGGAAATTTCTTAACTGTTGTAATTTTATACAATAAATCGCGCGCGTACGTTGATTCATTAATCTAGTGTCTCCAAAGTATCAAAAAAATATTTAGGAACACGTTTTAAGATTTTTACATCATCACTTATATGATTCAAACAATGGCTATGATAATTGTTATAAAAATAACGGCAAGCTACGGCAATTTGTTTATCATCTTCATTGTAACGCTACAATTGTGATGATATAACGAGCTATATCAACGGTGTCAATGCAGCGCGGCAGCGCCTTGTTAATCTGCGAGAATGGAATTTTTTGGAATAAAGAAAATGAACGGCTCCCCGCGCGCGCAATCTATTTAATAGTATATAGCGAAGTGTTCGCAAACTTCTCGCTCAACTTCCTCTTTCCGTGCTCTTTTTCTCAGCAACATACACCTCGAGCAAGAGCGACTTCCAAATCGTGCGACTAGGTCGAAAATTCATTTTCATAAGAAATGCAGAAAGAAGTGTTATACGAAAGAGAATCGTGTTTTTCCGGCAGGAAAAAAAATGTCATCGCTCTGAGAAGGACCGTGTTGAAAATAATGAAAAATCGCGCGCGTTATCAACGACGCCGCGCGCGTCGCATTATCCTTTCTCACAGAATTGCGGGTAAGTTGTATCAAGTAAAGTCTCAATGCGGGGGCGGATAATTTCACGCGCGGTTCACACGATTCGCGATCGACGACGACGGCTCGCGAAACCGTATCTATTCTCGTAACGGTACGCGGAGCACGCGGATTCGAGCGGTTCAAACGGAAAAGTAATTTCCCTCGGAAATATCCCCGGGACGAGACTGCTTCGGCGATTATCGAGATTCGCATCGCTGCCTCTTTTGCCATGGTCGGCCGGCCCGCGGTCCGGCTCCTTTTTTTTTTACAACCGCGATTTTCGTATACGACCACGGAAATATTTCTTCTCCGAGCCGGATTTAAATCCCCTTCTTGCGAATCGCTCTCGGCGCATTAACAGAGTCCGGGCCCAAGAGTTAAACGCGCGGGAATCTTTTTCCGCGCGCCGACCTAATATCCTCAGGTGTCGGGAATTATCACTTTCGGAGCTTCGCTAAAAAACACGGGTGCGCTGCTTGCGCGAGTAAATTCCATCTCGATGCTGGATAATGCCTGTCCCCGAAACAATTTACTCCCGCGACCGTAAATACTTCGTTCTTTGGAACACGCAGAGACTTCGATTTACACCCCCGCGATGTTCTTAAAAGGATTTTAACAATCGTTCCGCTTTTTT
The DNA here is from genome assembly GCF_048541705.1 of Temnothorax americanus. Lineage (NCBI taxonomy): Eukaryota > Metazoa > Arthropoda > Insecta > Hymenoptera > Formicidae > Temnothorax > Temnothorax americanus. Next base: position 1,485,797 of record NW_027509391.1, read on the forward strand.
CTCTCAATTCTTTTGTCGCGAGCGCAGACTCGACCCAGAAAGCGTCGAATTTCCCCCCGAAACTCGTTTTGTCGAGTTCTTTTTCGAGAGGCTGCGAGCGGTCGTTTATCACCGCGGGCTTTATCTCGTAATTCTTCTGATTACAGAAAAAATGACTGGTAATAGCCAACCGTTGTGGAGCGGACTAGCAACAGGTACGAGAACTTGCACCATTTGGCGTCAATACGCCGACTCGTTTCCGCTCTCGAATCATCAATAGCAATTTCTCGACAGGAAAAGTATTGATACAGTATCGTCTGTTGTGTAGGATTCCAAACAGTTTTAGTATTTTAAAACACACACAATCACTATACAAAAATCGATAATGATTACATAGTCTGATTATTCGATGCATCGCAGGTGGATTTCATGAATAAATAATTTAGAGTTTTCGCAGAAAAGCTAATGGATAGCTAAAGAAGGTACCGTGATTTAAAAGATATCTACTCCTTCCCATTTCACTCGTCCCTGCTTATTTTCGCCGGATAAGATATATGTTCCGTGCCGAAACGGTGTCCCGGTCATAAATACGCTATCGGAAATGTTTCGAAAACCGTGATTCGCGCCACATGTAACGAGTTCGTTTGCGAGAGAGGTATCGACGTGGATTTCGCGCGGACCCTTTCGTCAGACAATGAAACATTGCTGCCGAGCGTAAACACGGAGGGAAAGGCCTGAAGAAGCACTGAAACACGAAGGATACGTTACGTAGATCCTAGCGCGGCCGCCCACAAAATTGGAAACAGTGGCGTAAAGAGATGGAGTTCGGGGCGAAGGTGAAGGAGAATCCTCGGGAATCAAGTAAGAGCGTGGAAGAGAGGATCGGCCAGTGTCGGAGGATCATAATAAAGGGCTCGTAATAAAGGGGTTCCCTCTTCCCAGAATTTGTGGCTATTGTCGGAACGTTTCGCGAGAATTAGCTGCAATTAAGTTGATCTGCCGACGGGCACGAGATTGCGCCTGGACGACCGTGGAAATGGGTGAATACGCGAGAAGATGGGGTAAACTTTTAGGCGTCGTCGAGTGATACTACCACCTCGTTACTAACAGCTCGCTTCGTCGCGCAGGCGATGACTCGGGGAATACGGGTGCACCTTATTTTATGATTATTTCGTAATCCCGATGCAACTCGCGCCGCGGAAATAGCGATTTAACGTTCGTGCCCGGATAACGATCGTTGGCGTCGCGATTATTTTGCTTAAGACGCTGCGTCGCACGGGCATTTGCGAGCAAAATTAAGGTAACATGAGATAAAGTCATACGCCGCATTGCATAAATTTATACGCATTATCATGTAACAGTTATAGTAATAATATATTATAATGCAATGCAATCATATAATATAATAATAAACAGTATAGTATTGATAGATCAATATCGTCAATTTCTCCTTCAATCTGTTCATATTTCATTTGCGAATATTGGTCAATCAGTATTTCATTTTTTTTTAATCAGATATTATATTACCTACGTAATCTATTCAGCGACACGTGGCACATGAAGAGGAGTTTTCAAAATACGCAGATTGAAAAAACAAAAAGCGTGGTATCGCGCGATATCACCAGTGGTCAATACCATCCGTTTCGATAAAATGCAGCGCTTAAATCTTCATCGAACAATTCAAATGTCAAATACAATTACGTTACATATTGCCTAATTTCTCCCTTCCTATATTAATTGGATAAATCCGATGATAAACGCTAAATTCAAAATAAACACTATATTGCGTATTGGTAAATTGCAATATTTTAATTTCCACCGAGCTATTCGAAATAATATAAATATGGATTGCATATCAGCCTACCTTCTTCCCTTGATTGAACAAGTTCGACCGTAATTATCAATAATAATATATTCATTTGATAATATTAGATAATACGATCTTTTCAAGCGTCCAATACAACGGAAAAACATTGCCGTCCAAAACTCTTTCCAACTTTAATGAGTAATCTAATTGTAAGATGGATAATAGAGCTGCCGCTCACCGTCAATGTCGATTTCCTGCAGCATCGTTCTCAGCTCCTCCGCTCTCGCAAATTGTCCCAAGGAACGCATAACCCTGCCGAGTTCTTCTTTCGTGATGGTTCCATCGCCGTCCTTGTCAAACAGCCTGAAGGCTTCCCTGAATTCTGGGGAAAAGGAAAAGGAAAAAAAAATCAGCGCGAGTAGCACCAATATACGTTTTGCTTTTCTTCACTGGAAATAACTAATATCAACTTCGACCTTTCTCGGTCCCCGAAGAAAATCGTACGGTCGCGCGTAAAATGTTCCGTCATATTGTTCTCATTTACAATTTTCGAGTAATTCTTCTCTAATCTGCTACTTCTACGATAATTAAATTGGGCATTATGCGCTTTGAATTTTTCACTTCACTTAAGTATCCCGACCGACCACTAACGTCAAGCGTCCTCTCCGGAATTGCCCTTTCAGAGTCACCGACGGAGTCGGTTAACTGACTGAGGGTAGCTGGTGGTCGAATTCCCGGAGCGAATTTGACGAGATACGTGTACAAGCCGGTACGGATTCGGCTCGACGGTGCTTGACTCGATCATTTAATGGCCTCGTTTCCCGCGCCGTTGGTTCTGGCGATGCACGATGCACTATACGCGCGCGTATCCACGCACAATTGCCCGTTCGCGAACGGAAACCACGGAGTCGCGATGTAATCGACGTGATCGCGTCTTACGTCCTTATTTATAGCCGCTACTCGAATCTTGGCTTCAGATGCGCGCCGCACGAAATACAGTTACGTATTGTCTTGAATTGCGCGATTTCAGCGATCGCATTTGGCGCAGGAATCAACCGAGGCTAGGATTCGGAACGGGATGTGGAGAGAACGATCCTTCTTCTTTATCTACGGACTTCCGCCTCGTCGGGGATGGTACCGCTCTCGTCATCTCTGCTTCTTTCTTTAAATTTCAGTCTCCACAGAAGCTTCGAAAAAAGCTGTCGCCAACTGGTAGTTCATATATCGAAATCCTCCCAATTTACTACGCTACTGTGGCTTCTTTCCAAGAATTTTGATCGTTAAACCGCATGCACGAAAAAGAAATTTAAGACTGTGTCTCAAGACGAGTCTCATCTGACAATTGTGAGTTTCTCAAATACTGAATCGCGATTACATAAATGATTTCACGAATTAGTCTATCTATTAAATCTATCACATTTTTTTTTTTAAACAAGCTCCTCAACAAAAACGAAAAAAAATGCCGGTCTCAGAATCGTTTCATTACTGTAGTCGACTTTGTTTATGATCTTAAGATTTAACTAATTAACTCTAGTATCAATATTTCGATACTACAGATTGCATTGATTAAGTAATTTTAAATAGCATTTTTGAGAAATGTTGAAACAAACTACAAAAATAATTGTAGAATAGGCAGATATTTATTATAACTTGAGGTAAAGATTAGCGCGAGAGAGGGAAAAATCTTTAATTAATTTTATACTTGTATAATTCATTTTATATATAACCCTTAATGGTGGTATTTCTTTCTCTCTCTTTTATTTCCTCTCTCCATTTATCTATTTATCTACAGTTCTATTTACGGTGCCAATTGGTAAAGCGGATAATAGTGTAGTGACACGATAATTGCTTTAAGAGAGACCGTTTTACGAACGCGATAAAGACGTAACAGTTCTCCGGAAGAAATTACGCTCGCCAAAGTACGTATCGGCGAAGTATACAAAGACACGTGATTTTCTTAGACATTTTTCCACGAACAGGTCTTATTGTTAGAAGAAGAAAATCAGTGGGAAAAAAGGAGAAAAATCAGTAGAAAAAGACGGGTTTTTCAAAATAGACTGAAGAATGAAATTTAATATGCATAAATTTTATCTTTATGAATCGTGAGATCGTGCTTTCAATGAAGTTTCGTGGAATATCTTTAATGTGATGAAACTGAGGGATAATCGATCGCGCCGTATATAAAGTTACGCTATTTAAAACAAAGTTAAACAAACAGCTCGTCTATAGTTAAATGAGTTTCGTGAGAACTAAAATATATTATAAGTCTTATAAGTTGTATTAAAAATATTGACGAGTTCCTTTTCATTAATAGCATTGTAGCTTTGAAAGAAAGAACTTTGTTCAGAGCTCGTAACGACATTGTAATAAAAATTACCAGAAGATTGGTTATTCAGTTTCGTCGATAAATACGTTTGAATTAATGTCATCTCGCACAAAACTCTAGCCACGAAATGGAAAAAAAGATATTTGAAATGGAAGAGAAAATCGTCCATCTCTATTCGCATTTTCGCGTTGGGTTCTTTTAAAAAGAAATTGAAAGCATTGATTCTTTGATTAAATGGTTTTCCAGATTGATTTTGTGGACCTGCCACAGAATACATTTACGGACGGCTTAGTACGAATAATTAAATGTAAAAAAAAAAGCGATGAGCACCACAAAATGTGAAACGTTATTACAGGCATTACAATGCAATTTGTTTGACGTCGATCGAAGAAATCGCTATTCATCCACTCTGACGCGAGTGGAATGTAATGTTCAACAGCGATGTTTATAAAGGCATAAAGAAAAACAAGTCGCATGCATGATGGACGACGTGTGAAAATTAAAAAAAAAAAAAAAAAAAAAACGCAAAAAAAACATTCGACATCTGCGTGACACCATGTATGTAAAACGCGAAATTATTTATCTCGTGTGCAGATCTGATCGATCAATTGGCCCGATATCCGATTCTCGAACGTGCACTCGTCGTGTACGACGGCGATAACGGCGGGGAAAAATAATGGTCGCGCAATGTTGAATGAAGTCACATACGCCGCGGCATAGCCGAGCGTAGTTTTATCGGGATTAACGAAGCGATGACACCAAACAGGCGAGATATTCCGTTTACCAAGCGTGCCAAATTGAATCCGGCGCCGTGAGTATCTCCATCAGCATCTGACGCGACGATCAAAAGAGTACAAATTTGCATTTTGCCATGCAAAACCTGATATCATAATATAATACGAGCTGATAAATATGAGAGGAAACTTTGCTCGCACATCGCTTGTAAACGAAATTGTTGTTTAAACCATGTTATTTTTAATTATTAATATTATTACATTTATATTTCCCTGCCGTATAGTCGCACGAGTATTCGTTCGAAAGACGATTTTAAAGAGCGCTTCTTCTTGAGTTTGAAAACTTCAATTTTTGAGAAAATATTGAAGAATCTTATATCATAATAAGGTAGATAGATTTTCGATATTAAATGTTTAGCATTGTGATATATAGGATAGTGGGATGGAATAGATAGTCCTTGTGAATAAAATTAATTGTGCGAGAAAAGTTACTTGCCCCTTTCAGAACGAATAAAGGCCGTGACGGATAAGTCTGATATTTCACGTGTCGCGCGACAAGTTTTTCCGGCGCGTGCCGATTGGCCATCGGACGGAGAAAATTCCCGAACTCTCGAAAAACTTGTTCTCTCTGTCAATCAGCCAAAAAACTTGCCACACGACAAATGAAATTGCCCAAAGTCCAGACGAGATTCATGGCGCGCCATTTGGATATCGCCATTCGGCGTTAAAAAGAAAGAAAGAGAGAAAAAAGCAAATTTTGGCATTATACCTTTATTTCCTCTTTCTCCCTTCTTCTGACGCTTTCTGACGTCTAGTTTGGCTCTAATGATGCAATCGGACTGGAAAGAGACATTTTAAATCTCGACTCACCTTTCATCTGCGACTTCGATATGGGCGTCTTGTTGGACGAAGAGTGACTCGCCGACGATCGTTTCGGCGAAGCCGGCAGGGACAGCAGGACGTTTGCGGAGAGCGGGGTTCTGACGACGGGCGGCTCGTCGCGGATGGACGACGAGGAGGCGGCCGTGTCCGTCGGCCGGGTTAGAGATAATTCTTGCGGTTCCTGCTGCCGTAGTCGCCGACGTTGCAGATTCGGGACGTCGGCGACGGAGCACGATCCCGCAGAAACGTAGATCGGTTGGATCGGCAGCGCCGACGTTGTCACGGCCATCGTCATCGACGTCCGTGGGGTGCAGTCCAGAGGGCTGGTGCCTTCTCGTTCCTCCGCGCTGTTTCCCACCGCGCCGCTGCTCTGTCTCGTCTGAAAGTAATCGCGGCCTGAATCTCCTAAGTTTTATCGCTCGATACGAATTATTTATTTATTTATTGCGCACTCTCTCTTTTCGTGCTCCGAACAAACGCGATAAAACGCGCTCGAAATTAGATGCCCGCGAAATGTCGAATCCTAAAAGGGTTTCAGTTTAGAAAAGGAATATTCTCATAAATTTGACTGTAGGTACTCTTAGAAACAAATTGATCAATTTTATCATAAAGTAAAAAATAGAAAAATATATAACTGATAAAGTTATAAACTAATCATATACTCTAATATTTTAAAATTAAAAAACTTACAAAAAGTGAAGTTGATCAATTTGACTTCTAAGAGGCCCACATTTCAGAGAGTATTGGAAGCACATGAGGGATTTTCTTTTGCAAAAGTGCGCTCTTCAATTTCTACCAAGCGCACGTGATTTTTCGAGCTAGCTTTTCTAAATCTTTGTTTCTTCAGCAAACATCTCATTTCTTCACCAAACAATACATTACCTTACATCAACATTTGACAATCTTGATATAGAACTTTGCGCAGCTCTGAAGCTCCAAAAGAAAGAAGACGTTACGTTTCGAGGATACTTTTCGGAGAGGTACTTTAAAAGACTCACTTATTTATAACCTTTCAGTTTTTTCTCTTTACAAGACTTTTATATAGGATCGACTGCTATAACCGTTAACTTATAAATGTGTCGTTGAGCGACAGACGAATCGCTCAAAGTAAAGCCACTTTAATATTTAATCCATCCGTGTCAGATGCTGTTAGGCACGAAACGTGAAACTTCTAAGGCAGTAACACATATGCGGCAGTATCGTGCAATTTGACGACGAGCTCATTCCGTCGTTTCAGAGAGCGTCGGGCTTTATCAATGATTAAAATCTACTTGCATATAAAACGCGTCAATATACGGGAGAGACGCGATTTTAATTTCAAAAACTAATGCTACGTCGGAGAAAATTTTTTGACATTTATATATATTTCAATAAAGCGAAAAGACGTAAAGAAGAAGAGGGGAGAAAGAGAGATCTATTAATGAGCCGAGCTTGTCGTGCGGCTCGTATCCTCGTCATTTCAGATCTCTGCGAGGTCGGCGATCTATCAAACCGAGCTGCGCTCATCCCGCGATAAGGGCGGAAGTCGATTTGGATGAAGAGGCCGTGCTTCATTATCGCGAAAGTTCGCGAGACGTTGACGAGCGATGATTAACCGCGCCCCCGAAAGAATGTAATAGCGCCCGCGTATCCATCATTTAAATGAGGGAGCATCGCAAGCGCGCGGTGTCACTTGGTGGCTCGATGTGAAATGCACAGACGTCATTTCCCGTTTTATTCTCCTGTCCCCGGGGAAGGAGAAGAAGGAGCGGTGGGATTCGGCAATAACCGTCCGCGAAACTACGAGCCACTGAATCGCCTCGTCGGAATTGCAATACTAGTTCGCGACCCGAGTAAGAATCGCTTCAATCTCACGCGAAAGCGGCAGCATAGGTACCAAAAGCTCCGCAGTATGGAGCTTTAGTCAGCGATGAATGTCGTTGTTGAGACGTCAAAGCGATAAAGTTTGCGCGTTAAATTATACAACTCAAACTCACGACCCGATGAGACGAGGGGGAAACCTCCCTCTCGAAAATTACATCGCTCGGACGCGACTGTTTGCGTAACCAGAATTGTCGATAAGATTCGCGCGGAGGGAGAGAGAATGAGACGGAATTAAGACTGTTCTCGGAGTTTATAATTGAGGACGAGCACGCGCGACAAATTGGGAGGTAAATAGCGAACTTGAGACGCGCCCGTCTTATTTCCCGCCTTATCTCCTCCCAACGCTTCCCGCGGGTCTCGGCTCTCGGCGAAGCCAACCCCCGGCCGAGCAAAACACGTCGCTCGCAACACGAACTCGCGTAGACGGCGCGGTATCACCGGGAAACATATTTGCATTCCCGGGAAGTCGCTCCTAGGGTCAAAATGCATTTAGGTTCTTCTGGATGGAGAACGGAATTGGAGCGACGTACCGAGACAGACGTGTGACTGTCTTCCCTTAACTACCAGCGGAGTCACGAGGTGGAAGTGAGAAACTTCCGACGGCAACGCGACGGTTCGACGAAGCGAATCAAATTCGAGCGCGCCGCGAACGCTGTGCGCTATCTGCTGAGAGAGAGAGAGAGAGAGAGAGAGAGAGAGAGAGAGAGAGAGAGAGAGAGAGAGAGAGAGAGAGAGAGAGAGAGAGAGAGAGAGAGAGAGAGAAAGGGGAATATTGTCGACCGCGGGGGTGGATTAAAGTGGTTATGCACCGCGGGCGAAAGTTTCGGTGTCGAAACCGCACGAGAGAGAAAGTTTCTCCGGACGTCCGGTAATAAAAGCACGGTGCTCGGTGGTACGGAGAAGAAACTTCCCCGGAAGTTCCCGACTCCTTTTCTCGTTTCTCCGGGCGCGACACGGCCGGGCGCTGACAAAATTGAATCCTCGTTAAAGCGCCGTCACGTTTCGCCGATCGACATCGACACTTTCGTGTCGCTCGGCAGCCTGGATTCCTTCCTCCCACCCTCAATTCCTTTCCTTTCCGCCAATTTAAATTACATTTCATTACGACCTTTGTAATTGCAATGGTAGAATACCGGGCACTTATTTGTCCCACGGAGAGAAACGGGTAACTCTCTCTGTTTGCGTTAGGCGGAAACCCCGGATTGCCGGAGGACAAGTTCAGTATATTTTTTTGCGAGAGAGAATAGATAATAAGAAGAATATCATTTGCGCATGTTTTGCAATAATTCGCTCACCATGGATCTTTTTAACGGTATATTTTGCAGTTAAGTTGCTTCATTATAGATTGCGAATAACAAAGGCAAAGTTAATTTCCTTCTGCTATCGTGCCCCCGACATTAATTAGCTTGACAATGTTGTTTATCCCCGCGTGCATGCAAGGAATTATGATGCAGATTTTTAATGGCTGTTTTAATAGCTTGTATTGGCGCTTAGCCAAGATTATGCGGCCGCTGCCCGTGTCAAAATGTACGCTTTTATGAGGGCATTGTGTCGCATGGTCTTTCGACAGATTAAGGACTATACCGTATCCGTCTATCGCGCTTTAAAAAAAAAAAGCGACGCTAATGGGGAAATTACACGAATCTTTCGAGTAGACGACGCTTCGTCTCGCAACCTGCTATAATATTTTTATAGCATTTATTTTAATATCGTATAAATATCAGATCGAGGATTCCGCTTTAAAATTATGACTTATTTACGGATGCGCGTGCATAAAAGTAATGTATAAAATTGCATAAATGCATACCTACTGTAAATATATATGCAAAGAGATTCATTTGCAAGTTTCTGGAAAGTCAGTGAGAGTACGCGAAATTAAACACGTTGCATGTTAAGATGGTTAATCCAAACGATATTAATATCGTCGCTTTTGACGAAACGGGTGCGAATCGTAAACCTGCGGCTGGTACACACACATTCCGCACATTCGTCCACTCGAGTATGATATGTCACGGACAAAACGGTATCGGTTATCGATGAACGAATGTATCACAGTCGATCGCATTTCGCGCTTTCTCCTGCGAAGTAATGATTTTCGCTTCATCATCGTCGCAATCGTTGCTGACAGCCGGTGAGTCGGTTACCTTAATGAAGGTAATTACGAAGAAGTATGGTCGTACAAAACGGCTGTAAATTTTGACCACTATTAATCGGCTTTTAAACGGAATATAAAATTTACATATTTATCTTTTGTAGAACTTCCCACGCAACTGTATGATAGAAAATTCCGAATATCTCGTTCTTGTTCCGATAGATCGTCAGATTTTCACAATTGCGTTTATTATGTCCTCGACAAGTTCATCAGAATAAATTTACAGTGAAAGTAAGGGATAAAATATCGCGGGGGTGATTGAGAATAAGAAATTAATTAACGAGTGCCACGCCAGTGCCACGTCAATTTCTTGTCGCTGTAAGAGCTGGATAAATGCTATCGTCTTTCTACAAGTTTTTAATTTTCACGTTATACTCCCTGGCAACGATTAAACGTGGAAAGAAATTACGTTAAACGCCTGCTTGTAAAATTAACTGAAAAATTTGTTTTCCTTTTTTTTATTTACTCTCGCGAAACGAGAAGCCTCAGCAAGTTTGCGCAAGTTCCTGTTTGCGATTAAAATTTTGTTTAAGTAAGTGTACAACGTGAAAAAACACGACGGGGAGGAGCAGAAATGTTCACCGATATAAATTACATTAGATATTTTCTAGGGCATTATGCATTATGCATTGCGTCCCAAAAGCGACGATATGATTCCAGCGAAATTCTCTTATTTAAAGGACTTAAAGATTTCTTGAATGCAAGGATGCGCGCGAGTAACGTCAGATAAATGGCACGTATTTTTACCGAGGGAGAAACGGGAGAATAATCTAGTCGCATTTTTCTGATTTCACGAATATATACCGGTTGGCCGACGAGCCGATGTGCATTTTTGTTCCGTGACTTTTCGAGCGTTTTCCGAGAATTCTCCGAGTGCCGAAAGGATGGTAGCTGCACACACACACACACACGCACACACACACACAAAGACACACATAGACACACATATTTCTCTCTCTTATTAAATTACCTCCATAAACTGGGACACTTTTCGAGTGATATATATCAAATATGTGGGTGCTTTCGTCCGCAAAAATGTTTGGCACACCTGCGCTTGTAATCACGATGTGAGCCGCGTTTTCCGATACGCCGCGCCGTGTATGCATTGAGTTAAAATAATTCAATAAACGGGCGCGCACGCATTCCAATAAATCTCAATTATGCGTTATTATTGAATTCATATTCTCTATTCTTATTGATTAACAATAATAACACTGCATCAAAGTCGGCACAAACACGTGCGGCGCGCGATCGTGTCATCGATGCGGAAGCAATCGTTTTACATGGTTTGATTGCAATAATAAATAATAATACGCGCGTCCGCCTACAGCCTACACGGTTATCGCGCTAATTTAAACGTGCTTTTATTTTGTTCACATCAGGGAAGAGAACATCGTATTATCATAGTTGTCTCTCGAAATGAGTTGCGTCGGCAGAAAATGGAAACTCTTAATATTCAATTCCAATATCTGAATGGTAATTTATCTTCGCGGGACTCGTTTGGCTGATTCATAATCAGTTTAGCAAATCAATCGGCCCTATTGTTTCCCACAGTCTAAAATTTATTCAGACTCGTCGCTTGAATTTACTCCGAACACATCGTTCTCAGATCGAAATTTAGTTCGCGATTGATTCGAGGAAGGAAAGAAGAAAAGGGATGCGCGTGAATGCATCGGAGCCTCGCTACCTTCTTGTCCATCGCCCTTAATTCCCTTCCGAATACTTCGCCGCCCGAAGGAAAACTTCGTTAACGTCGACGACGACACTAATTGCTTCGCTTGATTCTTGTCAAGCCGTGGGATAGGTGAGGCAAGCCGCGCAAGAGTATAGATACCGCATCTTGTCGTTGCGCAACGGCTGAGACCACGACCATTATCGTCGACCAACCCCCGCCCCTCGTTGCACTCGTGTCGTGTGCCACTCACGTCCCGCTAAAAGTAGCGAAACGAAGGGAAAGGAAGAGAGAACGACGAGGGGCGCGGTCCAACTCGAAAGTCCGATCGCGGGGTGCTGACGTTGGCACCACGTTGCATAAACATATACGTGATCGGATTGATTCTCTGGTCGGATGCCGAATTGGAAATGCGACGTTCGGTACGGACGGGTAAACACCGGCGCGAGCCGAGGACTGACGTATCGAGGATCGATGAGACTGGTAAAACGTGTGAGCACTTGAGTATGACCGACTCGAGTATGATAAAAAGACGCGAATAGCGTTTGGCGAGATCCGTTAAGTTCCGCTGATTCATAATGAATCTGATCTTTTCAGATTTTCGTTGTGAGCGCCGACATTCTTTTATAAAACGAACTGGCGCTCCGGCGATAGAGCTCCGAGGATTAACATTGGAGATATGACGATTGGAAACTGAAAGAAATTGACGATTTTTATTTGGTCTCAAGTTTTAAGCCACTTGAATTTAGATCGCATCTAAAATGATAATTAAGCGGTAACACACTTTTCATTCCAGCGACTGGCACAGCTCCAGCCCAAAGCTCCGCAGTTTTGCGCAATTTAGAATTGTACTTCGTTCTGATTAAACATCTGTCCTTCAAAATAAACTTTCGCCCGATCGTCAGATATATCAGGATTAATGTTGTTAACGCGATCCGACGCGCTCGCTCATAAATCAGCGACTCATCATTTATTCTTTAAATAAATCATGAGCGCACACATTAGTATACCGCGATGACGAGCGATTTTGCAGCAGAGAATCCTCTCATCCTCTCCCGCCACTCAAAAACCCAAATACGCTCCGTAATTTGTTGCAGATCGGGCGGAGGGGAAACTATTTTCGCGATGGTAACGTTATGTAGCATCTGCATAATGCATGGCAAATAAGAGATTTCTCGAATTAACGTTGTACATTCATCACCTCTCTCGCGAGACTGAGGCGCCGGACATTATGATTCGTTAAATCCACTGCGAATAGACGTACTGCGAATAAGAGGCTTTGTATTCGCCATTCTTATATCTTTTTATATGTTTTAATTATGTTACCGTACAGCTAACATGTTTCGTTGCAGCTGAAGACAGTTTGTAAAAGAAAAATCAGGCGCACGACTTGGTTGACTATTTTGTAAACGCTATGCTCCACAGCGTTTTATGAGTTATCTCAATTCATTCTCTTGAGAATAGCACGCGTCAGAGTTGGAGTGGTTTCTAGTTTTCTTACGTAATGCTTTTTTTTTTCAAGAGAACGAGCTGGAATAACTTGTGAAACACAGTCAAGCAGCGTTTACGAAATAATCAGTAAAATTGTATACATAGGAGATAAAATGTTGCTTGGAAACATTTAAATGGAATCAGTTATGATGACTCAGGAGTTATTGTAATGCAAAAATAGCTGCAACGGAAGGAAACGAAATAAAATTTGTTATATGTCTGTATGAACTCTTTTTATCTTTTTTCGGTACGTTCATTTTTGAAGTATATCCTGCATATTTAATTAACTGTAACATACGTTAATTAAAAATTCCATTTTCTTTACATCTCGTAGTGTACGAAACGTCTGCAAGTGAGAATTTAAGTGAACGATGGATTTTCAAGTTTCTCGCTTCCATCCGATATCATTAATTAATGCAAAAATAATTAATTAGAGACAGATGTCATAAACGTAGTACATTTACTATTTCGCTTGTCAGTATAAGCTTCGGGAAAATTCCTTCGTTAGAGAATTAAAAAAACGCGCGAGTCTCCGCATGCGTATATATTGCATTTCACGGATGTTCCACCGTTCGATATCTGGATTTTCGGATCCAGTTCGGAGTTCGAATTTCGCAGTTCGGATTTCGGAGTTAAAATCAGGGCGAATTTTCATACCGGAGATTCCGCACGTGGCGTCCGCGGCAATTAGCGCGCCAGCCGCCAGGAAAGAAAACGTGATGCGGAACGGTTGAAGAACATCCGGAGAAGAAGTGCCAGCGTAGGTAGTGGAGAAGGCAGAAGAGAGGGGGGTGGAGAAGGAGGAGGAAGAGGAGGTGCAGAAAAATCGCGGCGGAAAAAGGAGATTTACGAGCGGCAGGTGGAGGTACGATAAGGCCCGAGTACTCGATCACGCTGTCCCGCATTTTGATTGAATGAGACGGCGCGAAGCGCAGAAGACACCGGCGCGGCTCATTTCCGCCCTCGCCGCGCGGAAATTTGCATGCCGATCAGCGATCGCGGCCTGCAACCCGCGTAGATAGCGGACCGGGAACGGGAGGAATGGGACCGTACGCGTTACAAGACAGCTAGGGTGCGCGGCGTCGTACCGCACCGATAAGCGTCGGCTTCGGTTTTGATACTCGCGACGCCGCGACGGGGACGAGCGGAAAATCATTGGAGAGTTATTGATACTCGGCTTACTCGATGATAGACGCGCGGAGATAAAACTCGCGGGATCGGGGTAGGTCGGAGTCGGCACGCGTTATAGCGAGTTAAAATTGTTTTCAGTATTATACAAGATCCGTTACGTTAAAAAGTGGGTAATAGCGTTTCTGTAATTTGCGGACCATGACGTATCTCGTCGACAAACGAGTTTTATCATTCTGACGACAGAAAACTGAGGATTGTAATCGGATCAGCAAATACCAGAAGATACGTTTAACATAGCCTTCGGTAAGGTCTGTTACGATATTGACCAACGAAGTGTAGCTAAGAGCGTAATTTATGCGCGGCAACGTATTTTGTCACGGGATAATTTTATCAGTCCCTTTTACATTTGTCTGCTCAACGAATCCGAATCGCAGTGACTTCCGGATCACCGAATCGACTCGATTCAATCACTGACACAATAAGAAATTATTCAACGGAGACGAAGATACAGAGGCGACCTGGTAGGTCAGCTTCCCAATCATTTCGCATCTTTCCTCGGCTTTCTCCGAGCGGCAGTGACGTCAATGGAGAAGCCGCGGCGCTCCCAAATTGACTGTAATACATCGGCTGATTAACGTAATGCGCGCGTAATACCGATTGTAACGATCGCGCGATACTCAATGCCAGATCTAAACAGTCGATCTCGCCGTGATTCGATTTCCCCCGTGTACCAACAGCGCGGTAGTTTAAGCATCGGCGCGTCGGCGGATAAGTAATTGCCTCTCGGGCGCGTTTTCGGTTTAACGCAGAAGCGCCACGAGGTGGTCCCCTCTCGGCGGATAGCCCCTGAAATCTCGGGGCAAAATTTACCAGCATTTTTCAAGATATCTAGATAAGACACAATCCACTACATCAGTCGTCAAGCACCCTATTAAGCTTGCTGTTAAGGCACACACAAAGCTCTCGTTTCGCTCCCTCGGCCCATTCGAGGGCTAATTCACATGAAGTTTTACAAAGCTCGCTAAAATTACTATATACGCCGTTCTCGTCGAAATTATGAATACGCCTCGTCCTTTCCTTCTTCCCTACCACCATAATTTCGAAAATAAAAGGAGAATATATTTAAAGAGTCTGGAATCGAGTCAATTATTTTTTCGAGAGCAAGAGCGATCGTATATGATGTCGAATTAAGAATTTTCTGCAAAACAAGTTGTATGATCTGATAAATTGTATAAAAAAAGTATTTAAAAAAATATAGACTGCACTATGCGGAATAAAAAAATTGGTAAAATTGAAAATGTTTATACGCTCGAGGAACATATTTATCGTAGTCGTTTTCGATTGTGGATATACGCGAAATTACCAGAAATTAACCGATTAATCACCATAACGGGGAGGACGACAAACGCGTTGAGGATGAACTCGTTAGCGGTGCGGTTAACCGCCTGTTTACAACCGATTTCGTGCACGACGCCATCGTTGAATATATAATTGCGATTTCGATAAGCCTAATGATTGTGCGCCGTAACATTCACAAACCGATCTGAATTGTACCTGCCAGTTATTATGAGATAGGATTACATTAGGCATAACATTGCGCTGTTTTAAAGATCGTAGTACTATTTGATTCATAAAAAAAGTAATTTCCCAGTTTCGCAGATCTAGTTTGATTATCAATAAAAATCGCGGACGAAAATATTCTCTAGAATTTTCAGAATTATACAGAATGTTAATAAGAATGTTATAATGTTAATCAGTAGTGATAGATAATGCAATTATTGGTAATTAGTCAAGATGAATGATTATTGTTAATTCTTATTAATAATTGAAAATAGATTTATACGTCTAATAAAAAATAATTTTAAAAAACTGAAGCATAAATTGATACTGCGAGATGTAAATAATTGGTCGTGCTGGAAAAAAGCAAACTACCCTCATGTGGAAAGCAAATGCCTATATATTATGAATAGCTATATGGTGAAGAATAAAAGATCGATTGAAAGAAAACACACGTCGACCGCTTGTCGACATTCTAGCTGACATTCTGTGTAGGCTTGGAAAATGAAATATTGTCGTAACATATACCTCGATACTTCCGCCTTCCGTCGACTATCCGCGAAATTATAAATTCACACATATATACTGCAATTATCTGATAATTTAAATAACGGCAATAATGATGGAAATAAAATCGATGCGGTATTATTCAGTATTATTAGCAGGGAATAAATAAATTGGCGATTTTTTGTAAAAGAGACGTAGCTCCCATAGAAGCGCAATAAAGCACGCTGGGCCAGTTTTATTGAAATATTAGTCGATCGCTGAGAGACTCGCGGTTTTCTGGTCAAAGTATATCGAAATTTATTGCAAGACTGATAAACGGTAAAGACGATATAATTCTTACCCGAGTTCATAAACCGTTGCACAAAGGATCTACTATTCATTCCTTAACAGCATTCAGCCGAAGGCTGAACACTGTGGCGATATAAAAGCGAAAGATTATAAGGGAACACGCATACCCCGAGCATTCAGTACTTTTTTGCTATTACTTGAACGATTTTTTACTGCAATCTTATTTCCAATGCATTGGCCACATATTTTTAACGTATATTATATGTAAAGTTCATAATATAGTTACAAATGTTACCAAGTTCAAGATGTGCGCTTAAAATTATAATTATAATGAATGCACGACTTATACGCCGTATATTTTTCGCTGATTAATCTGTTAGTTTAGAGAAATAAATTGCATAGTCCAACTGCGAAAATACGGGACACATTGTTGCGCGACAAATATTTGTTCTTCGCTTCGCAGGCACCTTTGCAAATGTAGTTTTTTTTTCCGCGCATTCAACATCGCGAAATTGCGTTACGTAATGCAATTTAATATTTTCATATGGAAGAGAAACTCGGGTATCCCGAAATCGCGTGTCGCAAACGATAGACGATAAAACTTTTCCTTTGGCAGAAAAATGTATCGCAATCAGAGTGCAACGATCGCTGAACCGAAAAGCGAGCAATTGTCAGAGATGTAACATCGTTTCGCCCGTTCGTTGCAGTGTATTTGTTGCAATGCGCTTAAAAGGGATATTTTATTTTCTCATACGTGCGATGCGTTGATAATCATCAAGTCACGTAGATTTTGATTTATATAGATATTGAATCGCGAAAAAGCGGATTTGGTCAAAATCCGCTTTTTCGTGTACAATCTTAAAATCAGCTTCCGCGCGAATCGGATCGACGTTTCAGCCGTGGGTGCGCCAAGTGCGAGATAGCACAAAAATCGCCCACGCGTTTCATATCGGAGACAAAAGGAGGCCGAGTGGAGTGCAAAGTGGGACCAAAACGGGGATGAGAACGGGACAGAGAGCGAGCGGGGTACGAAACTTTCAGAGAGAAGGAGAGATCGGTGCAACCATCCCCACCTCCGGTTTAAAATGCCACGAGACACCTAGTTGCGATGTATCTCGCAATTCTTCTCTCCTCTCTCTTCTCCCCCCATCGTTTCTCTCTCTCTCTCTTTTATATATCCTCTGTGTCCTCACTTTTCATGATTCCCGGTAAAACGAGGGCTTACTCAGCAAAGACTTTAAGGTATGTACCTGCCTGCAGCAGGAAGCAAGCATTCGAATGCAGCGTGATGCACCGCGGGGCGTACCTGAACCATACCTCGTCTCGTCGAGTACACGAGTAGCCTTGGAATTTTTGATTGCAACGTCGCGCGGGGGCAAGATATTTTCGGAGGACGTGGATCTCGTTTACTCGTCTCTTATCGCGCGAATACGGTTTTCAACTTCTTGTATCGACGTCAGAGTAAATAATATGTGATTCATGTGATAAAAAGATTGCACGGTTCTCCGTGCAATATGGGAATGACCGATATAATAATTCTATAATATAGAATATCGAGCAACAGGAGGTACGCGGCCGGCGAATAGATCTATTCCTGCAGGAAATACGTCGTTCTCGGTGTGTGCACAGGAAAACGCTTCTCCTGTGAACGCTCTCCTGTTGTTATCATTGACTTTCGCTTGTGTAGAATCCGAGTTATGAATGATGTTCAACGTTGTAATAACATCAACGATCAGAGCGAGAGCGAAAGAGAGGATGAGACCTCGGAGAGGAGGAGTTATAATTCCTAACTTTTGCCCGCTTTTGTGTCTCAGACGTAATAAATGCGGTTCCGTATAAAATTATGACGGGGGACGTCTCTTGAGTGGCCGTCGCGAGTCGAGCGACACCGAATGCGAGCCAGGCATCAAGTCGATCTAATTGTAAATGCGAGTCCGTTCACTTAACGCATTCATGAAAGAAATGTGCATTAAGACGTGGAAGAGGAAGAAAGAGAAAAAAAGGGTAACGTCGTGAAAACTTCGCAACGCGAAATCCGCTTTCGCGGTCGGCAGCGAAACAGTTTGCATGAATCTACCCTGATTATGTTAATTTTTCCTTTCTTCGAAGGTAGAATTAATTGTTCTTAAGAGTCCGTGAAAACGCTTGGACTTTTCACTGCCAAAACGAATTCGTACGATGCGTACGTGGAGTAATATTACGTTGTTATATATAAAATTGACAACGTCAGCTCGTGAACGTGAAGAAAAAAAGCATTAGGTAGCCTCGTGATTCCGACGGATGGTAGCATCGATTAAAGGCGTACTGTAACAAGTTAGTGGCCACGTTTCTATTATCATTACAGTGAACCTCATTCACGTCAAAGCGCGTTGAGTAAGTTTTTTATCGCGTTAACCATCCTGTCGCGTTCGCTGCGTGTTCCTTTCTATCTTTCAAACTGGAACGAACTCGGGAGTCATCCGCGGGCATTCGTTTTTGTCAAAATGCCGTCGATTCGTTATGCGAATCGGACTTTCCATTATATTAGATTGAGGAGAGAGAACCGTGCAATTTACTTAACGGAATAATCGTCACGTATACCTACACTCAACCGCGGATAATATTTACGGCTGCAATATTTCTCAAAACATAATATAATATGTCTTAGAGAATTAAATATGCGTTTACAATCTTGACGTTCTAAACGTGGTTCACCGATAAAATATAGAAATGTAGAAGATGCAGTTTGATCATGCTAATAACGAGATATCGATTGTACTTTTTCATCACGTATTAAAAAAAGTCGCCGATAAATAAATTAAGAAAATATTAATTTATTGTAATATATTCCGTAAACTTTCTTAACATATTTTAATAAATCTGTTGTCAGATTCTTGCGTTCAGATTCTCCGTTATGGCGACAAACAATTTAACTACGAAAATAATTTTCTCTTGATTCTGCGGTTTGAATATTCATGTAATTATGTGATTAAATCATATTATTCGTACAATCAGACGACGCTAATTTATGTGTAATTAAAGTACCATTAAAATTTTGCCTCTCTGCGGGAAGGATTTGTCCAGAACCTTCCGCAGCCCGTTGCAGTTGCCGTCCGATATTAATCAATTGGGTCAATTAAACTTTTATAAGAGTACGAGAAAGTGGACTCGGTTAAACGTAAGTTTGTCAGTGACAAGCGCACTCGGTACTTTTGTTCGCGCCACTTAAAATGGAATTATGAAATTATGGATCGTATTAATAGGGGCTGTAAAATATTCCCCGCACGATATTTTGTGACGACGTCTCCCATTCTATCAATTAGATCCCTCGCTGATTACTCAACAAGCATCGGAGGGGGATAACTTCAATTCAATTTCACAAAAACATTTTCCCATAAAAGAATCCCAATAACGCGATCTTATAATTCGCTACCTCGATTTGTCTGAATAAAAATTACGTTTATTGAATTGAACTTGTAGAACAGTGTTCAATTAAGACAAATATTCTGTAAAAATGCATGCTACGTCAATAAAGAATGTTTTAAGCGTGAAGAATAATTTGTTTCTCGCTCGTCTGCGAAACATCGCGAAAATCCTGCGAGAATACCGTGCAAGGACGATAATGATTCAGTAATGGCTCACATTATCCTCGCCCGTATATGGGGTCTTGTGACGGTATAATGGATCATAATGCACGCTGCCAACGACAGTGATGATCGGCCAAAGGATACGATGTGATTGCGCAGCCTGCTTACTCACGGTTCTCTAAATGTATACCTCGCCTGGTTTCTTCACAGCCGTTCTCGTGGCTTTCATAAAAAAAAACTTCTCGCGACGCAAAATAATCAATATGCCCTACATCTGCGTCGATACGCTTCAATATGTGTCAATACGATACATCGGTGTCGAAACTGATGTAGCCGATATTCATTTATAAAAGAGAACGCGCATAAATCTGCCTGATGCGTGAACGCGTGACTCGGGCAGATTTATGCCGAAGCACGCGGCCGAGGATTCTGAAATTATACCTCCCTAAATTTCATGTTATTACTATTTTTATAAAACATGTGGAATATTTAATTAACTCTTTATAGAGCGGAAACGATACGGAAAACGTAATTGGCGCGAGCTTATATTACATTACCCCCCGGGCGTATAAAATATAAATATATAAATTTTTTTTGCAAAAAAAAAGTTACAGTTTTCATTACATTTTTTTTTACTGAGCGGCAAAATATTACTGCTGTCCATTTAACTAATAAGCTGCCATTGTACGTGTTTCAAAACAGTCCGGATATAAAGCGATATATAGCAGCGTGTAAAAATGAAGCCGAAAGTGTACCCTATATAAAATACAAGCTTCATGAAGTATATTTTAAGTGCACGCTCGTTGAGAGAGAGAGAGAGAGAATGCAGCATATCTTTACTGCTTTTGCTCAAGATAATTTTAAAAAAACATAAAAATAGCGCTACACATCCGCGTATTTGGTTAAACGACTCGCGGGGAGCACAAGCGTTATGCGAGCTATATCCCACGGTACGATCGAATGTGTTAGAGCTATTGAATTCACACTGGGGCGACCACCAGATATCTTGATGCAACTCGGATAGCACCGGGCGATACTGGAAGAGGGTTACCGTTATACCGGAATGTGATCTTCGTGATCGAATAACAAGAAAATCCCGCTCAATTTCCCATTAAGTCGTCTTTACGCGTCACCTTTGTGCGACACAATTCCTAATGTAGCCCCGACAGGCTCGCTCCCGTGTGTCGTGCCCTCGTGTCTCCTAAGCTTATGATTTATGCGCGCGTTTCGCCGCGGGACATTTTCCAAGCGTGTCCTCATTTTCATACTTTGATGCGCCGCTCACCGTGTTTCTCGGGCGAAAATCGAATTCACGTGGTAAAGTACGCGCCGCGTGGATTGTTAATAATTAAGAAAGTGAGTTCGCGCATGCACCAACTCTCAACCAAGTTTTCATCGTCGAGCGTTTTCAGAGCGTCAACCAGACCAAGAGAACATATACCGTAACGACCGAGATGTTCTACTTAATAGAGTTAGTCGCCAACGCTTTTCGCCGAGAAGACGTCTTTGCCCATCCGGGAATTGCGCGCGCTGCTGTTAAAAGTATCCTAAACAGCATCGTTAATTAAAGAAATTGAACCACACAGAAAAGTCCCGAGTGGCTCTAAGCAAATAAATTACTCTCAGGGTGGTTTTACATATCGCTGTGTGATAAAAAGCGCAGCCCCTTGATTAAAATTAATGCGAATCTGTGATGTTGCTCTTCTCCGCCGTGTATATGTTGCCGTTAGTACTCGAGTTCTGTCAATACCCGATTTAAATATAAGTCAAAACTAGTTTTATCAAAGGCCTTTCGTCAATACTAGTATTAACTGATCAATTCTAGAAATAACAATGGACTGTCAGTGAAAACTACTGACTGAAAAATTGATTTGTTAAAATATGACAAAATATCCACATATGATAAAATATCCACCCGCTTTGTTAAAACAAGAGTTCATTATTACTTTTCCCTAATAGTTACAACTAGTTTTACCGAAAAACGTGTTTTAACGGTGAGTGTGCTCCGTTAAAACTGATTTTAACTCGTCAGAACGGGTATTAACTGAAAAATTTTTAGGGAATACCGGTATTGTTAAATATATTTGATTATTTCTAAAATTAACCAGTTAATACTAGTATTGACGAAAAGCTTTTGATAAAACTAGTTTTGACTAGTTAAATCGGGTATTGACGGAATTCGAGTTCTAACGGTAACATATAAACATGTCAGATTTTACTAGGTTTAATTTTTAATTTAATGAAATTAGAATGGAAAATATAACAATTGATTTTACGGATGAAGACCGTCGTGCTGGCGAGGGATTTCGACGCCTGGAAAATTCTTCGTGCGATTTTATATAAGACCAAGACGATAGACTTCCCCCCGAGAATTGTATAGTCAAGCATCAAAAGTGGCCAAGCATCCACGTCTCCAGTTTATGTCACGTAAAGACCTCTCGTAAACTATCTCCGACGATATATTGCATATACTTAAGTATGAGACGACGCGTTAAACAGTTCGAGTGAGTGCAGTCATAACGGCAGCAGTAAATAAAATAAGAATTCCGTTCAAATGGATATTAAAGTTATAACAAAATTACGACGACGACACAACTCCGAACCTAGTTCTAATGTTACCTAAAGTTTAAGTAAGACGCGCGACAACTAGTCTCTTAACAATGCAAGTCCGACCGTCGCGAATTCGTTCGATTTACGGCCATAAATCGCGACGCGGTATGGGAATGGAATGACCTATCGAGAACTATCTTTACATCGGTAAACCCTATCACAATTGACTCCGCAGACGGTATTTAGCGCCGGTGTCCCCGGTCGCCGGTCGTATCTGCGCCGCGTTTCTGCCTATTTGTCTCGTCGCATACGACAACGAACTCGGCCGGAATTTCCCGTCTGCGCGAGCGGAACGTAACGTCGCGCGATAAAGGCACTCGGGGTATGGCACCCTCGCAAAAGTCGTGGACTCGCCCCCGGGGGACAATGCTCGGACCCACCGTCCTTTCCGCTTCAGCGCGCCGTGCCTTCGGCGCCCGGCACGCACATGTGTGTGTATGCCGATCCCCATGTCGCCGAAATGTGTCGGAAAATGGAATTTCTACGAAGGAACTTTGTGCACGTGTCCCTCGTGAAGTGGCGCGGTCCAGATAACATCGCCGACGCGCGTATACGAGTTGTCGCGTCTAAGAGATACATATGCAAATAACATCGCATGCAAATATGTCCGTTACGCCGAAATTGTTGATACCTTCAATATTGTTAGTTTTAAGATATCATATATTGAGATAGTAGTAATTTCTCATGTTCGCGAGCATAAAATTCGTTTATTTGCAAGGAATGCAACGAACAAAAATTCTACGAGGCATTGACGCGATATATGTGTTAGAGAAAGACGAAGTAATATGTTAGATATTTTCTGGAAAAAATCGTTTCTTGAAATTGGAAAAATATCTCTTTATCTTAAAGTGGAATAAGTAAAGAGGCAAATTGAAAATAAGAAATAAATAAGAAATGTTAAATTAAATATGAAATAAATGTAATAAATAAATAAAAAAACAATAAAAACCCGTTATTTTAAAAACATATTCTTTTCTCATTATATCTACTTTTTTATCTGACTTTGATTATATTTAATTATTATGTATATTTCTCGTCTCTGTATTTTCATGTTTTTCCAGCAGAACGTAATCACCGCAAATACAAGATTTTTACTATTTGCCGTGAATACACGTTTTACTATTTTTGTAAATAATGTAAAATCTTAAAATATGGAAAAAGCTAGCATTCTCTAATTTATCTTAATATTGAGTTACATAGACATAGTGCAATTTTAATACGTACGTAATTACACATGCCATTTTCAGATAAAAGCATGTGTAACAGAACTAGCATTCAATGTCTCCTGCACTTCCGCTTTGAAATCAAAACTGGTCAGGGACGATTCAGTTGAATATGTACGCGCGAGAGATTTTTCCAATTTCGAAAATCTTGAAACGCGGTGAATTCGAGTTCCGCTTCGACGTCTCTTCAATGTAATTATTTACTCGCGAAGGAAACTTCTCGGCACGATAACCCGTCTTTAAATCCGTACGTTGATTTAAATAAACATTTAACACACTCAGCAAGTGACGTCGGACGGCTGCCAAACGTATATCTGTATGTCAAAAGCTATGTGCACGCGTTAATTCACTTCGCCGCTTTAATTACGGCTAATTAAATATTTCTACAGAAGGGGGATGGCGGGGGAACGAAAGAGCATTCTATCCGCTATATCGAATAGCGGACATTTAACGCCACCGCAGGCAAGTGTCGACTGAGCCACCCTCGCTTTGAACCCCGTAATCGACGCATTCGCAGTAACGATCCCGCGGTTAACGCTATAATGCGCGGCAGACGACTATCTTATTTCGCGTGTGCCCGAAATGGGATATTTCTCTTGGAATATATCTCTCTCTCGCTTCCTCCTATACAAAAACCTGATGCAGAAGGATACTCGCGTGAAGAGCGCGGCTCACCAGTTCCCGAGTCTCGCGATCGTTCTCACAGGAGATATTCTCCGTCTGTCTGACATAATGCTGACAGTTACCACTTCACCGATCCACGGAATCGCATATCTTTCTTGTAAAAAAAATCACCGGGCCTTCCACATGTATTTGCGCGAAATGTTGCTCTTCAATTTGCGAACCTTAAGGTCGATTGTATTTATTCCGCCTACGCTCGCAATTCCATGGATACACTCTAATATTTTGGTTTGACATCGATAACGAGGGTGAGGAAAGAGCGTATGACAAAGATTTTCTTTTCACCTTTGTACATCGTATCGCAATCTGTCCCGATACATCAATTTTATTCTCTTTTCCATTCACGTTCGTTACTTAGTCATGCGTCCGGCTCAATCAATAGGCTATTATTAGTGGATAATTGACTTATCGAAAAAAAAATGGGCATACCCCTGCCTCATGCAACCCGGGCTTTCATTTCGGATTACAATGACGCGGTAGGGGAAGCGCAAGCATAATTGCGTGTAAACGAATACGCAGGCATGCAGTTAATTGCACATTATTTCAGCGTGACGCGCGCGGCCACGTCGTAAATAAAAAAGGAAATGGAAATCTCTGTAACACCCGTGCAACATTCTTCGCGTTTTAACGTCGAAACCAAAATTCGTTCATTTGAAACCGAGAAAACCGAGTATCTCGACGTTCCATACGTATACAGCCGAGTAAATATTTCATCTTCTATACAAAGAACGTGACAACTCCGCCAATTTTTAGGGATCGCATCGCTTGCAGTAGAACTTTATCCTTTGAAAATGTCTAACGAGATATGGGCGCAGGTGTGCGTCCGAAGTTCCCCGGAATTCGGCAAGTAAATTATCAACGAAAAGCAGAATGGTACACAGTTAAAAGTTAAGTGTTTTTCCCAAGCAGTTCGATGGTTGGTTCCAAGTTAAACTACAACATTTTTTTTCATGTAAAACGCTTTTAGAGTACTGCGAGAAAAGTAGAAAATTAAGGAGGAAAATCTCGCGCGAAGACGGAACGTATATACAAATAGAAGAAGATACAATAATTTGTTATGTGCAGCGGCGTAGCTCTAATTTCTGAGAATACGCGCCACTCGGGACCATAATCCTTTTCTTCCGGGAATTATCCAAGTAGTTGCAAGTAGTGTCCTACCTTTTAACTAAAATTAAAAGTTTGCACGCGACTGGTACAATTGTCTTTTAAAGTTACCCTGCTTGCGCGAACTTTGATTGTGCCTATCCTAACTATGCCGCGCCGGCGTAATCACTGATGCGATAACGGATAAGAGAAGAAAGTCTTGTCGCTGGAAATGCATCTGTGATTTCTAAATAGTTATCTCCCGCGTTAAATTTCGAATTTATATCACGACAAAGTCATGGCATTCGTGGATTTCTATCCGAGATTCGAGATATTTCTGTTTCGAGAAAAGAGAGTTTCTAAAATTAAATAAATCCCGTCGCTGTGTAAAATAAATAGGATTGAATGACAAACGTTCGAGTGACGATGCCACGTCGATACGATCAGTGGTGCAAAGTGGATCGACAATTATGCTTCACGGTCCGTCAAGCTCTCCACGACGATGGGAGGCAGGGATGGTTAAGCTCCGAAGCAGAATGTCAATGAATAAACGTAAATTATGCACGCCGCAAACCAATAAGTGAGGAATTCTAATAATCAGTCGAATAAAGATAAGCTTTATTGCTCACGTGTCGGTGGATGAGATTAATGAAATGTATACCGATATATAACTTCCGCAGTTAATTATAACAAAACTAATGACATTGTATTATACATTACTAGTTATGTTATACTGCAAACCACAGTTTCGATTAAACTATATGACACACACACACACACACACACACACACACACACAAACGAGAACCAAAACTCGGGAGAGTATCCAAGCGTCGTCCAGTCGCGATTCAGTGGGTATTCTACTTCTTAATTGTATTAGAAATTTAGCTCACGTTCTCTCGCGGATGAAACTGACATGGATGAAACTTAACTTCAAAATCAATTTTGCGCGTCAATCAGAAATAGGAATCATGTCGATATCTTGTACCTTCCTCGCAGTAACGGCGAACATCGTTACCCTGAAACTTCCCGGAGGCGGAAGGCCTACAATCGCGACGAGTGCCGTGCGACAACTGCGAACTAACTGCATTCAAAGCAAAGTCGAAGCACTGCATCTGCATATGTCCTCCTACGTCGAGAAAGCGGGAAACTGGACGGGGGCCGAGTCAGTGGCCGCGCGGACATTCTCGGTATGTGTCGATGAGAGAAAGAGGGAGAGAGGGACGAAGAGAGGGAAATAGAGAGACAGAGAGAGGAATGAGAAAGCAAGACTCACCATCAGCAACTTGACCTTGTTAACCAAAGGGGACGTTGTAAGGAACTTGTTGACGGCCGTCAATATTTTCCCTTCCAACGTGGCAGCGCCTTCGGCGTCTTGTCCTCGCGAGCATCCGGGCCCGATGTCCGCCCCCTCGCCGGGACTGGGCAACAACTCCCGGCAGTCGCCCGGCCCGAGATCCCTCTTCTTCAGCTCTTCCCGCGGGCCCTCGTGGCTCTGCTCTTCTCCTGTGCACCGCCGCACCCTCAACGATCGCGCTTGGCACGTGTCGGCATCAGAACCGGCGACCGGCTGGCCCGGGGACGATTCTCCGAGCCTTTAGGGCATCCAGCGGCTTCGTCCCGTCTCGTTCTTGGATGGAGAACACCGTTTCCAGAAACTCGCTGAGTTTTAAGCCGGCTAATCCACCGACCTTTGTGTCCAGCGGGAACTTTACCGACCTCTCTGGATGACGCACCTGCGTGTATTCTCGCGGTACCAAACAAAGCGAGGCTGGTATCAGCGTTAATCGGTTACTTGTACTAATAGCGGATTAACCGGGACCGGCACGCCAAAGAAATTGCGCGTCGCTCTCGGATAATTGTAAGATTCGGCACGCTGATACGCGTGATGCGCAATGATGAAACTTTTACGAACAATTCTCTCCCGCTTTTTTTCTTTATCCTCAGATATTCGTTGCCGGAGGAATCACGGTGTCATAGTTTTGGACGATGAATTGCTGATGGACTTCGACACAGAATGACGATAGTGCCGTGCACGCGACGTTGGCCGCGAGCTTCCGGGTGTTTGTCACTCCTAGAGGTCCCGACAGTGGCGCGTTCTCGACGTGGACTGAAGTCCGGAACGGTCCAACGGATGCTGCGACTCGCTCCAGAGGCCGAAGAACGCGCGAGCGCGCGAGAGGAACGCGGCGTGCGAGATATGGAAGGGGGAGAAAGAGGGAGCGATGGAGAGAGAGAGGGTGGCGGTAGCGAGACGCGAGAGGGAGGATTCTCTCGTGGAAAATAGAGGAACGAGATCTTCTATCCCTCTCCCCCTTTCTCCATCTCTCTTTCTCCATCTACCTTTCTATATCTTTATCTCCGTCTCTGTTCGATGACGAAGGGACGCAGAGTGGGTTATAGAAGGGTCGTAGGGGCTCTCTCGGGGGTTCGGAGGTTCGGAGTTTCGACGCCACTAGTTGCTGGTAAACCTCGCAGATTTTCGCGCCTGATGCGACGCCGGCCACTCCGACGTTCCCTATTTTCACTCCCTCTCTATTTTTTTCTCTCCGTCTCCCCCTCTAGTCCGAGATATCCGATGGGTTTACACAAGTTACAGGTTGGCCGGGTCGATGTTTTTGTAGATGTTATCGGGGAATTGATACCCTCATGAATCTGACATGATACAGAAAAACGGCATCGTTCAGATAGTGTATCGCCGGTGGTATTCCTGTGGGAAAACGAAGAGCATTAGAACGAATTTGATTTATTTGTATTGCCACGTGATCCCGCATTTGATTTTCAAACGGATAATAAACTCGACGGTTACGATGTATTGGTATGTGCAATTATTGATTAAATTCGACCGAACGGTGTCCGCGGTTTTTCGTTTATACGCAAGAGATGCGAAGCACGAGGAATCGTGAAATCGAGATTCAAATTGAAAGACTTCGCGGAGCTGTTACGTGGGCAATATGTACTTTATGCATATAGAAATAATCCATCAGCCGGAAGAGTTTTTATTCGCGAGCGAATACGTGTAGAGGTATACGTGGACGGGATCACTTTGCCAAACACGTTTAGAATTGGCGTTCCCGGTACATCACCGATCGATTGTTGGTTCTGCTATTCCGGAAAAAGGGAAAGTTGAATATATGTATGTACCTGTGTCTTTTTCTCGAATTGGTCCGCCCTGCGCGCTTTCTCCCTGTTAGTCCTTTATCCTATTTGCCTCAAAAACGCTCGGCGCGATTTGTCAACATTCTCTTAACCACGATGATCCCCTGTAAGCCGAACATCACCGGTGAATTCGGGGGATGAAGAATTTCGGGCAAGTAATGGCGACCGGCCGAAATCGAGCGTTATCGAACCGTCATTAACGCACTTTTGCAGAAATCAACTTCCTTAGGCAGCCTCGAGGATATTACCTTCGTTAGCGTCCAGCTATACCGGGTGAACCGAACAGTTAACTCAAGGTCGGCTGCAAGAAAACGTTAATGGAACGGATTGAGAAGCGAAACTGATGGCGGAACTGGAGTTCGCGACGGTCCACGGGACGTCATGTAAATTATTATTTGCGCGATAAACGGAGATTTAGTACAGAACGGATCTATGTACTTTCGGCCGAGTTGCCGTAATCTTCCAAGTGTCTTTAAAAGCTTTTGTGGAGAATATGTCTTTGTTTCCATCGCCGCGTCCTGTCCATATTTACCGCAATGCTCACGTGGGCGGCCGTCATTATCCGTATTGGCATTGTTTTCTGACACGCGGGCCGCTTTTATCAACGGCGTCGCGGCTATATCGGCACCGCGCACGTTCCACGTTCCGTTTCTTTCGCGAAACCCCGCGCCCGCGTTAAATCACGTTTAATGTCAAGAATGGCTCAGCTCTCGACCAGCTCTTCAACAATGGCCGGGCGACCTTCCTCGCCGGGCTCGCACAAAGGGGAGACGCGCTTCCTTCGCGGATTCATCGCGAAAAATCACGGCGTTTTAACGATCAGCTAATTCGCGCTCGTCGCACCATGCGGTTTTTGCAAATCTTCTGCCGCTAACGGCACTCTGTGCTGATTAGCCTTATCTAAATAATTCTCTCTATATGAAAAAAGTGCAACTCGGCAAGCCACAATACAGAGGCAATCTCCCGCAATAAAGAAAAGAATTTATTTTTTAATTATATAGTCGCATAGTTTCCAAGAGGAATAATTTTGAATTACTGTTGATTAATAAAATAATTTTGAGATAATTATCACAAAGCGCATTGATACCGTTATTAAAAACTTGCAGTTAATTATTGGAAAATCAATATTCTCTGATTAGCGAGCAATGTCTAATCAAGTAAATGCGCACTCTATTTTCGCGTCGAACATTTTCTCCGAAAAGTACGCATAGAGAAAATGCACTCCAAACTTTTTACTTGCGTTTCCTTTTCTGAGAAATCACTTCTCAGATATCCTCCGCGTAATCATCGGCTCGTTATCTCTATTATGCCGAGCTTTGTGTTATAAGTTTTATAGACAAGCAAGAAGAGAACTGAAGGAGGTCATAAATCAGTAGAAAAGCTCCGTGTTGCCTTTCAATTCAACGCCGATATATCGGCCTGCTACATTCTTGCGCGACACACCGCGTGACGCGCATTCTCTCATTCCGTATGGCTCGCGCAAGCTGCCTCGGATTTCATTAACACAATCCCAGCTAAACTTAATTGTCGTAATTCCCAGGGCTTTTACATTTAATATCGCGCTAAAAGGATGAACCTACGCTCAATAACCGACAAATGCTGCCGCGTGCCGCCCCGCGATACGATCAATTTCGAATTTACGCATAGAACGGACGCGACTCGGTTAAAATGGAGCTCGATCGGTGCATTCTGTCGCGGATATTCATTGAAATACGACCTTCAAAATTGGATAACCCCACCGCCCGTTGATTTACCCTTTTCACGCTCTTTGATGAAAACGCCCTTAGCGGCGGCTAACGAATATCAGAGTTGCAATGTTGCAACGCGCGGTTCATTACGCTTTAAGCTCGTGGTATGTACGCGATTCGCGTACAAATAACCGTCGCGTTTTTTGCGGAAAAACGCTTCGGTGAAGCGCCGTAGATTTTAAATTCTTTTTTGGAAATTGATTTGCGAGGCCGCGGCGCAAATATAATCTACTCGAATTATAGGACATAGGACATTCCAGATTTTCTTTCTACCGCGGGCCGGCCAAAATTCAATCTTCGTGGTTCGGTGGTCTAGATAATTTTCAGCGCGGCGCGTTACAAGGATGCACGGCGCAAAATATCGCGGGATCAGGGTCATACGCTTAATCGTGGATACGCTACAATCTCCTGTTGCGGTTACACGCGCACATCATGAGCATTATACTGCGAGAGTACATAATGTGTGGCGGGAAACGCGAATAGATAATCCAATCTGAGGTCTGCTTTGTGCGAATAATACGATAGATGGGATCCTGATTGAGTTTCGTTCTCGTTTGACGGGTATTTCGGGCGGCTTCCGAATTAGAATTATCGCTGGCGCATCGGTATCTGTATCGGGTCAGAAAAGTTCTGAATGGGCTTCTACAAATGACGTTCGTCGAGCACAACCATCATGCGAGTTTGCATCAGCTGCAGAAATGGCAGTTTTAAGTACCTATAAAACATATATATATATAGTAAAAATACAACGAAAAAAATTTTATATATTTTTAAAAATATATGATATATAGTGTAGTAAATTATACAGCATAATATATTAACGAATTAAAGGATATTTATTTATGACGGAAAGTTGGTTATTTCTCGAATTAATATTTCTGTAAAAAGCAACTCTCTTTGAAGCGGAAGAAATTATATGATATTCTGGAAAATGAGAAATAAAATGTCTTTGAAATATTACGTCAAAACATAAATGTCCTCATTTTTTAATTAAAAGATATAGATGAAAAATGAGCTTTAGTTGTAGCTATTCTTATATTCATATCTGATACATATATTTTTACCATTTCTATTCTAATCCTTCTTATTGTTCTTATTTGCATTTTGCTCTAATTTTTCCTCAATGTTTATTGCATTATCGTGCGTACGTAGGCGTAAATGTCATGAGTCTGCAGGTAGTATATTGTGCTCGGATCCATGGGAAGGGTTGCCACCTCTCCGGGTTTGACCCAGAAATTCTAGGTTTTGATGGCTTATATCTGGGTTCCGGGTTTGGTCATTATTTCTCCGGATTTCGTGAAATATAAACCACCTCATCTAATTTTTAATAGAAAATTAAAAATAAATTTAGCCAATTTCCTGAGTAAATGGCGTTGGAAAAAAAACTGAAGAGGATGAAACTGGGATAAATTCCGTTCCAAACTCGATGTGTACCTTACAATTAATGATTGCGTTCAGTAGAGAAAGTAGCTCACAAGAGCGCTTAGCGACTGTTGTTTGTGTGACTAGAGTATTCTTTTAGATTCTTGATTCAGGAGAATATAACAATTAGAAGCGTTTAATGATTATCGTTTAATCATCATTTGTATAATTTATATATTTTTGGTTTATTAATTGTTAAAATTTCATTTTATTTCTTGATTATTTAGTCATTTCTTATCTTCTAATATTCTTTACTTTCTTTTGACAATTTCTAATAAAACACTTGATGCATATTACTTGTTTTTTTGTTTTCTGAGTCAAAACGATAGTTTAAGTGGCAACCCTATCCATGAATTTGCTGAGCTCAAATTACTGTACGGATCAGTCATCGCTGTGGAAAAAAATAGTTTCTTTTTTATATAAAATATTTTTTCAGTAAAAATATAGAATATGGCACTATAGCTAGTAGAAGCAGGTCATTTTGGAAGATTTATACACAATTACAGTATTAATGCTCATACGTGGAAAAAAGCACGCTTCATAAATAATTCTATTCAAAATGGCATTCTTAAACATAAAAATATATGAAAATTAATTTAACCCTCCATGGCCCATGCAGTTTCATAAACTGGTCCTATTACTACGTTTACGCGAGCGCTACTTCTGCAGTAACTTATTACGATAATTCCTTCGCGTAAACGGGATATTGTAGTAACTTACGATAATTTACTTCGCGTAAACAAGTGAATTATCGTAAGTTACTACAAAAGTAACGCTCGCGTAAACGCCATGTAACTTTGAAGATACACATTTATATATATTTGTAAGTTTTAAGTCTCTTATATCATTTTCTTACCATAACTTTGTGACTTCCAAGTTACAAACCGGTTTTTTTTATAATAAGAAGTTTAAAAACCGTAATAAATTAATTGTTAGTTTTATCCAAATTTAAGGTTAATGTTTGCTAGTTTTGTTATACAAGTGTTTTTAGACATGAAAAATTGAGTTACAGAGGGTTAAATATTTGTATATCAAAGTATAATAATATTAATAATAAAATTAATAAAAGAAATTACCAGTGCGCAAGGAGAGAGAAAGTCAAGTCCGTGAGAGAAAGCCAGAAAGCACAGAAAGCAGCACAGTAGCACCCTCTAGCGCAACGAATTTAATCTAAAGTGGCTCCGTTAGCTTCTTATGGTAAAAGCAATGATATCAATCGATAAACTATTTTCGGTTGTCTCACGGTTCGCGATTTTAGAAGATTTAATTAGGATTTCTTTGGGATTTCAATTAACATATGAGCCCTTATCTAATTATATTCTTGTAAGGACTCGGACACAATGAGAGAAATAAAGAATAAGATAAAGGAATAAGGGAATGTCGCATCTCACTTCAGTACATTGTATGTACATACATACATACATTAAAGTGAGATGCAACATTCCTTATTCCTTAAGCCTGATCTACAATGTGCTCTTTGCTTTCTGTTTTTTGCTCTTAACCTCTGTTTGCGACTTATCCCGTATTTCGCAATTGCGTCGCGTAACGCGATGATTTTTGTTCTCTGTCGCCTAAGATAAAAATTGACGAACTTCAGAAGAGACAAGAAACATCACGTTACGCCGTTACGCGACGGAACTGCAAAATACGAGATAGTCGCAAAGAGGTTAAGAGCAAAAAACAGAAAGCAAAGCGCACATTGTAGATCAGCCTTTTTATTCCTTTATTATCTTTCTCATTGTGTCTGAGCCTAAATACTTCAATTTTTGAGAGTTGAAGCTTGCACAGTTCGTCATCAGATACTTCCCGAAGGTTAGAAAATTTCGTAATGCTATCGCTAAAGTCGCTGGCAATTTTATCAAACATCGTTAATTGTCTACATTATTAATTGTAATTATCGTCACTAATTGCAGACATCACCAGAGGCTTCTCTCTGCTTATGCTAGTCGCCGCATATACAACACATATGGCAGAGTAATTTTCAAACATTTTAAACAAACGCTCGCATGGATCGAGCATAGGTATATGACGCGTTTCAACCAATCAGAGAAACTCGAAGAATCAGCTGGTTTCATTCATGAATCACGTATGATGCAGATATACGTCAATGCAAAATACGTTACATGTGTAATGTGTAATTATTACATATGTTATACAATAATATAAATATATATATTTAATAAATAATTTTTAATATATAATTATCTATTAATATTATAATATATGGTCTGTTTTCTGTAGCTGCACTGCTGAACTAGTGCACACTGGTGCAGTGAGTTAAAGTAAAACAAAATATACCTGTCCCATTCTAACTTATTGCACCAGTGTGCACTAGTTCAGCAGTGCAGCTACAGAAAACAGACCAATATAATATATATGATTACTGCATATTTTTTATAGTAATATATTTTACATCCGTTTTACTCGTAAAACATAAAAAATTATGGTAAATCTGAAGGAGAGCTCCCTCCTCGCCTCCTTCAGAGATTTACCAAAATTATTTAATGTATAAAAGCTGCGCCGAGAGAGACACCGTTAACGACGACTGTCGGTAAGCGTGTATCACGTGTATATGGGCCCGAAACAGAAAACAGACCCCCTAGAGATTACCGATTCTTTTTATATACAGTTGGCAGCAATAGTTTAGCTCCGGTTTACCGTTTAACGGACTGCTGGCGGTTTGAAAGTTGAACGTGTTTATTTCACGAACGTGCGTGAACGTGATTATGGTCACTATTCCACAATAATGTTGCATTTATTTGACAAAAATCGATAGAATATTTTACCGGAGTGCCTGGGAGTGCCATAGAACGTGCACGAGCGATATAATAAATGTGAATGTGCAACTCCAAATCCCATTGACCTTTCCTTTGATCCTTTCTTCCATGTGCTCGCTAATTGTGTTTATTTCCCTTCTTCCCTCTGTGTGTTTGTTTACTAAAGATCCATAGCCGTGGAAAATTTCGAGACCTCCAAATTGGATCGCATTCGTGGCGAAGTAGCAAAAGAGACGTTAGAGTGAAATAAGAAAATTAAAAGAGATTGCGTGACCATGACGTCTAATTGGTACGCGACGGACTCGGTGTGCGATTCGCAAAACTTTGATTTGCGATTCTCCGCGGGTTCCAGTATCGAAGACTCTTCACCGCAACGTTTTGTCACAAACGGGCCGACGGAAGACGACGTTATTGTGATTAGTGACTCCAGTTGCAGCTCATCCCCCGTGCCCGCTGCCAAAATGCGCGTGCCAAGATGCAGATACGATTCAACGTCTAACGTTCTTAATGTTAGAAATAAGGAAAACCGGAAGCTACATTTCTTGAAGATTTCTTCTTCTTCGGAGAGCGAAAAGGAAAGGGAGTCTGATTCATCGTGGAAGCAATCTGACAATAAGTTTCCAAAGAAGAAACCTATAAGTAGAACTGTTGCGCTTAATGAGACACCTACCGAGACGTCGTTAACTTCTAACGATACCTTATTAACTTCTGACGGTGCCTCGGCCAATGACAAAACTGCTACCAACAGCAATATAATAAAATATTACAGAGATCAGGTAGATAAATCTAAAAGATACATCAATGATAGAAGTCCTATGTTGATTACGGAACAAGAGAAAAATTTGAAACTAAGGGAAAAATACGATACAGAAAAGACGAATGGAATAATTAAATCAAGCGGTGCCACGTACAGTGACAGTCCTAATGTTCTCGGTAGACATCCAACTTTCAATACTCCGAAGCAAGATGGTACGGGAAAAGTCAGACTTACAAAGAAAGACACTCGCAAAATTTTGAAGAATATTAAGTACACGCAAGTTGTATATGATTCTCCCAGAGAGAAGAAAGAAGATAAGGTAGTAATTAATGAGAGCACAGATATAGAGGAAGATATAATGCATCCAGCTATATCACCCAGTTATAACAGAAAAATACAGCCTCCCAGCGATAGCCCTGACGTTATCGATACCAGTCTTAAGAAAGATAATTTACAAGTGGGTTTGTTTGAATCGCCCAAGCCGCACACGGACGTATCGAGGGTAACGGATTCTTACAGACCTCTGTCTGAAAAGAGAAAAGAGCAGGTCTTGGAATGGCTTCTGAAGACAGATGCATCCGATTCTCAGAGCGACAGCTCTTCGAATACTGTACCCCCAAGTAATAGAAACGGTAGAAACTCTGGTAACAGCAGCCTAGAAAGATTGGAACAGAACTATGAGACTCCAAATAACAGAGAGAGAATCAATAAAATACGAACTTACGAGAAGCAAAAGACAATCGTAAACTCTGACAGAGCGGTTAATTCATTCTTCACGGGTCGAACTACGCTGGATGAATATTTTAAAAAATCCAAGAATAATTCTAAATTCTGTACACCAGATAATAAACCGAAGCTTTTGCCAAAAGTACAAACAAATGCATTTAAAACTAAGGATGAAATGGACTGCGCGGGTATTTTAGATAAACTGTATGGTACAGCATGGAGAGATAAAGCTAACGTGTTATTTCCAACAACTGAACCACGGAAGACGTCTGCTCAAACAGTGAATAGGACGGTCCAAACGGAACGGTAATTTATATATATATATATATAAATATATATATAAATATATATAGTATTATTTTATATTTTAATAAAAACATGTCTAATAAATTATATTTTATTACAGGAAACCTGTATCAACGAATC
This sequence comes from Temnothorax americanus, assembly GCF_048541705.1. Lineage (NCBI taxonomy): Eukaryota > Metazoa > Arthropoda > Insecta > Hymenoptera > Formicidae > Temnothorax > Temnothorax americanus. Next base: position 1,522,364 of record NW_027509391.1, read on the forward strand.
AATATCGTGCGGTAGATTTGGACTCAAATAAGTCTGACCAAGGTAAAGAATTTTGTCATATTTTATTGAAGTTTGATTTGTGTTAATACAATTTCCTTTAAAAACACGAATTTTGTTTTAGTTGAAAACAATATTAAACCAAATCAAAGAAGGAACATCCAAGGAAAACAAAAGAAAATGGATAGTTTTATCGACGATGAATCATTATCAGGGAGTGATAGTGAAAGTGTATATCACACTGCGTTAACAAATGCTAGTACAAGTCATTCAACCAAATCCGTGCCAGTGCCAGCATCAATTAAACGGTACTATAAAATGGTTATTTATTTCAATAGAGTACTGAATTTAATTATATGTTTCATATAGTCTTCAGACACTATGGGATACGGATACCGACGATGAAGATGATCAATCTAGCAGTGAGCCTAAGAAATTGCAAGGACGAAAATTATCATTTAGCGACGACGAAAGTTCTAGCACGAGCGAATTTGAACCTGGAGATTTTGTACCACCAAAATACGTCCGTAATAAAGGTAAGGAACGCATGATAAAATTTGTTTAAATAGAAATAAATTGGAATATTACTAATGGAGCCTGCATTCGATAATATAATGTTTAATTTTCAGAAGTTGCTAAAAGACCAATATCATCCAAAGCACCTAAATTTGAATCAACTACGGCTAAGTCTATGGAATGCAAAACCTTTCTGGCATCTTTGTCAAATACAGTTCCAATGAGTCAGGCTCATCCAAACGCAAAGAAATATAGACTGGATTACAAAAATAACAAGGAGGAATTGTGTAAAAAATTATACGAACTGTACAACGAGAAAGTATTTGACAATAAGTTACCTCGAGATACACCTATTGAATGGAACGTTCGTATGAGAGGGACCGCTGGATATTGTTACAACAAAAAATTGATAAAAAGTCTTACGGGTAGTATCATTAAATCTTCAAGAATTGTGTTAGCAACAAAAGTACGTAAAGTCTTTATTTCTTTTTCTCATCATTATACATGTATAAATATATAACCAATTATAGCTGAAATTATTTTTGTAGATTGTAGATACGCCAGATAGACTAAGGGATACTTTGATTCATGAAATGTGCCACGCTGCATCGTGGATAATAGACGATATCTCGGATGGTCATGGAGTTTTTTGGACAAGATGGTAAGATGCAATATTTTATCATTATCGAACAGCCCAATTGTGTTATTGAGCGATGAATTTTAGAATAAAATAGCTTGAAAAATCTATGCGACGAGTGCAACGACAATCGTTTATACCGGTCAGAATTTTACATAATTTACTTCATATTACAGGGCTAACAAAGCAACGAAGACGTTTCCCGAATTGCCGCCAATTCGTCGATGTCACAGTTACGAAATTAAAACTAAATTCACGTATAGATGCATAGAATGCGGATACAGGTACCGAATATTGATTGCGACGAAAATCGATTTAAAAATCGCGTCTGTTATATTTCTAAAACACATAATTTTTTGCAGTATTGGGAGGCACTCAAAATCCTTGGATATCGATAAAAAACGATGTGGCTATTGCTATGGAAAGTTCGAATTGTTGGTTAACAAAACGACCAAGTCCGGTACCGTGCAAGTGCCGACACCGAAGAGAGAACCTACCGGTTTCGCGCTTTACGTGAAGCAAAATTACAATTCGGTGAAAAAGGAGAAGAGTAACTTGAAGCACGCTGATGTGATGAAGCTTTTAGGTCAGCAATTTTCGGCAATTAAAATAACAAAGAAAACTGGCACAGCTAGTAATTGAAACTTGACTCAGGGACGCCTGACTAAATATCAATCATGTATAACTTATTAGATATTGGAATATTTTATGAGCGATTTTAAAAATCCCGCGTAGTTTGTGGTTTGTAATCGGTATAGCCTAATTTTAGAGCAGGTTTTGAAGCTGATAATTGTATGTATTTAGATTTCAGTAATGCATGTTTTATCAGGGTGAGATCATACATGCAATTACAGTGTAAATATTAGGAAATATTGTATTTTGGAAGACTGATACTTTTTTTACTATTACAGGCACTGGAATGTGAGATATCTTGTATATTCCGCGTGTCACATCTATATGTATGTAAGCGTTCCTGTGTGAAATATTTATTATATATAGATCATATGAGATATTTTATAAATGTAGATTATATTTAGGAACACGTACACACAAGTACTATTTAATATTAAATGACAATTAAGATTTGTAGCAGTGTTCAATGACGACAACGTGAGTGCTTAAGAGTGCTGTTTTGAGCAAGGATTAAATTATTTTAATAAAATCTTGATAAAAAGAGATACTTTTATAGTTTTGCATGACCGTTCAAAGTGGCCGAGCCTTCGAGAATTCCTCCGCGGTACGACAAACTCTTTACCTTTGCCCTTTCGTTCTTAAATTTCTCATAAGTTACTCTCCCACTAATTGTACGTACAATTTACTATTTGCCGTCGAATTTAAAGTCACAATCTGTCAGATCAGCTGCTCGACGACGGTAGCGTTTCAGATTCGGCATTCGGCCGCGTCCAAAATTGACGCAATTTGACGCGATCGTGAGGACGCGGCCGTAGCCCGCAACCCGCGTGTGGGCCGGCGGCCGCGAGGCCAGCTAGGCGCAGGCGTCGCCGGCGTCGCGGCGGCGCGTCCGTGGCGCACTCTAAAAACAGTCGTGCGCCGAAGATGGCGACGTGTGAGCGGCGGCGTTCGCGCGGTGTTTAATCGAGGACTGAAGAGTCGAGCGAGGAGAGCGGAGGAGAGAGCGAGAAAGAGAGCGGTGAGGTGAGGAGGTGTGTATCATGTTGCCGCGGTCGCAGGTCGCAGGGCCCGCAGTGTTTCCGTGATCCGCGTTAGGCTCGGTGCAAATGTAAAAGGAATGTCAGAGGCGAAACGGGTGCCCCTGCAGACCCTGGAGTTCCCGGAGCCCCTGGGCCACGCGACGAAGAAGGAGAAAAAGGGGAACATGGGCAAGCAGCTCGCGCCCTCCTTCCGCTTCGCGCTCACCCTGCCCGAGTCAAACGAGAAGACATGCCCGGAGATCAACTACGCGCAGCTCCTCAAGTCGGCGGAGGTGAGTCCTACGCGCTACGCGCGATTAACCCGTTCCCGCCGCCCCCCCTTTCCCCGGCGGGAGGGGAAAACAAAAGGCCGTATGTCAAGCTGTCGTGTCACACACGCGAAACATACGGAAAAATGAGAGCGAGCGAGCGAGCGAGCGAGGGAGAGAGAGCGCGAGTGAGAGCGAGAGAGAAAGAGTGTATGCGTGTGCACGAACGCGAGGGGAAGGGAGCATCCGGCATAGAGAATTAAGACAAGACGGAACGTGGGTGTCCATCGACGGGACGTCGACGTCGGCGTTGAGGAGACGCGAGGGAATCCTCGACGAGGTGGCCGCGCGATTCAGTCACGCGGCTGGCTGGACGTCGACGCCGCGCGCGCGCGTCGGAATTTCGTTTGCGTATAAGGATCGGCGAACGAGACGGGCGAGAACGGTTCCTTGATCGATTCGCGGTCCTTCGGCCGCGTCGGGATCCACGCCGCGCGTTGTCAACGTCATCGGCGCGCTGTCACGAAGCGGACGCCGCGCCGCGCCGCCAGGCAGGGCAAATTCGCGCTTCGCGCTTCCAAAGGCGCGCGTCGTTCTCTTTTTCTCTTAATTGGGAGAGACGACGCGTCGTCCTTAATGCGCGTCCCTCCTGCTGCCTCGCGTAAAACGTCTGTACGAGAGTTGCCATTTGCCATTGCGCGACCGTCCGGCGTTTCATCCTTTTCTCTCTCTCGCTCTCCCTCTTTCTCTCCCAGTCCCCTCGAAGAAGGGAAAGAGACGCACATACGGCGGCCGGCGATGCCTTATTCGTGTGTGCAGCGTCTGTTTCGCAAGCCACGTATACTTCGTCCGGCGGGCGGCGGGTCTCGATGCACGGGGGAGAACCGGAGAACTGGGAGAAGGATACGCGGAAAACGCGGCCGGCGAGAGGGAGAGAGAGAGAGAGAAATAGCGCGCGACACACACCACACACGGCGCGAACGTGTGTGTGGCGCACGGAACGGAGGTCTCTTATTTCACGCGCGCGCGAGAGAGCGTGTGCTGCGGGCTCTCCTTTCTGAATTGTAGATCGATGCCGATGCACCGGAGTGAGGAGAGAGAGATTCGTGACCGCCGACACGTATCGCGTTATCGAATGCCCCCGCTCGAGACGCGTGTCACGCGCGCTCGCGCCTCCCATTCTTCCCCCTTCCCCCTTCCCCCTTCCCCGCGATACGAGCGGATAATCATTCAAATAAATAAACTCTCAATCTAATCTAATCTAATCTGATCTGTCTCTTTCCTCCCCGATGACCGGCGAGCAATTGGCGACCAGGTCAGTTTGTCGGTGGAAAAACGCGACGCTGGGATCCGAGATCCATCTTTTTTTTTTTTCTATCTCACGCAAATAAATCGGATTTTACGGGTATTATCGGACGTTACATAAAATGTTTTATGTTCGTCGTCGCGCCACTTGCAATCGTGCTTCGCGGTTTGACGGGACAGGAGGCCAGAGAGCGATAAATCGTCTCTACGAAATGTTCGCGAAAGGTCCGCTTCTTCCCTCTTCGTTTAGATCGCTCTTCTGCGGGCTCTGCGGCCCCCCGCGCCGCTTTATTTCCATCCATGGCCGCGCTGCTGCGTGCAATTTGCAGCTTTGTTTTGGTCGCGCACGTGTTTCGAAAACGTGGCACGATTTCGCCGGCGAATCAAATTTCGAAGTAGCAAGGGAGGAGGGGGACGCACACTTTCAAACGTTGCAACGCAAGATCGCGATCTACCGTTCACGGGATTATTCAACGTGGTTTAAGTAAGCGGAATAATAGACATTTATTCTCTCCTCGTCTAATATGCTTACGTTTGATAAGTTTTTTTATGTTTTTAACTTTTTTTTCGTATTATTTCGCTATTTCGACCATATGGCTATCGCGCTCGCACTCTTCTCTCTCATTCAATTTTACTTCGAATGGTTTTAATTCATCAAGCGAGAAAATCTCGTTTCGCGTTACTGGCTATATATATATATATATATTTATTTATTAAGAATTCCGATAATAACCGCGAGAGCGGTGGAGCAACGTGAGAAAAAGCGATACCGTGCAGATTCGCGCGTTATATCTCGCTGATTAATTGAGTAGCTACGTGAACGATTAACAAGGCTATGATTCGTTCGAGAGGCGTTTGCGTAGGGATAAAAAAAAAAGAGAGTGACCGATCGTCGATCGTCAATAACCGCGTCGCAGGCAGGATCAATCGCTCGATTCGGCGTCCCTTCGATAGGGGAACAGGAGACTGGAGGAGGTGATTCGCGACGCGACGCAAAGGAAAGAGTGCGAAATCGCGAGGACGACGCTCTGGCCGCTTTATGCGCTCCTGATATCGGTGGATCACGTTCAGCACCCTTTCAGAGTCGATTCCATCCATTCCAGAGTTCCCACCAGTTCCCACACGCCGCTTCTATATATTCTTCGACTTTTATCTCCTTTAATTATCTTCGCTGCTGAGAATGTGATAATAATCCTGCGAAAACCTGTCTCGGAAAAGAAACAAAACTAAAATTGTAATTTTCGATGAACAATAATGTAAATTAAACTACGGATTTCTTGCTGGTCTTTTTAATTTGAAAAATTGCTATCTACTGTATGTAGAGACATTATAGTGACTCATAGTTGAGTCATTAAATAGGCTTTAGCAATTTGACAAATAATGTAGATATATTCGCATGTCGTGATAAAATTATGCGTTTCGTATTCTACGCGTGAAAAAAGATAGTGCTGGAATAGAGTTTCACTAATGAATTTGATGAATATATTGTAAAAAAGCCTCTGCCAATTGCGAAACATCTCCGATCATTATCGACGATACATTTAAACCGGATTCGAAAGCGTATGTATGTACGGGTATGGTCTATTCTCTCCGATCGATCTAAATTTTTTATAAATTAGTGAAAGAGGTGCGTAGAGCGAAGCGAAATAAAGGGCGATTTGATTGTGGATTATTAGGTCGATTCGCGCGAACAAGAGACGTTTCGATGCATATTCGATCGAGTGATTGCAAATTAATCTATTTACTTTGCAGAAAAAACGAAGGAAAGAACAGAAGAGGGGAGATGAGAATGCGACCAATGGACTGGACCCGTTCGACGATGACGATGACGAGGATAAGCTTAAAGACATGGCGAGACGATTCGAGGCGAAATATGTACGTTGATGTTAAAGCTGATCTTTGATATGACATTGACCAACGCTTAATTATTTCCCGTTGCCTTAGGGAACATCTACAATGGGAAAGAAAAGGCACAAGTATGATGAGTACGTGGATTTGGGCGCAGGATATGATGAAAACGACTCCTTCATCGATAATACTGATGCTGTACGTCAAGTTTCTCTTTTTGTGGAAGAATATCCTCGAAGATTTTTTATGTAATCCCGATATTTTGTCAACAGTATGATGAAATTGTGCCCGAAGAGATGACCACGGCGCACGGGGGCTTCTATATTAATTGCGGAGCTCTCGAGTTTAGAGCAGCCGATAGACGTTCGTTAGTCCATAACAATAATAATAATAATAACAATAGCGACGACGAGGAGAGTAGTGAGAGTAGCGAAGAGGATACCGAAGATGTAGATAGTCCTAAAAGAGTAGATAAACGTACCATTAGCTCCTCGGATGACGATGAGACGGAGGATATTACTGGTGATAACCCGCGAAAAGTAATTGATTTTTTAAATGTACGATATTGTTTGTTTTATCTCCGTATGGTACTCTATAATTTAATGTCTATCGACAGAGACGGAAAATCGAAGAAAATACCGAGAAGAAAGTTAATCATGAGAATAGCAAAAAGAGAAAAAAGCAGCAAAATCATCAGACGCAGGACGCACAACAACAAAATTCTCAACAGGATCTGGATCTTTTGAGACGGAAGGAGAAGAATGAGACGACAGATGCTGAGGGAGGTACAGGTAATATCTCCCACTTTCTTCATCGTGTTGAGTTGTTAAAAATATTTATAATTTTGATTTACGCGTTATTTGTGGAATAATCTTGCAATTTTAGCCTCGGAAGATCAAGAGGAGAAGAAAAAGTCTGATAAACCGGAGAAAAATAAAATAAGTGAGAAAAAGTTCGATATCAAAAAGTTCGAGAAGAAATCGTCCAATAGTAATGGGTATGACGCGAAGAAGATAGATCTAAAGAGATTAGGTGCTAAAGACAACATCGCCGATGCGATAGAAAGCGTCGTCAATGCAGCTCGAGGAATCGAAGATGAGTCGAGTCGCGATACAACAGATTCGGGGAAATCTCGTGCTTGCCTTTACGTTGAATCCGACGGGGAGGAAATGGAGAATAAAGAAGCGTCTTTGCCCGAGAATCTACCCGAGGATATAAAAGAGATAGTGAATAAATTAAAGATTCAAGCGGAAAATAGCAAAGACGGCAAGAGCAAGTTCTTCAATAGCGCAGTTAACGAAGTGCTCTTTACGTAAGTTTGAGTCATAAATTCCTTAAATTGTAAATTATACAAATTTATACAAATCGTGAAAATTATTCTTTAAGATCTGTTACTTTTATTACAGTTTAGAGAAGAAACTGCGGTTGTTGAATTCGCCTAGCATAAGATTACAAACCTACGGACATCTAGTACGATTTTTACCTTGTAGTAAAATTACTCTTCTCAGCAGGGCTAAGAAACTTTATTTGAAAGACGCCGAACACAGAGTAAACGAACCGATGCAAAAGTAAGATAGTGGTTTTAGCAATTGTGTGCGCGCGCGCACATATATATATATATATATATATAAGAAACTAATTTTTTTATATATTTATTTATAATATATAAATTATCTCTCTTGATCTTTGAAAGTTCTGGGTTTGACAGAGTTTGTCAACACTTTACAGATTAAAGGCGCTCATCGACAATGTTATGCCATCAGTTATGGACAAATATATGAAGGAATGTCAGAAAGTTACCGATGAAAAGTGAGTAACTTTATTATATATCGTATGTATTAGTGGTTTGATATGTCGCAGCTTTTAGTCTTGATTTTTGCGACACTCCACTTCTGCTCTTTAATAATATATATAGATTATGCTTTAATTCTATTTAATAATAAATTGTTAATTTTTTATAATATTAAACACAGTTGAATAAAAAAGAATCCAGTTTGCCAGAGAACGCGATAATACATATAAAACTACAGTTTATAATTTTTTGAATATAAACTTATTGTAATTTTTTATTTCTCAGTCCTCAATTATACTGGGAGATATATCGGTACTGTTGGTAAGGCGCCCCTCGTAAGAGGAACTCCTTTCTATTCTCGCCTCTTCGACTGCTCTTTCTCTTTCCTCTCTTTTTCTACTGCCTTCAATCTTTTCCTTCGAATCTATTCATGCTTACATGCTTTTGCTTTTTCAATTACTACCAACATTCATACGATCAATTATGTTTGCGTATAGAAGAAAAAACATTCTATTATTTAGCGTGGTCATTATTCTTCATCTATTATTGAAAAAGCAGAGGAAGATGGGGGGCTTTTTATCATCAGTATCAGTGTTTAGTTTATCACTGAAATCATCTTTTGTGTCAAACAAGAAAACTACGCATTTGACCTGGGACACAATTCGATTTGACTATGTACCATTATTATTAAAAGAGAGATTAAAATCGCGGAATTCTGTCGCATCAAATGCTGATCATCATTCTTTGTCATCGCGATATCATGAATCTTCGTAATATTATCTTTATCCGAACGTAATTGATTGATCGATTTCAGGGGTTTCGAGGGATTCCCTGCAGACGAAGAGAGCAGCGATGAAGCTGATGGTTCGTCGAAAAACACAGAAAAGCCGAAAATACCACGAAAACGATTTCCATGGACTGACGAAGCAAAGTGCGTTATTAATCAAAGCTATGTCATTCATGTGCAACTTGAATTTGCATTCACACACACATATATATATGTAAATCTCAATTTTAGGAAACTCGTTCTTGAAATTGCAAACGCCAGGAGACATTATTTCAAAATTCTCAGAACAAGAAAGGAGAGTATGGAATCGTTTGTTGCTACTTTCATGGATACGAGTGTCTTACCATTGTGGCCGCCTGGATGCGTACGATTGCAAACTTTGCTGAAATATGCTAGTCCCGTTGAACCTGTGTAAGTACTATATTATGCTGTTAATATATTACGTTATATTCTTTTGTTGACCCTGTCTACAAGCGTGTTACAAGAAAACTTTCGCTATTTTGTGCTTTGCTTCGTGCATGAAATTCGTTCCCTATTATGGTTTTTTCTATTTTCACTAAAATGAAAGGAGTGCGTGTCTGAAAGTTAGGATCAAGATCCTTGAAGATTGATTTAATTTCTTTGCGAATTGTGGTCAAGAAATCTGAAATCCGTTGTCGTCACGTGACTATGTCAGAAAGTTAATTGATCGCTTCATCGCTTCATCGCTTGATTATTGTATGTTTTAGGAAGGTGTAATGGATTAATACTGATTTCTACTTCTTCGCTCGAAACATTAACGGATTCCTAGAAAAAAAGTCATATTCTACGAAAGTGATGCTCAATTTAACGCATTTATAGATATAACAAGATTATGAGATTATAATATTAACTTGTACGCAAATGTTTAATGTCAATGTTAATTTGTTTTCCGAATGCTTTTTTAGTTTTTTGTACATGCAACAATTGCTTCAAATATTTTAGTTAGCATACATTCTTTCTTTGTTATTACTATTAAATGCACACAGATAATTAACTTTACACTTTTGTTTCTTACTATATACGGCTTGCCTTCTTCCTATCTTATATTTACACATTTCTTTGATGTCGGTATTCATGTGCTGCTTTATATTAATGGATTATTATGATTTTAGCATTAAGAAGAAGATGAAGAAACCAAAAGAAATGGTCACTGCAAACAACGTTACCACGTCTGCTAATACTCAAGTTAGTAATATTGTTGTGAAGAACGAAACGACAAATACGAATAATCTTCCGTCTCAAGAAAATGAGAAGACAAACACGAATGTATCTAAAGTTCAGATTGGCGAAAATTCGGCGAATTTTGCAAGTCAAGCGACAGCGAAGTCTAATGATGTCAATACCGATAAGAAGCAACATAGTAATAAATATAAAGACAAGCATACCGAGAATAGTGCGGGCCAGCAGCAGGAATGCGCCGCAGTCTCCATTAATAATTTTACAGTTGGTAAAATTTCTGTAGTACCTACATCACAACTGATGGCTCAAAAGCCAGTTAAGAGTCACGTTGAGAAATTTAATTTCATGGATCTAACGAACAGTTCTTTATCCATAACACGTGTTGATTATGACAAATTAACGGCAAAGATAAATGAAGCGATAGAGGATAGAGTTTCTATCACAGCATGTCCGGAACCTGTGAGCCATTCTAAAACGAACGAAATTTCCCAAGCTGGACATCATTCCGTATATAGACAAGATACTTCCTATTCAGCACAGGCCTTGAAACACAGGTACTTGCAGGAGAATACAGACGTTAAATGCGAAAAGAAATTGGATGACAAAGATGTCGACGCAATGGTAAACAAAGCTGACAAGAAGGAGAAGAAACGAGAGCGGTGTGTGGAAGTCAAGCTTAAATCGTCGCACGATCAAAAGAAAAGAAAAAAAGATCACAAGATGATTGAGCAACAGATAGGGCCTAACCAAGACGTAGTGCCTATGCCACAGCAAACGACCCTTTCGAAGGAGGAACAGGAACAAAGGCAAAACGAGGAAACAATTGCTGCGACTAATTTCCTCAGTCAGATCATCAATGACGATTCCTCGCCGCGAGGATTAACTGATAAACGGAAAGACGGCTTCATTACGGATGATACTTTAGGAAACACAGTACAACCAACAGAACAGGAAAAGGATGTCCAGATGGTAATGAGGTCGTTGAAGGAGTTGCAGGAATTACAAGAGATGAAATTCTCCCCTAATAATTCGCCGGTCGGTGGTACCATACAAAAGCCTGGTAAATCGAACGCGCAGTATGTTACTTATCAGGAGGATTATCAACGATTGTATCTCAAGAAGGAGGATAAAATGAGGTCTAAGGAAGAAGCACAATGGTAGAAACGACGTACGTTATCGTCCGTTTTGAAGCTTTACTTTTCTTGGGAACGGTAGTGACGATCAGCTATTATTTACGAGAGATAATAGGCGGGACTCTCGATATTTATATAATTTACGTTTTGTTTCATATGAACAATCGAGCGAAGGCTGATGGAAAAACTTCTTCCACTTATATGACGCCACTATTGGTGAAATAAAAGGCGTGCAGCTGTCGAATATAGGTTTATAGCGATCATACTGTGTATGTCGTATAAGGATTTCTAAATATTTTCAAACAGAATCCGCCAAATTATGTACATACATTATAAATTCGCTAGTGGTAGTTTCGGTCGTATGTGTACAGAATAAGTATATAAATTATGAAATTCTAGGGTACTCAAAAGATGTGGATACACGAGTGAACAAGCGAATGACGAACGCAAAATTGAATTTTCTTTCTATACCAACTTTGTCGAGATAAATGTAAATTAAATTTTGTTTATATTTACCGTGCAGATACATTTCTAGAGCTTTAATAACGAAAATTCGCTCTCCATTCATTTGTCCGGTGTATGCATATTTTAATAAGTATTTGTAAATAAGTGAGCAGCGTCCAATCGCTCCGTGAATTGGGGTGGTCTACTCCGTAGATTGGGTGTTCTACAAGAATTTTATTTGCATTTATTTGACGAGTCGCCTGTGATTTTTTTATTGTGATTTTGCCCCTTATTCGGTATTTAATACTTTCGGTTACATACGTGTGATATTTTGTTTTAATCATAAACGCAAGCATTAAATGCTTTCTTTTTTTTTTTATATAAATAACGTCACAATGTGGGACGAATGGACTATTGATGTCAGTATATAACCTTTGCTTTATATTTTCTGATATATATTTTTTTCTTGACCATCCTATGTCACAGAGCGAGAAAAAGATGTCTTGTGTACTGTTCCTCCTTGTGTTTCGGTTGTCATCATTATCGTAATGTATGTACGCAAATGAAAAATGAGAATAATTAATTTGATATACATATTAATTTATCGAAATTGCATTACTGCCTTCCATGAATACGATTTGTCACAGGTCATTATAATTATAACGGATTGCACGATTCGTCATAGCTAATTATAGTTATAAACGGATTGCAGAGTGAAATTAGTATGTGAAACTGCGGATATCTGATACGCGTGTTATTTTGTTGGAGCAAAAAGTCACGATACTTCCATTGTACATTATCGGGTCGGATATTTCTTTTGTCGTACATCACAATAAAATGTACCTTCAATGCTTCGTAGTGTTGGAGGAGGGAGTGCGATCAACACTAGAGAGAGAATTATCATTAGCTCAAGAAGGTACGTGCGAGCATCCGTTGCTTTCTCGACTTGCAAATTTGTGTGGCTTTGTATGTGGCTTGACTGAATAGTAGACACGTTAGATAGTGCGGAGAGGAAGCGAGTGCGAGAGGACGCGTGAAAGATAAGAGAGAAAAAGGTGTCCGGAGACAGCGAGAGTGCGCGAGAATGCGAGAGAGCGAGAGAGACGACTAGAATATTTTTGAAACGCATAAAGATGACTAGTGTATTATATACCGTATACCCACCCCCTTCCCCTATTTTATCCCTATGATACTTAGAATACGGTTAAAAGAACGTCTTGTACAATTCCGCATTGAGAATTTTCACTAAGACGACTTAAAATATAAGTTTTGAATATTTTTTACAAAAGCTATACGATTTTTACCCTCTAATTCCGCATCGTGCAATCGCGTCGCGTCGTTTTTACTCCCAAGACTCCCCTTTCGCCTATATGATCTGTGCAGATTTACTGATAGATACAGTACGAGAAAAGATCCAACGCCGTCATGAATAGCGTGTACGACAGGAACGAGATTTCTGAAATTTTACAGAAGGCTCGCATATTACCGATATTCGCGATCGCGTTCAGTTATACTATACTGACTTACCAGAATTTTCCGGATGCAAGTTTAACGTATTGTCATAAAATATGAAATGCATCATTGTTAGATATATGTTAAAAGCATTTGTACAGGTTCGAACAATCCACTCGTACTCGGAATCTAGCAATCTTTTCTCAGTCATCTTGTCAATTTCCTCTCTATTGTCACACGAGAAAACTTTAATTTTATCATTATAATTTTTTATTATAATTTATATTTTATCATTACAATTTTGGTCATAATTCAGCATCTCGGATAGTAATGACGTCATTTTTTTTCGATTGCTACTTAAAGATTCGAGGCAATTTCAGCTCGTGAAATAAAAAGAACGGAAAACGCGTTTTGTTCTTTCGAAATCGCAAGATTTCAAGCGAAATTTACGAAGCGTGTCGGAAACAACAAAGCGTTTGTCTTTTATACTCTAATTATCGAATTATCTTTATCAGCTTCCGAGACATCCGGTCGACCTCGCTTCTATTCTTATCGCCCGATATCGCTCATCATGTATCATGTCATCATCGCACCCTATCAACGCAAGCGCGCGTTGATTTTCCGAGAGAAAGGCTTTCACACAAATTCCGTAAGGATGTAAAACATAAGCGTAAGAGAATCGACCAATCCCAATCGAGTATTGTCCGCTACTGAGGTCGGACAGCACAATACTCGATTGGGATTGGTAGATTTTCTTACGCTTACGTTTTACGTTCTTACGGGATTTTAGGTGTAAAGGCCTGAAGTTCGGCGGTCGGTCGCGCGGCGACGCCACGGTCGCGGGCTTAATGACGTAACGCGCGACTCAGCGGTCTGAAATGAGCGGGGGTGGGCGGGCAGGTGGGGAGGAGAGAGGAGAGACGGCGGTCCGATGTGTGACCTTGCAGTGTTTGTAAACAGACACACGTTGCCGTCGCGAACTGTTACGGAACGATCGTCATCGCGAGGAGCGAGTCACCCCGAGGCGCCTATCGTTTCCGTGCATCGACGCGCGCGGTGCGTCAACGCCATGGAGGTGGAGCCGATGTGCATCGTGGAGAACGAGACGGTGAGTGGTGGCGCGCGGAATTTTTTGGCGATACGCGCGCGCCTGACAATGTGCTCGCGCGTGACGCAAACCTGCCATGGGGAAAACGGACGGGCCTCTTGCGTGCGCGCTCGGCGGGATTACACCACATTGTGCAAAGAGGGCGCCCGCTGGACGGACGGGGGACTCGCGTTTCGCGCGTTCGACGATCGCGATCGCACGCGCGAGCCGCAATTGTCCCGACACCCCAGCTCGCATCGATTGTAATCGCTGGTAGGAGGGGGGGGGCAGGCGGGCGGGTGGACGTCGGACGAGGGGGTTGCCGTTTAGCTGGCCGATATTTCGTTCATGCGGTCAGGCTGGCGCCTGACTCAGCTTGGCATTCTTCGCGACAGATGGCATCACTTCCCCGCCGTTTCGGCTTCTCGCCGAGCGATGGCGCCGCGAGAGCTCGTCAGTTGGAATACTTGGAACTTGAAATCGAACCGCGCGGTCGCGATTCAAATTGTGTCTCCGTCCGTTTTCTCGGTCACTAGGGCGTCGCGATTGCTTTACGGTGCTTTACGGACGACCGATTTCGCGAGTTCTCGCGTTAGTTTTCGCTCTCTCGGCGAGCATCGCCGAGCAACGGACGAACGCGAGTTCGCTCGTTGCTGAGCCGGGTTTCGATACTTTGCGAATCGTAATGTCGCCGTCCGACATCCAAGATGTCGGCGACATCTTCCGGTCGATCGTGGGTCCACGGCGGATCACGTTTGAATTGTTGCGCACTTCTCGCGATCGTTCGAGAGCGAGTCTCGCGCGCGGATAACTCTCTCGCGAGTGTCTTTCGTAGTGTCGTAAGTATTACTGAAATAAAACGCTTCGCGCAATCATTAGTGTTAACTTCGACGTTCCGGAGTCGATCACTATCGTCACACGTTTCAAATTATTTCTACGTCGAAGGTAATGTGCATATACGTTGTATCATACAATTAACTGCGTCATCTTTAGGGAGTTTTTGTAATACCGGCTTTTAGATACGGTAACCGTATCTGAAAGACGGTATTGCAAAAACTCTAATAACTCGATTATTTCTAACGATTTACAAAAACGTCTTGAACTTCATCTCTGCGTTAAGGAATTTATAGGTGGATCTATTCTGCAATGTCCATTTCTACCAATGTAGATTAACTTTAATCTCGATTTAACTTATTTTTTTGTTCAAAAAATTAGAAAAAGATAAAAAGAGTAAGTTAATCCGTGTTGGTATATAAAAAAGTAAGAGGCAGCGAGAAACCATCTCATTATTCTTCAGAAAAATCACGATAATGGCCGACCTGACAGCCAATACGGTCGATCGTTAAACAGTCACGGTACTAGAAGAAGGAAAAGTAAGTTGAATCGAGATTAAAGTCAATCTGCATTGCTAGAAATGGACATAACTTTTATAATAAAAGAGCTACGCAACAACTGACGACAACGATACGGTCATTATAAAAGTTACGGAATAGTCATTCCGATTTATTCGCACCTCGGGTTCTCATTAACTGCCTTTCTTTTTCCCTCCCAAGATTAAGCGCACGCTCATTACGCCGAGTGCAGAAAGCGAGACGAAAGAAATCGCGTTATCTCGCGACGTGATTGGTCCGCCGCGCCGCCTTTTCGATACTTCGATACTCGCGGTATGGCGCTTCGATAGATTTCGAATATCGCGGTCAGTCGTGGAACGCGCCGCGGAAAGCGAGGATTCGCCTACGAATCGCATCGCGTTGTTTCGCAACAATTACGCTTCGGAAGCGAGTTTTGCGTGTGCCGATCGCGGGGGTCTTGGCAAGGCTCTGACGTGACGCGTCATGCGCGCTCCGCTCCGCTTTGCTCCGCTTTGCTACGCTCGCGAGCTCGGCTCCGATAGCGGCCGCCGTCGGCGGAAAGGGTTAGTCGCGGTCGGAGGCGGGCGGGCGGGCGCGATTAAAATGGCGGCTTGGCGGCTTCCGCGAGGCGCCGCGCGGTGACGCCAGCGTCACCGCCGCGCATCGGCCGCGGCCGCGCGTCGTCGCGGGCCGCCGCGGGTGCGAGCCGTGCGCGTCACGTCCCTGCCGCCTGAGAGCCTTTTGGCCCGTGAACTGCGCAGTTGACAGAGCCCGTACGACGCGTAGCACCGGTGAGTTTTCCCTCCAGATATTTTTCGCACGGCGCCCGGCGTGTGCCGCCCGCCGCGGCGTCGCGACGCCGTCGCCGCGAACGCGCCGCGGCGCCTCGTCCGCGGGATTTTGCGTTTTCGTTTCCGTGCCGCGTGCGTTCGTTCCCCGTATCGCGGCGAGAAACGCCTTGTATGCACGCGCGTATGCAACATTTCGTGGCGCCTTTCGGTGCCGTCCGTGTGTCGGTGTGCCGTCGCGATGCGCGCGTATTCGTGCGCGCGCGCCCGTACTCTCTCTTTCTCTCGCTCTCTCTCTTTCTCTCTCTTCTACTCCTTTCGTTCGCATCGCCGGCGAGGCGCGACGAAACTGGGACGCCCGGCCGAGACGATCGTAATTCATAAAGTGTCGCGACGTTTCCTCCGCCGCGACGCCGACGGCGACGCGCCGCGCCGCGCGAGAAAACCGGTCGATTTCGGAGCTAGCCGCGGGATCCGCATCGCCCACCCGCGACGCTACTGCGCAATTCAGCGGCGCGACGCGCGTCTCACCGTTGAAATACGCGCACGGACGGCCCACCGATTTTTGAGCGGGTTGCTTTTTCGCGCGAAAGACGCGCACGTACTTACCTGGCACGTACGCCCGTACGCTGCGAAGTAATCGCGAGCTATTCTTGGAGCAAGGTTTGTTTCGCGATACCGCCGTGTCTTGTATTCGTATTTGCATTCGCGTTTGACGCGCTTATCTCGCCAAGGGTTTTTGTCGTAACTTTGTCGATTTTAGATTAGGAAACCGATTAAAAAGAGGCTACATGAAGAGACGCTCGGTCAAGTTCCGGCGATGCGATTAAGTTATATTTAGAATAGAAAGGTCGTATTGTGGTTTCGAGAGAAGCCATAAATGTGTGTGTGTGTGCGAGATAATTATACTTGTCTTTAATCACTTATCATTATTAATTTTGATACAATATATGTATATTTGTATTTGGGGCATTCCATGCCAAATCGACCTGGGTTTGATCCTCGACCTCTCGGATTTGGTCGGCGATTTTTTATGTTATTGTTCCAACTCTAAAATGCACTCAGATTTTTTTTAGATTTTTTTTAAATAAAATTGATTTAGTTATAAATGTTTTAACCGACATATCGATGGCCACAATTTAAAAATCTGAAAAAATTCGCAAAAATCCTGTCAAATATCAAAATTTTTAAGCCTTGACCGAAAGTGGGCCGGGGTTTGCTTCTAATTTTTTCGAGCTTTTTGGGAGTTTTTTTTTAAATATTGAAAAAAATTATAAGCAAACGTCAGCCCACTGTAGGTTGTTGCTCGAACATTTTTATTACAACACAAGATTTTTGAGAATTTTTTCAAATTTTTTCGAAGCAATTTTCCAAAATAAAAAACATCGCGTCGGAAAAATTAGATTCTAAAAAATCCTGTTATATACAAAAATGTTATAAAAACATAAAAAGTCGCCGATCAAATCCGAGAGGTAGAGGGTCAAATCCAGGCTGATTTGGCATGGAATGCCTCATTTATTATGTACTAGTTTAAGCTATTCGGGGTTGCCTGGATTGTCACGAAGTGTCAAGGGGTTATAATTTGTAATCAGGGGGATGAGGGTCGAGATTTCATAATATTCTAATATTTTCCGTGGGGTCTAGAGAGTAACTTATGCAAAATTTCATCCAGGTCGGTTGAAGGGTTTAGGAATTAATAGGGAACATACAGATATTTTTTTTCTCTCTTTCTCTCTTTCTCTATTTTAGATGTAGGTAATATAGTATCAGACGTAATACCTGTTGATTGAATTATTGAGAGATCATAAAAGCAATTGCTCAGAAATCTGATTTGGCATAAAATTCATATTTTTCAAGATTCAACGGTCGTTTGAATTCATGCGTAACATAATTATATGCAAATCCAATCTTAATCTTTCCAAAGTTATTACAATTCTATCGCTAAGTTATCTTTTGACATATCAATCTTTTTTAAATACGTTAACGTTTGTCTGCAGCTCGTACGTATCTTGTAGTCTATCTGATATAAAATATCTAGATTTAATATGATAATGAATGTAGCGGCTTTATCTACTGCGTACTGCAGCATTGATTAATTCATACCCTCTCACTCACGTTCGTATCTCGTCTTTTTTTTGCCTTTACCAATTCAATGCTATCCATACAAGTTCTTGCATCCTTGCAATCAAGAATATACTTACATTGATTTTTTAAACTATTGTACAAAATAACAAATTAATATTAAAAAGTTCAGATGCTCATTGTTTCTTAATTGTTATAATTATAAGATTGTGTCAAATATCTTTCTTTTTTTTTTTAGGAAAAACATTTCGTCTCTTTGTTTAATGTAATTGTTATGATTCATATTAATTTCTTATTGGCACGTTTATTATGAAAAGTTCAAAGGTTGTGATAGAGATTTTTACGAAAGTTTCGCCAAGGATAAGATTTCAAATTTAATGAAGGATCCGCGGAGTGGGAAGACCCGTGCACCACTTCTGATACAGTTCGTATTACATTGCGTTACGAGGAAATCCACTGAGTACCATCTCGGTTAGTTGAGAAGTAATTGAGGTTCGTAGACGGAAGCGTCGAGGCAGCGCGGCGTCTTTTAACGAATCCGCGATATTTCCTTCGTATCACGTCCTTGGAAACAATGTTCGCAATCTCATGTCCGAGCGGGGAATTACGATTGTACGTGATTGTCCGTTGTCCTTCGTGCACTTCCTTCGAGCATCGTCGGCGATGCAAGCGTACGCGCGCGCACGCGTGCTACGTGGAAACGCTTCGATGCACGCGGTAAAAACATTTAATCGGAGTCGCGATAATGAGGGAACGTACGCGAAAGTCTGTAGAAAACTATGAGAAGTGAAACGGACGACCCTTCGCGACGCGCAGCTTATCTTGTGATTTTCACAAGCTGTCGATTTAAATATTTCCTAAATCTAACAATTGCGTGGAATATACAGAGACCGCTTCGATATTGTTGATTTTTGAAATATCGATTTCGCATCGTCCGCAGAATTATCCGTATAACGATAAGGTCGTCCGTGGCTTCGAGGGATATCTTGCGTATGAAATATTTCGAGATATCATTGAGTTATCTAACACCGTCGTCATCTCTCTCTATCGCTGAATTTCAGTGCAACTTTAACGTCCCTCGTTTCGGACGATAGTCCCGCGGTGATTGTCCCCGTATGATTGTTGGTATTGCGAGTGTTATCGTTCTCGTTATCATTACCATCACGGGTGGTACAGCTTTAGGGTGTTGCTGCTGTTGCTGCACCGAGCATCGTCACTCCGGCAGCAATGTAACGGAGGATCCTCGCGTTCTCAACGCCGTCACTCGTTCCACGCTCGTATCTCGACGAGCCAGGTTATCGCGAGAAACGCTCCAGATGTTGCACGGCATTGTGCAAAAGAACCTCTCGGGCGCAATATCTTTAGCGCAATATGTGGTGGCGGTGTTACTAACTCTAATAAGTAATTATATACTATTATATATTATAATATAGAAAAAAATTATATTACGCTTCATCAACAATGAAATTTGCAAAAATCTAAAATCTTTGTTCTCATCATTTTTTAGAACCGACAGATTAGACATAATTTGAAGTAAAATTAGACCGATATATCAATCTTACAATTAATTAGAGAAGATGTCATTTTTGGTCAGGCTGAATCTTTGGTAGTCTTAATATTAATATTTCTGTGTGAGTTTTGTATATTTTTTCCAACTCAATAAATTGCACGATTACTTGTCGATATTAAAACAGTTTGAAAATGGTATTTTTTTAAATTAATTGTAAGAATTTGAAGTGTCCACCTTTTATAATGTTTGCTTATCGTTATGAATATTTGATGAATATGAACATATTCAGAGCTATATTTATAGGCTAGATTTTTTTTATGTAAAGAGTCTTCAAACAAAATAAATGAGAAAGAAAAGGGTAATGAATGAGAAAAAACAAAGCTAATTGCTAAAGTTTAAAATCTCATTTTAAACACGATAAATGAGAAAGAGTCATGAAATGAAATAAAATTCTCATTTATTTTATTCAAAATGAATCTTTTTGAAGAAGGAAATTTGTGACGAGGCAAATTAAGTCGCGTGATTCCTTTAGCTCATGTATATTTCTCATACTTTTAAAGTTACGTATTTCTTGCAAGCATAGAACATTAGAAAACGCGTTCTACAAGGTAGCATGCAGACAAAGTATATTAAATTCTTTATAGGATTTATGGCACACTTTCCACACTTGCTCCTCTCAAATTTGCCTTATATGTCTCGACATGTGTCGTTTTTATTTTTAGTGAAACTTTTTATGAACTTACGAACTGGCTTTTACGCGCTGTATACTTGATTCACTTCTTCGCAGCTTCGATAGAAAATTTCGCGTTTCATTGTCTTTCGAGTCGCCGCGCCGCGGCATATTGAATCATTCTTATTTTCGTTTACACGCGTAATGGCCTCGGCGATTGTAGTATATCTCTCATCGACGTCGACACGGAGAAAATTTATATCCGCCTCGAGATACTCTGCGACATTATTCCTCTCCATGCGTCGTCAGGGTCTACGTCCTCCTTCGCGCACATGCGTCGTGTGCGCTCTTTATGTCGTTTGACTTTCATAAATTATTGTCTGCGACGTGGACGAATGCGATCGCATAAATTCAATCGCGCTCTCTTTGTCTCCTTATCAGCCATGCATGCGAGCAGGAAAATGTTATACGTTCGACTCTATATACTTTCTTCGCTGTACGCCACTACACGGCACATACAAAGTCGTGTGCACGTTTATCTTGATATCTCGGAGAAATTTTAGACGAGGTATAAGAACACATAGAGTAATCAAATCACGGTAATAAAACTTGCTACGTTATCAAGACTATCGCGAAGGAATTTGGACTGGATTATATATATTTTTACAAATTTTTCCGGACGACATATTAATTTACCGACTTTTTAAATTTCGTTCTCACGGTAGACTTTTCGCTACAGCTTAGGATACAGCGGAAGTACATCGAGGGGGTTGTGCTTTTCATTCTAATTTTATATCGGGATGCGAACATATTTTCGCCGTGATACGCGCAGGAGCACGCGCAGCGGGGGCGACGAAATTTACGCGATTTTGGTGCTCACGCAATGATTTCACTCGCACTAGCCCATTGTGCTCGCGAAACATCCCCGTCCATTGTTGTACATAACGTCGCTGGAGCAGCGGCGCGGCTGGAAAATTACGAGGGAGCTTTCTCCGCCTCTTTCCGTGCCTCCTACTCTCTTCCGGTTACGCTAGTGGGGACGAACAATGACCTGGAAAAGCTCAAGAAAGTTTTAAGCCGCGACTGCGTACACTATCCGAGACCAGCTCTCCGCAGCTTTGTCGTCGCGATTCGAAATGGCAAGGAGAATGAAAAAACATAGCATCAGAAAAATAGCGCGCGTAGAACCATTACAGTAATAGCACGAAATCAAATAATATTTTTATGAAGTGCATGGATTAAATACATAAGCTTGAAAATCCGGTTTACGACTGTCATTATTCACGCGATCATTGGACATCTGCAGGATTAAAAAAAATCACAAACCGAGAAAAATTTTAGGGCATCGTAGGGAATATAAATTGTCACCAAAGTTCAATTCCCCTGCGGTCGAAATCCGCTTTACTGCTCTCTGAAATTGTCGCTGGCGGCATTGTAACTTTCATAAAAGCACTCTCGTTGATGCGGATCGTTAAAAATTTAAGTCTTACGTACGCAACGCAGTGAGCTAAATATGCAGGCCTTCGAATGCGGTGACTGACGAAAATAATCCTCCGTTCGAGATAGATAAGCGCTGTTGCATCGCGTACCCGGGGAAAATGCGCGCGACCCGTTGGCGTGAGCTGATCGGCAGATTGTGCAACCATCGAATGGAGGTAATAATAAGGTCGTGGGCACGGTGAATCCGGTAACTTTTGCACCGTGCATTCACCGCCTGCCTGTGCTTTATTATTGTGAGTGACGCGCGGATGCACGCGCGCGCGCTCGAGAGAGAGAGAGAGAGAGAGAGAGAGAGGGAGAGGGAGAGAGAGGGAGAGAAAGAGAGTGCGTGTATTCAGCGCGACGCATTGTGAAATCTTGATGAAACGTACCTTACGTAAATTGTACACCGTAAATTCAGCGCTTATTATATGACAAATTCGCACCTGGGTTAAAATCTTTACGTCCGGGGGTTTTATATTCGCATGAATTTAAATTGGAGGATGATCGTTGACGACTTTTTTCTTATTCATCACAATCCTTTTGCGCTGGGGCACCTGCGTTTTTTGTCCAAAGTATAATATCGCGGCCGCGAACGTTTCAAGTTTTCGGTGTCAAAGGATCTTGCTGCGACAATAAATTAGCGTTAATCGCCGGCGGATGATTATAAAAGTTTGGACACGCGCGAAATTTTCTCCGTAAATCATTCCGTAAAATGAGAATTCAAGACGAAAGAGTTAAAGCGCGGAAAGCAGCCCTTTTACCTCGCGACCACCATGGTAAAACGTTCCTATCCCTCACTTACGTCTACTGTTCCATTTCGGTCCACTTTAGTCCAATTTGTCTAACGTCCATTTTCCGCCGAGCGCCTTAAACAAGGTAGGAAAAAAATAGTAAAGCCAACTATACAAGTGCCTCTTACGCGCGTGTCTTTCGCGGACATCCGGTTTTACCGTAATATTCTTCTCGGAGACTGGTCTGTCGGAGGAGTAAAAAAAAAAATATAAAGAAAAGAAGATTGAAGGGCGAAGGAAATTGCAACGCTCGGCCAACAAACCCGGTTACCAAGGCAATTAAAATTAACCATGCTAATAAAACCGTGTCAAACGACACTGAAATTCGGGAGGTTACTCGAGTGTGAAAAACAGATAATGCCGGAAGCAGAGCGGAGAAGATGAGTGGGTCCAGTGTGGGTGATTCGAATTGCGAGTATATGAGAAGAAACGCCGTAACTAGGAGGAGAATAAGAGGAGAGAAACGACGGCAAAGAGTTGCGAAATCCTAATGCATTTGAGAGGGTCACGCTGAGAGAGGCCGCGGGAATAATTTGGCTAATAATAAAAATTAATTGCGAGCACGCGTTATCCCCCCTTCCTTCGAAATTCGAAAGTGCAGTTCGAAAAAACCAGCGTAAAAAACGGAGCCGTGGTAGAACGGCGGCCGTGCGCTGCGGTGCGGTCGTAATTAAAGAGTTCTCTCGAAAAGCGATCACCTGAGACTCGGTGGAACGCGAGGTAGGAATGCGATCTAATGAATGGCTTTTGCTCGGGGGTTTTAAATGACTAGTAATTGTAAAGGAGAGCTCGCGTCGTTAACTCGATTTTGCAGCGTATAATATAATCTATTCGCACTTTTCGTTATTAATTATTTCGTTGATCGACGAGGGACGTTTCTTCTGCCGATTTTACGACGATTATTCGGGTCAGATTGAGAAAAACTGTAGGTTCGATTAGCAATGAGCTTAATTCCTGCTAGAATATATAATGTAATAATTTGGAGGGAGGGAGACAAAGAGGAGTGCGATAAATTTTTGAAGGAAGATTTAAATGAAGATGGTAATGCTTCTTTGCAGAAGCGACCCAAGGCTTATTTATATTTTACAGTAATCTTGGAGCGGATTTCGGCCAAAGTGAATTTTTCAAGTATTTAGTAAGTATTTTGCATTTACTTACAAGACCGAGCAAAATTTTAATAAAGTTAAACGGATTTGGGTATTCCAGCAAGTTTACAACGAGAACATTTGCCTTGTTTTAATTTAAAACGGTAAAACGGGCTTTAGTGCAATAGTAACACGTCTCTATATAGATCCATAATGTCAGAGATTGCTTTGATTCAAGTTTTGCTTATTTGCGAAATTCGAATCCAGATGGCGATATTATAAACATGTATAAAAGAGTGTTTTATTTATTCGCAATAGCTTTGTACAAATTAGGTTTTACTGCATAACGTTCGGTTTTATCTCATGATGTTTTAATTCCATGACATAAATGTTAAAACATTATATATCTCTATATGCTGGAATTAAAAATTCCAATTAAAAATTCTATTATAAAAAAACAACGAAATTTATAAATATAAATAAACTGAGAGAATATGATTTCATTATCTGTTTTCTCTTCTGAAGTTTGGTTAATTGAAAGGGCGGTAAATTATTTATTATACAAAAATTATATATCTCAATAATTTAGCTCGCACTAAAATGCATTAAAGAATCTGTCACCAATAAATGCCTGCGGTGAAAAGATCGAGACACCATGTATAGATCTACAGCAGAAATTTAATAATATACCCTCGAGGAGGGTATATCGGCGTTGATCTCGAATTATCGTTAACGGCTGTCAGTGCATTCGGCCCGAAGGCGTAAAAGGTGATGACAGCGGCGTGAACCACGTCGTTGCATCTCCGTTGCATATTGTGTGCAATATGCTTTACGGGCATTCGGTTCCCGGTGCAACGCGGCGTAGTATCGGGCATCCGGTTCGCCGTGGCGAGACGACGTTAAAAGGTTCTCATTGAAGCGTACCTCGGCTTGATTAATGTTAAAACGGTACACGCGGGGAGCCTTAAGTCCAAACCGTTGGGCTCCACCATTTTTTACGGTGCTTGCTTTTAGTAATTCGTTTTAGTCCTTTTAAGTAATAAAAAAATCTATTTTTTATATACACGTTGGCGCATGTGACCGATACGAGTGTAGAAAATGTATCCATAAAAGATAATGACATTTTACATCGCTGCTTTTAGGGCAAATACGTTTTTTCTAGACGGGTTAGCTTCCGCAGAAAAAAGCGTACGCTACGTCTGGAAGTGGCGTGAAAGCGTTTGTATGCCAGTAGAGCTTGCAGTGTAAAATTATAAAGTATAGGATTACCTCTATCTTTTGTCATTACGATAAGAGAGTATTTGCCAAATTTTATGTGCATAGGAGCTCAGCTTTTTAATATTTTTGGACCGTAAAAAACGCGTCGATAATGCGCTAACAGATTTTTTTTTTATGCAAATGCAAATTAGAAAAATCAAAACGAGTATTGGCTTTACGGAAATTCGCGTTCTGCTGGTAGGACCGTGTTCAGTTTTCTGTAACGACATCCAGTAATCGAGTTTCAGATAACTGAAATTACTTTTTAAACGAGAAACCATTGCCTCGCATGTTTTCGCTGATAACGACGAGAAATGTAAGAGAAAAATATCATAAAATTTTACATTCGCGCGACGACAGGATCTTACATTTCACCTTCGATAGTTGTGACGACCGTTAAAATCGCTATGAAAATGATAGTTCGGTGCTATTAGGCTCCCTCGTTTACACGTGAACGGAAAAAGAAGTATGCGAGATTTACTACATATTGTTATTACATGACGCTACATCAATCAAACGCGATGTTGAATAATTAAATGCAAATTTCACCCAGACTGTCAATTAAAGAACGCATGTATGTATATTATACAATAACACTTTAATTCCGATAATTCTATAAAATTGCTTTACCTTCAATAAACCAATTCTGGATTGCACATCTGCTATTTTAAAACAGGGAACGACATACTCCATTTTGATGAGGATGCGAGTTAAATTTCACAGAGTCTTGAATATTAATTTATATTTAATACTCCCTTTTTTGTTTTCAAACTCTTCATGTTCGACGTGAAAAAATACATTCTATATATTAATTATATAATTGAGATGCAAAGAGACGTAATAAAAGGCGATTTAATAATGTCGGATATAATTTATGAAAATTTTCCGGCATAATATTCTATTTGATATCGTGTTTGCTGTTGCATTATGCACCCGTTCGTACTTAGGGTCTATCCAGGCAAACTTGCATAGCGTATAAACATAAGCATAAGAAAATTGATTGGTCCATATACATGTGCATAAAAAAAATAGACCAATCCATTTTCTTATACGCATATGCTTATGCACCTATGCAAATTTGTCTAAATATATACCCTTACTCTCCGCGACGATCGAGCATCGTAAATGACGATTATCGAGTCCTGAAACGGACGGATTGTTTCTTCGTTGATCGGGTATAGATCGAGCAAGTCGTCGTCAATGGGCTGTCGTATGCAGGAGAAGGAGTCGGAATTCGGAATTAGAGTCTGTGCGCTCGCAGGCGCATTTGTGGTTGGAATATGCGAGTCTGCGGCACGGTGAGGACAAGGAAGTAAACGGAAATGTCAATGTTAGTAAATTGTCTGGCAGATTCCAAAAGGGTTTGCAACCGCGGATCTTCTGTGTTCTATGACGGAGATACGATTTCACGCGGTAGAAACATTCGTCGGTTTATCATACTAATTTTGAACTTGCTCTCGCGTAATGTAGTGCTTTGTGATGTTTTAATTATTTTTGCCTAGTCGCAATTTGCAATTAATGTAACGTGTGCGTTTCTCTCATACCTTGTAACTTTAAAAAATTCTATTCTTTGAAATGTTTAAAAAGAGCAAAAAATTTGAACTTACATAATTCTCTGTCAAATATGAAGTGTTTCGAAACAGATCGCCTTTTATTAAAAGTTAAAAGTTTTTTAAAAGCCAATATTTATAATTTTTTGTAACATTTATTTACGATTATTAAATTTATTATATTTTTGTTTAAAAGTCATGTCTATTTAAAATTAATTGAAAAATGATCTATCTACATTTTAAAGTTAAATTATAAAAAACTTTTTAGTTCGAAATTCTGAGGGAATCTCAGTTTTATTATTTAATTAGCACATAGATTTTTATTGTAAACAATGCTGTTTCAAAAAAAATATATTGCTGACAGATAACTCAATATTCCTGGAATATTATGAAAGATATTACATTTGTTAACGAGATGTTTACATCCATATCGTTTGTCTCGTCAGTGCAATACTACGAACCGTAAAATGCGGCCGCGAACAATCCTCTATTTGCGTACGGTACGTTCTCGATTTACAGACCGTTGCGTAATTCTCTGGCACGAGATTTCGAAGTTATGACGTTTCTATATTTTTTTGTATGCGGAAATCAATTCCAATTATCTCACAAAATACACGTAGGGAAAAAGGGGTTGTGGAACGGAGAAAAGAAGGGCTCGGTGGCTAACAAGAGGTTGGTTAGAGCCGGTTAAAAAAACCCGGAAGTACTCAAGGGAGAAAGAAACGGGATTCGGGGAGATTTAATACCAGATAAGATTGAGCGGTACGGACAGGTCGTAACGGTAAACAGCGGCCCTAAAAGGGGGCGGAATTTGTATTTTGTCACTCCTGAGCGCGTATGCATACCTAAAGGCCGCGGTATGCAACAACCGCGCCCGGAGGGGCGTGTAAATTTTAATGGCTCGTCGACGAAGATGGTGAGCGCGTTCTATCTGGCGCGTGTCGCGGTCCGCGTATATCGTTCCCCGTGCTCCCAAGGCTGCGAAATTGTTCCTCCAGGTAATTATTCCGCGTTGAAATCGTTTTCGCGCGCGGTCGCCCGTTTTTCGCCACGGGACGAAATGAGAACCGTGCGAAAATGCATTTCGCGAAAATGTATGCGCGTCACTCGTTTGTTTGACTCGGGGCGGTTTGTACGAGCGACAAACGTATACTTTGCATAAATAGTATTCTTGGGACAACGGAAATGGGTAGAAACGACCTCGCGGTGACTCGTCTCGTATGATTATATACGTACGTATATGAAGCGTCAAGTTTGTATAATAGAGAATCCATATATACCATCAAAGAACGCGGCTTGCAAATTAATTCTTAGTCTCTTTGTAATACATCTTATTGCAATTAAGGATATGTTATTTCATATCCAATTTCCCGCATGCAAAGAATACGTTTAAATATTATATTAAGAATAAGTTTTCTAATAAAGGTCAATTCCAAAT
Source organism: Temnothorax americanus (assembly GCF_048541705.1). Lineage (NCBI taxonomy): Eukaryota > Metazoa > Arthropoda > Insecta > Hymenoptera > Formicidae > Temnothorax > Temnothorax americanus. The sequence goes on from NW_027509391.1 coordinate 1,550,488, forward strand.
TGCACAAGGAATATAATAAGCAGTGAAAAGAATAAAGTTTTGAAATATATGTAGGCAATAATAAAATGACGTTCCTTAGAGTATCTCAATTTTTCTCGTGTCTAAATCTTGAAAATAAACGCGGCTGTCTCGTTCGCGTCTCCTCCTTTCGCTCGATTTCATCTGACGGACTGGGTTACGAGGACTATAAAACTCAAAGCTGAGTAACTGTGTCGCCGGCAAAGCGGACGTTTATTAGGCATCGTTCGGTTGCGTGTCCGCGAGAAATTGAATAACGCTCATTGCACTTTTGTGGCCGTGAGAAAAAGGGATATATCGCGTGGACTCTCGCGAGGGCTTGCTCATTTCGCGTTTACGATCAGGGGGAGGAGATCTTCGTGGCGGAGGAGACGATTTCATCCCCCGAGCTTTTCACCGGAGCGGACCTTTCCCCAGGCTCGATCCCTCTCCTCGGCGACACAATGAGCTTTTGTTTCCATTGAAAACGACACCGCCGTATCTCGCTCAAGATATTAATCGGGGCGAAACTCCGGCGCGGATCAAGCGGTATTATGGTGGCCGCGTGTGCGCGCGTACGTGAGACCGCGGCCCGATTGAATCGTAAATTACCCCGCGGCGAATTATTCATGACGCGCGCGCACGCTTTCGTTTCGGTAGGCCGCGTAATAATCCAGCCGCGCGTTTTGTAACGCGTCAATTTTTAATGCCATCTCGGCTCCTCGGGTAAGATTTGTCACCATCGCGCAAATACATCCACACGGTATGGTTATTCATCAGTCTCTCCATGCAGTCGGCAAAAGCCAATCGGTGCGGCAAAGCCGCGGCTGCAAAATGGATTGGTTTTAACGAGCAGCTAATTCCTGTATTTTGAGGCCCGATATCTCGTTCGTGTCAGAAAGGAGAAAGCGTGCGACGATTCGCTCGTAGCTCATTAATATTTACCCCATCAGATGACGAATTTTTCCGCGATTAACCATCGTGTCTTTTCATTTGCAGGAGGGATCTCGCGGTGATCGGAAAGAGGGGGGCAAGAGGGGACGCAAGCCTGGAAGGAAGGCGGCGGAGAAGGCGGACATGAAAGCTAAGCTCGGTAAGTAGCTACATGAAGGATACTTGTTGACATTCTAGACATATCTGCTTCAACATTTCGCTTCGCTGCTGTTACGCTTGTAACAATACGATTTTATCGGTGGTAAATTGTTTGTTCTCGTTGCGATTAGAACTAAAATTGTTTTGTTACGATTCGCACTTGTACGATGAAACTGTACGACAATGCAATTGATTGTTTTCGCGCGCGATTCGATTAGTGAAATAATTTGGAATCAGTAATTAAGTAATTATCATTGAAATCTATTATTAAATAATGCATAAATATAAATTGCATCGACGGTCTGTCATCATTACTCATTAATTACTATCTAATAATCAGAAAATGAAACGAAGTTATTGTCTTTATTATAATCTCTTCGGTAGTATATATATAACATATGTTATTTAATTGTAATAAAAATATAATTATTCCACGATAAATGACTGATAATTTAACTGCGATCAATGATTATTTTTATGATTTATTTGTCAATAATAATCGAATATTGATTAATATTATATTGTAAATTATAAGTAATTGCTTATTTAAAATACAAAACAATCAATTATTGATTCGATTACATTTTGCCCACCTCTGTTGTTCGATACTTTGATAGGCTGTATAGACAATATGATAAATCATATACAGCGAACATATCGATTAAATGCTGCTTGATTGCAACTGGAAATTATTATTTTATAAGAATGCGCTATTATATATTTTTGAATTGTTAGTTTGTCAGGAAAAGTATGCTTTTCGTAAATCAGAGAGGCAAAAGTGCGCGTTAAAAGTAATAAGGACGGTGATCAAGGGAATAGTAACGTGGACACGAGTGGATATCGGTCACTAGCTTGACTTTATCTGTACGGCTTCTCAACTCGTCAACGTCTCTTTAATCCAAGGTGCGAAAACGCGCGTAAAATAGAAAGATAGTGCACATTCTACGAGACAATGAAACGGATGTGGCATCAGATATCGGCTTATTCCCTGCGCTCTCTGGCTTTACGCCCGTCATGTCGACGTCCGTCGCGTCTCTCGATTAAAACGTTCGATAGTCGCAGCAACAGCGCGTCTTTCCCGCGAGGAGGGAATCGCGTATCCACTGATTGCGCGAAACTTTCGTTTTGCGTTCGTTCGTTCACGCCGAAAAGGTTGTACGAAACGGTACGAATCGCCGTTAAGAACGTTTATCTCTTTCGCGAATGAATATTTATATCTATAGGCCACCCCCGCAGCGGTTTCTCGATACCCGCGGCGAACGAGGATTTTACCAGCCGCGCTTTCACCGTATATGGTTATCGTTCGTCTATTTTGCAATTCCGCGCCATTTCGCCGCCGCGGAGTTCCTCGGGGTAACAAAAGCGGGCAGAGAAAGGCACAAGATAGAAGGAGCGGTTGGGTGAGAAGCTAACCCGCCGCGCTGATGGCTGTTGCATGGACCAGCGCCGAGTAATTTCGCGGGGTTATTTCTGGAACGCGCGTGATCTTCTCATTCGAGAACGTGGAAACTTTATAATCGCCTAACGTGCGCTATTTCGTTCTCCTTTTTGTTTCGCTGTCGCCCACGGTTCTTTCCGACCGCGATGCGGCCTTCTTTCCGGAACGCATGGCATTCAAATCCGTCTGATATTTTCCCCAGGTATACAAATAATTCTCAATCAGTAGCTAAAATTTTGCGGCTAATTATTACTCGCATTAAAGTTTTAATGTATGGATTGAAAATTAAATCATATTTAAAATTTACAGAACAGCAATGTGTTGCAAAATATTCTACCTTGATTATTTAAAACTAAAACTTCCAATTTTATCTAATTTTGCAAACATTAATTTCTTATAAAACATTAATTTTCAGAGTTTTATGTGAATTTATCTTTACGTTAAAAAGTTGTTACCTGAAAAAGTATCACTCTGAAAACTCGAATTTTCAATCGCCGTTTATTCGCTGTTTTTGTTGGGTCTTCCGTGCAACGGTCGATTTAGCGGTCGCGCTCCATTAAAGGATTAAAACAACGTATTTTCTTCAGCTTGTCTCCTGTCTGTCGTTAAAAAGATGTCCTGCGGATTCGCGACGACCTGCATATCGGCGGAAATTGCGCGTGAGTTTTTTTCGCATCGTTCTTGGCCACGCGAACGAACAAACTCTCCATTTTACTCCGTACGGAAGCGGCTTTTATATATTTAAATCCGTCCGAGTTTCGCTTCGATTCGGTCCAGATGTCGGCCGTTGCAATGAGATCCTAAATGGAGCCACAAATTGACTGTGCGAGAACGCTTAATTTCCGCGATGCGCCGGTATCGATCTTCCAGGCGCGACACCGATCGCGCGTCAGCTCCAATCGACATCGACGAATCTCTGTCCGATAAAATTTACGGCGCTGGGCCGATCGATGCTCTACGGACTGCAAAAATTCGCCGGCGGCTCGGTCATCTTTAAAGGTCCGCCGTGAGACGAGTGACGTTTATTGCCGCGTAAAAAGCGGGCCTGGCGAGCCGTGAACGATAGCGCGTTCGCGGACCTCGATCGTAAATGACGTTTATTATACCTAAACGCGCAATGATTCTCGCGAAAGACATATTTGCCATTTGTGAAACTATTTAACAATCTGATAACGCGTTGGAAACTTTAAAGTCTGTAACAGTTCTCTCGCAATCGACAAATCAATTTGAATCTACAAATCGAAGCTACAAATCTTGAAATTTTGTGCTTGAACGCGAAGTTCGTATTTTTAGTCTTAAAAACGTTATCAGAGAGAAAGAGGAAAGATATAAAGACGCGATTAATCTCATTTTGATTAGAAATCAACTGAGACTGTGTACATAGCTGAGACGACACGATTATTCAAATATATAGCTTGATATCATTAAAACAATATACATCAGTTTTTACGAGACATTTCGCGCAATACCACATACGCGACGTATAAGTAATGTACCTCACATCATTTCATTATTTCATGCTGCTTTAATTGATATAAAGTGATATAAAGTCAAGTTAGCAATAAAAAGATATATAGACTAGGATAGATTAGGATAAAATTGATGTATTATATATGTATATTAAATAAGTATAGCTCTTATAATTATTAAGGTGCATTTTTATTTAACAATTTAATTGGATGCTGTGGGATTGTAATGTATTTTGTGCATACTTTTTTTATATATTTATTTGACATTTTATATTGAAAGAATCTCCGAGTACTGCTTTCTTACTCTCAATATAACATATCATCTTTTATTCTGAAAAGGAATAACACAGAGGCCAAACGTGCAGACCTCAAATTTTAGTAAGATATGTTTGTGGAAAAGATGAGAAGAAAAATAAAATAACATCCCTATATACAATTAAATACAGTTTTTTTGCTACCATATTCTACGGATATCTATTTTTATTTATTATATCGCAAAAATAACAAATAAATATCTTCTATTCATTATTGTTCATGATATACAAGCACCATGAAGAAATTCAGATAAGAATTTTATATTCCAAAAATATCTTTACTTGTTTAGTTTAATTTTACTATTTTCTCATTTTCCTTATTTTTTACTATTTACGAAAGCAATAAATTCAAAATTTATTCAATATTTATTTTGATACTCTAAAATACACACACACATCACCTAAATTAACATTAATATATTATATTTTTATTACGTTTTCAATTGTATTTCCCGAAAATTTTGCCTCTAAAAACGTTTGGCAAATATTTATGAATTTGCTGTATAAATATCAAACAATTAGTATATCTCTTAATTAATATTCAGTCATGTAATAAAAGATTAAAATGGGCCGATAAGTAACGCATTAACATATCGAACTCTCTTTTATAAATTCGTACATGTGCATCCTCCTGCGCAATAAATCGAGTAATTATATATATTCCAGAATTAAATATTTATTTATCTTAATTTATTCTAGCCTATCCAATCTTTAAACAATAAAATATGAGATTATCTGAATTATCATTCTTATTATTACACAGCACAGTATTCTTATCCTTTTATATATATATAGAAATATTTTACGATACAATTTTCATAGATCCATTATTTCAAATTGAAAGCTTTAATTGTCACTCACCGATAGCGGCAGACTTGTCGTAATTACGTTGCGCCTGCATTGATCTGCAAAATATAAATATAAAATTTAAATTATAGCAGACTTTAAAATAATTGTTATTTTAAAAAAATATTGCGCATACTCTGAATTCTTTGGCTTTAAAATAGATATTTCGAAATTATATATTTCTTTGAAAGATATTTTTTTTTAAGTACAAAAGTATTCACGACTGAGGGTCTTTCTTCTAATTCTTATTTTAATAATTTAACCCAAATAAATAAATAAATAACATTAATTACCTTGTGGTCGCTCTGCCGTCACCCGATGCCTTTTCTAGGCCTCCTCCTCTTCCTCTCAGACCCTTTTCATTGCATTTGCACAATACAACACCCGCGAAAACACAATTAATTACAATCGTGCGCACAGTAGCCGTCAGAATGTAACGGTCGCGCGATACTTTGTGCGGCACTCCCGACATTAATTGTACGCGACGCGCGATTTATTGTATTCCGATGAAAGAATAACGCGAAAGGATGGCAAAAGCTTATATCTTCTCCACACCGCAATCGCGAAAGATTTACTAATCGCATATACGCCATTCATTTCGAACGCGTAAGTCCCACAAAACGCACAACGTAAAGTTAAAAAATCAATTAATACATCGCATTCTTTCATTACTCGAGTATTAGTAAATCCGGCAATTCGTGTTTTCCGCGTTTTCAATTTACATCCGTATTAAGTTTTGCTTCGAGAATCGCTTCGCTAAGTAACCGCCTCGATATATCTACGAGTCGTTAAACGCAAGATTTAATATAATTATACATGATCCGATAATCGCTAGGTAGGAAACGATCGCGTTTGGACTACTTGGCGCTCTTACATCTCGAAAGATAATGCGTCGGCACGCGGCTCGCGCCGCTGTGTGCCTGACCGAGTTCTAATACCCGCGCGCGACCTTTCGGAAACAAACAGCGCTGGCCGTTATGTTCAAAAACAGGCATAATAACCGATGCGTCGCTGCAAATTATTTTACAATTAACGTGTTATGAAACAAATGAAATAAACGTGTACCGAATATTCTGTTTCTGTATCTCGAATGAATTTCGATGGTCGAGCTATTGTATATAGCGCATTAAATTAACTTTTTTTTTTATTAAATCTGTCTTATTAAACTCTGAAAATATAGTGTTATGTAAAGTTAACTTATTATACTTTATATATACTATTACTTTATTTTTGATACTTGAATATAGATATGACGTAACGAGTGTTTAAATTAAATTAAGTCGATTCTTGGGGTGTCCGTTTATTAAATCACATCGTGTCGTTCGACGACTAGTTTCCGCTGATTGTGAGTTCTTCAGCAGAGAAACGTGGCTCTAAAGAAATAAATATACAGGCCTTAGAATGCAAGAATCTTGGGAAGACTTTCGGAATTCAAGAATCGCAATGCTCGCAGAAAATTTTGGAATATAAAACGCACAGGATTTCGAGGATTTGAATATTACAGATTTCAGATTGCAACGACGTCGTTATTTAAATCGGCTTCGCATTTCATCGAGCTTCGATTTCGCTCCGACATCCGACATGCGACACGTTTATTTTCTTTCCTACGTTCGAACAAAATCATAGCTTACCGTAACACACCGTCCGTCTTCGTACAAAAGTTTCCGCTTTTCGGTCGCATATGCCGCGGCATTACCATGCGTCTTGCGCGTTCGGCGACATTATTAAATCGTGAATTCTTGTAGACCTCGTGATATATATATATATCTGTCACTTGGTTTGCCGTTACGTCACAACCTGACGCCGAAAACCGGGGAAATTTATGCTCGGCGCGAATTCGGGCCCGAAACTTTCGTCCCGAGGATTGAGCCACGCTTTGCATGCATTGATTCCTCGTATATTGATATGGATTCGCGTTTTCTCACCCTCTTCGTTTGCTATTCTGTTATAGAACGAAGCCGGCAGAGTGCGAGGGAGTGCCGTGCTCGCAAGAAGCTGAGGTATCAGTACCTGGAGGAGCTCGTGGCCGACCGAGAAAAGGCGGTGCTTGCTCTGCGGAAAGAGCTCGAGATGGTAAGTCATAATCTTAACCCTTCTATAAACGAACGAACAAATGAAAATGGAGTGTAGAAAAGACTCTAGAATTTTCTTCTTTAAGAATAAACGAATGTATTATGACGAATAAGTTGCCGAATAAAAAGACAAATGCTCGTGAATGCATTGCGGCTTATAAAATTGCGACTTAATTTGTTAGTTTATAATAATTAGCGGAAAGTGAAGATATGCTGTTCTTCGTAAAACTTAAATGCAATTCTTTCCTTAACGAAAGTATCGAGGAAAATTTTTCACTTTCACATTTCGATATTTCTCTTTTAGTGTAACTGACCTTCTTTCTTAAATATTAACGTCGATATTTTATCGAAGTAAAATGCACTTTAAGTTAAACGATGGATAATGTGTTCCAATATTTATTCTGATATTTAATTCGCGGAAAGTTCATCAGTTTTAATAGTTTGAAAATTATTACTATATAATTTTTATTACAACAGCAATCTTCACAATTTATAAGGAATGACACTGTAACAGTGTCTGAAGCGTTGTATATATTTATACAAATTATTGTTTATAAGAAATCAAACATATCTAAAGATTTATGCCTACCTTAATTTTTGATTATGTTCTTTAGTATTAATCGAATAAAATATAAATAAAGCTTATAATATCGAAGGAAGATTTCTTCCTTTTTTTTTTTTTTTTTGAGAAGAAAATATGTCTTAAAGTTGCCTGAATTAGTTGTATCTCGAACGTAAAGCAAAGCAAATTCTTCGGAAGCTGGAGAACCTCGTAACTTTTTCTTTTCCATCGCTTTTCTCATCGTCTTCCTTATCGTCTTCCTTAAACCTTCCTTCGAAGTGCAAACTAAGTTACTCGCAAAAGTGTAAAGTTCTGGCGGAATACAAAGGTTCGCTCTTTAGCAATGCGACTAGGAGTATTATTCGCATCTTCATTGCTTTGTTTTCGCAGAAAAGCACTCGTATTTGTTAGAATTATTTGAGTACTTCACGCGGTCGTTTGTCGTAAATTTTTATTCTTATTGGGTCTCTATAGTAGGAAATATTTCGCACAAATAATTTCCGTATGGTTTTATATAAAAATTAGCATTCACTTTGTTCGATTACGCTCCACAGAAATAAATCTGAGTGAAATTCAACGGCAGGACAATAGAATAATAAAGGACAAAGGCCTTGCTAAGAAGCTTAAAATAAAAAATTATTTGTTTATTAAATACTAATTGGCTTTTATTTATCTTGTCTTTTGTCTTCTTACGGAATACTCGTTAACAAGGTGCTTTGAGAATATCTGACATCGATGCTTCGAAGGTTTTTATATCGATTAAGCTGCCGAGTATTGCGAGTAAGAGGAGCGGTTGAAAAATCCCGACAAGTCCGGCATTCCTGTGTATCCACGAGGCTGTTCCCAAATCCTCCTGATTCCACTGAAGATCTCCAGCGCACGACGGTTTAGTACGAACAAGACAGGACCGAGAGACGGAATAAACGTACTTTACACACCACTGTTTGTTATTTTTCTACAGTATCGTCAGTGGACTCAGGAATTGGACGCCGGTCGAGTCCCCGATGGACTTCAGGCGATGCTGGAGGAACACGGCTCGCTGAAGCGGGAACAACCCAGCAGCAACTAAGCGGCCAAGGAGGCGAGGAATAAGAAAGTCACGTGGATCGAGCCGTTCCATCCATCTTGTTCCTCCGATCGAAACCCCCCCCCCCCTCGTAGTCGAGCTTTCTTTCCGTCTTCTCTTATCTCTCTTTCTCTTTTACTGTTCTTCGAGGCAATAGGAAATAATTGGCTGGCGAATCTGAAATTTTCTCCTTTAAGAATTTACGTTAGGCGTTTTTTATACCGCGATTGATCCACTGAATGAACCGCGAGAAGGGAATCTTCCGACCTTTTTCGAGAATTTCTTATGCGAATAGTGAAGTTCTTCTCTCTGTTTTTCTCCCGATTCTCTCCCAAACGGCGGGATTGTTATCCCCGATTTATCTCGTTACCTCACCGTGTTACCTTTTTTATACGTACATTTTGTTATCGCGACTCTCGTTACGTTGACGCATGTTTTTTTATTGATTAAGGACATCGGTCGGTTGTTCTACGGCCTCACGCTTGGAATGTACCTCCCTCGTATGATTGTTGCGATGTAAGAAAGTAATTATAGATATATTACTGTTACGCCTCGAAGGGAAAAAAAAACGGTCGTTGTATGTCAAAGTCTATATTCAGTATTGTCTGTTTGAAGGGCGTCGTTGCGGGCATCTCCTCGTTGACCGTTCACTGATTCGTTTTGTACAAATTAACGCCATTACAAAGGTTGATTCATATATGTGTATGGAAGAGTCTGATAGTCAAATAAAACCAATATTTTTCGATGAAAAATAGGCCTGTTGACGTTCACCGTCCTTTCCCGAGTTTCCTGCATGAGAATTAAATATAAAAATTTCTCAAATCTTCTGAATTACTTAAAAAACATTTGCACCGCGTAAGGATCGCTCGATTAGCGAAACGTGAAATATTTTTTCTTCATACCTCGGTCGAAAGTACGTACTTTCGTCCCTAATAGCAGGGACGAAAGTTTAACATTTACTCCCTGTGAAAAGTACACGCGCGCTCTCTATAACTTTAAACCTTAACGCCCTTTAACCTTAAAAATAGTCATCAATATTGTTCTGTCAATATGTCATCTGATGAATCCGTAGACGAGGAAGAAGTTATACGAAATTTCGATGCAGAAGCGCGATTGATAATAAATACAGATACGTTGCCAAAGAAGTCTGTTGATCGATACAATCTTGTTTACGACACGTATAAAAAGTGGCAGATAAAACACAAAACTTCACTGTCAAACTGTGAAGAAAATAATTTAGTTGTGTATTTTAACTTGACTCTTAGAATGTATTTGATGCCTGCCCCCCCGACCAGCAGCACTCGCTTCGCTCGTGCCGCAAATGTCGGGGGCAGGCATCAAAAACATGCTTATTAACATTTAAAGTTAAAAAAAGTAAAATTAATAACGTACTTTCGACCGGCTATGAAGAAAAATCGTATACACTACGCGGGCCAAAAGTTGAAATCTCGGTCCTGCTCGTCATGATGCCCTCGGCTTCGCCTCGGGGCATCATGACGCGCAGGGCCGAAAATTCAACTTTCGGCCCTTGTAGTGTAATATACTATTTCTGGCTCGCGCGCAAAAATGCATATCCGGCGTTATTTCGAAACCGCATCTTGGACACTGCGATGCCGTGGTTTTGCGCAATGGGAATTTGCATATTTTGACGTGGGATATATATCGGACCGTGAAATCTCCGCTCCCGTTTACGCAGATTGCGGACGCGTCCATAGACGATATCATCTCTTGCGCGTTCGCTCGGCGGTTCGTTGAAAAGAAGAAAAAATTGATGAATTCGATATCGCCGTTATCGCGATTAAGTTCGGAAATTTGAAACGAGTTTTGTTACACAATTTGGCTCGAAGCTTTTAAACAACTCGAGCAGTAACGAGCTTAATATCGCCGTGTAGTAATAATTGCGACGATAACGATGTTATGAACGTTGGCATCGATTGAACTGAACGTCACGAATAAGAGCACAATCCCTGTACGGAATACTGATTTAATGATATTTTCTATTTTTCGATCCTCAGGCGAATTACTGTTTTTTTTTGCTCACTTGGTAACTTATATGGAGGGTAAGTGTGCGGAATCGGTTTATTTAGATATTTAGCTTTGTGATATGTCGTTATTACTGGAAATGTTTCGAAGCGATTTTTGCACGAAATATTCTGTTTTTTCGAAAGTTGCCATTGATACGAACGAAATGACAGGTAACGTGAAAATGCGAGGATTAAATTCGTATACGTAGCTCGAATAAAATTTTTGCCAAATATCACGTCCATAAATCACCGTCTAACCACAACGCACGTAGAGAATCAGACTTTACCTTCCTATTAAGAAAGAAATATCGATTTTTACCACGTTCCTCACAAACGTAGGAAAATCTTGCTGGTATATGTATAAAGCGGAAGTTGAAACAAAAGAGAGAAGAAAACTCATCTCTCTCTCGTTTTTCTCGCCATGGTCGCAATAAATCAGCGTGTTAGGCGGAGTGTAAAGTTGAAATATTGCTCCGTAAATATCAAATTGTACTAAAGTACCGAGCAAAGAACCAAGTGCTTCGCATTGTTATTAAGCTGGCTGTATAGTAGGTTCATAATGTACTTCCTGGCACGATGGCCTTAGTTGTGACAGTGTCCGGAGATGATATATTCTACACGTTGTGTGCCTGAGTACAAAATAACTATCTTCTGGATAAGAGACGTTATATGAGTCGATTCTTTCTGATAAATTATGTCGTGTAATTATATGTACATCTAGTAATGCTGTTACATTTATTAAATTAAAATTTTAGTGAAAGATATGTAATTTAAACATTTTTAAATTGTAGCTGTTATAAATAACCAGACATATTTGTACATTTATACATAATATTCTGCGTTACATTTGTAGAATTAAAAAGACATAAAAATCTATCTCGTTGAGCGCATGGCATAATTGCCCGCAGCATTTTCTGCGTTGTTCTCGACGGATCTCATTCGAAGCTCATTCAGGCCCTCGTAGATGTTCTGCGAGGAGCATTAGCACGGATCGTAAAAAAAAAAACTAGCGATGTGCCCATGTACATATACCCACCTTTTGCGCCGACAGTTAACGATACGCAATTCCGTGCGTCATAAACCACGGACATTCAATTTCGTTGCCGCGGGAAACGCGTGTTCTTGCTGGATGGATGAACGGACAGATGGACGGACGAACGTGTCGGGCGCAGAGTTCATAAAGTGTAGCATTGCGGCGTGAAAAAACAGCGGCCACGTTTGGGGATGCGGAAATAAGGAGAAAAAATATGGCTATCCGGCGGAGCGAGGAAATACTTGTGGCCTGCGCTCTCTCGACCCCGGGCTTTTCTCGCCGCTCGAAATTTATTCCGATACTTCGAAAATGTTTTCGGTCAGTACCTTTTGCTTAGCGGATGCAACGTAATTATGAGCTGCGAGATGGTTCGTTGCACTTTGCATTTATAGCGTATATTCTGGGTAATTGAAGTCTTACGATTTTAATTTTGATTCTCTGATTTAGAGAATTAATCTAGAATTTCCTCCGGTGAAAATGTCAGGCTACCATAATAGCTTTCAAAACCATGATTGGGAAAAGAAATTTTTGTAGAGCTAAGCTTCTTTCAGGTGTAGACTTGCTATTAATGTAAAGTTTATTTCTTCGAAAATCTTTTGTTAATTTCGAGTAAAGTTTACATTCTCAACAGGATATTAATTAAGGCCTATAGTTATTAAAATATGTGTAACGCTAAATATTTACGACAAATAATAAATTTTTTCGATATTTTTACTAAGAAAGGACTAACTCCAAATTTGCGATAAATTTTTAAATCTATGAACGATGATTTTGTCAAGTCACCAATCCATCGATAGGTTTGTCTTATTAAAGAGATTGCGGTAGACGTATAGTCGATAAAGCGGAAAAGAGAAGAATAAGTAAACGGAAGCTATTTTCCAAAGTGAGCGACGCGCAAAGCCCGAGAACGTGAGCTGAGAAACGAGAGAAAACTCCATTTTCACGTCTCTCTTACCCTCTCTTTTTTCTTCTTTTTTCTTTATTTGTTCAAAGAAATGTGCCTTCGAAAGGATGATATTATCGCGCGGGTATTATCGCGTTGCTGTGGTTATTCTAAGCAGTATTACGCGTAAGCAGATCACGACATCCAATCTGTGCCATGGTTCTTATAATGTCCAATTTTTTCACGAAGATATTACAAACAAGGTAGTGTGCGAAATACACTGAATTCTTACATTGAAAAATTAAGATTATTCTTATTAGGAAAAGTTACAGAAATTTAGAAGATAAACCGTCTCTAGAATAGCTCTTTTGAGAAATATCAAGATTGTTGCAGCTTGTATTTGAATAATAACATATTTTTATATATAGTGCGATCAGCCTTTATAAGTTATTGTATGGACCTATACTTACTTCATTGTAAGAAAATTTTACCCAAAAATTTTAGGTAGGCCATTTCTCGATGTCGAAGGGATCGAGATGTGTTCCGCGTGCATCTATCTTCGTATACCGTGAAAAATTGACGCTTCCCACATATATATCAAAGTGTCAATCGTGTCGCGGAAGATATATCTCTAGACTGAATTTATTTTTTTCAAATGTTACCGAAGATAAACGTTTTTTTTAGTGGTAAATAAACGGAATTGTATTTGGCTACTGCAGGTCCGTTAAAAACATTTTCCATGGTGCATTCTGCTGATGCTCAAAGAACGCAAATATCGTATATGAATGTCTACAACGGAAGTGCACGCGTGGTTATTTATGGAATACACAGCATGAATTATGTATGAAATTATATAGACTTGCGGAGAAGTTTCGGTTTCTCCTTTTATATGTATGAAGTTTTACAAAGCGGAGTTATCGGAGTTATCGGAGGAAATAAAGCAGCGACGTGTGTGTGTGTATACGAATACATGACCATACGTGATGTCTCATCTTTTGAATAGCAAAGATCGCGTTGAATAATTAAACGGGTTTTATATACAGCATATTTTATAAAACTCGTCGAGCCTCACGAGCTTATTTCCACTCAAATTTCGAATCGGCTTTTAATATATGGAAATTTAATTTGATTACACTTATTTAATATCGGAAATTTGTCATGTTGGAAAAAATTAAATTACCTGAAGCTATTCATAAAATTTGTCTCGCAATTCTTGAAATCTGGCATTTCTTCCTTTTTTAATGATTTAATTTAGATATATTACCTCGGTATAAAAAATTTCTAGCTATAGCATGGAGCGCAGTTAAATTATACATCGATCTATCTTTTGTTTTTAGTTCTTGACGGATGGGATGCGTATTTGCTTTCGTAAGATGACTATGAATGTTAAGATAGGCCGAACGAGATAAAGTCGAAGATACTTGTACGATATACATATATAATATTCGAGGACGAGTCAGCTTCAACGACCAACGAGTTGGTCTCTATATCTTACTCCTCCGCGATAACCAACGGCGGTTATGTATATACATTGCGGGACGAAGGTTCTCAGCAGGACCGAGCAATCAAGGTTTACGATTGACCGAATCGTAAACCTGCTTCCACCGCGACAAGGTACGATTCCTTGATCGTATAAGCCTAATTCCGAGCCAGTGTTGGCTAAATTTCATACAAATGCGGCATTAACTCCATCGCCGCGCTCTACAGAGTGAACAGGTTCGTCGGTATCTCACGATGCCACCTCGAGGCACTGTAGAGATTCGAGATTCAGGACTCATATTTGTATCGCTCCAAGTTCGAAATTTCGGAGAGATATACTTGATCCACCTAAGGAGAGAGACTAGCTAATCTTAGTTCACACACACACACACACCTTAGGCGCTTTCCGTGCGCTTATAACTGTTTCAAACAGAGCGCATTGGTTAACCAGTGAAACTATTGTGTAACAAATCGTGTCTACATAACAATTCCATTATTAAGTTTGCATTTTTATTAATTAGGTATAAATTAGAATTATACATGACATTTATAATTTGCAAATTTTTTAAACACAGATACCTTAAGAGATATATTCGTATATGAAGCATCAGGATTAGAATAATTTCAAATAACTTAGCCAGCGCTATTGTTTGTCTGAATAATTATTCGGATAATTTTGTTTCTATCTGAATCATTTATATTTAAATATAATAATTATTCGTTACCTTATCCAAAATTATTTATGTATTATTTGAATAATAAAAGTTCATATTTATTTTATCCGAATTATTAGAAATCATGCATAATTACGCGGGTTTTCGAATAATGGTCTTTTAATATAAATATTTTTTCCATCAGTTAAACAATTCATTACATATTGTATGTGGAACAAATCTTTAATGCGAATATATGTCATCCTGAGCTTATTTCTGGTTAAGAGTGATAGCTCGAGCGTGTGTAAGTAAAATAATGTATCACGTGCTTTCTTTTCTTTTCCTCCCTTTCTGCCTCGCACTCTCTGTACACGAGGGATGCGGCTATAGAATTTTCTTAACTTCAAGACCTCTTTTTACTCCGCGCTTCGTGCTCACTTTGCGGAGCACTCAGGAATATCGTTCGCGAACTTTTTGCAAATCCAACAAATTCCGTCCAGGGAAACGCGAGCGGGCCGAGTGAATAACGCCGTCAGGCGTTTCTTAAAATGGCCGCGAGGTATAACTCGACGGTTTCATATTATACGTTCCCGTATTAAGGAATGAAATTTATAGGTCGAGTTTCCACCGAGTAAACTTAGCCGATATCTCGCCGGGAGGCGAAACAAAGAGTGGGCTCCTCTCAGAGGTTGGTTACTCGCCACCTAGCTTCGCCGGAGACCCTCTCTCGGTGGTGGCCCCTTCGTTTCCGTCACCTTCCGCAACGTTCCTTTACTCACGGCTAGTTTCCTTCTTTTTATTTTTCTCTCTATCCCCGTTCGTGTCTTCTCCATGTTTCTGCGGCGGAATATCAGCCAAACGACGCGCGACGGCAAGAAAAAGTTGAAAACTGCTGCCGAGGTGATGGGAACGCATGCGAGGTGAAACGACGAAGAAGCGGATGGCGAGACGAGGGATTGAGATAGGGTGCGAGAGGGTGGGTCGTAACGGCGCGAGGTAGACATTGGAAAACGGGGGAAAAAAGTAGTTGCTTCCGAGACGTGGCCGTGGGGTGCGCGAAGAAACCGGTCGTCCATTCAGCTCCGCAGTCCGACGCGGTGAAAAGAAGCTTAAATGGTGTTTCCATGGCCGACGAGATGGCCGAATTTGGGTCTAAACGTGTCGAAACTTTTTAACGAGCTTGTTAGGGTTCTGGGAATGACCGGGAAATTAATTATCCTTGAAAAGTCGTCCGCTCATCTATGGGCATAAGACGCTCCCGCTCTTTTTATTTTTTTTCAATTTTTTCACCGTTCTCGCTCGATGACCACGCATTCACACGTGAATTCGCTCGGTAATCGTCGATTTTTTTTGTTTCCTACGGAAGAACATAAATTAGTTTCTTTTATAAGATTATGGCCCAAGAAAATTAAATTCGTTTGAGACACTATAGAATCACAAATGACAAATTATTGATAATATTAACATTATTGATTTTGTCTCTCTCTCTTTGTGAAATATATGAGATTTAAGAAGATATGTTTTTTTTACTGAATGTTAATTGATTATCATCAAATTTGATGTTTGCATAATTATTTTCTATATTTTAATATGATTTATTTTAATATTCTTACACTTTTTTGGTTGGAATTCGCAATTTTCGCAAAATATCGTAACCCGCAGATCGTCAGTACAAGTTAGATGCAAATTATTAATGCTATGATACTTACCGAGAGATGTGGGGAAGGACCGAAATAAATGAGGACTCGGTCGCTTTTGCAACGACGGCGTCCGATTTGCCGTGGATTTATTTAGATACCAGTAACTTTCGAAACCTTATAGGATATTAGTTACGAGACTCGCGTTTCGTCGATCCCGTTCTGTTCGCATGAAAATAATCGTTAAATTAATCGAACGTTCTGCGCAAGGGATCGACTCGATTAACTCTCGATTGTATTGTGTTGCCTTCATCAATATATAGAAATAAATGAAATCTGAAATTTTACATATGTTCACGTACCCTTCGTAAAGCGTAATATTGTCCGGTAAAAACACAATTAAATTTCTGATATTTATTTCGAATAAAAAACGTAACTTGCAAATATTGTTTCCGACACATTTGTCCTTTATTTTTTTTTAAACGATTCGCGTTGAAATAGAATTTGCCACGCAATGGAGAATTAACGACCATATCGTCGTGGCACAAGGGAAATCGATTGCGTTCATTCGAGGCCCCGATGTAATCATCGAGCTCTCTCTCCGCTGTGATAAAATTTAGGTGCAAAACAGTTTATGCGAAAGCAGAGCCGCACGAGATGAAAATATCTTGCGACTCATCGGAATCGCATACGACGGTGCGGTATAATTACGGTATAGAATTTAAAAAATTCATCATTCAATTTGCGACACGCGTCGACGTATATGTACGTGTATACAACGTCAACTTCGATCGTGTAAAATCGTAGGAAAGGCTTACATTTTATCGAGCAACGTACTCGACTTATAGTCGACGTCGTTAGAGAGTTGCGTCGCGATTAGCCCCATTCGTATAGCTCCCCGATGATCACGATTGGTCAAGCCTACCATCTGGAATCGCAGTCGGCGAGGTTGAAAGGTCAGGTTTGAAAAAGAAAAAAAAAAGAAATACCGCGAGAGTTACAATCGAGACGCGATTTTAAATTTTTAGCTACCCATCGACGCGACTTCGTGTGCGCTTTGCGTCTAGATTAAAAAGGATCGAGGACACTCGGTGACCTGATTCTCCGATCCAACATGGCCGGCTTGACGTGTTGGAGGAATAATATGTTTTTCGACTTCAGGTACCATATGTACAAGTTCACACATACGCACACACACACACACACGCAAAAGCACGCGTTTCTCTTTCGTTCACGATTTTACATTCTCAACGATCGTTCACTCGTACTTGAATAATCGACAGTTTCGTCGTAAGTAATCGGTCGTGATGTATACATAGCATAATTATTGACTAGGACAATTTTTTGGTTCCGGCTTCGACGAGGAAATCGCTGAGTACAAATTTTAACATCGAGTATGCCCGTGTGGCTAAATTGTTAAACGTTTTATACAAACGCGTTGGTCTTCGTATCGCAGTGATAAAGTGCATGTTTCCGCCTCGTTCCCATCGTCGTGCTAGTTTCGGATATTTCGGGCCCTTCGCTTTTAGTCATTTCCCAGCCGCATTAACAGGTTGACTTGCAGCCAATTTGGCTCTTTTACCGACGAAAGCCACGCGAGGCACGCTTTCTCATTTTCACTATCGCATGACGAGTGTACGTATCAGTACCGCAACACTGTAATCGGATACCGTAGTGGTTTTCAATCATTTTACAAAATCGTACTTTCTTATTTGTTAAAATTTATCCAATTGTTTGATCCCGACTGTACGGAGCGTTGTTCTTTGAAGTAAACAGGCAAATAAATTGAATGATTCAAATGAGCGAATAAATTACGATGGACAAGAACACTAATTTGAATTACTATATAAAGCTTGCACGTTGGTGTTATCGAGCGCACTTAGCGTAATTCTGCATGCATTTCATCATACAGCGTACATTTGATTTTGCTTCTAGGGTATAAAGTAATTAAATTGTACAATGGCTCACACCAATAGCTCGTTCGAGTAATCAATAGCACTATACAATAGCACTACTCGTGGTAGTTTCAAATTAATGGGCCATCGCTTTATTAATACACGGTGCACCATTATTATTGCTCATTATCGATTATACTGCGACACGGTTAATAAATATGACGATCTTTCAAATGTGAGGCAAGCCGATTAAATTAAAATTAATTTTTGTTTTTAATAACATTCTAATCTATAAAAGTCTATGAAGAAGCAATTAGGCATAATTAATCAATCCTGTTCTAATATTTCTTTGAGAGACGTCGAGTTGGCGTTGTTAAAATATTTATTAATTATATTTATTAATTATATAATGAGAATTTTATTGTTCTGAATATTGCTCCAACGATTGTAACAATAATTAATATGTAATAAGAGAAGATCATGTATAATATATAACATAGATTATACGTATTGCACAACAGATGCGCGATAATTATAACGCAGAAAATTTTACACGCATGAAGCAGATCGAGCGATAGAAGCTAAAAGACGGAAGTAAAACTTGCAAGTTAGATGTTACTTTATCTCTAGAGAGAACTTAACGACATGTCTGGTCAATCTAACTGGCAATTTTTATTCACGGCATCATGCCTTTAGTCGGTACTGACGTTTCCACTGACCGTCTCGATATCCTTTGCGAACACTCGCATTTTACGGCTGCGGCATCCCTGGCGGAAATCGAGTTTATCTACCTACTTACGTACAAAGATGAGAATCGTGAGTAACGTCGAGAAGGATCGAAAAAGATAAGATAGAGAGAAAAAGAGGGAGGGAGGGAGAGAGAGAGAGAGAGAGAGAGAGAGGGGGAGAGAACGTGTGTGCATATCTGTATGTGCAGCGGATACCGTGTCGTCTCTAGGAGATGCGAGGGGTCGCGAACTTAGGAGTAAAGTTATAAAGGGTGAGTTTTACTCCCGCTGGGGCAGTGAACTTTTGCTCTCGTTTCTCTCTGTCCTGCTATTTCTCTCTCTCTTTCTCTCTCTCTCTCAGTCTCTTTCTCTTTCTCCCTCTGTACTTATCTCTCCGTTTCGATCACTTGACCGCTTGCGAGTATACGTTTCGCGGCGTCCGCCGAGAGGATTCCGACAGCTTAAGGCGCCATCAAACGCTTTATGTTGTAACGGCAGTAATCGCGACCGATTATATCCTCCTGTGGGATCTCCTCCTCCAGCGGCTCCATACCTTGCGCGGCCAGGTTGTCGCGAATCTGCACACACATAGAGAATGCTACGATGTAGTAAATGTGATTTATTGACTGCTAAAGCGTGGCTTACGCTGATTTATACGTTTAGCCCTTTGATACGCGTTACCATGGTCGTCGACCTGCATCGAAGCGTCTGGCGTTCGTGGAACAATACTACCAATCATAGTTTATAGCCGTCGATCACTCATTGTTAATCCGCGTACCTATATATGTCCATATGAATCGCAAGTGGACGACGCTAACAGTACTCCTGGATTTGAAGATACAAATAGCTTTTGAAACGGTTAGATGCACGTAAGAAGATTAAATTGTTCGTATCACAGTGAGCAGATCGATACGTTTACAAATCGCGCGCTCGTCGCGGCGCGCTTGAAAGCCGGCTCTCCCCATTTTTCTTCAGTGCATTCCGGTGGCTCGTGAAAAAAGCCGATGAATTTTGACGCCGCGTCGAGCTTCTGAAACCCGCGTGGCGGAGGGGCGCGGTAAAGATGGAAGACCGCGCGCGTCTCGTGAATGTTCTCGGGAAAAATTGCGCCTGGCGATTGCCGTTGTAGGAGGTGAAATAAAAAGGTCGAAGGCCCGCGCGCCTCCCGGAATGAGCGTTCATGAAAGGCAAAGCTGAGCGCGCAGGGAAAAAAGATCGGCGCGGTGTATGTACGTATTTCACACGGGCTGCATGGCGCCCATCAATTTTCGGTGAAGCCCATTAACCTTCCACGGGCCTTTACCCGAAAACGAAAGCTTTCGACGGCTGACGAACGCGTCAGCGATGCTCGCGACATGCCGCCCTTTTCCGCGTGATGACGAAAAATCGCCGCAATAATGTACAACGTCGTGAATCGAAAGTCGCTATATCTCGAGAAAAGATTAACGCATTTGTAGTTTGTTACATCGATAGCAATTTACGGGTGCTAACAACAAAATAAGATCGATAATAAGAGAATTAAAAAAAAGAAAACTTCATGCTTTTCGAATGATTTTTCGTTATTTGCTGTGATATTTTCCGCATGCTTTTACTTAATTCTTTCTCGACTAATTATAAAGATGTAAAGAATTCCGTTATACTCTGCTGGTTAATTAGGCTTGACTAGATGTTCCTTCATTAAACAGATTGAAAGTACGTTGCATCTGCAATATTTGAAGAGAAATGGAAGAAATGAATGTTTCATATAGAGGAGAGATAATAAAAAAATATGTCATTAGATTTGAGATCCTTCTTGCGCTTTTCCTACGACGCTTTGAAAAGTATAAAATATTTTTTATAGCGTGGAGAGGAAGAGAGTTTTCCTGATTTGTACACGGAAATAATTTAGTTGAAATAAGTTGGTATGTAAAAAGCTTTTATTGACTTGGAAATGCCGGCCACGTTTTTTCTACGCTTTGTGAAATTTATTTCGCTTTCATAAAGTAAGAAAACGACGTTCTCTATTCGGGGTCGATCCCAGCGGAATACATATTAAGATGGCGGTGGCGTAAATTTCACTCTCGCCCGAAATCCACCCCGCAGTTTTTCAATTAAACGAGCGTCACAGAAAGACGGCGTTCTATCACAAATATTTACGCCGCGTAAACGCAACTGCAATTTTTCGATCATTACGTGTACGCAGCGAGAAACCAATATTGTGCGAAGGAGATAGAAGAGCATATGACTATCGTCAAAAAAGTGTAATAAGAGAAATTTTCCTACAATAATTTTTGTTAGGATAAAGGAACCATTGTAAAGCTTTGAACTTTTTCTTTTATATCAATAGAAATAAGAAATATAGTACTTAAAAAAACAAAGATAATTTTTCGATACCATTTAACATAAAACGAAAATTATAACTGGCTCAATGTTTTTATTTCTCTCTCTTTCTCTCTTTTATGTATTTTAATATAAACATGAGAAGTAATTTAGAAAAGTGCACATATCACGTGTTACGTTAGACATTTATATTCATTTTTGTTCAACACTCCACGACGTAAACCCTATATATGTAAAGGTTCATTTTACCGCCCCGCTGAATTTCCAATTAAGGAATACAGAGAGCGATATAGCGGCGCGCATCTCCGACTATGAGACAACGCAGAAAAGGAAATGAGAGGGCGATATAGGAGAACGTCGACAGTCTAATCAAATCCTCCTTTATTGTCGCTTTCATGCCTCGGGCGCGTAACGTTGCGGTATAAATGCCAGCAATATGGACGTCTCACAGGTGTAATAGCCTTCTCTTAGCCAATTTCTCCATATGCTCTGCTTTAAAACTGATATTTTTTTTTCTTCGAAATATTATAGGCGCTCGAAGAAAAGTGACTGAGAGATTAAAAATTAATGCTGGATGTTGAAGGATTTTTCTCCTAAATGCGCAGACTGTCTTGTTACTGTTCATATTTTTCTCAATTTGGAGAGAGAACTGCATAAAGCTGAAAGCTGTAATTTTTTATTTTAGAAATTAAATATCATGAGATGAAAAAATTATTTCTGAACTGTGACATTTGAGTTTAATACTTGTAACTTTTAATACTTGAGTTTTATACTTGTGAAACATCAAAAATTTGTGTATCACAAATATACATATTTATATACTCATGTATTGATCACAGTTTCGTATTTCTTGAAAATAGACACTTTGGCGGATTATATAGTAAATCATACTTGTCGAGACATATTTTACGTACTCCGATATTTACGATACGTAAAATTGTTTCGACGAGATAAAATGCGAATGAAATGAGGACAGAATTTGAATTGCACGTTTTCAGCAAAGTTTTACAGTGGTAAACATCGATACGCAGCAAGCCAATAATGGCACGGTATGCGCGATGCTAATAGCAATATTGCGTGTGCGCACTTTGATGATTGGTTCATCAGAGTGGTTTCGCTAATGAAAGGAATTTGATATAATAAAAGGAAAAAGTCTTAAGAAAAAAGACCCAAACTCAATTCCGCTTTCCGTAAATCAATCTAATGAAAACGATACTCGCAATTTCTGAAAAATTATATATATCATTACTTTTTTTTTAAATTGAATTAATTATTTTAGAAAGGGCATTATTATAAATTTATTTATGTTATTTCTATTATCACATTGTTTCTATTCCTCTGTTTCTGTTTCTAAGTCTGCTTTTATAAGCAACAACGGCAGAGGTAAAGCTTTCGCTATACGCAAATGTACATGTTTATAAAGGAGAGGAAAACAGCATGCATACGGTGTAAACCTCTTTCGCAACATTTTAAAAATAAATCCCTCTCAAAGAGAAATATGCGGATCATAGTTATTACAATTTATCTTAAAGAACAAAAAGGGTAGTAAAGAGAAGAAAAAAAGAAGCCCGACATTACCATGTTTCGAAGTGGCACGGTGATATTATAGATAATACGAGTGTACGCACGACACTGATTGCATTACGCCCCAGGAATTTTGCACGACTGTTTCCAGACGACGTACTCCTTACGGCGAGCGTTTGCCGGGGGGGAGTACCGTGGTCTTACGAAACAGTATCAAAGTTCCTTCGAATTCCGTTCCTCTCCGTGCGAGGAACAATAGCGGAATTGAATTTCAAGGTAACGTAATCGCCACCGTTTTGTTCGCCGCGTCGTACCGTAGGCACTACCATTATTTCAGCAATTACGACGTTTCTCGCCTGCTGTGTAACCCGGTCCACCACCAACGACGGTGGAACGGTGGAAAACGGGATGGGTTGGAATTGCTCAAAGGATTTGCCCTTCGCCCAACCTCCTCGACTTCATCGCGATGAGAAGTGTGTGTGTGCGTGCGCGTCTCAGGTAAGAAGATACGACTTCTTCGCAAATTTGCACATCGAGAATTAATGCGGCAAGTTGCCGTCTCCCAGCCGGAATAAACTCATAAGCGCGGAAATTCCACGTGACTCGCGCTACAAATTACAATTTTCATATTCCGATAATCAAATAATGTTCTCCGCGACCGGATCTGGAAAATTGCATCCGCCGAGTTAGATTGGAATAATTTAAAACGGCGCGGCGCGGCGAGAGACGCGCTTACGTGTATAATACGCAGGCTTTCTCGTGCGCGTCCCTCATCAAAGTCGCGAGCGCGACGTTTTTTTTTTCGCGACGCGATAATAAATCATCGAAGAATTCAGAGGATAATTTTAATTCCCCCGCTATTCGTTAGCCAGCGTGCGATCGCGCGCGGTCGCGCTATGTCTTTGTTCTTACGGAAACCGACGCTCGAGAATTGCCACGCGAATGCAAAATTTACGCTTTTACGCGTAATTCACCGCGGCGCATTTATTACATTACGATTCGAATACATGTATATACAGATATATACAGGTATAACACACATTCTTCTCTAAATATAATAAACGACTCCTGCTTTGGACGAATAACCCGCGGTTCCGTTGACCACACCGCACCGCAATTAAATTATCACAGTAATTTCAACAACGGCCATCCTGAGCGTCCTCAAACATCCGGAACATCCGGCGCACATAATTTCTCACATCATTCCTGTCGGGGCGTGTATACCACCGGGTAATATCAGGACTGAAACATTTTCAGGTGCGCCGGAATTCTAGTAGGACGATCTGCATTCGACTGCACTTCGCGAAACTGGGCATTTAACAATGAAATATACGAGACATTAATTGAGTGGCCAAAGTGTAGAAGCCGAACTAAATTAGAGCAAGTTTAATTCAATTTTAGTTAACCATTGGGGGATAATGAGTTGAATTTTTAACGATGCGCTTCCCATCAACAAATATCGACACAATGTTACAAATGAATGAACAAAGAAGATTATCGTTTTTAATCCTTTAGACACCGCAACTTTAATGCTCGGCAACGTTTGTGTCGATATTCTTCTTCATCATTATTTCGATAGAAAACTAGACAATAAAAAGTTATTATTAATTACTTCTCCTTTTTGTTAAGCGGAGAACAATTGCGGCTCTCGTAACTTTATACGTATAACAGCGCCGCGTTGAGTTTTAATTAACGTTGACGAGCGAAAGAGGGTTCCAGATGCAACGCCTCTCCCTCTCGAACGTCCCGAGCTTATCTTTCGCAAAAGTGTACTCATATTATGAAACGTCAGTGTTGAGCGATGCTGAACGATACTTCAGAGCTTTAATACACACGTCACATGTAGTCGTGGCTGTACGTCATAAGCGTGAATAAGATAAAGAGAGAAAGAGAGAAAGGGGCCCATCGGACGGGCTGGCGAATGGTGCCAGCTGGTTTTACGTCTGGCAGCACTCCAAGGGAACAAAAATCACGGTCCGCCCGAGCGGCTTCTCTCTCTCTCTCATCCGACGATGCAGCGCGCAGGCCGGATGCATGATTTGTGTGCTTTATTAAATCCGATATTGGTCGACTCGGCTAACCCGAACCAGGCCATCGGTTATTTCATGGTAGAAACGAGCACTTTCCTATGTTCTCTCTCTCTCTCTTTCTTTCTTTCTCTCTTTCTCTCTTTTCTGTCCTTCTTTTATCGATGCGACTTTTCCACTTTCGACACGCGTCCACTCTTTTCATCAAGCGATGCGAGAAGTTGAACGTGAGAGAGATGATCATCTTCTCTTTTTCTCTCTTCGACTAGAAAATAATTTACCTGCTCCACCGCCTTGAACACCCGTATAAGATTCAGACCAGCCAACTTCTGAATGTCTTTCTCTGACCATCCACGCGCTAGCAATTCCGCGAAGAGCTCCGGGTACTTGCTGACGTCCTCCAGACCCGTTGGTGTCCTGAGGCAAAGAATTTATGATGAGACTTTATTTTGAGACTCGCAGATGAGACCGCGAAATTATCGATTAGAATAGAAATGTCATAAAAATTGAGCTGCGTCTTCTTTTAAGGCGTGAAAATCTCGAAGCTAAGGACGTTAAAGATATATTCGGAGATGTAATTATAAAACAAAATGTGTAATTATATTTTATCGGGATTCACGTTGCTAACATTAAGTTGGAAGAAATAAAGAATTTTTCAATATTTTTATTGAGTCTATGAGTTTTACAGACAAACTTTTGATACGTCTACTTTAATGTTTGAAAATAGCATTACATTCTTTTTAATCTAATAAATTAATCAAATGTGAAAAAGTCATAGGAAACGAAATTTTGTTGCTGTGGTGAAATGACAGCTGGCAACTTGTCAACATTTAAGCCCAAAATTGCCGACAAAGCTATACCTTTGTCGGCAACTTTGTCGCTGTCGCTATCGCTATCGCTATCGCCTATCGTGCAAGGGACTTTAGAGTCGCATCCGATGGAGCCGCGAACAGGGACGAAAATGATTTCGTCTCTCTTCATCCCCGCGAAAATATTGTTTTAAAACACTGCGCTCTCGCGCTGCGATAAATTTTCGTCGCCGTGCGCGCCATAAAAGTCGATATGGAAATAACGTCCGTCCCGTGGAGCGCCAGCTTGTGAACGTACGGTGCGCACCAAGGCCACAATTTACATGAATATTTCCGCTCGATAAGATAGGGCTTTAATGAAGCAAAAAGCATCGGGGGTTTAAATTAGAAAACTGCTTGAAACTTTTATGGGTCCACCTATAAAAGGACTGCGCGTATTACCGCGGTAATTTTACGACACGTGCGATTCTTCTATCTATTGCACCGCGACTTGGTGAATTATATTTCCGTCCGCTTGAATTATTCAGTGTGTATAGGTACGACCTTAACGCGATCGCATTATAAAAAGCTCTCGTCTATTATGCATGCAAGCGGCGCGAATTGAAAAAGTAAATTAATATGTGCGTGCGCGAGATTAATGATGCAGCTTTTATTACGCTATTCTCCGGAGAGAGTGTCTCTTTGTCGAGAGAGGAGTAAGCGTCACCCAGAGTAAGCTCTTTCATGAAAGGCGTTGGAAATAATAATGCTAAACCACATCACTCATGTTTATTATTGATTAAATATTATTTATTCAAATTCTTCCCCGTATTATATATATATATATATATATATATATATATCTCGGACATATTTCTCTCCCGTGAACAAATGTTTAGTTTGAATTATTTTGCGAAACGCGGCCGGGTTATCTCTTCGCGTTTCCCCGATACGAGAGTAATGCTTTCAACCGTTGTGTTATGCTTCCGCTGTCCTTCAACCGTACAAAGCAATTATTTGCAGACTATCGCAGCTGTAAAAATTGGACGTACATACGTTCCGCGCGTCAGGCGGAAGGGGCAGAGGTAAATTCGTGGCGGAGGAAGGTCACAAAGTACAATAATGAGCTAGTCGGGAAGCAGTCACGGATAAATTACGCGAGTTACTTCGGGCGGTTTATCCTTCATTACTTTAATTACCAGTACGCCGGGTGACTGCGGCGAACTTACTTTACTGTGCTGAGAGAGGCACGCCGAGAAAGCGGGTCCGCCTTCCTACCTTATGCGATTCTCGCTTATAAGCCGAGGGTGAAAATGCGCTACGAGACCAAAATTCACTTGACCCGATTTAACGCTATCACGGAGAATAATATACTCTGCGGAAAAATATTTTTTAAAATCACAAAAAAGGAAGTTACGGGTTTTTATTTTAACAAAGAGAGCCATTATCTCGAAGCTCAAAAATGTCCGATTTCCTATCTTTCTCGGGGCATCTTGTACATCCGAAAATCATTAAGGATTGTCGAGATTATTTTGCGAATTGTCTGAATTACAATTGCATCAGAGAGTCATCAATTTAAATTTCATATTCTTAGCAAAGACATGATCATATCTTCTCGAACCTCGAATTCGCGATTCGAGAGTATCGCTCGTCTGCGTTTATATATTTATTAAAGCAATCATGTTCGGGTAGCACCGACTCTCGTCCTTCGTCTACAGTTCCGTTAATTTATCTCCGGAATCGTTATGCGAACGAGCGCAATCGATATCTCTCCCGTGCCACGAAGATATAATACATTGAATCGCCTAGCGTTACTGACGGCGAGCGTGGACGGGCCGATAAAAGGGGTTAGACTGAATTTCGACATTCTCATTACGGGCGTTATAACGAGAGCTCGTAGAAGACCCAACAACAGTGCGCGGGGGTTGGAAAGCAGGGGGATGAGCTGTCGAAAGCTGCTCGGCTGACAATGTCGGTCCAACAAGAGCGGTTAGAGACTTATTCATGGCGCGTCGTGTCCCCGGCTGAAACTGGCAGTTATGCAACTGTATATTGTACGCATCGGCCGACCGCATCCAGAGGGTCGTTATTCCAATTTCGGAAATTTCCAAATCGAGTATGTCCATCATCATGCACTGACTGTAAACGCGAGATGATCGCACGCGATCCGAGAACAATGCGCTTATGAACGCCAATAATAATATTCAATTTTGATTTAGGATGTTGATGGCCTTTTGGAAATAATTGTAGGCGCGAGATACGATTTCGATAATATTT
This sequence comes from Temnothorax americanus, assembly GCF_048541705.1. Taxonomy (NCBI): domain Eukaryota; kingdom Metazoa; phylum Arthropoda; class Insecta; order Hymenoptera; family Formicidae; genus Temnothorax; species Temnothorax americanus. The sequence continues at coordinate 1,578,611 of NW_027509391.1, forward strand.
ATGTAAAAATAGCAATTATTATTTTATTTATTTTCTGGAGCATAAATTTCTTCGAAAATAAAAAGTAATTTTCTAAAAATTTACGAATATTCAGTTTATGCATATATTCGACATGTATATATATGAACTCATTAAGCTGGTACTTTTTAGCATAGTTAATAAAGCTTACTTACAGATTTCCTAGAGCTTCGTGAAGCACATCAGATAAAAAATGTTTTATTTAAAAGTTATTAAAAGTGCGCAAAACTTTTTGCCCAGCACTTTGATTTTTTTCGTCCATGATCGGGAAAACAAATAGACACCGCATGCCCAAAGGGTACAATATTTAATGTAACTGGATCGCGCTATATTTTTACACTGTTGTTTACTAACGGGTAGAATTTTATATACATATAGAATTATATATTATATATAATAAAATTTCGACTATCTCAAGATGATGAAAACTAATGATGATTAAGAAAGTAAGATTATGTACAGTCATAAATTACTCATGTACACTGTACATATAGAGAATGAACCGTATACGTGGAATTTGTTGTGTAACGACAGTTACAAATAAATAGTTGTGCTTCGGGCGATTGTGCACCGATGAAAATATTGACCTGTCGCAAATGCCACGACCGTTCGTCGTGACTCGTGGATGTTAGCCGGTTCCAAAACGTGACGGTCCGAGGATCCGGGGTGCCGCTGTAGAGAGCTGTTGACTGACCGGCATGGTCACAAACGTTGTTCCAATTCGCGAAATTTCCAATCCTGTCCACCGTCTCTTTGTAGAGAGACCGATTGAGACCGAGAGAGCGTGCGACCGCTCCTCTCCGCCGCGCGAATACTTCTCGCCGCGCGCGGCGAGATACCTGGCGGCGAATTTATGCGGGCTAAATCCGTAGTAAAAATGTACGTCCGCGCAACGCGGAGCGCGTAAAAGTACGCCGTCGAACAACGACAACGCGGTTAGCGGGGATCGATTCGCCTTTCTCGGGCGCGGGGCTCGCTTTTTTACTTTTTGCCCGTCTTGCTCGTATCTCGTCTATTTGCCCGTCGGTGCGACCGAATCGAATTCAAAAATGCCGTTTCCGCGGGAAAATACGTTTCGCTCAACCCTAGTGACAGTGATTTATGGACGGGGATGAAAAGCACGAAGCCCGGTGGATCGTTCCGCGAAAGGAACGACACGCGGATTCTCGGTTCCCCCGAGAAAACCCGAGGCAGGAAGTGTCCATCGACGATCGCTTCGTCCTTTTTCGCGATCGTGACTTGAATGTTAAAGGACGATAAGACTTTGGACGTAACATTTACCTTTTGCTATCGCAGGCATAGGATGCTGCACAATTTTATATCTGCAATTCTCTGTGACTTCCAAGTAAACTATTCTTTAGCGACAAATATTTCTATGTATTTTTAATTTTTTATATCAATTGAACATTGCATTGAAATTCCATCAAAATGAATGCCGATCGAAATTAAACAGATAATCAACTCTATTATCTATTTGCATCTAATAATTTGTGAAAAAAGCAGTTAGTTTCTCAATTTAGAAAGGAAATTTATTTGTAATTTGAAAAAAACCTTCTCTCTCAAGTCTCTTTAGAACTTTAGATTTGACACATCATCTTTATCCTAACGATATGTGCGATGCGCTAACTCTTTGATCGTCCATATAAGCGGCTACTCTTGGCTCTTGGATACTGTACTTGGATGCTGTAACCGACCGTTGAAGGCGCCGATATGAATTTTAATCTGGCGTAAAAGCTTATTGGGGCCGGCAGGACTATCGGCAGCCCCACGTCCTGCCAGTTTTAACCTCCTCGCCCCCGTACTTCCTGCGCGTCTCGTCGTCTATCTCCGCGCGTGACCCAGCACTCTCCCTCTTTCCACCTTTAGAAATAATTAAACACATCCTCCAACGCTTTTTCCGACCCATCTCGTACGAATATTCCCGTCGCTTCTCGCTTTCATATATGAGAGCTACCGGATTGTATAACCGATGAGACGGATACTTTCTACGATTAACTGACTAAAATTTTAACAGTTTATTCAAACGAAAACGATGACTTTCTTCCCTCTTGGCTACGCCAGTGTCAGTATTTTTTCTAGATATTAAATGGAAGGCATATGACTGCACTTTGGCTAGAATGCCCAGAACTTTTGCAATAAAAGAGCCTTTGCTTGATTTGAAGTTATTATAATGTTGCGATAATATATTTAACACATATATTATCTTATTATTATAATAATATTGATAATTTGAAGAATGTTTTTTCTAACTCGTTTTGCTTGGTCGAATAAAAATAAAGGCTATTGATGAATGAAGCTTATGAAAAACTGATATCGTTTTTAGAATTCGGATATCATAATAGTCGCAGATTATGGTCGATTCGATTTTCAGGCAACACAGCGTGAGTTTGTCGACCGGGTATTATATATTATTTCGTTATTTGCTTCAATGGAGTTATTTGTAGCCGTGTCGCAATGTGGACATGGTAAAATTCACGAACTGAAACGGCTGACGAAGTGGAAATGCAACGGGCGTAGCAATAAACGCACTGATCGCCGAAGAATAAATAGCGTCGTGCTTTCGGCTTTCATGTATTTCGGACCAATTTCCTACGTGGAGGCAATGAGCCACTAGCCGGCGTTATCCGCGAATCGAGGGTTTCCCTGCGGAACGGTTCCCCCGATTAGCTCGTTGAAATTTTAACCACGCGCTGTCAACCGGTGAGTTAATTTAACGTGCAATTAAGAACGCGGCGTTTCTGTCGTGGATTCAGGCACGACTGTTTCTAATGCAGTTGTCGGTACGGTTTCTGCATGAAATTCGAGGACCGCGTAATTTCCTTTCCGCGGGACAAATTGCTGATTAATTTGGCAAATAGCTGATGTGCAAACTTGCCATTGGCAAACGTGCCTCCTCCTTGAATTGTTTATTGCTACCGTTGATCGTTACTGCGACTACTCTTGTTGAGTTTATAATTATAGGTTGACAAGACTTTTCGAAAGATTTATTTATTTTTTTCACGCTCATGGATATATTCCCGAAGATTTTTAGAACTTGTCGATTTTGAAGATTTTACTCCGGCTTCGAGAAATGCAAATATCGAATTTTTTATATCATTGCAGTTGCACGTGAGAAAATGTTTATTAAAAATTATGAAAATTTATGCAAATTCTGATACGATATGACGGCAAATGGATTTTCCAGAAAAATGTTTTATAGTAATCTATTTCTACTGATATTCGCTTACTGCCAATTAATACGTTGAAATTTCGACCACGAATGTTAGCTGAAACGCTTCACCGTACGATTCGCCGTACGTGATCCCTCTGACACGGAAATAACATCGTTTTATCTCCGAAATTAAATATACTTGCGAGAGAACGGTTTTTGTCAGCAATGAAAGCACGTTATCGAATTTATTTGCCACGAATTCGCCGCGAATTCGTATAAAAGTCCCCCCGGCGGATAAAATGCGCCTCTCCTCCCTAAAAAATTTGATCGATTACTTTTCGCATGCTCGCGAAAGAAGATATTATATACCATCAATATTGTTAGTTTTCAGTTCCAATATACGCTCGTTGCGAAAGGCTTGAAAGAAAGACAATAGTGTATGTATATGTGAATAACAAACTGGTGCTTTTCTCCTTTTTCTCGAGTTTCTGTGAACATCCTTGCTGTTTTAAGCGGCGTTCTCAAACCGAGCGCAAATATGTTGGAAGTTTGGTAGCGGTTTCACATTTTTTTCTAACACGAGTGGCGTAATTTTAAACCTTGAATGTCCGTGGCAGATATTAAAACACCTTTCTTTCGTAACGCGAGAAGCTGGAAACTGGGTGCGGAGGAAACGAGCATTGTTTTCACACATTCCAGTGCGACATCTTTTTCATTCGTATAACGCCATTAAAGTGCATCCTTGTCATTCGCGTCGTTCTTCTCGAAATCGTCGCATTCAGAAATCTCAGACTTTACTTCGCGAAGAAGCTGCGAAATCTTTAAGAATGGGGACGAGAGAACAATCTTTATGCGGATGGTGTAATAAAATAAATGACTGACGCAGCGTCGCGCATTGTGCCGGATACAATGTTTGCGTTATCAATTTTAATTTACGATGATTGGATGTGAAAAAAACCACTTTAATAAAATTTTTATCTGTCCAACGCTCTTACCGCAAATAAAAGTTGAATTTAAATGAAACAATATGGAACGTGTGGATTGTTTTTGCGTTTAAAATTGATAAGTTTTAAACGGTAGTACAATATCAATTGAAGATTTAAAAGCATTGGAAATATTGAACATTTTTGTGCGCTTCTCTCCGACTACAAATTCAATAAAACTTAGTAAACTTAATAAAAATTAGTAAAGTTTAATAGATTTTAGTCTTCAATATGCTTGTTAGTCGAGTGTGATTAATTACGATCATAATTCATCTTCCACATTGTTTTTTTTTATAAATATTCTCATGTGGTAAAAATCCATCAATACCTACTATTGGAAATTTAGTTATATTTATTTATATGTGAAATTTATATGGTTTGTTGATTTTAAATTCGACATCGAGATATATATACTCCTATTTTTATTTTGGAGCCGCGGTAATTGAATACTTCTACGAAAAAACTAGAAATAATGTATAAAACAATTCTGTATATGATTTCCAATCTATCAATAATATAATTCATGATCGGTATGTTCATTTATTAATTTTCGTTGTTCGTTTTGTGGTTTTTCTCTGAGTTTGACTACATTTATGTGAAAAATAAATGGAAGCACGTGTTTGATACTTTTGACAGTTGTATTCGAGACCAGAACACACATAGATTCTTCCTTATCTTTTACATATGTTATTTACCTTATCGGAAATTAGCACCCCAGATTTGACTATTTAGCTTTTAAACTTGAATTTACAATTTTCCTAAAGAAAAAAGAAAAATGAAAATGTGCAGTACGACGTACATAATATCTAGCTACATGTTTATTTTCCCGATTCCTTCTGCATTTGTATTCGATATTGTCGCCCGATGAAAATACAGAAAAACCGTATATCGCGACGACGGTTCGATCAGCGGCGTATCTTTTACGCGCGTCGTTTTTCTTCTTTATCGTTTGGTCTGCAAATCACGCTTCAATGCATCCATACTGTGTTTCAATCTTGTATCATATACACCGGACGCGGCCATCTGTGTTTTTCATGCGGATCCCGGAAACTCAACAACTTTTTAGTTATCCCATTACCCTCAATTTACTCGCGGTTAGAGCTGTTTCTCTCTGTCTCTCCTTCTACCTACTCTCTTTCATTCTCTTTCTTCCTCCTTTTTTTTCTCTTTTTCATGCTCTGTCAATTTTTTTTACTAACGATGAGCTTAATGCTGGGGGCCGCAATTTTAGTAACGCGTCGACCCACAAAGGGTCGACGTTTTTAACAAAAAGGGTTGGTCGATGTGTTCATATGTTTATACCTTCTAGCCGATTCCCACGTCTACTTAGCAGATTCTATATATCGAGTTATCGCGGGCAAAGAAGAGCTCCGCGCGTCGTTTTCCGTGCTGAACAAATCGCATGAAAAGCATAACAAAGGCGCGAATAATAGAACGAAATAATATTGGTCGTTCTTTAACAAACGGTTGAATATCATCCGGTATTTCGCGAGACCAATGTTATGTATGGGGTTCTTTAAAAATGCATTCGTGCGATAGATTCCCTTGTGGAGAATCGATAGGCTTCAAATGATATTCATGAAGTCGCCTCGCACCTAAACGTATATTCCCATCGTATATTATTTACCTTCCGTTTCAATCCTACTCTTGGGTTATAAGCGAGATGTATCGAACCGAGCGTTTTGATGGTCATCCGAAATCGAACCAGTAATCTCCTCTCATAAATTTTGGGGGAAGGGACTTCAACTGTCTCTGAGCACCACAAGTGATCGGTAGCTCTGTACGTATTGATCTATACCCTGTACTACATACAACGGTAACCGAAAACTTCTCTACGCTTGCATGTGCTGGTTCGCAATCAGTTCGGCGGAACTGGTACGCGCTTACGAATTTGCATTGTTTTCGCTCGGCAGGAAAGTCGTATCGACAATAATGCGAAACGAATGCAACCGCATCAGCTTGAAATTAAAGTACTTTTTATTGTCGGAACAACCGGATTTATATCCGCCGATCCTTTTAATCGATCGTGTGCCATTCCATCTGTAACTAATTATGGCATTCGACGAGATATTTCCTCCTGTATATCTGCCGCGTTTGACATACAATTACATTCACGCGCTATTGCGAATATGTCGCACTTACAAATTGATCCCGTCGTATCCAGCCCCGATGCCGACGTGATCCACCCCGGCTATCTTCCGCACGTGATTGATGTGTGCTGTAACATATCACGAAAACTGCATGTATTATACGTAATCGTAGTAATGACCGCTGCGCTTAGCGTACCACGATATACGGAACCCGTATAGCTCATTTGCCATATAACGAGGAAAATTACATTCGCCACCCTAACCGCGGGCTGGCCTGCAAGCTCGGACTGCCTGTGCGAATGCAGTGCGGACGATTTTTCAACAGCGACCAGCGACTAATAACACGGTGAGTTACTACTCTCCGAGAGCCGCAAAGAAAATTACCTACACTTATATTATGTATTATTTCCTCCGTTTCTCCATTGTTGTCCGCCAGCACAACGCATATTTATCTTTTTTTTTGCACACACATTTGACGTATAACGTCGTACGTCCACTGCAGTCGCGTTTGCGTCTCCTGCGACTGCCTAGTTAGTCATAATTGCTAACACCGAGGCTAACACAATACTGTACGATGCGCATAATTAATTCCTACTTTTAATAGAAGAGAATATTGCGCTTGCGAATTGAATAACTTAGAAGTAATCCGTTAACGCTATGCGCGGACTCGTCTTCCTATTTATTACTTGATTTATAAAATCGAAAGAAACGGTAAATTTATTTGCAATTAGCGCGGTCGCGCAAATCGCAAAAAACCAAAAGGAAAAGGTTTGCGGAAGCGTATTAATCTTCCAGTCGAGATAACCGGAAGGCAGACGGATTACGTTCTATTTATTGCCGGCAATCGTATCTGTAAATGCAATTCTCCCATGAATAGGCAAGTTTCGAAGTGTGTCTCTTCTCCCGCGCCGAAGATGGATGAAACCGAACAATAATTTGGACAGGTACAATGAGATCATGAACGTGCGCATAAACAATGAAAATTTGCATATCCGTCAGACGGATGTTATTGTTAACTCGGAAATGGTTACGCACGCGCGCACGGATATAATTTACACCTCGGTAACGTGACACATCACGATATATAATTTACACTCCGCAGCAATGCAAAATCCAAAAGACAATTTCGCGTACTTATCAGAATTATATGAACGAATTTCAATCTTCGGCTAATTGAATAAATCCAATCGCTTGTTGCATCGTGAATTATTACAGGGGATAATATTTATATTTATTATATTTTAACATTTTTTAAGTGATAGGTATTTTGAGTGATGCAAGCGGATTTATTTTATATATTAAATGAATTAATTAAAATATTATTTCTGTATTAATCTTGTATATTTTCAATTTAAACAACCGCAGTTGATTGATACCGATGCAATTAACTTTAGATTGATCTCTGTAAACAACATCGTCGATTATTTTCACGTGAAAACGTAACGCTCGATTTTTTCTCTCTTTAACTTTACTCCGCTTTACTCTTTAACTTTGTGGAATATAATACGCGTTAGCCATCGATTACCGATCGTCGTTAGCTATTTTCTTCTTCGCGACGTATTATTGGCGTCCAAAAATCAACCAAGAAAAGTGCCTGTCTAATGAATGTTAATGCATTTACAAAGCTCAGTGCACATAATGGATAACGGCACGTCAATCACGCAGACACGACATGCATAATCGATCGGCTAAATGACATAATTCATAGCCGATCCAGACTGTAGAATAATGGCGCGCTTCATTGCACCGCAATTTTGTTCGGGCTCGAGTTGCCGCGCGATGCGGAACAACATATCAGAAACGTCACAAATTTCGATTTTCATATTTGCGCCGTGTTGCTCCCGCGTTATCTCCATTATATCGTAAATTATATGTCGGCCGGCTCGGTGCGGTCTTTCAAAATTGATCACGATTCAACGGGGCACGTCGTTGCCAAGCGCGGTTATAGAAAATCACGTTATGGTGAGTAAGGAGATGAGCGGACGGCCTCGCTGATCGAAAATTCTGGCTTTTAACGAGATTTTGCACGTAGGTAATTTGAGAAAAATTCTTTCTGTATTTATATCGAAGGTAGATAATTATTCGTATCGCAGCGCAGTATTGATTGCGAAAGGAAATGAAAAGACAAAAGATGAAAACTATTTGCGTTATAGAGAGTAAAGTGTTTCCGTTAAGGGACGCGAGTGACTTTGTCGCATGACTGCTGCATGTTGCCATAAACGGAGGAGGTTGCATTTGCATTGCATCTCGTGAGTCGTGACGGTTGTGCCATTAGCACGTTGCTGCAGCGAGATCTTTTGATTTGCATGTACGACGTATAAACAGCGCGGTTGACGTTTGTTTGGGTAGAATAACGTGCAAATGTCTCTCGGGATGTAGTGCATTTTAATGCTTCGTGCGCGAAACACGCGCAGAATATACAAAGTCCTATACAAAGTGGGAATGAAGAAACAGCGTTGCGTAAACGACGAGTCGCTATATATATAACGGAACGTATTCCAGTGAGTTGTGTTGTGTGACAAACCCGCGGCGTATATTCTAGCACGAAGAAAATCAATCCTATTGTAATTTAAAATTTATGATTGTTTTGCCAATGGATCAAAAGAGAATACGACGCGTATGTGTGAAGCCTGTTGAATGCAATTTAGAGGCTCGATTGCGAATGCGATGTTGAACGCCGGGGTGCAAAGGGTTTAAACAGCACGCGGATCGAAAATAATTTCCGCAACATCTGTGACATACGTCGGCGAAGACGGATATGCTTTTCGGTCGCGGTTTCATCGACAGAGCTCAAATGGAGAAAATTGCGTTCACGCGGTAAACAAAGAAAGAGTTATTCGGCAAACGTAATGCGGGGAATTGCGAGCTGCGATAGCGCGATTCGCGCTGTTATTATTAACTCGGGGCGATTGTTGCGCGCGTGACGCGGTGGTCACCATGGGATCAGCTTTGTTGGAAAGCGCAGTGGGATAGGGCGAGGGAAAAGGGCGAATGTGTGGCGAAAGCGCGCTCGAATCAATCATCGGCGTAATACTGGCGCCAATGGCCACGGGCAAAGAGAGAGAGAGAGAGAGAGAGAAAGAGAGAGAGAGAGAGAGAGAGAGAGAGAGAGAGAGAGAGAGAGAGAGAGAGAGAGAGAGAGAGAGAGAGAGAGAGAAACGCGTTATAATACTGAAATTATCATTGCGCGCCCGCTATTTAACGCATTTCCCGTTTTACAATTCCCGTTTCAAATAATTTTCTTCCCGCTCTCCCTCGGCGGACATAATTTTCTCCGCGGCTCGGTAACCATCGATGTAAAACAATTAGAGATGCTGCCTGCGGAAGGAAGCGATTATTCAGGCACCCGGCTACGTCCGATTACGCTACGTCCGATGCGCGGCCATCTGGACCAGCAATTATTACTTGTTCTTTCTTTTGTTACACGGTCGCGACGCATTATTCGAGATGCACGTGCTGCAATGACTGATTTTCCATTGTCGCGCGCGATACCGTAAAATTTACAATCGTCGTATCGAGCCAAAATCTTTTATACCGCAAGGCAATATTACTGTACACCGTAATCCGCTTAGTTTTGTAGAAAGCACGTGGAAACACTGGGTAATGGCGACATGGAGATTATCACGATTCTAGGAAAACTACAAATTTTCTGCGGTTCCGAGTCGAGACTGTTTTTGTACGCGAGATCCCGGAGATTAGCGGACGAAAAATGGACAAAATTAAAGAATTTATTATCTCGCGTTTATTATCTACATGAGGATTATGAATTACAGATAACTTTTAATTATTCTACCGCTCCTACAGAGAAGAGAGCGAACGATAACGATTCGCTTTATATAGATCAGAATTCATTTTTGTGTCTACAAAAATTTACATAGTTTGACAATACCGCAAATGGAATTGGTTGCTTCCATGTCACGAACGTTTCGCTTTTTTATCACGTTTGCCCGTAGAAACACTCGCGGTCTTCGCAGGATGCACTTTGAACCGCGGTTTCGCCGCAAAAAGTGTGAACTTTAGATTACGGTTTCGCCCTATACATGATGGCTTCGGTTTCGCGATCGATCTCGTTCGCTGCGGAAAGGTATACAGTTAACTTTATAAAATGCAGCACACTATACCGTATACTAATATTATTGGAAAAGTTATATTAACTTGCAACAAAATTTTATTTGTTCCAGGCTGTCTAAATTAATTATTTTTCTTTCTTCAATTAATATTTAATAATTAATAATTAGTTCGCATTTCAAACAAGAAATATTTTTTATTTCAATTTAATTTCACATAGTGTTTTTCGAAACTACATTCTAGATTAAATCCGATATTTCCATGATTCGTATATATCTAATTGTATCAAGAATATACATAGCTGTTTATATTACCGGCGCGGTATGAAATGTTAATGTCTTCGGAACTTTGAGCCGCTCTATAATAATGCAAATATGATAGCAACCCGTGGGAATTGGCACCTAAACGTGAAAACTTATTTGCTCGCTTCAGCAGAGAAACGCTTCGAATATTCTCTTTGCAACGTCAACGGCGAAAGCCGTTCAGTTGCGGAAGGTACGTCAGTCGAAAAAAGAATGGACTAATTGCACACGATTTTTGTTTCCCTTTCAATTAGTTATCTCGGAACAGAGAAGAATAACGATTATCGTGCTTAAAGGTACAAAAAATGAAAACACGTCGGAGCAATGCTATATCATTGAGAAAGACATTTGCGAAAAACATTTGCCATTTTAATTAATGTCATATTTGTTTCCTACATATTCCGGAAAAAATATAGAAATATAAATACGGGAAATATCTGATTTTATCAAATATTGAATTACGTGTGCATACGTGTTGTTTAAAAAATAGTCACATATTTCGGTAGAGAAATATCGAGCTTTTAAGTCCACACAAACATTTACAGCTGATTGGATTTCATGAAATTTTATTTAATACATTGCGAGGGGCAAACAAACCGATGGTGTAACATCCCTTTTTATCGGTACAGGTTTCACGATCACATAGCTATTAATAATGTAAAAGGAAAAAATATTTATCACAGCTCACCTGCCACATCTTCGAGCGTCGATTTTTCGCCACAGCTGATAAAATGGGGGTAGAAGGATACCATAACTATACCACCGGTCTGCGCCTGTAAATAAAGTATTCATATTCCTTTTATACAATTAGCGTAATGCCTGAATTAGATAAAATATAAAAGAAATTATTTATTTATTTGAAAATTTAGTGTTTATAAACTGTTAAATTTGTAGTGCTAAATTATACTCAATATAAGTCATTTTTAACCATTTCTGTAGATCGCCATTGTTCCTCGTTAATTTAACTAAAACAATGTTAATTTAACTATATATACTAAAGGAGTGTTAAAATAATACTGTTTTATGTTAAAATGATAAATTTTGACACACATGGCAATTAAAAGTAATAAAATGTTATATAATTCAAGGTATTTGGTTTAAATTTCATCCTTTAATATTTAACAGCGTATAATAATTACGAGGCAATTTATTCGGTGCTAGGTCATCGCGTAATATATGCTTTGAATTAATGCGTAACACGTGCTCGTTATCTTTCACTGCTTCGTCGTCGACGAGCTTACCAAAAGTCGCAACGCGTGGTCAGGCACATTTCGCGAGGAATTGCAAAGAGCGTGAGCGCTGCTGTGACTGAAAATCACCGGTGCCCTCGACGTCGTCATGGCGGCCAGCATCGTGGGCACCGAGACATGAGAGAGGTCCACCATCATCCCAAGTCGATTCATCTCCAGCACGACACTCTGCAAAGTTTCACAGTGCAACGTTAAATGCGGATACTCGCTCTCACGATAATGGCATCGAGGCACCGCGGATTAAAATACTTTGGAGAATCTCGGACTTCGCGTTAACGTCGAAAAACATTCCGCACTTATTCTTGCGATAAACCGACTAATCCGGATTACATGGACTCGCAGAGATTCACCGGGATTCGCTCGAGGGCAATATAATGTACATATTATTACATAACTCCTCTTATAAATTACTTTTTTCGCAAATTTATGATTATGGTCCTGATAAATGTTTTGGACGAGCCATTCGGAAGAGAGAGAAAGAGAGTACTTCTTGTTTATTGTTGCTGTTTCTTTAAAATTAAAGATAGAACGAACTGAGAGTTTGTTATGTATCTGTCGAGTTGCTTTTCGAATTAAATTTCGTGTTAGTAGTGGAACAGAAGGACTGGTTTATAGTACGTGCACGTTAGGTCAGTGACACTTATTGCGCGAGTCGGATTGAGCTTCAGAACGAATTATTTCTGGAGCTGCAACCTTCTCGAGAAGAATGCCAATGCGAGGGGCAGTGGCCCGTAAAATAAATCGAAAGAAGTCGGATTTCTTATGGCTGCATACGCCGATCAATATGCTTAAGAGATAACAATCGTATCTAAGATTTATGCATATGTTGCAACTCGTATTACTCGCAGAACATAACGTGATATTCCATACAACTATTTGATAAAGCTAACAAAACAGCTTCGGTGAAATAAAATTTTTACTATCTTTGTTATAGAAAAAAAAAAAATTAAGATCTTACAGTATCTGGAGCGATTTTATGTTAAAATTAGAAAACGCATAATTATAGTAAAATTATTATACATGAAATATTAACGCTTGATAAGAGATAAGGTCAAAAATCATGTTTTTCAAATGCATATTGCGTATTGTTAACAATAATATCTACAGTCTCGTAAAACTAGCGATGAAAAATGAAACTCTCTGAATTCTTTGGCACGGAAGAGTCATCCTTGTTAGGAGCCAAGTTGTCGCACGAATTCCGATTTCTTTCCTGCGCGGTGAACGTTATCTCCGTTAAACGAGAATGCTTTGTTAAACTGGCAACGTGATAAACTGAACGTCTTAGGATTCCTTCTCAGCTTTCTTATTCCCCACGGCTTTGCCATAGTTGTGCCTCTGCTTTTTTTTTCTCTCAAGTCGTGACGGATTCTTAGCGTGACTTTCGTCTCGTTTTCATTGTGGATGCTTCAGGCACAAGGGAAGCTGTACGAGAGGATTCTCGAGGTGACGGATAAATAGAGAAAACTCTCACGTGTGTGTAAATCTTGTAACAGATTGAGTGACGTGTAAATGGAGAATTAATGTTGGGGGGGGAAACATGTAGATTTTTAAATATCAGAAATCTATTAATCAAATTTTTGCATAATAAACCTTTGCTTTTTTTTTAATTACGATGTACTTCTTCTTATAACAAACTTATTTTTCGAAAAAACTATAAAATGCATTTTTAATAAGACTACAATAAAGTCAGAGGGAACTCGAGAAAATCATGTTGCATAAAATCGTGGAAAGAGAAGAGTGCTATTGAGATTGGCCACGTGCGAGTGACACGAGATAGGATAGTGTTTTGTTGGTTTTGTTGGCTAGCAGCCTTGATGAAAAGGGGAGAAAGAGATCAGAGAGATGCGTAAGCCTGGCTCAAGCGATTCTTTTCCATTATTCAAGCAATTTATTTTCTGAAGCGGCATTCCGCGTATTCGCGACCTATTCCGACTTTTCGCTTTAGTTACCTTCCCTTTGCCTGGAAACGGTAAATTTTAATAAAAATAGCGGATTAATGAAAGAAGAAACAATCGCGATTGATTATTTAGAGTTCTGTTTCTACTTATAGGTACTTCGATCAAGGAGATGCATTATTTTATAAATTTTATTGTATCGATTTTATAGTAAAGAGTATCCTTTTATTCTCGCGGACGAATATATTTACAAGCCATTTAGACGTCGTGAGATGAAATAGCGAGTAATCATTGGCAAAATACATTTGTACATGAATATTTGATTGATGAAGATTAGTAGGGGTTTCTTTTATAGGATACATTATTACTCTAATCTATGAACTCACTACCAGCACACTTATAGTGAATTTATATCTTTCGGAGGATGGGCGATATATATATTTTTTTGGTTATTGGAAGAATCCACCCTCGAGAGGATCTCCGGAGTGTGTTAAGGTGGCGCAATGGTGGTACGACCTATCGGCCGACAGGATGACGAATAAGCTTCATTCTCCCATGAGTCCTTTTGAAAGGTATCCACTCGTATCATAGATACGTTCTTTCATTCATTGCTCCCTCAGGTATTTTTCGGAGCGAAAACCGAGGAAGGGGTCGGGGACCCCTTTATTTATTCTCTTTTCACCCCTGCGTCTAATCTTTTTCCTAGTCGCGATTTTTGACTCCGAGACGAAGCTAATTCACCGCAATCGTACAGTTTTGGTATTCATCATTCTTGACAAATCAAAATCGATTTCCTCAATGTATTATATTATTCACTAGAAATGGTGATAGAATATTTTACATGGAATATCGATTATTACCATCCCAATTTCATTGGAATTTTATTTTACGAACTGGCGTTATACTTAAACATCACGCGTATAATAGAGAAATTTTTCGGTCTTTCAATAATACTAGATAGAGACAGAAAGAGATATTTTCCAGTTTAAATAAATATTCCTTTACAAAGGAAATTTTTATATAAATAAATAATGCACTTTATCAAAATTACAGTAAATAAAATTAAATTTGATATTTTAATTTTTATTTAGCGAAATAATTTAAAAATTTTTTATTCTTAATAAAGTTTTTTTACAGAATTTTTATTAAAATTATTATATTAATATTTTTTATTGTTGCATATTAGAACTATTAGAATGACTGTATAACATAAAACTTTATTTAGTTTCTCTCATATAAATTATAAGATTTTTATAATAAAGGATTTTAAATAAATCTCTTTTATTGAAACTTTTAAGATAAAAATTCTAGCCGAATTTCTGTAAATAATAGAAATTAGGCAGTTTTGATACTTTTGCTTATATATAAATCTTTTTTATAATAATGAATTTTTTTAAAACTTTTGGATGCTATAATTCTAACAAGAAAAAATTCTACAATAGCCTATTATTCGATTTGTGTTATCTACAATAATTTTCCTAATAATAAATAAAACATATACAATGAATTATATAAAACTTCTGTAAAATAATGTTGACTTATTTATCAAACATTTTGTTTATCGATATTATTGAGACGCGTTGTCGATTTTACAAGGTTCCCTTCGCGAATACGTGGCGGCATTCAAAATTGTATTCTCCGAAATTATACTGGTTTCAATCCCTGCAATTCTAAAGACGCTTTCCGGAAATGCATTTTCCGCTCGATCGAAACGAACTGGCTAAATCCCGGACAAGATTTGGTCTCCTCGCTCGTTTCACGGAGACAGAGGATCAGTGAATGACGTTTCGCTTTGGTTGCATGGGAAATTGCGCGATTCAGAATGTCGAAAGTTTTTCCGATGAGTGACCCGGCGAATCGGTGCCGAGAGCAAGTGGAATGGAAAACACGCGGACCTTCCTTGGCCTCGCGGATATATGCGGCGAGAACGCGAGAAACTTTGATTGATTCAAGTTGGCGACGACGACGGCGGCGGCGGGACGGGACGGCTGGTCATCCCGTGTTCTTTCTCAGAGGGTGAAACTTACCCTCTGCGACATCCGCGCTTTGCCGTCGCCCACGACCGCCGTTATCGTCCAACTTCAGTTTGCGAAACTGTCGGCATCCTGGCGACTATTTAGACGCCAACTTCTAGAACAAGCACGCAGCTGGCCTCAAAAGGGCGGCCGGTCAACCCATATAACGGAAACTTATCGGCCAGCTGTACTGCCATATTGCTACTTCGCTGGACATCCGTGTCGCTCTTCTGGCGTTCGGTTGCGATGAATTAATTCAGAAACTGCCACGAGAGCTGTCGCAGCTTTTCTTCGAATTCAATTCGCGAAAATTTGATCCGCGACGTTCTGCATAAGTCGACATGTACGAGCCGCCATATTGGCCGTAAGTTTCATATACTTAGTTTCCGTTTTACGGAATAATCGCGAGTTGCACTGTCGTGTTATTGTGCAATAGTGAATGTAGTTGTGAAAATGCGGGTGAAAAACTAAGTAATATAATATTCTTGTTATCTATATATATTTCTCAAGTCTACAATAAATCATCTTATTCTTGATTTGAAGAAAACTAATAACGTGTTATTTCCAAAACTTCCGATAATATTTCAATACAGCATTGCAGCTACATTGAGAGTACCAACGTTCACGTTATTGCTACGTTAAAACGGATTAAGTCTTATCTGTATATCCCGAGCGCGAGAGTGAAAATCGATTTTGGTAACAGCTCACTAAAGTTTGTCGATGGTTAAGAACCGAACGCGCGCGCGGTCGGGGATAAGGGACAAGGGGGTAAAAAGCAAGAAAGTTAATAAAGGGCCGGTGTTTGAAAGTTCAGCGGCGCCTACGAGATAGTCCGCGGATCCCGGGAATTAAGATCGGAGTGGACCGAGAGGAAACGATAATGCAGTTTTAAAGAGCCCCCGATATAGCCCGCGTACATGCTAAAGCGCGCGAACTTTATGAAATTAAGGGAATGGGAAGCTGCAATATTGATAACGTCGCGAAGTCGACCGTGGTAAGTAGTTAATGCCCGTCCGGCGCGGGGACACGGGGGGGGGGAGTGGGGACACGATGCGAGACAAGTACCTCGACGGGGCGATTAATGCCCTTATGTCGAAGCTTCTGAGAAATGATCTCGCGAAAGAAATATCGACTATTCCTCACACGTATAACCCATTTTTCTCGATTCTTATTCTTTTTTCGCGAAATATTAACCTATTGTCCTCGGAAGTCTGGGATAGTGCGGCATAATAAATCACCCACCTGCAGTTTGTTCACTTTCTTTCCTCTTTCTCTCTCTTTTTCTGTTTCTCTCTTTCTCTCTTTTTTCTTCTCTTCCTTCTTCCTTTTTTGCTGAAGTTTTTTATCTTGTTTATTACAATCCCATTCGATTCCATCGGGACTCCGCAAAGTGATTAATCATCGAAGAAGTAAAGTTGCATCTTAACAGCAACGTACATACATCGAAGTGGAATCTCATGTATCCATTCAATGTAATACTCAAGTGCGTAACATAAGGAGACGTCGTGCATTATTTAACATTATTCCGCACATTATTTAAAAAAGCGCTCAAGAGCATTCGGGCCGTCGAGAGTGAGTGACACACGAAAAAGAGTTGCGCGCGTCCTACTTTTGACGCAGGCCCGTGTGATCCTCCTATGGGCTTGCTCCTTTCCCGTGATTTTAGTCCGCGCTTTCGGTAGGTAAGGGCTTTGCCGAAGCAATTAAGCGAGAGCATCGGGGTGTGACTGAGTGTGCTTTTAGCGCCGGTGTAGCAACGATCCGTAGATATCGGCCACTTTTGGCGTGCGCATGCACGCGAGATGCGAATCGGATTCGACGGATCGCTCTAGAACGTGGGCGCGTGTAAGTGCACGTCAGGATCCACACACGTCGCGTCGATACAAAGGGTCACGTAGAAGGTTGGAAAACGTAGCTTCGGGATACATTGTAACAGGGAAAGAGATACCTCCGCGATACGTAGCCCACCGAGCGAAGCTATCTTCCGCCCGTGTACGTGGCGTATCATGGAAGCGCGATACTTATCCTCTATCTATTTTCTTTCGATATCGCTGCTGTGGATGGCTGATTAAATCGCTTCACTTTGGAGACGACACAACCCGAAAACTAAAAAGCATCGTGAATGCTGATCATTCTCTGAGATATTACGAAGAAGTCGCGGTATTAAGTTTATCCGATTATGTGAAATTTAAATAGAATAAAACATTGGGTTGAAGAGATAGGAAATTAATGTAATATAAAAAAAGTTGAAGCGGATTATTTAATTTCGCTTTCAATTCGATATTTCTCCCAGTTTCCAATAACCTCAGTCTTTATTGGCTTTTTTTTCTACCGTCATTTTACAACGAGAGATCTTTGTTTTATACACGATTTCCAATTCTCAGCCAATAAAGAAAAAATAAATTTTTTTTTCGGTAATTATGACATTTTAAATCGTTTTTGCGACAGATCCATTTACGTACAGATAAAATACGACAAATACGACTATATGCAATCATATGCAACGGGGTCGGGAAGGGCTTTATAACGGACTCGTTTCGATTTGATCAGACCCGTCGTCGGATTTTTCATGCTTCGCCAGTTAATTTTCCATACTATGAGCGCGTAAAGTGAGATGCAATTCAACACGTCGGCGATATTGGCCTCGTTTTTTGCTTGATTGAGCATTTGCGTAGTTTTCAATTTTCGGCATTTCTTCATCACAAAATGCAAGCCGTGAAAATGTTCTAATCAATAAAGGCGCACGGTTTCATGTTTAACATCTTATTTAGTTTTAAAGTTTCATTTCTCTACATCCTTTTGACGCATATTTGAAACGTTTTCCTTCACCGCTCGCAGTCGTAAATAATCATTCTTTCGAGGGCATCGCTGTTAAAAGTAAAAACGTGTGAAGGAATACGCGCGAGAATGCGCTATTCGAAAAGGTCGTAGAGATACGCGAGGATATTAATCGAATATGCCAGAAAATAATTAAATAAACTGCTGCAAATGAAATATTGTCTCTGCTGGCTCGCTGTACTTATTCAAGGAAATCCATTTTACGCGACGTTGAATCTGACGCTTTTCCGTAGCGAGACGAGTGTTTCCTCGGAGAGATCATTCCGGATAATAATTACAGAAAAGGATTTTGTAAATCGCAACGCTCTATTAAATGTCCGAAGATATTTGCGTATATTTTCAACGTCTCCCTTTTCTCGTATAAAGGCACAGCCCTTCTACTTTATTTTTCTTAACGGCTCGACACTTGCTTACGTATTTCTTCATATACTATTGCGCAACGTGAGTCGTGGTAGCCGCGTTTTCTTTTTACGAAAGTTTTCCCACTAGAACGATCCCCAGTCCTGGTCGAGGGGAATGGACTGGAAGAGAGCGGGATGAAACGGTCTAGGTATCGGATTCTGTTACTTTTCTCAGCGGTTTTCCATACACACGGCTGCTTCATTGCTCACTTAGACGAGCAATATCTTTTCAAATATCTTTGAATCGAGTATTAAGGGGTACAGTTATTATATATAATAAAGGAATTTCATTTTAAGACAATTAAGACATCGCACAAAGGATAAATGTGCACAAAAGAGAGATGGAGCGACGGTAACTAGTAATAAGGGCGTGTTATATATAGGCTTCTGTGTCCATAACGCGAGAGTTAAGTAGCGATTTGAAAGTAATATTGGAAAAGTTTAATGTATACATCAAAGAGATTGGAGGGACGTTCTTTAAAAGGAAGAGTGTCTATGTTCTTTTATGGCGTTAAAGTAAGGAGATTCGACGGCTTTCTTTTTTAGACTCCAGTTCTGAAGTATCGCCGGGAATTTTCAGCGAGTGCTTGAAAACCTGTTTATTGCTCAGGTGTAGGTGAGAAATGATGCGGATATCGGTCCGAGGCATAAAAGAAAAGCGAGGGATCATATATAAAGCCCCTACCGCAAAAAAAAAGACGGGTCTTGCCATGCAATATAGGCGGCAACGGGGCGGAAAAGGAGTATATTCTTTCTAGATTGTTACGCGAGAGCAAAAGATACATGTGTCGAAATTTATTCGACGAACATTACGTATAAAAACGGACATACCAAAATTAGTATTTATTGCGTTTTATATATTTTTTAAGCAAATATTAAAAATTGTCGATTAAATGACTAAAACGAATGGAAGATATATGTATATTAGATATATATCAGATCAACTTGAGTAAATTGTGCGTTAATCATACGTATATGAAGAAAAATGATTAAAATTATGATCGTTCCGAGGAATGCTTTTTATACATATTTTCTTCTCTGGGATATAAATAAAGTTTCCTATAAATATGCCGTATACCGTGCGCTTTATATTGTTGCGAAATGACTGTTCTTCGCGTCATAAAAAGTTACATTTGAATTATTCCGCTAGATTTCCAAATGGAAACTCTCTGGAAAACATTCTACTTCATCCATCCATCTTGATCGCGAGCTTTTTTACGGTCGAGTGGATTCTCCGTGCTTTCTGTAATCCGTGACTCGAAGCGGGAAACGCCCGATTTCTTTTCTACTGGCGCGCAGAACGTCAGCTTATTTACTCGAAATTGTGTCGATACGATAGATAAGACAGATGCGACGTAAATGGGTCGTGCGGGAGGAAGAGAAAGAGAGGCAATATAGGAGGACCGGCAAAATCTGTCGTAGTCTTGCAGATAATGCGCATCACTTCTCACGGTTTTAGTAGCGTGTCGGCTGGTTCACGGTACGTGAAGATTTATAATGTCCCGACTTTCGGTTCAACGGAGGCACAGTTAGCCAGCGTGCAGCTAGGTCGATCCCTTTTTCGTCGTCAAGAAGCGGAAAGAGCACTGCGGAAGAAACTGGGAAAGAGGTCGACGAATTCTCAAGTACCTGAATATTCAAAAAGCCCTAAATATTCGCGAATGCTTCGCGAATATCTGTCGGATGTAATTTAATATATGCTGTTAAGACGTAAGAAGACGTAGAAGAAATTTTTCTGCATTATTTATTTATAATAATGGCTTGTAGTTAAAAAATTGTCACTGGAAATAACATGCTGGGCATCCCACGCTAGTTATGAGCAGGGACATGAGAAAAGAATGATTTGAAGAGGAGGACATTCGATTTTCGTCGATGATATAAATGAAAACGTTTATGTGATTTCGAGGCTCAAGCGGTGAGACGGTTCGGTATGCGAAGGAAACATCATTTACACCGTCGAACACGACGACGGCAGTTTCATCGACAAATTCAGTAGATTAAATCGCGCCAGTTTGATTGTTCCAAACAGACACGTCGACTCGAAACTGTCCCAGATGACGGAATATCGGGAACAGTTAAGCCGGCCAACCAACCGAATTGATTGCGTCGAATGTTGCTGAGTTGGAGAGGGGCCCTCGACCATCCTGGGCACCGAATAGTATCGGTGTCGAGTTCGCCCCTTGACAGAGACCGTCTACATCCAGTGCATGGAAGTTTTGAACGTTTGCTTGACCAGATGTTTCAACACACTCGAATCGATATAAGGTTTAGTTTAATGCCGGTTATCAATGTCCCGGAACGAACCCAATCTGGATCGTTTGCGACGACGGGCTGACACCGCGTGAACTTTCGTATATAAATAAACTGTCGCAAATGTGTAAGTTTCAACGATCCATCCAAGTTCTAAAGATCGATTGATTAATCCCGAGGCATGCGTCGTTGACGTTTAAATTCTGACGCAAGAGAAAATTTTGATTCAGTTTGAAATATTAAACTATCAAACGCTATTTACGTTAAGATAAAATACGATAAAAACTTTCGTCGATTTTTTTGAACTAATTGGAAAAATAATTTTGTCATTTATCTAATTGCTGGAAGATAATAAGATGGTACGGAACTTTTTTCCTGTTTATGCTCGCCGTCGATATAATCGAGACCTCGCTATTTGGCTGCGGTCCCAACGCTCATTTCGCGAGTTCCTATTAAACTTCCTCCTTTCTCCGTTCTACAAGCATCGGAACGGCCAGCCCCATTCTACGCGGCGGAGCTGCAATTTCAAAAATAAGATAACTGCGATCGGCGGAGTCATTATCGGAACGCAGTTTACCGGCTCGATCGGAATCCTTTATTCCGCCGATTGTCTACTGGGACCCGGCCCGTGAAATGCGCGGCGCGTACGATTATTGTGCGAATCGTCTCTGAAGGTATAGCTCGGCATCGCCGTTTCCCCCAGCACAATAGATACATGCCGTGCAACGCGATTACCATGTTACATGATTTCACTGCTGATGCTGCGAGGGCAAACACCCGGCAGAAGTGGTTGTCTGATTTAAGCTCGGTGTATGCGCGTGGATCATGTTGAAGGAGAACGTCTCTCTGAGGGTGCTCGCCGAGATCTCCTTCGGAGGAAATGGAAACACGCCGAGAGGGCTCTTTAGATCTTAATCGGCGTCGCGTTAAAGCCGGTCCGATATCGTGAAAGGGGTCACAAGGCGGAGACGCGAATGGAGAATGAAAGGTAAAGGGGAAAGGTGAAGAAGATGGGACGCGGGAGAATCACCGGTTAGCCGTGTGAAGAGAGACTCCGTAAAAGTGAAATACTACCGCGGACGCCCAGCAATCTCGGGAGCTTGGTGACAATTTTTTATCTTTACGAGCACGGCGCAGCCGTTGTTCCTATTGCATAAGTGGAAACAAGAAGAATTATGCAGTTACGTAAATTATGGCTGTGCCACGGAAATGGCTTCTGCCGGTCTCGCTACTCTCGTGGTGTCACCGCTCGTAAAAAGTGATGGTGTAAGAAAAAGATGAAAGACAGAAAGAAAGCGAGCAGAGTACAGAATCGCGAGAAACAAGGAAACGAGAATAAGATAAACTACGGATTAGATCATGTGGAGAGATCCGGAACAATTCCGTGGAATGAGAAATATATGTTATAAAAAATATCAAGCATTACAAATTTTGGCCTTTCGCAATAAAAATCTATGTAGCCTTTATTTAAATTTGATATTGCGTTGCATAGGTACCTTCGCTAATAGTTTTAGAGAAGTGTCCGCTCTCAAATGGCTTAAAATGAATTGTTTTGACAATATTTCTTTCGCTAAAACTAATTCGGCGTTATATCCAAAAATCTATTAGAAAAACTGAGTGCGTGTAGAAAATTGAGCTAATGCAATTATTTTTGCAGTTCGGAATTCACGAAGTATGAGAGCACGATATTAAAAATTCGACCTGTCAATAACAGGAATTTCAACTCTGGCTTTTCGCACGCGTACACGTTGCGAATGAAAAACGGTGGAAAGTCCGTGGCCCATTGAATTGGGAACGCAACGAAATGTATACGTGCGTGTCGTTAAATCTGCAAAATAAAATGTTTGCACCACCATATACGCGTCCATACAGAAAAAATATTTATTTTGGGACAAATATAACGTTGACAAAAATCAAGATGTAGTTCACACTGAAGAGAATGCGAAGATTGTAAATTGATTTTCTTAACGCACTGTTCGTTTCATTTCGGAGCTTCCATTTCGCGATTTGGCTTTTTGTGCCTCGCAGTAGATTCGGCAATAAGGATTTATGAAGTCCTTCCGTGAAATTTCGCAGTATTTCAAAAACTGTTACCCTTAAGGGAAACGAGAAGGGCCTAAGACGATGGAGGGTTGAAGTAGAGGAGGCTCAAGTGTGGCGTGGACGAGGGATACGAGGTGAAACAAGAGAGTTTGCGAACGTAAATATAGCTAACGTGTCAGAAGCAGGCCGAATCGGTCGAATGGCGCACGAATCTGTCCGGTCAATTGCAATCGATACTTGGAGAATCGAAGTCAGCTCGGGCTAAGCAGAGAATCGTGTATTGGCGCGAGCAAGAATTTTCGTCTCAAAATTCCTCCATCTCGTTGATGTCGCGTCGATATTGGACGCGGAACGTGAGTTACGACGTTATATTGTTTGTTGGTGATGCTACAAAATAGTTTAGAGATATTATTGGATTTGAAGCGTTACAAAATTATATATAGGTGTATGTATCTCCAGGTCACTTCAAGTAATCGTTATCACTGTTGTTTAAGATTTGACAATGATAAGAATATATATAGTTCATATTTGCTTATAAGTCGATGCGAAAGTTAATTGCAAACTTTGAATTGCAAATATCTCGAAAATAAAGGAGACGTCGTGTGACGGCCGTTTGCATATTTTCTTCAAGAATGCCGCGAATACAACTCAGCCAAAACTCGTCCGAACAGCGCTGGCCGCAGCCGTGATCTTCCTTTTTAGTCGCAAAATAAGTAATCCAAAAAGTCGTAGTTAAATGAAATTTTATGAAAAAGTTCGCGCAAAAATTTAATATAACCTTTTTTCTAAAAATATATCTACAATTTTATACATTTTTCTTAGCGAAAAAGTGGAGGTTTCTTCTAATTAATTTTCCTTGTTTTAATTAAAAACCTTTTTCTATAGAGAAGTCTTTTCGTTGACGTCTATAATATTGCGTCAACAAATATCAATGTATTTTGCATTTAGTCACGGAGCATTTAGTCAAAGTTTCGCATTTCTCGTTTTTTTCCTGAAAAAAAATTCGCTATCGAAATGCGTTCTACACTATACAGTTTGGCGCACGGTTCTACTCCGTTCTACGTTATCCCCACCGCCGTTAAAACGCGTTGTACTCGTCTTGTTTTACTGGCGAAAGCGAGAACTACCGACAACGACGATGACGACGACGACAACGACGAGTCGCGTTAACTCGCCTATACGAATATGCGAGCGATGTAAATTCCGCACGTCGACGGAAGTGCTCCGTTTCAGTTGCAGTTGCGTGCCTCCCCCCTTCCCTATTCCTCTGCGCCGCGAAAATACGCTGCGGCTCTCGACGAACGTCTGGGAAGCACGTCGTTGGTGTTTTCCCGAATGGACGAAAGTGGCTTTGGCCGTTAGAAGTGGCGGGCTTTTTAGGAACAAAGGGGGATTCGTCACGGTTAACGTTTCCTTTCACTCGCATTAATAATTGTAAACTCGAGCTGCAAACCGCGAGAAAAAAGTTACACGCAATTCTACTTTAACCCTTTTAATGGGGCGTTATAATTCACTTGAGTGCCCAGACAATGTCATGGTAATTTTGTGGTATATTTGTAAGAGATTCCAGGAAACTATTCAATTTTGCAATATTATGATACCTGCAGAAGTTCAAGATATTTCGATTTGTAAAAAAATAACGGATATATTTTTTTAAATAATTTATTTGTGCATCGAAATGGTCTCTGAGCGATCAAGGAAGTTTTGGCGCACGAAACCGATTTTCATAGCGATACAATCGGACTAATGCAATTGAACTTTTCCGCGGAAGTTCGGGTAAATCCAAGATTCCGTAAAATCGCACCGACTTGAAGATTTTCTATGAATTTTTAATCGTGCACGTCCGCGGTACCGCCTACCAGAATCCGGGATTTTCCACCTTACGTTCCGCACGTGGAATAAGATGCGAATCTACAGAATACCGTTAAAGTACCATGAGAACGTGACACGAAATGCTCATTGCAAAGGAGTCAACCAAAGAGTATGTGTGTTACGTAATCGCAACATCTGTCACGGTTAGCAATCCCGTTTGTTTTCGTTTCCGACAATTTGGACTAAATGCAATCTATGCTGCATAGCGTGTTGCAAATCTAAAAGGCAAATGGAAAAAATATATATATCTTGGTATATACCTTTTTTGGTATGTCACACTTGCACAGTAATCTCTTTATCCCTATCTACTTTAGATTTAATAGATCGATCTTCTAGTTACATCACAGTTTCAGCCATTATAAAACAAAAATCATCATGCAGATCTTAAGCGAGATTTTACTTACGCCTTGATGCGCGTTTGTATCGAGTTAGACGCGATGAAGACACGATAAATCTCTCTTTGTCCCAAAAGGATAAGGGTCGGTGCACCGTCGCGCTCTTTCCATTGAATATTTGAGCAATTTCTACGTCCGCGGTTGGTTTACACTTGTACCACATCCCTAAAGTCATTCGCATGCGTCTTCGGCCGTCGAAAAACGCCCTTGGGATCGTCTGCGACTTTCTCTCCGTCTCTCTTTCTCTCCTGCTTTATTCTATTTCCTGCTCCTGACCATTTGCCGCGCATTGAAGAACGACGGATGATATCCGTCAGTACGGATGAATAAACGCGCAATGGGAAAAACTGGCGTTACTTTACACATAAAATATGAATGAGATAGCAAGTGCATCTTCTCGCGGGAAGAACTTGAGAAAATTCCTTCGCCGCTGTTTGCAACGAGTGACGCGTATTTTATCTCCGTAGACATGCCGTAGACGTATGCCGTGAATTAAAGCAGTAAGTTTAATTTTAAACAATTAAAGCAGTTAATTCTGCTTCGTAGAAAATATGAAAAAGTGTACTGTTTGAATACGAAGCTCGACAATAGATTTATATATGAAATATATGCGCAAAGTTTTTGAAGTTAATCAGAAATGAAAGAAAGATCTCGAACAAACGTTACGATTTGATTAAACATTGTTCTTAACGTAGTCCTATCGATAATGGAACAAGATCTTGGGTAGTTCCCCACGCTCACCGCGATAAAGTTCTTAGAGGTTTGTTTGAGCGTGCAACTAACAGCTCGAAGCATCACCGTGGTGCAAATTCAATTCCTCCTTGATCGGCAAGGACTTAACCATTCCACTGTCGCAAACACAATCAAAATTTCTGTTACGGAACATCTACCGGTGATTAAGACTACGTAGAAATCGATTAATTGGAAACCAGCGTGAAAGTACTTCGAGCGAGTTAAATATGGATATTGAATTAATTACGGATATAAAAATATAAAAACGATTCGAGAAACTTATAGCGCGCTTTCTTCGCTCGTTCTATCGCGAGAGAGCCCATAATGCCAATTTACCAGTGAATTCAGTTCGCTTTTCGATAATCGAAATAAATTCAATGAGCCACTCGGAAACAACGTTAATGGCACAAATGGAACTGGATCAATTACGGCAATTTCGTAACTTGGAAATAGCTGAGGAAAGTTTATTGTTGCTGTTTCCTATAAGCTCATCCAAATCGATGAAGACTGTCGAGTGACATCCCTGTTGCTCAGACTATTCCCTAGCGTGAAGTTTCGCAACGACCCTTCTACGTGACACTTTCGCGAGAAAGTTAAAGTTTGACAAGCGGAAGATATATCCTTGAAAGGTGAGAGGCGGCATTGCTCTTAAGTGATTGCCTAGGAATGGCGTCATCGTTTACGAATGGACTGGTAGCGCGAAGTTAACCCTCAAACTAACACGGGATATTATATTACCCACTCGCGCAATTAGTCGTCAAAGTTACCACTGTTTTAATCACCGTTCGATTTTCTCGAGAGAGCGTATTTCGCTGCTTGTGAAAATGCAGAATTCTCGTAAAATATTGGGTGTACAACTTAATTCGGTCCGCTTTTTTGCTTGAAAAACGCATTTATTGTAAAAGAACGGTACGTACGGTTTTATTCAAAGTATTGTTTATTGCTAGCCACTACTTTTTCCCATCTTTCTGGCAGTATATGGATACCGCGTCGGAAGAACGCTTCATCCTTTGAGGCTTCCACAAATCGACCCAATTTTTGATATCCTCATATGATGTGAAGTGCTGCTCAGACAGGCTGTGCGCCATCGATCGAAAAAAATGGTAATCAGAGGGAGCAATGTCTGGTGAATACAGCGAGTGGGGTAGGACTTCCCATTTCAACGTTTCCATATGTTCTGACGGGCTTTGCGACATGGGGTCGAGCATTGTCATGCTGCAAAATCACTTTATCGTGTCTATCGTTGTTGAAATGGCTTGTTGAGTCACTCCCAATGATCCTGCCAATTCTTCTTGCGTTTGACACGAGTCTTGATCAAGTAATGCCTTCAATTCTGCATCTTCGAAAACCTTCTCTCTTCCACCGCCATGCCGGTCTTCGACGTCAAAATCATCGTTCTTGAAGCGTTGAAACCACTCTCGGCACGTTCTTTCACTAATTGCGGCCTCACCATACGTATTTGAGAGCATTCGATGAGCCTCAGCCACAGATTTCTTCATATTGAAGCAGAAAATTAAAACCTCCCGCGAAAGACGAGAATTTTGGCTCGTAAGCTGACATTTTCAATCGAGAATAACTTTATGATGCAGACACAAATCGACTAATATTTCGATGGCGTTATGTTTACAAATGCCTAAGCTTATTGTATGACGTCTACGATCTGTTTATTTCGACCACCAATTACTGCTACCCAATATTTTCTCCGGTGTATCTTGTAAAGCGTTTTAATAAACTCGAGTTATTCAAAATATATATCTCTCGCAAAATATCCCTCAGCCTTTATGAAGAGAAGGATATAATGCTCTTAAAGTTCTCGGCAATGAAATTTACATATTAAAAGTTAAGTAGCTACTCTAACAGTAATGGACAGAGCCGGCGTATCAGGGAGTTGAAGTAAATTCGGAAACGACCACTAATCCGTTGGACTAACCGTCCTTCGTCATGTGAGCGAACAATGGTGCCGTAGAACTTCGAAACATGCTCCATCCATTTTAGTATAGTTTTCAGAGGATCAGCTCGATCGGGTAGATTGGTCGAAATCGAGTTTTCCAAAATTTAGTGCTTGTTTTACAGACACTTTTAAAGTGTCGAAACGTTGAAGACAGTTACATCGAATAATCACTTGCTCATTACATGGAATATGTGACAGGAATATATAATGATTCTATTAAGAGTATAATGTCGAACTACTGACGGTTTCTGTCTAATGTTCCATTAGTGAACAGTAATATTCGGAGTATAAAATACGACACCAATACACATCGCATTAACATTAATTTTATTATTCTTGCGACCGAGATATGCGGTGCAACGAGAAAATGGTCATAATATTCGATGCTATTACTGCGTTATATAACGTATGCTTTTCTTGTGCATACGCACAGCTCTCCCGCGAAATCGCCGCAGCAATAAATCCGATATCACAGTTCCCGATGGATCTCCGATTGAACCGAAAACATTTCGGTTCCACTTTGGTGAAACCATTTTTCGTTTAAATTCTCATTGAAATCCGTATATTTATGGACGACACGTCGATACAAGCGGCGCGGAGCACACCAGATTTACGATTAAACTCTCAGTTGAATATGGCTGACGCGGTCAAAATCGGTCATTCTGTCGCAACGAGCAGAGAGCGGACAGAAAGTGCGTTTTAATTCTGTTTGACACCATAATCGAACTTTACAGCTGTTAATCCGGAAAATTTCGAGAGATTTGTTTCGAAAAGGAACGCAATCAAATCGTATTGCATTTCAATATGCGAACACCTATATGTTGTTTTTTTTTTCTAATTTCATTTTACGTATGGCTGCGTCATAAATAATAGCAAGCGGGATTGATAGCACTGGTTGCAATCTTTTTTTTACATCGCGTGTATGACGAAGAGAGATGCATGACATTTTTGCAAAAATCATTTTATAGAATGTGATAGATTTAAAGAGGAACGTATAGTGAAATTGTGCTCGATATGCCATAATCGGAATATGCATTTGCGGTTTCCGCAAATTCTTCACAACTTTGCGAAGAATTCAGAAGGAATGGAATATTACGAATATTATCATATGAATAACAGTACATTATTATCTTTCATGCAATATATTCTTGTTCGATATTGATTTTCACGTTTTCACAAATATGAGAATTTGCACCGCAATGTATATTGAAGTAGCTAACATATGAGCTTGCATGTTTTTCTTACTCACCTTGCCGAAATTCGAGAGACCACCGATTTGAGGCACTTGACCGGGTTCGTCCGCCGTGCTGCAGTCTGCCCTAACGAACCAACAGGTCAGTAACTCAGTAGCTACAATCGTGAATGTTATTGCGATAGAATTTCCTCTAATCATAGATTTCCACGCCCCCGTAATACTAACGATAATACGGCAATAGAATCAGTTACAGGACAGTAGCTCGAGGCGAGCCACAATGGCTGGTTCGCAATCATATACCGCAACTAATTCATTTCTATTTCAAATAATGATCTCGGGAATATTCTGGTACGCGACTTCATTAAGTTTACATTACACAGTGGTGTTTATTGGACCCGATATATGCTTTTGCGAAGTAAATCTAAGTTTAGTTCTCATTACCGCGATACCTTCAGCTTCCAATTTTATACAAAAGACAAAATAGAGAAAATTTTATGTAGACAGATCGCGGGCTACTAGATCAAAATTTAACACGCTATCTATCTTCGGATACTTTAAAACTGAATAGACTAATATTGTAAGAGAGTAATTCATAGTTTTATAAAAACTTCATTGTCTTTCGGCTTTATTAGATATAAAAATCGACCATATATCAATCCGCAAATTTTGCGGTTCTATTTTGAAATACATAATTATAAACATCTCTTTCTGGACCATCGATAAGCTCGACAGTGTATTTTCCTGCAGCGTGATATATTGATAATTGGACCTTGTCACGTAACGCGCAAGTAAATTACGTCCCGTTGAATTGGATGGCTTTTATGCGAAAGAAAGCGACCGGTTTTCGTGTCAACGTAAAGAATAGTTATTTGTGCAACAAGTGCTGTAACTTGCCTTCGGCTCGTGCGTCAACTCCGCACCCGTGAATTTTCATCTTCACGCACGGCTTACATACCCTATTTTATGTTGCAAGTGCGTGGGCACGCTACGCGTGCGTGATAGACCACTTTCCATGCACGTGTTACATAAATAAGTTTCTCTAATGCTTTCTTTAGAAGTCATTTTCCTCGATATACATATCTTTTAGTCCACATATCACATAACCGCCATTCAAATTCTCCCGGGGCACACAACTAATCGCGATAACAACCGTCGTCGGGGAGGCGAAGGGGAGTTAAATATCTTATGTAGATGGGATTATGCGCGATGTACGACGCGCTTTAGGCGTCAGCTCGAGGACTCGAGGTAATACCACGCTGACAATCGTGCGCATTAGCGCCGTATCCTCTTAAGCCGTCGCGAATAGAGCAATGATGCGGTGGCAATAATGGTAGCGATAATCGATAACCGAGCCATAATCGGCCGTCGCGTTACTATCCTCGAACTCGACTATCGAGATCGGCTACACAAGTTCTAGCCGCATCGGCGGATTTAATTGCGAACGACGACGGCGACGGCGACGGCGACGGCGACGGACACGCGCCATTAAATCTCGCGGCTTTCCCTCTCGTTCGCTTCGAGTGGCCAATCGAAGCTGTACACGGTTCCGTCGTTGGACATTCCCGCCGTACCGAACTTAATCGCGCGGGACTCAACGATCGGGCACCTGTCGCGCGCGCAAACGCGATTTCGCGGATTTATGGTCGCGCGCCTGGAGAGGCGCGACAGCAACAATGGGTCCGCCGCATTTTTGTTCGACCGTGCGTCGTAATCGCCCTATCTATCGTAAAATACCGGGTGTTCGACGGACGCGTGTAATATTGTTACAATATATATTAATCCGCGCGGGATTTACCATGTTACACGCGAGATTTAATTGCAAAGCAACGGATGAGCAAAGCAGCGACGCGTGAAATATAACTGCAGTCATCGCATACCCGATCGCCGCGGAAATAAATCGCGCCCGGCAATGCCCGGCAACGCTTCTATTGTTTGATGATTTTTATCGACGCGGCGCTTTGCGTGTATTTTCATTAACGTGAAGGTATCCTTAAACCGGGTTAAATATACTCGTGAAATAAGCTGAGCACGTTGATTGCCGTCTTGCGTGTCTCTTAAGTTATTACATCGCGTAATAAAGAAGGTATTACTCGAAATAGCCTAAAATTCTCTTTTATTCTTATAGTTATACGAAAATGCTGAGGAAACTTTTAAAACGTGATATTTTACGTAACCGTATCTCTTGTTTAAATTACCCCCCAGGTAATTTCAAATATAACGAGTGTGTAATGAACATGTTGCCTAATTGAGTGAGACGAAAACGCGTGAATTTAATCTGGATGTAATCAGTAAATAACAGTATTAAATTGCAGGGAAAGTCATATAGAAATTTCAAAATATTGCTATCGCACTAATTAACCAGAAATTTCTGTCGAGTCGGTCTTGATAAAAAATTTTTATTGAGAAACTTTATGAGGTGGCGAAAAGAAAGTTCGGAAGAAAAACATAAATCCATTCCAGCTATAAACGCCGATAATGCGATCAAATTTATCTATATAATAGAGCAGCGATTCTTCATCGCGACGTCGTAAAACAGAACGCGACGCTATAAAATCGGAAGCCGAAACCGGGAGAGACAGATCGATCGGAGCTCATTCCACTTTGTAAGAGAATGGCGCGTCGAAATTCGCGATACTCCCGCGATACATCAGTTCGTTCGAAAAGCTTCGCGTTCGTCTTGCAGCTGTAGAGAGACGTCTCGTAAAAGTTCACTGCCGCTCGCGAATGCGTCCATTGTTTGTCGCACGGCAATATTTCGACACTGTTTGCCGCGGCACCAGCTGAGCCGCACGATCTTCACGTAATCCCACATCCCCGCTCGACATTATTCTCCCTATCCGCGAAACGAAACAGTTCGACGTGCGGGAAAAGACTTGAACTTTACCGAGGACTGGGATAATATTTTATAATTAAATTTTAAGAAGGGTCGAAGTTACTTTTTTCTCCTAAAATATTGAACATTTATCTTCCTTTTTACTAAATCTTATATCATTTTTTATGTAGACACACATTTAAATGCTGGATAAAGTTTTGGCCATTAATATAATAGAAGCAATAGAACGAAATAATAATTGAATATTTTTGTGAATGAATTAATAATGATATCGTAGGTTCTCGTGTTTTCTGAGAAATAAGGATTTCGAAATTTTTTTCTACAATGAGATTGATTTAAATGTCATATTGTTAGATCGCTTGGTTGATTTTATAAAAATTAAAATTTAACGAAATAGCCGAAATATTTTTTGGAGTATAAAGAGTTAGATGCTCTACAAAATCGAACAACCTGTATAACTGAGCCTTCGACACTGCAATTACCGTTTTTTTTGCAATGCGGCCGTGGCTTTGAAAGGCCACGGTAATACCGTAAAACTATGCTGTGAATTTTGCGGATTACTGCCCAAACGCACAGCGCGGTAACGTTATGCCGTTGATCTCTTACGGTCCGCGCGCGAACTATTATATAGGAACTTTAATCCGTTTACGTTAAACGTTTTACTGCTCGCGTTCAAAGCGATAGCTTTTAATGCACGGGAAATGAATGAAACTGTACGGCTCGAAATTACCACCGTCGGCCATGTGCTTTGCTCTGGGCAACGCGGATGATAGGTCCTGTCTGCAAAGGCACCGGCGATTGCATCTGCCGCAATAACCGGCGTTACTGCGCGGCTTTAAGGCCCATTTTCCCTAGCCGGACGATAAAATTCCACACTGTAATCGCTATTTACGCATCAACGCAGATCGGGTGATACGTTTTTATTTTAGTTTTTATCCCGACCGCGATGGAGCGGGAAAAACTTTGCGCTGCGCGCAAGTTGCATTTTCATCGACGACTCTTTTTCGTTCGCTAGATACATGCTCCTGATATCTTGTAACGCTCTAACGATGAATCCTTACAAAGATATTTGTGAAAAATGGAATATATTTGAGCTTCGATAGATCGGTTTTAGCATTGGAAAGTTGCCATGCGGTAGCGAGCAATCTTTCGCCTTAATCAGATTGCTTTTAGTGCTTTTGGCGCTTTGATTTGAATAAAACGGGTTTGAGTTTGACTTGGAGCTTGAGTTTATGTACATATAAGTCTAAGGAAGTTTAACGAAATTGTAGCTTGCACGATACGAGTGTAACGGGACGCCGGTCGTTCGTGTAACGCGTTTTGCTTTCGCCTCTCCATTGCGCATCGTTTTAGAACCTAATCGCCGACACTCTTATTTCTGCGCTGGCACACTCACCAAGGCGTGTTGCACGTGTGCGTGAGGGTGAGATACCTGGCGCCCAGTTCGTACAGCATCCTCAGGACCGCCAGACTCGCTCCGACAGCGTGGCCCCCCTCGACCCCTATTAGGCTCGCTAATCTAGCCTCTTTGTGCGCCCTCTCGATACCTGAAATCATGTATTATAACTTACTTCGCGCTATCCCTTCCCTCCTGTCGCCGTTATTCACTAGTAATAGCGAGAATCTGGAGCTGAGTCTCGTCATCATTACGGACCCTTGTTCTGACAGGATAGATTTGTATCACGTGATCCTGATAACTCGGAGGTGGATGTTTCGGACGTGTGTCTCAGGCAGATAAACCCCGCATACGATGCACTTTTAACCCTCGCGACCGTTTAGCATTACAAAAGAGCGGAAAGAAGTTCTTTTACGTTTCGTCTAAAATCGTGCATCGTCCATTAACTTTTCTCGGCGGAATAATCTTATTCTTGCGAGCTTTTGCACGTAACGCGAATGACATATGTGAATCTAATATAACGGTTGGAACGTCGTTACGAAGTTCCGGCCGTGCTTTCGATAAGTAATATCGATGGTAAGTGGATCTGCGAAGTTTGCAAATTCTCTTTGCACAACATCGGAAAACAACGACGAAGTCGCGCCGAAACGCGCGCTCCCGATGGACGTATGTATATATACCTACGTTTCGGAATTGTGTCCGGGACGAAAGTGCCACCAAAGAAAAATTCTTTAGTTAAACGTAATATTTTTTCGCAACTTTCATGTTCTCCTTTTATTTTGCGCAATTCGAGCGTGAACGTTGCGAGTGTAAAATTCAATTACGTGCACAATGTGCGATGCACGTGGATCATGATTAAGCGAGCTTATCCGACGTTTCCGCGATCGTCAGATTAATTAAATCTTTCAAATTGTCCGTGATTATCGGGAATGTCTCATCGCGACGATCGTTAATTACAAAGTGTAAATAAAAGTTAATTAACCCGGTGACTGGTGTACGACGCCCCAAAGCTCGAAATCCAAGCCGATCGAAGAAAAGCTCGGCTTACGGAGCCGGAGCTCTTAATCAGTCGGTAATCGGGCGTTTTGTCAGCGTTCCGCGAATTCGATCTGCGACATTTAATCGCTTAATCGAATTCGACGGCGCGGCGCGAGATCTGGTCGGCGGTATCGGGAAATTCAATTTCGCGGTCTGCGTTTTGCGGATTTGATTAAAATACCCTATTGGATACGCGTTGGGGGTCCGCGAAGTATCTCGCTGTCAATACGTTTGCGTAAAATTGCATAGATACGCGCGAATATATATTTATAACGCTTTTCCTTCCCCCCCATGCGAATTCTTACTGGCCGCCTGCGATACTTCGATGTCGGCTTATGGTGGCTTACGGACGAGTCCGATAAAAGGGGAAAAAAGTGCGCGGTGTAATTTATCATCCAATTACAAAGAATTCACGGCAGCTAGGTGGAAGTAATACACTTGACGCCGCGCGACGGTGGATTATCGCGCTTATAAAAATATCGTTCCGCAGCGAGGTAATATTACAAAAGAGGTAACCGGAATACATAATAACGACCTGTGTTGCATCGTTACGATGTGTACCGGTGTATATTTTTAATACGTTCAACGTGCTTACGCTCTCGCGTGCCGGCCGAACGATCGATAATTGAAGAGCTCATGCAGATAGAGCTTTTGCATAGGACAAAAAGTTTT
Source organism: Temnothorax americanus (assembly GCF_048541705.1). NCBI lineage: Eukaryota > Metazoa > Arthropoda > Insecta > Hymenoptera > Formicidae > Temnothorax > Temnothorax americanus. Next base: position 1,613,999 of record NW_027509391.1, read on the forward strand.
CGCAAATAAATTCAATTTTACGATTTCACGACACGCCAGTTTTAGGTTAAAGTCGTTTGTAAAGCTTAAAATTATTATTCTATTTTAAATTTAAAAAAGAACATACAAAATATATTTGCTTAAATTACAAAAGCACGAATTGTTCTTTCAAGATTAAATTGTTCTACATCTTTTTTTCATGCAAGCGACTCACAGCGCTGGCATTGACGAATTATAATTTTGTTCGTACTCGCAAAAGTTTGTGAAACGAAAGTTCGTAAGTAGGAGAGTGCCTGTACTACAATTTGCATACTTTTTAAATGTATAATCCTGTTTTAGGAAGACAGATCGCGGAAGCCATCTTTCAATACGAAAACTTCTGACGTGTCTGTTCAAGATCGCTTTAGCGCCGACTCTTTCGACCCTCGCAACGAGTCCCTTTCCTACCGGGTCCTACCCCGACTTGTAAACGGCAAAAAGCTTAACGATGCACTTCTTCCGACCGCATTTTCGCATTTCCTGAAATAAATTGCGTGCGTCATAGCGAAAACGTCATTTGTCGCGGCTTTAATTTTTCCCGTTGACGTGGCCGGCGATTACGTTGTATTACGGCTTCTCTAATGGACGAACGGACGAAAAAGGAGTGACGCGAATAAAACGCGTGCTGTCGATGGTCCCCTGATTTAGTGCGTCCCACGATTTATACTTTTGCACCCGCCCGCACGTAACGCTGATACATTTGAACCTGCGAGCGTATCGGTTCGGGTGTCCCTGCACGTACATATGCACGTATATATTCTGCACGAAGTGCATGCGAATGTATGTACGTGCCCGCGCACGTATATACCAAGACCAGCGTTTCGACATTATCGGAGGAGCTACGCGGCGCGGCGGGGCTCCCATGGTTTCAGGAACATTCTTCCATTCCTCGTGGAATTTCTCATCTTCCGCGTTCTAGCGGCGCCCTTTCTTCCATCTGGCAGATTGCTTCCCCAAAGTGCTATATTTTGTACTTTCTCGCTCGCGAACTCTCCTCGCGCGACCCGCTTTTCCCAGCCGGGAGAGATAACGCGCTACCGTGTGTAACGTGCATGAAATTTGCATATATTTTTGAAAAAACGGACACGCGGTTTGCTTTACGGTGACATACGATCGTTTATCTTTCTATCAACACTCGCATAACGCACTGCCAGTAAAGCGGAGGTAATGCCTCGAAAAATATGAATCGAGAATAGATTGCGTGCGGCGAAGTAGGTACGTGATTCTCTCTTTGCGGAAACGCAAATGCAGCTCCGAAAATTAAACGCGACTTCCTTTTTCCCGTCGAGACAGATACACGAAGTCATAGGCGGTACGTGCAAAATTGTTTTCCTCCAGAAACGTCATTCCTCGAGGTAGATTCGACACTCAAAAATATCGGACGAAAATGCAGACCAACGTCGCAGAATTACGGCGAGCGTCTGTATATTCTTTTTCTCTGAGATACCGTGGCCTTTTTTAATCAGCAGCGAAAAAATTCGCGACGCGAAGAATACGTGGACGAGCTGTCGGTTCCGGTACAATCAGCTGTCCGTATGTATGAACGTACATATGCGTATTTTGTGTTCATTTACATATATGGATACGACGCGGCGCGGCGACGTGCAGTCGTCGACACTCGGGGTTATCGAACGGAGCACGTCGGTCGGCAGCGCCGGACCGACATTTTTCCAATCCAGTCGGAATTTACCATCCGGCGCATCTTCCTCGCGTGTTCTATCATCTTCCCATCGGATTTGCGTTACGCTTAGACAGCGCGCATTGTGACAGCGGGACGGCGAAATCCAGCAGCAAATATTTGCTCACCAAATATAGGAAATTTTCTAGGAATTCGTCTGACGTGTACACATCCTCGCAAAATAAGACGCATTAAAAATAACAAAGAGAGAGAGAGAGAGAGGGAAAAGGATAGAGGAATAGTATCGAAAGCAACGGAACGTTAAGAGAGAAACAATAGCAACCTGTAGTGGCGAAAAGCTATGGAAGGAATTTTATGTTATTTATTAAAAAACGAGAAAAAAAACACGACATATTCCATTAGAGTTCAGGAATCTGTCTGGAATTTTCTATATTCCAGATAATCCCGAATCTATATTTAGCAAAATGGGCTTCAATCTTCTTCGCTTTAAACTTCTTCGAATAACTTTATCAGAGATTTCGTTGAATAAATATCGTAAAAATTTAATATAACGCGATACGTCAATATCGCTTAAGTTCGTGTCTGGTTGAAATATTCATTTCATTGCCCAGGGGCTGTAATTTCTATTCATATATAATGCTTGCGGAGAAACAGAAGCGTAATGACTATTTCCCGTAATATCAAACTCTCTCTGTAACGCGAATCCGTCTTTTCTTAGAAATGCATATGATAATCGATAAAGCAATGCTATTTACCAGAAATAATGTTCTTTTTCTTGTTCTTTTTTATGATGTCGCAGATTCATCATGCTGTATTGGACTTTTTCTGTTATTTCTTTCATTAATTCACCAATTTTTGTATGAAAAAGGATCTACGAAATCTCGACATGAATAATGTTTGTTATATCGAAACATTACGATTATTACAGTTATAAGAATAAATGTAACGGTAAATATCTTTAAAGCAATTTCTATTTTGATAAATAATGTATATGGAGCTATTGCTAAATTATCCCAAAAGTGAGACAATTCATACGGTATGTGTGAAATCTTTAAAATAAAAATGTGTCTGAACCACATCCTAATCTTTTAATTTTTTTCTGTATAGCTCTTTGACTTTTATTGAAATCTCAGTGAACTAATATTTGTTTAATTTTTTTTGCAAAAGAGAGAAGCCAATATTACTATCAAAAATTCAAATCTTTTAAAAAACAAATGGAAAACGTTAAAACGATTTGTTGTTGCGATGCGGCAGTAACGAATATGGAACAAAGTGGCATACAATTTTCATCGTGTAAATGAAATTTTCGAAAAGCGTCAAAATATTATGTTACATTTTTACCAATACGAGTGTAAGTGTATTGGATCATCATCAGATTTTTTATGGAATCAGTAAATTTGTTCAGTGCTGCGTGAGAGACTCTCATTCTTTGTGTGGGAATTTCGCTTTTAAAAATAGAGGAGAACTGATGCGAGAAAAACGTTTCTCCCGGATCGATCTTATTACACTCTCGTTTTTTTTCCAATTCTTTAGTGTAACATCGCCTGGAAAACTCAACTGTTCGACGGATCATCCTGAAATGGATTCGACGAGGTCGAAAGATGCTTCTTACGTTGAAAAAGCGATTTCTCGTTTTCCCGGACAGCGCTTCTTTCTCGCAGTCTAAAGTGCATTCTAAATTTTTGAGTGAAAGAATCTGCTGCGAAAAGATGATGGGAGGATGTGAGAACGAAGCGCGGAATGGAAAATGACGATTTCTCGCTTGCCTCCAAGTGTCACGGGATCTCGAACATGTCGAAGCGGGAAATAGATAACACGATTCGACAATGAAAATTTAATGCTGTAGCGATTCGCTGGCTCCAGACGCCGGGAACGCGGCAAACACGTGCTGCAGACGACACATTTCCGAGGACGACATTTTCCAGTTATGTTTTTATTTTCGCGAATATCCATCAACATGCGAAACATGCGAGACACGGAGATTACAGGAAAGGGTCGGTGCAGAATGCGGATAACGGCCGGGGGAAAAAATTTCATAGGATGGATCTAAAAATCTGTTTGCACGAACGAGGGGAGTTATACCGTGGACTTTGTCTCTGTAACTTTAAACATTAGCCGGGTCGGTAGGGGAGGTATAGGGGAGTAGATTGATATAGCGAGCAATTATGCAAGATTGATCCAACGCCGCGTAACACATTAATCTCCGGGCGAAACTCGGATTATCAAGTAATATGGCCGGCATTAAAGGGTTAAGTGGAATATTCGTTGTAATTCGAGGTGGATAAATTTTCTGTCGACTGAAAAATAGCGAGGATTTTAAATTGATGGCTTTCGAAAGTTCTCCCGCGGACCGTCGCCCACATATTTTTGTGAGCGGTGAAGTGCCGACCCCGAGCGAACTCAATCGAAAGTGTTCAAAGTATCGAGCGAAGCTGAGGTCGAATCTAACTGGCCGTACGCCAAATGTATCGCGAGGCGAATCTTCATTCTCGCGGTGTATTTTAACGTTCCTAATGTTTTATGTATTATTCTTAATTTTACCGTCGCATTCGCGAGCTCGTAAATGAGTGGTTAAAAGTTACGAACCTTCCGCTGTGGTAACGAGAACCATACTGTCCGAATGCTTGTTGACCAATCGTCGAATGAGATCAATCTGTTCCAGGGCCAGCTGCACCGAGTCGAGATGCTGCGACGAGCAGGGCACGTACGCGGACCAGAACTGCAACAGTAAAATGGCGAAATACGTAAGTTAAATCTTAAATCGCACTTATCAATTTATTGCTTAATCCGTAAACACATTGAGCGGCGCTCCTAATTTTTTAATATTTAATACGCGAAAATTGTATAATACACTAATATTTTATTCTAATTTATATACAACGAGTATACAAATTCAAAATTGATTATTATTTCATTATTTCAAAAACATGGAAATTTTGCATCGACGAACTTTATAGAATTTATTATGTTAATGGATATATTTTATAACGATACTATAATGTAAAGTAGGCTGTTCTTATGCTAAAGCTAAAATCGATAAAAATGTCGCGATTTATTGCAAAGGATTATCTTTATTCAATATTGGCTCGTGGGCTTACTCGCGTTTAAAACACGATAGCATTAATCGCATTCGTATTCTAATTATACGAGATATTTTCTGACACATATAATGCTCCGCTTTAATCCAACATCTGATAACGCTAGAAATAATTAAATACGTATTACGTACAGTCTACAAACGCGGGGGTTATTTGCATTTTAAATTATAGTCTGATATCGACGACGATCATAAATAACGAAAACTTTAAGAGTCCTTTTGCAATGCAATGTTTAAAACAAGAATGTAACGGCTCGGTTTGGTATAATTTGAATTCTCTGAATGTGCTGTCTCTTAAGGTTACGCTCCATGCACGATATGTACTTGGCGTTGCAAAAATAATAATGCGATTTTAAAAAGGCACGCGATGCAAAGATCGCGATTTCTGTTTTCTCCCGTCACGCGAGATCGTCGTTGTACGGCGATACAATTAGTTTCTCCTACTCGTTACGACATCCGTTTGACATTAGGGAATTTATGCGCATATTTTAGACGTTTATCATTTGTAGTTAAACAACCCGGTGATTAGATTTCTTTCCTTGCCTTTCGTGCTTCGCTATGTCCGTACACATATTTTTCTCGAAGAAAACGAGAAAACGCGATTAAGCGAAGTTAATAAATTCTTATCAAGAGATCGCTGGCTGATGTCCCGTCAGACGACACCGTCGGAACTTGGAAATGAGAAACATTAAGTTCTTGCGCCCGGTCGGAACCGAGGCCGAGGTGTCTTACTTTGCCGCGAATTTTCCGCATTATGCACAAGTGCGCGCATCGCGCGTCGTCGGCGGGAAGTTTTATTTAACAACGCGGACGAAATTTATGTCCGAAGCGTGAGGTTACCGTCGCGGTGCCGTAAATCAACGTACACGAGAAGGCGCGAGAGCTCTTCCGGTTTTTCTTCGTGCTCATCCCCCGGTCCCGCTTCGATGTCTGCCGCCGACAGAAATTACACTCTCGCGAGTCGCAACGCCCGCTAATAGTGACGGGTTTTAATCGCGCGCGATGCCAGCGGTCGTAATTACATTCGAGACGCCTGTGTTTTGAATACTTCCGCGACTTTCTTCCGCGACACGGCTAATTGCGACGAGTAAATAATTCAACGACAGCGGAAAGTTCAGTCTACGCGCTCGCTTAGTTTAATGTCGGTGCGCCAAACAGAAACGGGAGCGAGACGGGAGCTTCTAACTCTAACTTCTAATTGCCTTCATATACATATAGCTAAATAACTACTTAAAGGATAAAGGATTTTACTTTATATACCCCAAGGGGCCTTAAAGGGCGTTTTGAAGGGACGTACCCAACCCTAACCTCCAATTCATCCACTACCTTACTGTTTCCTTTTTTGGACCAACGGCTTAACGTCTCTTCCGAAAGACGGAGCCCAGTTTTCTCCGCATCTTGCACGGAAGGGCGCGGTTTTTCGGAAAAAAACTTTTCCATGTTACATGGCTCTAGTGGACTCGAACCTGGTTCCTCAGATTACGAGTCTGGCGCTCTACCACTTGACCACACCGCCGCCCTAGCTAAATAACTACTTGCGGCGCTTTAATCGAAAAAGAAAAGACTTGGAATTCTCAATGGTGTCTATTTGAGCATTATTCTTGGAGTTGTTTAGTAATGGACAAAATATTAATTGATATTAATGGCTGATATTATAATTTTCTTACTCTTTTATATGGGACAGAAGATATGTTCATATACAAACGGACACCGTTCCGTTCCGGATTCGCAGTCGCGTTATCAGCAATCTCAATTTTAAACGCGAAATCTTAATTTCAAACGTCGCGGTGGGAGAAACGTGATTTTACAAGACTATAAGAACAGAGCTAATCTTGCATCGGAGAAAATGCAGGGATATTAAGCGAAATATTACTGACATCTGTATTAGCGCACAATCACCTTTCATCTTCCATTCTTTGGACCACTGTAAGGAAGCGGTTACCGCAGCAATTTAGGTCAGACGTTCGCAGAACATGTGCGCGCGTGTGTACGTATGTATACGTTTCTCTTCCGCACCTCCAGTTCAGCCTCGCACAAGAACGAGCAGTAGTCACGGCGAGCTTTAGGTCAGACGTTCGTAAAAATACTCTTCTCTCGGTGTATAGAACATATGTCGCGTCTGCGATTCCACTTAAAGGCGAACTGTAAGGGCCGTCTCTCTTATATGTACGTTTTAGCAATTTTGTGGCTGTATACGATGCGAGTTGGCTATTAAGACGGCCGTTTTAACTTACTCCGGGCAGACCACTTCGCGAAGGACCGCGCATGAAAGTCGATTTAAAAAATTGCTTTCTTTTTCATCGCGTTACTTTAATTCTCACATTTGGCGTCGTATAAATTTTAAACGTGTCGTGTTATGCCGTTACAGAAATTTAATACTGTATAAGTGATTATTTGGTTAGTGATTAATTACTTATTTTAAATATTAAAAGCACAGTTTTTAATACTCAAAATAAGTAACTAATCACTAGCCAAATAATCACTTACAGTAATAAATTTCTGTAAGGGTGGTGCCGCTTACTTCCATTTCTCAAAGTATTATAACATGATTGTACATCATTCTTATTCCATAAGTTTTTAAATGATTATTGTAGAACTTTAATTACCATTTAAAATTCTATAAATGCTAAAAAATCTCGAAAGCTTTTTGAGCAATTTAATGGTTTTTATATCAAATATGTCGGAATTGTTAAAAATTTTTGAAATTTGAAAGTTATGAATAATAAAAACTTCGATAAACGGTAAAAATTATATCAACATCTGAGTAAAAAATACCATTTACTATAAATGTGATTAATTACTGTTGTGATTAAATTATATAAACCATAACTTTATTCAAATCTGATATTATATTGCACATTCTTATCATCTTTCAAAAACATAAACTATAAAACAGTACAATTTCTCACACATGTCTAATATGTTTTAAAATTCTTAAAAATTTCAAAATGTCTAAAAATTTTCAGACTTTTAAAGCTACAAGCTTTCAAAATCTTTATAAGAATTTCTGGTTTAAAATAATATTAGAAATAATACAAAACTTTTATCATGTATAAATAATTCAAAGTGCTTGTTAGCCTTTTATTACAAAATACATCAATTAATAATACTATAATACTAACTATACTAAAGTATTTTGATAAATATGAAATGATACTTGTAAGGAGTTAACGATTGACCATCTGTGAGGATTCGAGATAGATTGAATGACAAAACGTTTGCATTTTAATAATAATGGTTTTAATATGCGGGCGAATGGCGCATAAGCTGTTCGCTTGAACAATCACTGTTACTCGTGCTTTTTGGACATGACATAAGATAATAGTACTAAAGAAATTTAAAGCGAAAATTGGCTATTAAAATTTATCGTGTTCAAATATCCAATCGATACTCACGAGACAATTGCATTTTTATTGCCGTTCGTTCAGTTATTGGATGTGAAAATATATAAGGAGAGATCGTGACAATAATGGAAATTTAATTTGGTCGCAGTTATATGACAAAAAAAAGAGAAAATGGAATTTGTGTTTCGCCGTTGGCGTTCCATCTTCCATCGGTCTCTCTCCTCGTACCTAAAATTCCGAAACAACCATGCGAGATTTAAATTTCCACCCGTTCGTACGAATTGCTTCTCTCGCAACGAAGTCACCGAAAGTGTAACGCAAATTCCCACCGAGAATCTACCGACGCGATAAATCGGAGAGCCTCGTCTCATCTCAAGTTGGAATGCACTTTCGCGTTTTGTGATGTACCGGAAGTGTCGAAGGTTTCTCGAGACAGACAGCCCGGGGGTTCAAAAGAAAGTATTTGTCACGCGTATTCTTCGCATTCTGCGATGCGTCAGTGTACTATGCGTGAAGAGATGTAGCGAGTTTGATTCTTTTTTTTTTTATACAAGAGAAATGGTTTTTCCAAATAAATAAGATCTTTCTTGAAAAATGTTGGAAAAATGTTGCAATGCATACAAGAATTAACAAATCTCGAGTATTATCTAATAGTGAAATTTTAATGTTGTAATAGCAAAATTAATCTCCGTACTCTGTCGCGCGTTTGATCGAAAAATCGATCGTACGAAGGGATGAAAAATCTCGTCCACGCCACGATGCCATGTAAGATTCTATGCAAGTCGACGGCACGCGATCAATGGCGAGTAACCTTCTGTTGTGGCTACTGCCAGCTCGTCTGAATTAATCAGGACAGTGATAAATCGAGGCGGCAGCCTCGGTTTGGCTGCCGTATATACACTCGGTGTACGCGTTATACATGTTACATGAATGTGTACGCCTTCGTCCCAATGGACATAACCGATTGGTTATCTCTTTCATCCTGATGTCGGCAGGCTGGATATCTTAAGGGATCTGTCGAGATCGGAACATAATCCGAGATGCAGACTCTATACGATCGCCGCAGAGGTTCTGCTTTTTAATATTGTAAGTTTCAATGTAAGATTGTATATTGGATAATCAGAAAAATTTTTTAAATTATATTGTTGATAAAATTTTTCAGTTATTAATCAAATTGAACGAAAGTCAAAGTATAAATGTGATTGGACAGCACAAATGCGATCGCGCATGCTTCTATTATTATTAATGACGTTCTATGCGATATCTCACGTTACGCGTGCCTCCTAATATATAGTATAATTAAAAAATTCTCGGGTTACCCCGCATTCCAATTTTAATTGCGTTATTAATTGTTTCGCATAAAAATATGATATCTGTGAAAAAGTTTTCGCGTAATTATCCGGGGTTTGTTGCGCTGAGCTATCATCCTCGTAATTTTTCCTCGTTATTACTCGCAAACCTCGCGATCGCAGATTGGCATTAATTATGAAAAATTGCTCGTAACGCCGCGGCGGTATGTTGGCGCGCGAATGGTAAACATGATGCGTTTTACTAGCATCTCCACTCATTATGCGTTAAATTAATATTTTATTTAATAACATTAATGATTTCATTACCTTGCGACAGTAAATGGCGCGCATTTACACGTCTTCTCGTTAGCTCGGTGGATGCTCATTTGGCTTCTCCCCCCGTCTCGTGTACTAAAAGGTAAGCGGATACCTTAACATTAAGGTGAACGACTAAGACCCTCGATCCTTTTCAAAGATGCCTTATTCCACGTTGCGCCTCCACGACTTTTCGAATCGCGGCAACCCCTTTATCGCGACCCACCGCATCTCGCTCACTGTAAATGGGTCTGGAAATGGGACCCTTAATAACTGGGATCACCCCGAGACTGTCTTTGCTAACGAGAACGATGGTATTTTCAAAGGTCTCTTGAGAAATTTCTTTCCCACCTCCGAGGCGACGTAGGAATACATCGGGCGATCTTCGACATTACGCTTTCATTCGACGCGACGCGACGCCGACGTCGGGAACGCTCGATTTCTGCATCCCGTCGCGGTTACAGGTTCCATTGTAACTAAAAGTTTCACGTCGGTGTAATCTTTGGCGATGTATTATTTACTTATCTCCAGCGCGAGTAACAGTCCCGTTAATTCGTAATGCGTTTTAACGATTTTCGCACGCGCGTGTGCCTCGGATCCTCGTTTGAAAAAACGTGGATTTACCGGAAAAGGGAGGTGGCGGGGAGGCGGGGGGAGGGACGCACACGCGGCACCTCGAAAATGAATATCGGCATTCGCGAGACCGAAATCCTCCCGTAATCCTCCTTCCGATTTAATCCGAGATTCAATGCATTTAAGAATGTATAGTGTGGAACGCGCGCGTATACGGGCCACGCTTCGTTCTCGCCGACCAGGCCGTCCGATATCGGGCTCTTAAATGGATTCGCGCGCTGTATCGTATAGAGTCTATGACCGGTATACCACGCTATTACTGACTGTGAGTCACATCACTTATTTAACACGAGCCAAGATTATCGTTCGAATGGACCACGGGCTATGTATGACGACCTACATGCGCAGCACGTCAACGTCAACGTTCAAACACGTTTTCGAGGAATATCCTTATCTGCACGCGTCCCGAAACTTTTCGCTGGACTACTTTGCGTGCACACCGCGAGTGTATATACGCGTCTTTATCTTTCCCTTCTCTACGTTAACTCTCGACTATGCACTTTGCGTCTTCAGAGGCACGTTCTGTGTGCGAGCGCTTCAAGTATACCGTAAATAAATTCTCCACGCAGCCTTTGCTTTCCTTTGAGAGTTACTTTAAATGCAATAAGCTTACGACGCACAAAGGGAAGTAATTTTTGATAATGAGAACATTTGAAGTTGAAGAAAATCTTTATATAAAGAAATGTACATAGCACCAACCGGGACGGTCTCGAGTATTCGTGTTATTTACAGCGTATTTTAATTTTTGAGCAATATTTAATTCTAATCGATACTTACGTAAATCTTTTGTTTTTTGACTACTTGCATATTTTTATTTTTTTTCGGTAAAAATTGCCTTTAAATACGTGTTATCAGAGTATATCAAAATTTTACTTTTGCTAACTTTTGCTGTTTTCCTACTTTAGCTCTCCTATTTCTATAACGAACAACACTTTAGGCTACCCCGGATGTGGTTTGGGAGTCAATGCTCGGTAGATATTCCGACTTCATGCAAAGTTTCGCGCGCTATGCCGAAGTTTATATATTCGATACGATACCGAGCCACACTCGGAAAGGGATTTTCGCGGGATTAATCGAAGGTATTTCGGGGCAGAGGGGGGAGGAAACCGATCGTGCCGTGGTAAATTTTCGGCGGCACGTGAAGCACGGCGGGCAACCGAAGGAAATTAATTGCCCAAGTTCGCCTCGATTTTCCTCGGGTCGTTAAAGAGCCGTTCCCGCCGTTAATTGAACCGAGAGGCGATTTTTTACGGTCAGATCTTAATTGCGATTTTAGATTAATACCCGTTATTAACGATTGCCCGGCGGAAGCGTCGCGCGTGAAAGCTTTAACTGCGCGATCGGAAAGATCAAATTTATATTCGTTAAATTCACGGTTTACGGAAGATCGGATCTGCTGGATAATTTCGGGTGTCCGGGTTAGTCGGCAAATTTCGTTCACGAGGTTGTTCCGCACGATGTAACACGGATGATAATTAATTTTTCTATTACTGTAATACGCTCGATATACAGCCTTATTTTTTCTTTTCTACGACACGTACATTTTGTGGCATGTATTTTTCTCTGCGAGGAAACGTCACGTAACGCAAAATTTTGAATATTTAATGTTGCGATATAAATCACGAAATTCACACAGCGCGTTGGGACGTTCCGATGTCGCGAGCGTCATCGCATTCATGTTTAACGTAGGCGTGAAATCTTCGTAAAATCGATTAATTGCTATTAGGCGCGGCACCGCTGCTGTTTGATTTATAGCTGAGAGTTACGTACACGGCACGCTGTAAATTAATAATTCCCGCTCGCCACGAACAAAACAGACTTTAGGATACGCCGAACATTTCGTAACAATATTGGTGAACGAGTAACTGCATATGCAATTCTGTGAGTCGGCAACCGCTTGAATTTAAATCAGATTGGATTAACGCGACTTTAAATTAGTTATAATTGTCGATGATGACTCTACAGGTCGAGTTCTACGTGCGAACATTTAATTGCAATTTGGCGGTACTGTGGCTTCAAGGTGACATGCGATTCCCTCATTCGCGTGGATTTAATTTTCACTCGCGAGCTGCGACGAAGTTGGCGAAAATCGCATGTTAAGCTCGACTAATTGCCAGTCTGTTTTTTCGAAAACCGAGAGAGAAATTTAGATTAATTCGCAACAACGTTATATCTTTTTTCATTTGATTATCTCCCGTGGCAGCACGATGTGCATTTTCCCTAACGAGCAATAAATAATCATAATCTATTTTTTTATACGTTTTATGCAAAATCTCTAATATGAAATCACAATCTTAAAAAACAATAAAAACACTCACGCGAGCCTAATACGTATATAATTAAAGCAATGAAAACCTGATCAAGTAGTTAATATTATTCGAGAAATCACGTTTGATAAGCAGCTTTCCAATAATCTTCTTAAGAGTTTTACGGGGGGGGGGTATTCTTATTCATTTTCGTGAAGTATCTCTGTAAAAGTCAGGTCATTCAACGAATTATTAGATTTTAATTTTAAAAATTGAATTATTCGAGCTCTATGTAGGTAAATATCGACAGCAATTAATCGTTAACGAAGCTGCGCGTTATTCAACGAAAAATTTTCCGCACGCGTTCAATCAGTTCACGCGATAGATCGAGCGAACTGCAGCCGCAACAATAACTTTGACGAACTCTTGTTGCTATCGTTATTATTAAACTCACCTGCGCTGCAACCATGCCCTGCCTCAATCTCTTGAGATCTGTGTGGCTCCAAGCGCTCCGTGACCAGGGATGAATACCACTTAGGTCATCAAACCTGAACTCCCTCAGCTGGTTCTTCAGGAACTTTCGTATGTTCCAAGGTAGGTCGTTGTGCCTGGAAAGAAACGATATCGATCGATATATGCGCGTATACACGTCGCCCGTGACTTTTCCACCCTTTAAACTTCTTAAGCTAAACATGACATGCCGGTGTAAAACAGTTGGATAAACTTATTCCGGCGGAATACACATTCTTTACGCGTGTGTGACACGGAATATATTTCGCGCGCGAAAACTCCTATCAAACGCTTCCCCGATAAAATTGTTTCACACGGACGCGCTCGTGGTTTTCTCGAAAAGACAAAGCGTCGCGACGCGACGCGATTCTTCGTGAAGAGAACGACTAAAAACTTGGACATTGACAGAATATTTCAGACTATCTTGGCAAAAATTTTGCAACTTATGCAAGACGCATTCATTTCATTTCTCATCTCTTGTTCGAGCTCACAGCTTAAATTTAATTGCTCCCGGTGTTAATCATACTTCAAACGAGAAAATTCGATGTCCTGTAATTTCGTTCTACAATATCACCAAAGAAACTCTAGATAGTCAAAGTTTGGCCTTTATAACAGCGTTATCTGATGTCCAACTTCAGGTGGACTCGGTAGCTGTGACAAACTTATTTTCCGAAGTTATACAGAGAATGCTTCATAGAAACAAGAATGCATTTGCATACTTGTTGAGATGAGATATGAATTTAATTCGTTTTGACGTGCCGAATATTAAATTTTCTTTCGAAATAAGTATATTTTATATTTTATTAGAAAGTGGAATTTTTTGATATATTTAATACTAGAATAACATATATATATATATATATATATATATATATATATATATATATATATGTGTGTGTGTGTGTTATTCTAATATTTGTCGCATAATTAAGAACTTGAAAAAATTTTTAAAGATTATTCTTTGACAATACAAGAAACATAATATTTATAAAAGATCTTAATATAATTTTTTAATTTTTAAAAATATCTCGAATAGAAATACGTATTATAGTGTTTAATGACAATATTCGAATAAATCTCATTTAAACGATTCGTAATTGCACAATTACAGCGTGCTCTTCTGATTTCCATATTAATATTTCTGCATTAATAAACATAAAATAATATCATCATAAATTAACACAGCGCGAGATACTTTATTCACTCAATTTATTTTACTTGCTTTTTTGTAACGTCTCAATACTCTCAATGTTCGCACGTGTAACGTTGCGCTCGCAGCTAAAAGGTGCGGTATATAATATATCATGTATCGCCGGTTACCCGATCAATCGATATATTTCACACTCTCTCGTGAGTGGATGAAGGAAGCTTGGACGTCGCGGCGTAGAGTATCGTAGAAGAGACACCCGTTGATTACGCGCGCTAATTGTTACAGCAATCGTTCACTCACAGCGGCACTCGATACGAGATTGAAACATATCGTTTGTGACACGTGATCTGTCTTTATCAATCGCGTAATACTTAAAAAATATTTGCTCCGAGCCGGCCGGCCGGCAGACACGTTTAAACGTACGGCAGTTATAACGGTCACAAGCTCCTGCGTAAACAACTCGCGCCGCGTGCCTAATCACCCTACCCCCACTCTCACCATTCGCGTTATCGAGGCGCCGCGGTCCGCTCCCCACTCCGGTATCATTGTTCGCCGAAGATACGCAGGTGTATCGCATCGCGCGCTCGACTTGTTCATTGTTGAAGGAGCATCGATGATCGATGTACGAAACGACGCCGATTGAGAAGTGCAAATTATCGTCTCGTGGCGACAGTTTAAGGCCGACAGTTATCCTCTCGTTAACGATCATGTGGCAATACAAAAGACGTATCTAGTATCGAGCTTCGTACATTTCGCTCTCTGTAGACTCTGTGATTTTCGGATCGAAAGCGCGATGGTGGGGCAGTGTGAAGTGCGGATTTATCGAATTTCCGAATATATAACGCGATTTAAAGCAGGAATAAGCCAGTGATATATCGAGTGTCCATTAATATCGCATATGTTCAACGGGATTTACAGAATACGAAATGTATCGCGCGTGTATGCAGTGCCGCGCGTCGATTTTATATTTTTAAACGGTTCGTCGCGTTTCGATTTTCGATCAGGTGTGAAGTTGACTCGCGTGTCTCGCGCGGGATCGGGAGTGAAGTGCCGCCGCCATTTTCGTCCGGCCGGCGGTGAGGTGAGACGGGTGAGACGGATCGCTCCGGAGCTCCGAGCTGCGTGAACGTCGCGACGCGTTTTATTTGGTGAGGTAACGGTCATAATTAGAGACGTACGTGGACAGCGAATGGACCCGTGTTCTCTCAGATACGTTATCTTGCGCGGCACGAACTCGCGGCGTGCCAGTGATCTCTGAAATCGCGCATTGCGCGAGAAATGTACGTGCGTGCTCGAACGATCGAGGTTCGTTCGCCGGGCGAGATCCTTCGCGACGTAGCGACGATCGTATTTCGCATTTCCGGATATCGCGCGGCGCGATTTAGGTATTCGCAATTCGTATTCGCGCGTCCCTTTTGTCGTGATAAGTCGTCGCTCCGAAGTGCGTGTATCGCTTTATCCGTCAGTAATTTTGTGAATTGGAGTCAGCGGTAACGTCGTCAGATGTAGCGTTCGCGTCGCCGGTCGCCGCGACGCGTCGGCATGAAGTTGGCCACGCGACTTCCGAACGCTCCTCCGTCTATCCCCGCCCCCCGCCACCCGCCACCCGCCCTCGCGGCTCTCCGCTATCTTCTGTGGGTACACGACGCCGATCAACGCCGACTGCATTGGACTGCATACCGTGCGAATTCGCGAGACAACGCGAGTGTGGGAGACGCGGACGATAATAGTAAGGTAATGTCTATACGTAGGGTTATAGTTCCTCCGAGTTGCTTTTCCGTTTTGACATAAAAGTGTGCGTGTGACCAACGTCGGTGGTGCCGTGCAAAGTGTCGCGCGACCATTAACCTCACTTCTGCGAGCCGACACACTGTGATGCGAGTATCGGCGTGAAAAAGCGCGAATGTATACACTGACCGGCAGGAACGTCTGGACATTTTGATGTGTATATGTATTATGTCCAGGCATTCCTGCCGCTAGAGTGTACGAGAGGGAATAACGAGGAATTTTTTAACGGATTTTTAAAGCCTGTTGAGAGCCGACGGTCATATTTTTAATGTTTGAATTCGCAAAAAGTCAAGTCGCGACAATTCACGTTTATCGCATATCTTACTTAATTGATTTCAGGAGTGCCGTGCAAAGCATCGGCGATCATGGTACGTCGGTAATTAATTCGAATGCGATCGTGATTTAACCGTGTGGTCGCCAGTGAGTATTGTGCAAGTGTAAATCTGAAGAGGAACCTGATTATATATATATAGAGGATGGGATTCAAAGGATTCTGAGAGGAGGAGCAGGCCCGGGAAGGGCATCAGGCAACGCCGGAGCAACTCTGGGGTGAGTAATATTTTATTTTATTTAACATTTGATATGCTCTCTTGCATGGAATTAATCATTTATTTTTGTGAAATATCTTTGATATTATATTTCATAGAATTTTTTAAGTATCAAAATTAATCTGATTCTTATATTTATGAGAAATAAATTTTTAATGTATAAAATTTTATATTGTTCCTATAATTAAAAATAACTTTACGGTAGTCGCATAATTACTTTAATAAATATCTATTCAAAAAATATGAATAAAAGAATTCAAAATTTGCATTACAATAATCCCCTTGTTAAAATAATAACTACTTTAAACGCTTGCGTAATAACTTGGATATTTTTTTATTTTACAGATCAACGTAGCTACGATGCAGTTATAACTCCGCTGTTGCGCATCGTACCTGTAAGTGACAAATTATCTTTTATATATCGCATGATATGTTTACATGAGTGTAGGGCGCGGAGGAGAAGACTCTGGGTCTGTCTCTTTTCCTACTACATAAGATAATGATTACTGCGACGATGATTATAATGGCAGTTTATAATTATCGCGTCAATATTACCGCATCATAGGCAAGTGCCTGGCGTTTTCTAGTCGCTACTATTTAAATCTGAGCTCTCGAATAGCGGGGGTTTTAAACGGCACAATTAATAATTGCAAAGGTATCCCGCATGCTTTTAAACTTCGTCCCTTCGTGATCACCTCATACATATTCAGGCAAGGCAACGCGTGTTTAAGAACCGAGATAACTCCGGTGTCGATTTCGCGAAACTGCCGACGAATTTTCGCCGTTTGTCGAAGCGACTTAGGGGAGGGTTACCGGCGGATCGCCGGTTAAGAGATGGTGGTGGGTGTGAGCCGGTGGTTAATTGGCAAAGCGCGATAAGGTGCTGGTCCCGTATATGCATATGAATGGCGAGTATATTCCGTTTGCCTGTCGCAGTTACGTTACCCGGCATGCAAATAAGTCTTCCGGTCGTGCGCACCGACGCAGTTCGGATCTATTGCCCCTGCGGAACGAGTAGCGAGTTTAACGGTCGTTTCCAAGGGGGTTACTCGAACGTGGTCGTTCTTTCCGCTTAAAGTTTTCATTGAAAATAATCCGCTAAAAATCAACGCCCGTCCGTTTTACAGCCGCTTCTGCGGATGCACGCGACTTGTAACCGGTTTTACGCGCGTTTTACGAGATATGCAGATACGTTTATGTTGAAAAATCGTTGTACCGCTCGCTCTTTTTGGGAGCGTCAATCGCAGAGAGACACGCTTTTTTTAGTTTCACCGAAAATAGATACTTTTGAAATTAATTTTTTTGGGTACTAACAATCAAGGACCCGGGCTGGACGAAAATATATCGGTTTGGTTCCGGTTTCGATTCATTAAAATACTTAATAAAGGTTTCCGGTTTCGATTTCGTGTTTCTAGCTAACAAAAATATCGGTATTGCGCAAATTACAATTTTTCCGGTTCCGGTTTATAAAAATTTCTTTGAAATTTTTATTAAATTAAAATGTTTACATATGCATACTGCGTGTGTGAATATGTACTTATAAGTTGTAAATCTTAATTTTTGATACATATGTTTTTATTTTACATTATATACACAAGTTTTTATTTTTTATTTTAATTTATACGGATTGTATAAAATATGTATAATAATTAATAATATATTGTAATAAATGATATTTCGACGTAGATGTCATTTCTTCATTGTTTTCTGTTTTCATCTTCTGGTCTTAATTTTTTTGAAGATATAAAGCCTGATCTACAATGTGCTCTTTGCTTTCTGTTTTTTGCTCTTAACCTGTTTGCGACTATCCCGTATTTCGCAATTGCGTCGCGTAACGCGATGTTTTTTGTTCTCTGTCGCCTAAGATAAAAATTGACGAACTTCAGAAGAGACAAGAAACATCGCGTTACGCGACGCAATTGCGAAATACGGGATAGTCGCAAACAGGTTAAGAGCAAAAGACAGAAAGCAAAGAGCACATTGTAGATCAGGCTTAAAGGCTGATCTACAATGTGCTCTTTGCTTTCTGTTTTTTGCTCTTAACCTCTTTGCGACTATCCCGTATTTTGCAATTCCGTCGCGTAACGTGATGTTTTTTGTCTCTTCTGAAGTTCGTTAATTTTTATCTTAGGCGACAGAGAACAAAAAACATCGCGTTACGCGACGCAATTGCGAAATACGGGATAGTCGCAAACAGGTTAAGAGCAAAAAACAGAAAGCAAAGAGCACATTGTAGATCAGGCTTTAACGGTACCGGTTTCGATTCCGGTTTTATTATAGGCTTTATAAAATTTCCGTACGGTTTACGGTTCCGGTCCGACAAAAATACCGGTTACGGTACGGTTTTCGGTTTTTGGTTTCGTTTCCGGTCCGGTGTACAGGCGATTTGGCTTGGTTTCTAGGTAAAGAGATATTTAACGAAGGCAAATGTCAAATTTTTGAGTTCTTACATCATTTACGGTCTCCAGATACGAAAAAGTAATTAGGGGACGAAATTTGGGCCCCCTATCTTATGTTTATGTGTACTGACAAATCGACGATTATCTTGCAATGTCTTTTTCGATGCTTTCGACCATTCCGGTTTGATTCATGAGCTCTCTGATTTATCATGCTAACCGCGGGCTTACCGGTAAACTTCGTTAGTACCTCTTTAAAGT
Source organism: Temnothorax americanus (assembly GCF_048541705.1). NCBI lineage: Eukaryota > Metazoa > Arthropoda > Insecta > Hymenoptera > Formicidae > Temnothorax > Temnothorax americanus. Next base: position 1,633,233 of record NW_027509391.1, read on the forward strand.
AACTCTCATGAAACTAACCTGCAACGTTTTAAGGGTTGATACTCCCCGTAACGGTGACAATTTATTTCGCGACCCCGCGCTATTTGCGTGCTACATCTCTATTACGTTATTAACTTTTTTATTAACTTCAGCGTACGCAAACGTTACGGCCTGTTTCATGTATTCATATATTCATGAAACTCGCGAGGAACAGGCTACATTATGGTGTAGAAGATTAAAAAATTTTGAGCATATTGCCTGATGTTTCGGACAATTTTATTATTATACACGTTGGAAGTTTTTACAGAATCGGATTAATAATCGAAGACAAAAAAACAAGTTAATCGGTAAATCATTTCTTTTTTTCTTCAAATTCTTGCCATTTATTTTATTTCACGCTTTTTCAAATATTCCGTCCCCTTTCCTAACCTTTACAATTTTCAATCAAATGATACAAGTCGGAATATTACGAAAATTAAGCTCCGTCGATGACGTTTTGCGCAGGATGCGAACTTTGGGTGTACTAACGAAGCGAGGTAAGCAAATTTTCCCAATTTACCATTCGAACCGTGAACGGGAGCGGAATCAATGAAATTTCGCGACAGTTGTTCCGCAAAAGTTTGCGTCGCCTGATTTTCGTCATGCGCGCGTGTCCCACCGGTTCGCCCGATTCTCGGACTTCATCCGAGAGTTTTCAGTCACGTTTCGGGATCCAAGATCCAGATCCGATTTCAGGGAATAGGATCCTGTCCCCGGAAGGTCCCCGGGATCGCCGCCGCGCCGAACGCGTTCGAGCAACTCCGTGAAATCGAGTTACGCGTCGTTGCTGCTACATTAACTCCACACCGGAAGTTGGTGTCTGTCAGTTCTCGGCGCATACACATATATCGTGGACCCCGACGAGCGTGTGGTACCGAAAATTAGTCTCACCGCATTCGCCGTTGACGATCTCGTATAGCTGCGAAGATTTGTCTCCTCCGTCGGATATTTGTCGGAGCATCCATCCCTTTGTCGCGCGCGCTTACAAATTCACTCGCCTGTATATTCGTTCCTTTTCTAGATACACGAATATTTACTTACATCCTTCTTTTTTGTAATTGTATCTACTCCGATTTGATTTTCCATCTGACAATGGTCACAGAATTAGAATTAGGATTCGCACAAATTCTTTGATTCTTTAAGTTCCTGTGCATACCAACATATGGTAGATTAATTCGCTTCTTGCCTGCTACTTCGTATCCGTTCTCCGTAACTATTTTCTTCCTCCCTTTATCCGTCTCCCGGACAGTTTATCGTTTACTTTCTCGGCACTTCCTATATGCGCTGCAAATTACTCCGTTAATCCGTCTACCACTCAGTATTCTGGCTGAATGAGATCCCGGATTAGTACCTAGCGTGTTTTTGTCCGAATTTCGAGGTACCTTCTGTATGAACGCCGCCATCTGTCTTTCGTCCCGTGCGAAATTTGCGGCTTGGAAACATCTCTCTCGGAAGAAACTTAATTAATTATCACGTCGACTGATTTTGATTAATGCGCAATTTTTTTCCATTTGGCGCTGCGCACGATATATCTCCCCTCTCGCATATATTTTTTCCAATTATTTGATTGAGTCCGCGGTGACATCTCCGCTATTGTATCGCTTTGTAATCGACGTAGCGAGGAATTGAATAGGCCGGAATTGTTAAATTATCTGAAATTTTCTCACACGCGCTGTAGAATAAAGTATTCCTCGCTAACACGGCTTTTTTAATTTTACGACATTATTTTTATTGATACGCGAATTTCTGATTAATTATTGTTCTCAAGAAAATGTCATACCAAGAAAAATATTATTTCTCATATATGGTGTGCATGTAAAATCGTCAAATATGTGAGATCGTAACTTTTTTCCCGGAATCGACATTCAACAGAGAGTGATCACGATCTCAATTGTCGTAAAAATTCGTTATCGAAACGCGGCCGTAGCAGTCGCGCGATATCTGATTATTGTATCTCGAACAATGCGATCGAACTCTTTAGAAAATTCGAAAATCATTGCTATAACGAACTATTTTGTATATAGCAGAGTCTTCGTCCTTCGCCTGTTTTCATCTACCTGAGTTGATACGACTTTTGTATACGAAAATAAAAATCAGAAGAGCCGCGGGACATTTTCAATTTACTTCGAATCTCTCTCGTCGTCCGATTGCAGGCGATTTCATCGAATACAATCGAGCCATCGAGCCTGTTCCACTTTCGTGGATGTCGACTGGGGTGGGGAAATAAGGGTGTTTTCTTTTTTGAGCGGCTATACTTGCATCGAGATAAGAAAGGAATCGAAAACAGGAGCCATGGAACGAGAAGAGTTAACGATACATCTCTCGAAAGAGACGAAGTTTAAGAAGATATATATCTTTTCTCTTATGTTATCCTTTCTCCGGCTTAAGATTAGAGTCCGAGAATACATATTAACATTAACATTTAACATTAACACAATACTTTTAGTAAGATAAATCATTCCAATTTATAATCATAACATTATTTTAGAGGTAAACTATTTTTTTTATAAAAATATTAAATTTTTTAAGCAAATTGGTAAGGTGGGGGGCCCAAAATTCGTTCCCGCGTCTAATTTCGTCATCTTTAATTTCTCGGTCCTGTCGCTAAAAGCGCTATCGGCGCCAGCACGTGTGTATAAAGAAAGGCAAACAGAGTCACTTTGTGAAAGTCAAATTTTTGAGCTCTTACATCATTTAATACGGTCTCCAGGTACGAAAAAGTGACTAGGGGACGAAATTTGGGCCCCCTACCTTATTATTGGTATTGCGACTCGTCATCTTTTTTTGTGTTTTTCTACGATAAAATGTTAACGCAAAAGTATGAACAAATTTAGATATTATTTTGGAAAAAAAACATTGAGTTGAAACTAGTGCGTGCAGTAGTAGCCTACAAGACACAAAAGTTTGATGTCAGGTTCGTTAATCTAAAATTCCCGCGAACATCCTCAAACGATTTCGCTAATTTTTTGCCTCTTTTGATTATAATCGATTTTATTAACGAGCCGCGAAATCATCGGACTTGCGGAACTCGGATGAGAGTCCTTTCGTCAGGCAGCCGTTCGTTAACAGTGCACGAACGAGCGACCGAACGCGGATGGAAAGGAGGCTCAGCCTCTGTCCGATAACGATCGAAGTTCCCTTTTCTTTCGTATCCTCGTTTTAAATCCGCCATTGTACCAAGTAATTCAAGGAAAGAAGAATGGAAACGAATTATTGGTACCGTCGACTGAACTCACTTGTAAGGAAGAATTGTATAGAGTAGGCTACCGTGAGATCATATTATAACGCAATATGGGACGGTTCTTTCTATATTCGCTACGGGATTTGTGCTCGATTGATATAGCCGGCCGATCGGCCGGCCGTAAAAATTATTCTCGTAGAAGCGGCGTATTCAGTTCCTCGCTACATCCATTACAAAGCGCTCGAGTGTTGTGTTTTATTGAAAACTAGCTTGCCCCGCCGGGCTTCGCTCCGGCCCCGGTATTTGGTGTATTTGGATATCTTTCTAGATTAATTTTTTTTTTTTTTTTTTTTTAGTTATTATGCTATTCGGGGCGGAGACGAATCCAACAAACTATAGATCATTAAAGTCTGTCCAGCCGTTCTTGAGTTATAAATGGTGTAACTAACCCGACTTTGTTTTATATATATAGATAATTAGAAAGAACTCTTTTAGTGTCTTGATATTTCTTTCTCTGATTTATTCACCGTATTACCGTACGTATTACCGCGTTTTATTCTGTTGAATAAAAATTTAGGAATAAATTTAATATAAAAGCATTTCACTTGATATCGTGAAATTCTCCTCGGTGGTTATATACCAGGAAATGGTTCTCGTTTTCATTATTTCGACGACATTACCTCAATTCCGCGAATTCCGCGAGCATACGCTTCTAATTATAGTACAAACGTGCGTCCCACTTTTGCGAGCGCATTACCCGACAAGAGAAGGGGATAACATTTTCATTAAATAGATCACATTTTGGCACGAAATTTTCCGCATATGTGGGAAAACGCGATATTGTCTATCGCGGGAACAATGGTTTGTCACAGCAAGGAGAGAACATGGAAAATCTAGTTGCAAATAATTAGTATCACTCGGGACATTGTCGTGGCACTCCCGAAAGACCCTCGAGAATGTTTCGGTCGAGCTAAAGAGCCAGGATGCTGTTAACATGGGACTGATTCTCACAATTCTTTTTCGCGTTAACAACACTCGGAAATCTTTCGGCGTGTAACGGCAATGTTGGGATTCCTTCGTTCAACCGTACCTTCATCTTTTAACTCGTAATCCCACCGACACGATTTGGTCCGGCCGGAAAATTAGGAAGGTGGTTAATTAAATATTTCCGCGCGGCGACGAAAGCTATAAACAGCGGCGATGTAACGAGGTAATTACGGTTGCTGGTCCATCGCGGTTATCAGGTTTACGGCAACGGTGTTTCCGAGATCTCCTGTCGCGGAATCCTCTTTCCAATGCGGGAAACTCGTCGCCGCGGCTTAATTATACGATGACGCCACATTAAGCTGTTTCAATTACAGGCCGAATATATTTGACGGCGCCAGCGGAATTAAGAACCATGTTTCTGGTTCTTGGAGATAATAAACAGTAGAGATAATTACAGCGCCATTCTTGTAATTTTTAACCGCGCTTTTCCTCTATATTTTGTATTTTCTCTCTCTGTTTTATAATTTCTCTATTTTATACTCTTTTATTATGTTTTGCTTGGAATAATTAACGGTAAACCCTCAACCGCGCCAGTCAAATAAGAAATAAAGATCTCATATATATTATGGATTTAATAGGACTTTAAAATGAAAAAGGTAATTATTTTCCCTTCGGCAATCTGTTATGAGAATTATTCGAATATTGACTCACATATCGAGAGTGCATAAAATATGCATTAGGCACTTGAGAGTTTAAGCTCCACGGAAACCGACGCGAATTTGTAATGTAGAACGGGGAATGGATGCGAAAACCGACTTGCCTCGCAGTCCTCGTACGACACGTTACCACTGTTGCATCCTGCATCCCGCATCCCGCATCCCGTATTCTGCGTCCATTTGCGGGGATTTTTAAACGTTAACCCGTTTAATCGAATTGAGATAATCGCGCAGTTTAAGTACAATCGGCCGAATTTGCTTATCGGATCTGGGGGTCGTTTATTTGCATGAGATGCAAGCTCGGCAGCTCTCTCGCTTGGAAATTCCGCGTGCGATTTCCCCCCGGTTTTACCAACCAACGACACGTGGCCCGCGGGCCACACGAGGCATTTCTTTCTCGAGCCGGAGCAAGAAGGACGGACTATTATTCGGCGTACAATACGTCCGACGAGGCTTTCACTCGTTATCGGTAACGAGCTACCTTCGGCTCGCCGACATCGAGGAAATCGCTAGTGCGCCTCCTCTTCCTCGATGTCCTTTAGAGCTACTTTCGAGAGTTTGTCGAAGTTTGCTCGTGGAATTGGCGACCAAAAAGCGAAATCAGAGTTCGGGTTTTCACAACGTTTTGCAGCTTGCAAAGTTATTATTGGTTATTACTTAGGGCTTATTTAGGTTGACTTTTCGACACAATATTGCTGTAATATGGTTTCTACATTTTTTTTAGATATTCTTTTTCATATTCTTGTCTTTATGTAAATACATTTATGAAATGCGAATGCTAAAATATTTAAATTGAAAGCAACGACATAACGCCACAATATGATGATACGTAAATTTGATACCGCGTTGACTACGAAATTATTCTTACACAAAGCAGCAAAAGATGTCGGACATTAGATACATCGATACAGATACTCTTTACCGCGAGCAGACGCGAGTGTATGTACTTAGGTACACAGATACGCGCGCGTGTGAACACGGAAGAAAATGGAAGAGATACATGAGTTTGTAGCAAGCAGGAGCACCGGAAATTCGTATCTAATCCTCCGGGGTAACCCGCGAGAAACCCGAGGACCAACATTCATGGTCTACCTTCTCTGTCTCTCCCTCCCTTCCCCACCTCTCTCTCTCTCTCTCTCTCAAATTCTATCTTCCTTGCGTCCCCTGCCGGTACACCTTTCGCCCCATTCTCTCGAGTTTCTTTTTTATTCGCTCCTCTCCATTAACGTCTTTTCTTTTCCGCGCTCGCAAAACTTTCTCATTATCTCAGCGAAAATGCGCGACTCTCTTTCTCAGGCTGAGTATACGATTCAATTGGTTTTTTTTTGTTTCGAATAAGGAAGCAATCCTGGGTATTGACCCTGATAGGCGAATCTTATTTACGTAATGTTGTTCAGTTATTTTCAATTCCTATTGCATTTTGAATCTAATCTTATTTTTTATTTATTGCGCATTTCTCTTTTTAGCTTGTTGGTCTCTAGAATATTAATTTCTTTATAGTTTCAAACATTCAAGTATCCGACGATCAATCATTGAAAGACGAAGAAATTGCACATATGGCATAAAATTTTAACATATCACTTATAATATAATCCGTAATAGAAGGATTGAATATAATCCGTATTAGAAGGATTGAATCTTTTTGTATAATTGTCTTTAATAATCTTTAATGAATCTTTATCTAATTATAAAGAGCAGATTATGATAATAGTTTTAAAAAATTAGATATACGAAATGTAATGTACGATGTAAGACGATATCGAGATAGGAGTATTATATTAATATTTTAATGACAATTATTAATTTCCACTTATAGAATGATTTAAATAAATTATTACAAAATAATTTATTTACAAAAAAAACTGGATTATTTTGGCGTTAATAACATATTTTATAACTTTTAACTTTTTTTATAACTTTTTTTAAATATCATCTCGTAAACGTGTAATGATCATTATGTCAGATATCTAAACTCATTTTATTTTCGCTGAATATGACTGGATATGACGTGGCGTTCTACTAATAAGATGGGCTAATAGAATGTTTGCTTATAATAGAATTGTCGGTAGTGAAAGCACGAACGGATGCGACGCATCGTAGCAAATCGGACACGACGGACGTTCCTTTGAAGTTTAATTCCCGGTGTAATTAGAGTCACGCCCGGCCATACAAAGTTGACCGTGCGCATCGTTACGACAACATTGTTCTCGCCGGCTGTAAATTCGTGTCTCGCGGTACTAGGGCTAACGATTATACGATGGGATTCAAGTTATTCGTTGAATTTTTGACGCAGCGTTTTTCGCTGCCGCTCGTCAACGTGTGACAAAGGGGAGCGAGATATGCGAGAACAGGCGAGACGGCATTCTACTATATACCGGCTTTCGCGAATTGCATCGCGAAAGTTTTCACGAGGACTTTTGTTTCATTTGGAAACAGAATTCGGTTATTTCGTTTTTGAACTCGACGTCAAGGATTTTTGCCGAGCACAACAAAACGCTTTGATACCTTGAATTCGTACACGTCATTAACGAACATGCATTGTTTCAAGACTGATATTAATAATGCTAATTGAAACATCTTTCTGACATCCTGAGCTGCGGCCCGCAGATTTTCGTGCGAGTTCTCTTCTCTATTTTCCTCGCGAACGCAAATTATACTAGCTAGTTTGGCGCATATATTTTCCGCTTGTAACTGCTTTATGAAATATTGCGAAGCGGAAATGGCTGCGGGCAAAAAATATACACAATTCACAAGTCTACTGTTCACAAGTTCGCAATTACAGATAAATTAAAACGATAATACAAATTATGAAAAAAATTTACTAGATGCTCACTGCAACTCAATTTTTTTGTAACAAATGATGTCAATTATCTCGTTTAAGTAATCATACATTTTCTAAATGAAAATGATTTTCAAAACCCCGAAACATTTAAATGAAAAGTTATATAATATTTATGCTTTAATTGCTTTGTTGTTGTTTTTTTCCAATACAATAACTTGCATTAGATATCTTTGATTTATTGAGAGATATCTTAGTTTATACGAAACTTAACTTACCCATCTATCAGTGGCACGTCCCTTAGAATTCTTCGAGCTGCCGCGAGGCGATCTCCTGCGTGGGCCGCGAGCAAGATCCTCGTCAGTAGCTGACCAAGGACCATCACGCCCACCACCATCCTCATCCTCCTCCTCGCTGGACCCGCAACGCGTCTTTACTAATGTCCTCATGCCATCACCATTAACCCACCGGCTCACCCGCAGCACTTCCTTCAACCGGGTTGCAGGATGGCCAGGATGTAATAGGATCGTGGATCCTTCGAGTTGCGCGTCTAGTTAACTTTCCCGAAAGGATTATTCAGCGTGACCATATTCTTAATCGATGATAATTTTAAAGCGCATCCTTCGCGTCAAGGACAGAGATTTATCTTGATTTCTCAAAACTTTTTTCTCAAACTCGGAGACTATTCTGTAAGATCTTAATAGCGAGTTCTCCGGGATTCGGGAGAGATCCGGCAATGTTTTTCATTGATAAGATCGGCCGGAACCACGCACTCGATTTTATCACCTTCCCGCCCCACACGTGGAGACACTTCTTTTCTCTTGCTAGGATAACAGAGTTTAAGGATCAGTGCTTGCCTTCCTCTTCAACCGGCGCTTCTTATCTTCGGCGCATTCGTCTTCACACATCCTCGAGCCCACCCCAATTTCTCACATTCAGCGGGCTCGAAGGTCCACTTTTTCCGCTGTCGCGATAGCTACTTTGGGGCCCTCCCTGCCTTCGTTCTATCCAACCTTTCAGATTAACCTTCCGATCTCATCGCCATATACTCCGTCCGATGCAGCCGCTCCGCGCTTCTTATTCTTCTCGTCTTTTTTGTTCCCCGAGTGGAACGCTCTCTTTGTCCAACTGCGTGCCACTCGTCCTACCATTTAATATCTCCGCGCTGCAAAGCCTAGTCTTTAATGCGGTCGTCGGTCCTTGAGCACAGCACCGCGTTTTAACCGATTCATCCAACTCTTGCCGTAGTTCGAAATTCTTTCGTCCACTTTCGAAATTAATCTTCCGTCCTGTTGAAACGCGCCGTTTGTCAATGCTGCCGTTCGCTCGACTGTTTCCAGGTTGATTTTTCGTCGGAATTCATCTGGTCGATCGAGAAATCAATTACTCGACGAGCTCCTCTTCGATCAAATTATTCTTAATCGCTCGTAAAATGTACTTTTTATGCTTTTCTCACTTCGACCTCACCCGCTGCAAATTCTTCGAAGGCAAAGATGACTTTTTGAAGCATCGAGTTGCCTCGGGGATTTGCTTCGATAGTTTGATCAGGGAGACAGGCTTTCAGAAGTTTTCCCCGTTCCTTGCGTCGTCTTTCTATCCGCCCTTAAGGATTGAAGGCTCCCTTACCGAGTAGCGCCCTTATCGACTTCTTCGCCGGCGCTCGAGAGATGTAAAGCCGATCGGTAATCGAAGACACGTCGCCTACCTTCCGCGATTTTCGTCAATGTAAAGTGCCGCTGGTTGAAACCACTTAAGCGAGGTTATCGATGTCGATGGTCTTTAATTTACGTCGGCACCAACCTTGGGCTCGTGCTCGACGCGCTTTGATCGAGCTATCCCGCAACGGGTGTATTTAAGGAAATTGAATCCCAGTTAGCCGAAGTTCTGTTAATTAAGGCGGCATTTCGAATGTTGAATCTTCTCACGTCTTTCACCGTCTTGTCTAAATCACGCTATACTCACAACTCGTGCCACCTTATACAGCTAAGAGTTTCACAGGATTGGTACCGTGCCGGGGGTATTGTACTAAGGATCCCACAGGCGGTCCGCTCGTTACGTCCTAAAGATTAATTAGAACGGTGAGACAAAGATGTCGTGTTATACCCGAGCGCGAAAATCTTTCCTCGTTTCCTTCTTTATTCCCGCGGTCGGGGATCGGTGTTCCGGCATGTTTTTTAATACACGATCCATCTTCCGGTATCCTCACGACGCACGCTTTTCTTTTTCTCTTTTTCTCTTTCGAGAAGCAGTCCTTTTTTTCTTTTTGTTGTTACAAAATCACTTGCATAAGCGACGGTGTTTCATAACCGCGCGGCGAATGTCACTGTCACACAACGCGACCCGTAAATCCGTTGCGATTAATTCGGCACTCGATTAAGTTCCACGATTAATTACGCACTTGAAATGGGGCGGATGCATCTCATGGTGGGGCCAACGGCTTCGTTGTCAGTCGGAAATGGATCGCCGTGCTATTCGGTCCGGATATTTTCTAACTTCCGCTGACCTGTAAGAGGTAGATTTTTTTAACTCGTAGCCCGGCTTGAAATTATCGCGTGGAGGAATCTTCAACGAAGATTATTCTAGATCAACGAATTAGCAGTTCACGCGAATTGATAGTTGAATTTAAATTATCGCAAAGTTTTAAAATACGCGTAAATATCTTATGTTATTTTCGGAAATTATCAACTCGATCAAATTGCATTTTAAATTTTGTTTGCCAGTGCGTTGCGCAATAGCCCGAATAAATCGATAGTGGGTCAAAAGGACGTAATTAAAAATTAATATTCCCATTAACAATTGGCTTTTGAATTGCGACTATGCTGCTTTGTACCGGGAGAAATTAATGCTACTTGGAGTTCCCGAGCGAAGGGAGTAGAATTTTCGGTCTCTCTGTAGCAATAATATGATTATCTCCTGCATTAATGTCTTACTTTCGTCAAAATTAATAGAGACCAGATTGGTTAGCATCGCGTCGGATTACGGAAAGGCGATCAAAGTCGGTGCACGATATAATTGATGACGACTATAATCTGTTCGTCACTGTTGTTCCCGTAGGTATTACCATCGCAACATTTCGAGTTATCGTAACATCAAACGTCACGCTGATAATTCCCCGTAATCATTTCCAACCGTGCTTTTTTTTTACACGTAATCTCATTGCGTCCGTCATGCCGGGCGCGTAATCTTCTTAACACGAGTGCGGTTAGTAATTCGACAGCTTATAAGAGACCGGACAAAACCGGGGCGGGGACGACGGCTCACAACAACGAGGCCGTTAACGTCGATTGCGACTAATGAGTTAGCTTGTTCATAATTATCGGCAGACGCGGCCGCCCGCTCACGCCTGATTACCGCCGTGATACACGGTATTTATCTGCATGCCGATGATTAATTAATGCTAACGGTATTAACGATCGTGTCTTTTCAACAGCTGCGGCACACGTTTGTATACTATGTGCCCTTTAATACGACGAATTTCAGTATCTCCTCCGTTCGTTTTGAAGAATTTTGAAATATCTATTCGCTCGGTGAACACATTTTGTAGTTTGAGAGATAATGATCGGTGCGAGAATTTAATTAAAACAAGCGTTGCCTACATCAATCATACATATGCTTGTTAATTAATTTAGTAACGTTTTTTTTAATACGTAAAAAAAATACGGCAGATAACACGGTGAAAAGTTTGGAATAATTCTAGATTTTATTTGTATAACGGATATATTTATCTAGCATCTGCTATTGTTTGTCGAAACTACGTGCCTATTCGAGCTTTTAATGAAAAACTGATGTCACACAGAGAAACTCAACAAAATTTCATTTCTCATATCGAATGCAGGTCATCGCGGTGATTCGATTTTTTTTATTTGCCGTTCGAGTAGATTTTTTTTTACAACCGGGCACGTTCGACGGCGCTAATTGATGCGAGGGAATTTCGTCGACGCCGTGAGTTTAATATTCGAAGACGCGCGCGAACGCGAACGTCCATATTTTAGCGTGACGTGGAAAAGTGACAAGTTAATTTAGCGACCGGTAAGATGTACAGCTATATCGCTGATAGCGGCAAACTTTTTCGCAAAACGAACACGCGAATCGATGGAGATGTATCTGACAGCTGCGTTTCTCGGTAGACATTTCGAGCGTTTCTTTCAAAATCGTATCGAATCACCGTGGAAGTTGCTGGAATTGCTTTCGGCGAAACTTTGCGTCCGTAAAGAGAAGTCCTACTTGTTCTCCGCGCGAGTTACGCAAGCAGATTTTTTTGTCAAACACGAATGGGGGCACCGTGAAACTGCGAATGATATTTCAAGCTGATATGCGAACTTATGGGAAATCGCTCATCGCTGTAATTTATTTGTACAGCAAATGAATTATCTCCCGAAACTAATATCTTTCTTCTGCGGAGAATCGCATCACAATTTTTCTTCGCAACTCACATGCAAATATTTCAATATTTTGTATTAAAATCTTTTTTTTACGCGCAACTGCAACGAAGGGTGTTACTTAAATAAACGCGACGCTTCTCCGCGAGATCTTATCGCGGGCGTTTCTCTCCGTTTCTCTCTCCACTCTTATACAAAAATTCCGGTTGTCGTTCCGCGGGACGGTTTACGTCTCATAAAAGTCCGCGCGCGGATGCAGGGCACATATCTGTTCCGCTCGTAAAAAGTCACAGAAGTGCTTCCCGATATAAGATCCTCCACGCGATTTTCCTCGCGATTGCCCGCGCAAAACTTTTCCCAAGCTTTTCGATATAAGTTTTTGTCCTTACGAGAGCGAGATTACGAGATCCTGTTTACGGGCGTATATACGGATGTGGAAACGGGATGTTAGGACATGCTCCGGCAAAATCCGGCATGCCCTCGAAATTTCGTACGTGATCCTATTTCGCTCTCTTCTGCGACGTGCGGTGGGATAGATCGACGCAATCACGACCGATATACCGATGGGGTGGTTCCGTCGGGTGGGTGCGTCGCGACGCGGACGACGGCGCGGATCGTGCCGTTGCTCGCGGTCCGGAGTTGAAGACCCGACTGATGGAAACGCACGCAGGAACTCCGGCACACTCGAGGGCGCAGGCGCCTCCGCGTCTCTCTGCTATCTTCTTTCGTTACACGGAGGCTGCAATGCCTCGTCGCGCCGCGCCGCGCCGCGCCGCGCTGTACCCGCGACGCGCATCTCCGATGTCGCTGGTACCTTTCAAAGTGTCGCTACTCTCTTCGACACCGCGCGATCTAAGGCTGAGCACGCGCCACTTTCTTTTTCCGCTATCTTTGCTGAACTCTCGTGCGAGAGTGCATACGTGCGCTCCGACAACACATATGTCACAAAGATTGTATACATGGTTTACCGAAGCACAGAGTAGCTTCGCGCGTGCTTAAACTTGCGCTACCCGGTGTTGACGAAGTTTCACTTCAGATATTTACGATACTATTATTTTCTTAGCGACAGGGTAATGCTTATTTATTTATTATTATTGCACTTTAGAGCGTAATAGAGTAGCGGATTTTGCGAAGATTGTGTACACGGTTTGCCAAAACAGATAATGCCGCGTGTGTTTAAAGTAGCTATTCCGTGCGTTTCAATTTTATTTCGGAGATTTATATTATATATCCTTCGGCGGAGAGTAACGCTTTATTTATTCATTGAATTTTTGCGAAGCGAATTAGTGAATTTTCTTGCAGATTACTTGGGATTGGCTGAAATTAAATTTCTTCCCTTCTGAGCAGACGCGTCAAACTTTCATCGTACGCATGCAAGTTTTACAGCATAGAGACTTACTCGTTCGCGTAAAGTAGTGAAAAAAAAAAGAAGCCACTGTGCGGTCGCCCTTTACGTCCGGGTTTCAGCTGGTCTTCTTTCTTTGGCGGAATTACCGGCACTCCCGAAGATGGGTCTGTAACCTCGCAATTTTATATCGACCCGTCGCTGTCAAACGAGAACTTTTACCCGCGATCCCGAGCGGCGGGATGGGGGTCTAATTAAACGCAGGAGAGCGCAGAGTGCACCTGTGCATCCGTAAGTTACAACACGTTTTTATTTTACTTCACTCTAGCGGGAATGTATTTGTCGCTCTATAGTCTATGCGAATTCATTCTAAGTTTTCCCTCGGACAGCGCGTCGGGAATTATTGCTCGGGGAAGTTCTCTGCAAGGAAAGTTGTCAGGTTCTCGCGTCATTGTTATGTATCATGCGGCAACTTTATATCGTATCTTTCTTCGACTTCCAACGCATCGCGATATACTGTCTCGCCAATGGCCATGTTACTTCTCTGGGATACAGGATGCGCGCAGCTTTTATTTCAACGAAATAATGCGCGCACGTCTTTCACGAACGGAAAATATCTTCTTCGACGTTTCGCATTTGTATCTTACTTCGTCTCAGCGTGTTGTCTTTTTGAACGATGTGAAACAAGGACCCGCCAAATTTTTCCAAGTTCAAAGATACGCTGGGTTTCTGTCTCGTAGTTACAAAACACTGCCGTGCATAGTTACAAGATTTCGATACTCCTCTTTGAATTTTTCTTTCGCATGCCTATATGTATTTCGTACTGCGATATCTGCGTTAATGGCAAAATGATTGGCCTTGAGAATAAAATATCCGCGAAAAAGAACAGAACCACATAGGTAGAGAAGTAGGAGAATTCTGCTCATTAATGTTTCCGTGGGGGAACTGCGTGGACTACAATTTCGTAAATTACTTTACACCGCTGCGCGAGCTTTTGTAGCATAGATAATAACGGAGCAAGGGAAATTTTTGCATTGTAGGAGGGAAAGAAAATATGCCGAGAAATAATTTTGCATATTTGTCTCTCTTTTTCCTTGGGGAAGACTGGACAAAATTATTGTTATATTTAGATAGCTTCATGGAGGTGCGACAAAATATGGAAGACTGCTAAATACTTTGACGCGGGCAACGCGTCAAGGCAACAAAATATGATTCAATATTTTATTAACTTTTTGTGGAACAGTAGAAAGAAATCACACATTTTAGACCATTATAGTAGTGCTACATGAATCTCAGAGAGACTGAAGAACTTTTTTAGATTCCAATCGAGATTATGCGGATGACCGGCCGAAAATCCGTAAAACGAACCGACGAGTTTACAGAGGACGGATCTAATTTCGCGTGTATTACGATGATAAACGGATCTACCTGAGCGATAGGAAGATGGAGGCTGGCTCGCCAGGACTTTATTCGGTCTGAGCCATCCCGCCACCTCTATCGAGTTATCCTTTCGTTAGCTTGGCCTAATCTTCCTTTTTGGTCGCCTCTTCGCTACGCTCTCGATCTCCGCTTCCTACCACAATAATAACCCGTTCTCATAACCATGATTTTCGCCACGCTTCTCCAGCTTCTTCTTCTCTCTCTCTCTCTCTTTCTTTTTGATCTGGCTCTATAATTGTCGGCATATTCGTTCGTCTTTCGTTGGCCCAATGCAAATTTCGAAAATCTTTCGGCTCTGGCCATAAATCAGGTTAACGTTATTCAGGGTTGCCCGACGGCTAATCGAAGTCGTGTGTGTTCTATGTGCACGTCACATTGAACAGGCGCCGTCATCACAATCTCACGTTGTCTTCTTTTTCGCCCGAGTCCATCGCGATTGCGGTCGTTGCAATTATGATAACGATAATCAGATGGAATGGTCGCCTACGGCGCGGCGTTTTGACGTTCTCTCGTTGAAATTGTTACTCGTCTCGCCTTTCGATAATTATCTAATATTTCAAAAAAGTGAAAAAACAAAAACACAAAACGGACGTACATTTAAAGAATATGCTTGTTTGCCCCTGAGACATTAGAAAATTATTTATATTCATTTTCTAATAACAATACCTTCCCTATATTGCTATTCATTTTTTATTGTATTAAATAATTGCAATTTTATTGATAAGCATTTTTTGTAAAATTGATAAAATACGCAGAATGAAAACTTATACTTGATTTAACAAACTTAATTTGGAAAACAATAATGGAAATATTAATCGATTCTATATACTGGCCATTATAATCGCCAAGGCAATACGACCACGATTTGGTTCGATTATCGTCAAGACGCTCTTTTAATCAATTTATATTAATTGGTTAAAAGAGCGTCTCGACGATAATCAAGGCCATCGAACCAAATCGTGGTCGTATTGTCTTGGCGATTATAATGGCCAGTAGAGTCGATTAATATTTCTATTGTTGTTTATTTTTTGACCGGCGAAGTAAAAGTGATTTATTCTGTTAATTTGGAAATATTTTCTCGTCAGACTCAATTGTAACGAAAAGCGTACCCTTCTGCCGCTCATCACTTTAATATCGTAACAGACATTTATTGCTAGATTTACAATGCAGGAATTGTTTTATAATTTCTATTCTTTTTTCTTTCTTGTAATCCGATTCAATGTAACGTCAGCCGGCAAACGTGATATTCGGCGCACAAAGTCAAAACCGGTCTCGATCCAGAATAACCGCGGCGACACTCGATTATTGGGAAGAAATAGCGTGAGAAGTATAGATAAAGGACAGGGAAAATATAATACAACCGGCAAAGAAATTCCGCCTGGTACGAGGTATCTCTAGCTGGCTTTCGATCGACGCTGCGTTTCGTGTGAGACTATATACAGAGCGGTGGGCGTTATCGGATCGAATTCAATTTTGGCGTAGAAAATAAAAGCGACGACGAATGTACGAATATTGGGTCATGGTAAGCGAGGAGCTTGCATGCAAAGGGACACGAGTGATAAATTCTGCAACAACAATCGGTATTACGGAATTTGACTTTTTTCATCAAAGAGTCGTTTTGAATTGCTATTTATTTTTTGCCGATGTTGAATTGCTATTTATTCTCTTTGGATAAAGAGCTTACGAGACCGATCATAATTTTATTTGGAAATCCTAATAAAATATAAGAAAGTA
Source organism: Temnothorax americanus (assembly GCF_048541705.1). Lineage (NCBI taxonomy): Eukaryota > Metazoa > Arthropoda > Insecta > Hymenoptera > Formicidae > Temnothorax > Temnothorax americanus. Next base: position 1,649,812 of record NW_027509391.1, read on the forward strand.
ATCGAAATATTGAATCTATATAAGAGTAACGGATATTAATTGAGATGCTCGGTGTGGCACCTGTGAATGCGGAAAAATGAACTGGCTTTCTGGCTTCAAAGCTTCTTACATCAAAATCTATGAGTAGAATTATGGTACAAGCTGTCTTCTTTCTTTCGCCGATAAATCTTCTTTGTCTTTAAAAAGTAATTCTTCAAAACGTATCGCATTATTTAAACATCATAAATTTTATTAACTTGGTTAGGCATTTAAAAAAGTTACATAAAGTTTATTTATCTTAAAATCTCTTTTTTGACAAATGTCGCGCTTTGGCTTTTCATGCAGTTATAGCAAGCAATAATTATAATATGTGTATTAATAATTATAGCAAGTAAATAATACTTTCCAACGTACGATTAAGATATAAGGTAGGTACCATTATAAGCTGTCGTCCATTATGCTGGAATAACTGCTAGCGATAGCAGGCGACACTCGATTATTGGGAGAAATAGCGTGAGAAATATGAATAAAGCCGGGCATATATTGCACCACCTGTATGGTATTGTGCAGCGATTCGCATGGTACTACCGGCGTATCTTCGAGTATTCGATTGTAATTAGAATTTATTGCGATAGACCGGGAGGCACCAATACACAAAAGACGCTTTGCATCGATCGCCAGTTGGGGCACGAAATCGTGCAATTTATCGTAAAAAGCGTAAACGCATTAGCGAATTTATTCGACTCGATGGTGAATTTTCTGTCTCTTTGATCACGCTATCGATGGACCGTAACAATTTGCAACGACAGAATCTGTTATTTTTTTATTTTTACATCGATCAACGATATTAAAAATTATTCAATTTTTGCGTGGAACCCCGCGTATTTTCACGCACGATACATATGCACGGAAATGGAAAGGCACCGCTTGCCCCGCCGTTACTAAAATACCCGATGATGAATCGGACTCCGACGCAGATATTTTCACGGCTCGTTCATAATATACGGCTACAACCGGGGCTATCTCTTCAAATTGCGTCCACGCCCAAAGTGGCGATCTCGACGTAATAACGACATCGGCCGGGCGTTACGCGATACCTACCATTAGTCTCATCGACCGATTATCGATTGACCCGCTGTGCGCGGCTAGAAGAGACTGAAGAGAGTATTCGATGAATTCCGGGAGGAAGCGACGGAACGGTTGTAACTGAGAATACAAGGCGCCGACGATTTTTCATGTCTCCCCGCGCGTGAATTATTCATCGGTCGTGATAGGCATAAAAGTCGCGAGACCGGGATGAAAATGTTTCGTGTGTGAATGTAGACCGAACGGTTTCGGAATCGCGTACTTAAAACGGACAGCTTTTGCGATGTCGGAAAGAGGAGAGACTCGGCCCGCCTCGCATCGCGTCGTTGATCTCGTATGTGACGCAATAGTAAGATATTTTTTAATGGATATTCGTGGTAATGTGGCAGCACGATAATTGACGACACAGCGAGGTTGTATCGCAACAAAATATTTCGCGGTATTCCTTCCTATTTTGGCCTTTTAACGAGACAAAAATAAAGATTGATATTCTTTTGGAGCCGCGATAGTGTCGAGTAAGAAAAGTAATTCGTCAAAAGGATTACGTAGATCGATCATGTAGATTTATATTCGCTCTCGAATATTGCAATAAATTAAGAGCCGAAATTAATATAAGATCCCGATTGTCGCTCAGCTGATTTATGAAGAATAAAGATTTCTTGTGGAAAATTTTCTCCTATCAAGTTTTCATAAATTATTGTACCATTTGCTTTCATCCCACGGTGATTTTATTTTCACCGTCTTATCACTGGGGGTCTTGGGATATCCGTTGGAAAAATCGTTTATTCGGGCGCGATTCATCTATCTGTAGGAGCCGCCGCGTGACGGAAAGCAAAAGGGCGCAGCGGCGTTTATTTCCTTGCGTACGATGCAAACCTCCGCAGAGACGAGGCAAGCGGACCATTGCAGGTGGCAGATTGCGTCGCTGCAGAGTCGACGTGTCGCACCTATGAGAAATTACCTAGTGGCATGCGGTGCGGTTCTCAAGCACCTGTCTAACGACGCATTTCCATATACACGCGTGGCCCGGCTCTACACACGAAGCTCCCTTGTGTATAACTACCGTGCCCGTGTACACAAGTCGATGCCTGCCCCGCAACGTGCTCGTGACAGCTCCGTGGAGCCCGAAACAAGATCCTTCTTGAGTCTAACGGCTTAAGTGCTCCTGCCGCGCGCGTATACGCTTGTGAATGCACCTTTACCTGCTCCAGGAAGCAGGGCGGTCGGTGGTATAGATGGGGGATTGAGGGCAAAGGAGAACCGGGACGAGAATGGAACTGTCTGCGATTCGGGAGTCTACTACGATCGATTATCGATAAATGCCTTGTGGAATGCTCCCGATGGTCTGATTGTTAGACGCGGCCTCTTCAGCGCCGATTAACGGCCTGCCGCTGTCGTAACCATCTTCGGCGCGAAGATAGATGCATCTTGGAAATCGTAATAAATGGCACCGCGAGTTCTCTCTCGGTATTTATTGCAAACCGTCGCACAATCAGGTTAATAAAAGCGCAAGCCTCGTTACGTTTATTGCCGCGAATGATTCCTTTATTAATTCAAGTGGCCCTACATTTTCGAGTGATCCACTTAAAGCAATAATTTGCGCTACGTTTAACGTTGAATATGCAGTAGAGATAAGTAATGACTTCTAATCAAAATTTAATTCATGCTTATGTCACATTGTACATTCATCTTTTTGCTAACTCAAATCCAAGAATTCTATCTTGGCAATTTGTCAGACTAAATTGAAAGCCTATAATCCATAGGATTTACGCCAGGTAACATTACATTAATGCAATTTACGGGTGTAACACGCAATCAATTATCGATAAATCGCGGGTCGGTCCCGAACGTTATATAGATTTCCTTTAGCTTTAGTGTTAGCTAGCCGGAGGGTGCCGACATTTCACATGGCAGCCGACTGGATTCTTTCCAGTCATTTAACACGACGGGAAAGAAAAATAGACCGGCGCGACGATTTATAGATTTTCTTTACGCTGCGAGAAATTTCACTTCTGCCGTTTGCGCTGCAACACCAGTCTCCACTTATCGCCGATCAAATTTTCCGTTTGATTATTTGAAAACAATGAAGTTGAGAAGCTGCGTGTAGAAGGAAGGATGATTCGGAGTAAATTTTAGTGTATCTACAGAAGGAAGAAATAAAAACATGTTTGAAAAGTAGACAGGATCTCTTCATGCATCAAGAAATATTTGAAACTTTAATCAACGAAAAAGGATGTAGACAATTAATGAAACATGTCTAACTCGAGGGTGCCTCGAGCAGTGCGTGTTTTCTTCAAAGTTAGTCACTACTTCGAGAGTCACAGACTTACATGCAAATGCGCTTCATGCGAAAAACATCTTACGTTTGCTACAATGATTCGTGCGCTCAACAACAAAAATCTTCTGTTTTTTTTCTGGACGATACGAATTCGTTAATGGCCGAAAGGAAATGCTCGTTCTTTACTTTCGTGAAGTTGCTCTTTACCTTTCCTGTTGTTCCAACTTTGACCCAGATAGTCGACGACGCCGCTAGCGAACAAGTTCTACGGGCAAGCAGAAATTGTTCCTAATTGTTAAATGCTGTTTCCCTCGACCTTTTACATTCTTCTCGTTATCATCTTTAAACTGCACCGCACAGATAAGGCTATTTCCTCCGCTTAAATTTCGAGAAACGGTCTTGAAGGAAAATTCATGGGACAGGATAATATTCGTTGAGGCAGGATAATATTCGTCGGCAGATTAGTGCAGTTGTGTAAAAGGAATGTACGCGCGAAATTTTCGATTTTCCGCCGATGTAAAAATTCTTCTTTCGTGAATGCAATTTTAAGAATCCGTGAAGAAGTAAATTCTAGATAACCCACATTGGATTCTCTTTAATCAAACTGACTCATTGTCAGATACGATATCAGCTTTTGCGTCATAACTGCATAATGATATGGTGCGGTATCACCACGCAAGACGATAGATCCATTTGTCAGATTCGACGTGTCGTGAGTTATGATCGCTTCCTTCTCCTTCTTCGCCTGCAGCGCTCGCAATTCATCCACCTCCCATATTCGCGAGATTCCTTCAGACCCCTGCCGATTCTTCTCACTGCGGCTTTATCTCTCGCATCTCCAGTGCCTGCGAAGGAAACGAAAACGAAGGATAGGAATAGCATTCGCGCCGGACCAAGTGTGCGCCGGCAAATGCATGCTGATAAACCCGTCGGACGAATTTAAATCCCGCGATGGCGTCCGCGGTGGCCTCTTCCTCCGCTTTTGCCAGAGATCCATGCTCCTCGATCCCTGGATCCTTCGCGTTGCAACAATTTCTTCAGCCGCCGCGCTGCGGCTTAAATGTATCACGCCGGACGATTTATTAACCCATTTCACGGGCAGACATTGCGAACTTCGAGGATTTCGCGCGTCGAGATAGATACCGATAACTTTTCACGATGGAACGAGCCCCCGCCGCCCTCGTGCTCTGGCGGAGCTTTCGTGATTGCGATGCCGGCCATTTTCCCAGCGAGAATATTTGCGATCTGATGGATAGCCCGCGGTATCTCGACACCAGAGAACTCGGGCATAAATAATATTTTCGTTGCGTATCTCGCGAACCATTTTATTGAAATTGCAGACAAATTTCTGAAAATTTGACGGTGAATTTTTGCAGAAAGTTTCTGATGGTTGTGTTGAGCGTAGATTTTTAGCTTGTAACTAATTACTCACTTTTTGTGAATTAAAAACTCGCAGTTTTTATTTCGAAATTTACTTAACATCGTAAGACTGACAGAAATATTAATGCCCATTGCTTTTGTTGATTACCGTTCCTCATTAGCAGAGCTTGCGTCAATGAATAAAATACTTCGCTCGTTAAAATAAAAGCGTATTAAAAAAGCACCCGGCTGAAAGTACTCCCGAATAAGCAGCCCAACATAATTAATGTTACTGAAACATAAACTCCATCCTCATTAACAATTATTATTGAAACTTGTGAATACGTGCTCAAAGTTCTGTTCGCGTTAAATTTAATATTTCTTTTCTATTTTCTCAAGACACAGCTTTGCTATTAATAATGTAAAAAATTTTCAAGTTAACAGATATTGGAAAAACGCGTTTTGAGCTTGGAAATATGATCAGTGCGGAAAATCTGACGACATGTAGAAAATTGTTAGTAATTCATAAAAGTGCCCGCGGAATTTGGCCGGCGGCCAGAGTCGTGTTGGTATTCGTTGATGGCGACGAAATCGGCGTACTTACTTGTTTCAGCCGTAACGATTTATTTTCTATAGGGTAGAATTTAAAAAGTGAGTAGATTACTTGTAAGACATACTCGCCTTTGTCGTACAACTTATGCACTTTGCACCTATCACGACGTGTAGGCCAATTTTATCTCGTGCATTGATCGCAAGTTTATGATTGCATGTTACAAGTCCATGATTCAAATTATCATTGCAAATCTGACAATTATTACCTTATATGATTGCAAATTACGAAAAGTCAGTTTTAATTGAATCTTGAATAGATCGGGACACAGGGACCCGGACCGGACGAAAATATCGGTTCGGTTCAGGTTTCGGTTAAAATACTTAATAAAGGTTTCGGTTTCGATTTCGATTTTTTAGCTAACAAAAGTATCGGTATTGGGCACATTACAGTTTTTTTTTCCGGTTTCGGTTCTTGAAATTTTTATTAAATTAAATTGTTTAGGGTTCCGGTCCGACAAAAATACCGGTTACGGTATTTTCGGTTTCGGTTCCGGTTCCAGTCCGGGTCCCTACTTTAAATTAACGTCAGGCATTGCAGTTGCCATTGTCTTTCCACGTGATATCTCTTCATTCCCCGGTGAAAGACGTTTGCCAAGGAATAATTTTGTGTTGAAAGGGATAAATTTAGCAGTAGGCGGCTCGCGAGCTGGCAAGCCATCTGCAAATGCACGTGTACTCTGGTCGGCTAAACAGATACAATGAGACTTCCTGTGTGCATAGAGAGACCGAGTCCTTTTGTCCATTGGATCGCCCATGTAGGATAGTGTGACCAAATGCCGGTAAAGCCTTTTGTTTCATGTGGGCTACCAACCACGCACGCAGCCTCGAGACACTCGCGCTATACCGTTCGAGGAGTGCGCGGGAATATCCATAAAATGTACTTGGGCAAAGCGCGCATATAATTCCACGTGTGTAATTTCAGGTGCCGCGTATAATTAATCTTTTAATTAAAATTGTGTTCTCTTTGTCCGGCGATTCACTTCTATCGTACTAAACGGCGGAGCGTCTCGAGGCGACGATGCGATCATTCCCCGGCTTGAAACACTTTTCGAGACGGCCATTAACGCAAATTTTCCGTTCGCATTTCCCGAGCTTCCATTTTCTCTTCCGCGTTTTTCTTCCTCTTTTAACTTTTACTTGCTTTCAATCGATTATTTTACGCAGTATACATTTAACCGCTATCTGATGCACACCGGTAATAAAATTGTCCGATCTGTCATGGAGTTAAGCCGCGCACTCAGTCGCTGTCGAACGTCGAACAGACTGGCGCACGATATTTAAATCAAGTCAAGGAGGAATAGTGCGTATACTATATTAATGGAATCATAATTGGGTCTTAGAATCCCGGGAGAGTAATACGCGATTTACGATGGCGCGTATTACGCTATTCAGCGAAAACGTAGTACAGTAATGATTATGAAGGTATTTTTGTACTATTAAAGTACGTTTCCCCATTAACTCCTCATTCATATTCAACGAATGGAGAACGCGCCTAAGAGGCGAGATATATCCGGCATTAATTTCGGCTTATGTATAATACCAAAATTTCTGCATTTGCGAAAATATGAAGTCGCAAACGTTTTCACTCGGCGATTAAAATAGAAATAATAGCAAATTTCTCAGAGGGCTTTACGCGGCAAACTTTATATGTAAATATAAATTGTGCTCCGCGTTCCCTTACAGTTTTGAATTAATTTAGTTACATATCCAATTTCAGTGAAACGATGTCGATTTTATCTCGCAATTATCGTTATCGTTTTTCCGCGATGATGACTGGTTACCGATGGCGTATCTCGCGTACATAAATACGCGAATCACGAGTTCCGTATTGACAGTTCGACATTTAGATACAGGCTGCACGTATCCTCACTTTGCGCAATTGTAGAGCACTTTAAATCAAGGACCCGGACCCGATGAAGATACACAGTAAAAAATTTAATGTCAATGAAAGTCCACTCTAAATTTTGTGTTAAAATAACTCATTCATCGTGTTACTTGTTGACATTTAGAAATGTTATATCGACATTTTTTACAATGTATGTTTACAATAATGTAAAAATAACTTGTAAGAAATGTTGATATAACATTTCTAAATGTCAACAAGTAACACGATGAATGAGTTATTTTAACACAAAATTTAGAGTGGACTTTCATTGACATTTGGTACACAAAATTTTTTACTGTGTATTGGTTCGGTCCATTAAAATACTTGGTTTTGATTTCGGTTTTTTAGCTAACAAAAATATCGGTATTGCGCAAATTACAATTTTTTTTCGGTTCCGGTTTATTAAAATTTGCTTGAAATTTTTATTAAATTAAATTTTTTACATATGCATATTGCGTATGGTGGATATGTACTTATAAGTTGTAAATCTTAATTTTTGATACATATGTTTTTATTTTACATTACATACACATGTTTTTATTTTTTATTTTAATTTATACGGATTGTATAAAATATGTTTAATAATTAATAATATATTTCAATAAATGAGGTTATTTCGACGTATATGTCATTTCTTCATTATTTTCAATGTTTTCATATTCTGGTCTTAATTTTTTTGAAGATATAATGACTTTTAACGGTACCGGTTTTATTATAATAGACTTTATAAAATTTCCATACGGTTTACGGTTCTGGTCCGACAAAAACACGGGTTACGATATGCGATCTTCGGTTTCGGTTCCGGTCCGGTCCGGGTCCCTGCTTAGAATATTGTACTATGAATTTTTATGCGTTGTTCATATTTATTTATGTAACAACAAGTTTCTGTATACTTTACATACTTTGCATACGTTCGGGCATTACTATACTTACATTTTTATTAATACATATGATTCACACGATCTGATGTTTTCCGATATTTAATTGCATATGCATTAAACAATAATGCAATTCTCTCGTTCTTTTTCCGGAGAACGCGCATTTCTCATTTGCACGTTACGAGTGCAGATACTCAAATAACTTTTCTCGGTAATTTATGCATTCGGTAACGGCTAGAAATGAACTTTAATCTAGTTTTCATCTGAGACTATTTCAAACATACCTACGTTATTTTAAATCTCATTAATATCAAATCTCATTAAATATCTGCGAAATCGTTAATTTAATCGGACGCGAAATACGCGATCGCGTCAATAAAAATCTTTCTCATCTTGCTTCGCGTTGTGGAGATTATCGATAAAGCAACAGTTATCTAATTGCAAGAGACGTGTATTGACGTATCTAGCGTAAGATGTTAAATTGACAGACTCTCCCGTCGTGCCCAGATGCGAAATATTCTTTGCATTTCCGGAATTTACTTTAATCGCAAGTCAGCAGAAAACGGCATAGTTTGACGTAAAGGAATTTCCGGTGCACGCTGCGTGCATCGACAACAGGGAGGCGCGCGTTGTCCGTGCGATTGTATGCGTGCATTGTTACTGCTCCAACAAATCTGCCTCGAATCAGCGATGGATCTGCCGTACGTTTGTAACTAACCGCACCGTACCCTCTCAAATGCACTTTGCATGCGGCGCGATAGGTGCCTAACTTCCAGCAGAATTAGATAACCAAACGAGCATTCGCGTACCGCACCGGGGCCCTCCTTCCGCGCGCTCTTCTCCCCGCACGAGTAATAGTTCGATCGTTTTCGGAATATGCGAGTGTTAGCTACGCGCGAGTGTCCGACTTGATTTAAATATCGTGCGCCAGTCTGTTCGACAGCGGCTGAGTGCGTGGCTTGGCTCCATGGCAGATCGGACAATTTTATTACCGGTGTGCAGATACAAGCTGCACGTATCCTCACTTTGCGCATTCGTAGCGCACTTTAAATTAACGTCAGGCAGTTGCCATTGTCTTTCCCCGTGATATCTCTTCATCCCCGGGTGAAGGACGTTTGATGTTTCAGAATAATGACAATCGAAATTTTATGATCATTTTCAGCTCATCAAAGTAACCTGCTCTTATATTTTAATATTGTATTCCCATAAGGTATGAATCTGGGACGTGTGAAGACAGCGCCCCAACATTAAAGTTTCGTAGTTCTGATCTGAGACGTTATATATATTGCCAGTCAGGTCGATTTAAATTACTTTAATTGTTATTCTATATACTGGCGAAAGAAATTTATTATTCTGTTTTTTATACTTCATTTTGAAGAGATTAAGAGTTCCCTATAGTTTATAGAAAGAGTTCCGCTGATTAACAGTCGAATCAAATAAATTACAAATCTCGATAATTTAAGGTAACAGCAGCAAATTAAATTAAAGAAATTTATTAAACGATTATGTACTGTGATATCTTTTTATGCACTGTGATAAGAAAGACGAACGAAATAATAGAAAGTCGGAAATCTCGGTGGAACTTTGCGATCTGCACAGCTTGCGTAGTGGAAGTAATTTTCAGTTTGCGTGCAGGTGTAAATCGAGCACGATCTCGGTACTGCAAACTAACCACGCCGGAGTTTCGTATAATTTTATTACTTACTTACGCGTTGTATCGCTAAACCGTAGTTGCATTATATTAACAGGTTTATCGAGGGAGAAGGAGGGGAGTGGAGTTAGTTTGCTTAGCATTAGAAAATTAACGTTTACAATAATCAACTTACGGATATCACCCTTAAACAGGTTGATCGGTGCGCTCTGCGCAATTTTTGAAGAAAGCTTTTAGTTTCGATTATCGCGCCGAGAATAAACAATAGCACTTACTCGTCTATTATCTAGGAGCATACTTTATACAGACGCGTTTGCACTTTTCCTTGATTGGATGGTCATTGTCGTTAATTTCCTTATCTCGCAGCCAGCGCGACTGCGGAACAATTGCATCGGCAACGATGTGACCAACGTTCCGACTCGCGAAAACACGTAGTCTTTCGCTTTCCTATCGCATTGTTGCATTCAGTTCCTTCGTTGTTTTCCTTGCGCGACGACGGGATAATTCGCTAATGGAGGGACAACTCGCAATTACTCCGGCGTTGTCCTTATCGCCTTTTGCAGCGACACTTTCTTGGAATACCTATTGTTACCCCCGTTCTGGCGACATATTTTGCGCGCTATTCGAAAACAACTTTATATCGGGTACCATCGCCGCTTAATTGTATTAATTAATTAACTACCGAGAACTACCAGTGAGACCGATTTACAGACACATTACGGTAACAAGTTTGCGGTTGTGGAAAGACGGAAGTTGCTCTAGGTCAAAGTTGAACACGATGGGGACGTCGAGGCAAGCCATTCAATCCGCAAACAGGATTTATCTTCGCCCGCTCACTCGTCTCGCGTATCCTCATTTTGTCTCTCGCACCTCTCTTTGTCTTTCCCTGGTGATTCCCACGTTCAACAAAGAGACAATTTCCTGATGGACGAGCATTCCGAAATGTTTCATTGACCGCTCGCTTGAAACTTCAAAGTAATTCCTAAGCAATTTACTGCGCTGTTTAAAATGTAAAATTTTAATTCAAAACTTTCGCGAAGGATCTGTTCCAAAGTAAAAAAAAAATGTCGAATTGTATAACTTTTGATTTGCAGTCATGAAGCTAGAATCAAAGGTGTAACATTTCGATTTGAAGGTACGCAGAGCGACGGAGGAAGATGGGACTGATAATTCGATTTGCAAATACAATTTATTTCCTTTTGTTCTCTTACCGTGTCGGTCTTGTCCTTTCTACTTCTCTTAGCCTCCTTGAACCTTTTTGCTTTTTGATTCACTTATCACGCTAAAAAACGATTTACTGATGGACCGATCTGCGGGACGACTTTCACTTTGTTGCTTTTTTCAAAAGTGATGTATGTCCGCAATATCGCTCATTCTTTCATATGTTCTTGTTACAGAAAACATTTTTTTGCTAACGATAATTTATAAAAATATTTTCTTATTAATTTTTTATGTCCGTGTTATACCAACCGAGACTTGATTAAATATTTCTCGAATTAATCAGATCTTTTTTTCTGGAATTTATCGCGCTATCGGAGACGGACATATCTGTCCTTTTAATCTTAAAGCATGGCAACACCTTTATAGCGAAACGCGCCGTGAACGATATAGAGGCGTCAATTCAATCCACAAACGGGATTTATCGTCCCATCTCCTTTCTGTCTTTCATCCCCGCCCATAGATCTCTCGTCTGCCTCGATTTTCTTATCGCGCGGAAAGATTCTCCGACGGAGAGATGTTCCCCGAACATTTCTAAAGTATTTTTTTTCTTTCGGATTTGCCGGAAATGACGCTTATCCAGAGTTACCATTGTTCGATCTGTATCGTTCCGCGATTTTACTGCAAACCCTCGAAAAGTTCCGATCAATATAGTAAATTGAAAGTCGAGTTTATAACGTCCAACGTTGACAAGTTGTCGCCGAATGACGTCTTGGAACGCCTTACAACGTCGTGGAAGATCCTCGAGGGCATTAACGGATTACGCATGCTCATGCCTAAAGCCCAATCGATTCTCCCTGAATAATCGATCCATTATCCAGCACGCGAGATAGATGCATCGCTTCCGGTGTATCGAAGGATCTTTCCCAATGTACACACACGTCCTAACCCTCGCTTCTAAGAAATTGCTTTCATGAATTGCAGCTTGCCGGGAGAAATTAGTACCGTCTGTAAATTATTCTTAAGCCGAAGAATTACGACCACGACCCTCGGTACCTAAGGAATTACATTGGAAGTTAACTTTTGGATCGTGTTTTAAATTAGATTTATATATTTGCGTGAAGTTTTCTGCTGAGGTACGGTCGAACTTTCTCAATATTAACGCGCTGATACCGTCATCTCGGCGCAATTAACATGTCCGTACTTTAATCTATCCTTTTTCCCATTATTTGTTTATATCCTCACGGATAAAATTTCTTGCAGCAGCATAAAAATACGTTCTTTGCCATAAACCTTAAATATTGTCTCTCTTCCGTGGAAAAACGAGCCGTCGTTTACCTCGGCTTTATACCAAGAGGCCAGGGCGGTGGAAAAATGAAAGGATCGTAAAGTGGTGAAAACTTTATATTTCAAAGGTGTCAACAACGCTCGAGTAATGTCTGACTAACGAGAAACAACGCTTAATGGGATACCTGCGAGCCTGCGCCACGATCGAGCCGTAATCGTTTTCTCGAACGACGCCATCGCCGAGAAAATACAAAGCGAGTAACGTAGAATAGTATTCAGTTGGATGGTTTTCTACGACAGGGTTAAAGAATACAGAGTTTTAATGTAAAACGTGACTTTCGTCGATTATGTGCAATATTTAGTTTAAAAGCAGTACAAATTACATTTCTTAAAATATCGAATTTAGGTAAAATGCTAACACAAAATTAATGCGACGTACGTTTAGCTTGAAAATAAATGAGTACCGTATTTCGTCGTATAATAAATTAAAAAAGCCAACGTGGAGCACTTATAAAGTTATAAATTTAATGTATCGTTAATATGATTAAATATGACCTATTTTTAAGTATTTCTTTATCTCTCTCTCTCTCTCTCTCTCTCTCTCTCAAGTTAAATTTGTTTTAATTAATAAACTTTTATAGTTATTTTTAAATTAATGAATACATGGAAAATGAATAAAAACTCGTTAAAAAGTGATCTAAAAGGAAGTCAAACATTATGTAATTTATTTCAATATGCTTTCATGAATTGCTCCACTAGATATTTTTTTCTTAATTTTTGTTGACGTATACTGTTTATGAGTAACTTATTTTACACGTTTTGTGCTTCTATGTGTATTCGCGTTATAATTTATACATTAAATTCACACAGTCTTTGTGAGTCTCCTCACATCCGGTGATTTCGTGATCTTTAGAACGTCTTTTATGGGCGGTGTCACTGAAATCGCTGCGCTTTCTTCCGAGAGTATGTATTCTTCATGAAGGGGCGGGGGTTCGAAGTGGTGGCCGAAGCTTTTGAAATGCCCGTGACCGTGGCTTTCAAACATATGGTGATGATGGTCCTCGTGGTCTTTATGACGATGGTCATGTCCATGCTTATGGTGGTGGTCTTCGTGATGCTTATGACCTTCGTGATGCTTGTGATGATGTTTATGGTCGTGTCCCTCGTGATGATCATGATCCTCATGGTGATGATGATGCCCATGATGATCATGATGATGGTTATGGTCGTGGCCGTGCTTATGATCTTCTTTATGGTGGTGACCATGCTTATGGGACTCATGATGATGATGCTTATGGTCTTCATGGTGACCATGATGATGATCTTCGTGATGGCCATGGTGATGGTCCTCTTTGTGACCGTGTTTATGTTCATGGCCGTGTTTGTGGTGATGATCTTCGTAATGATGATGCTCTTCATGATGGTCATGCTTTTGATCGTGATGATGCTTGTGATGATGGTCTTCGTGATGATGATGCTTATGATTTTCATGATGGCCATGTTTATGGTCATGTCCGTGTTTGTGGTGATGGTCTTCATGGTGGCCGTGATGATGCTCTTCGTGATGGTCGTGCTTGTGCTCGTGTCCGTGATGATGCTTATGTTCCTCTTTATGCCCATGTTTGTGGTGCTCTTTATGCTCGTGTCCATGGTGGTGATGATGTTTCTCAGTTTCCTTATGACTATGATGATGATGATGCTCGTTAACGTGATGATGATCATGGTGATGATGATGCTCATTATGATGATGATGCTTGTGATGATGGTGATGCTCAGAATGGTGCTTATGTTCCTCATGGTGTTCATGCTTTGAATGGTGTTGATGCCCATGATGGTGCTTATGCTCTTCATGATGTTTATGCTCGTGACCATGCTTGTGGCCGTGTTTGTGGTGATGTTCATGTTTGTGTTCGTGACCATGATGATGCTTATGTTCTTCATGGTGCTTTTGTCCATGATCATGATGGTGCCCATGGTGATGATGCTCATCATGATGGTGTTTATGATCTTCGTGATGTTTATGTTCCTCATGATGATCATGGTGGTGCTTATGCTCGTGACCATGGTGATGCTTATGTCCATGATGATGGCCGTGCTTGGCATGATGGTCATGATGTGAATGGTGGTCATGATGATGACCGTGATGATGTCCGTGATGATGTCCATGGTGGAAGGAATGGGATTTATGGTGAAACGCCCTGTCGAAATCGTGAATTCTGCGTTGCGATTCAATGACCGGTGGAGTCACGAAGGTGACGTGACCAATTGGTGGCGATGTCTCGGTTATCCGCGTTATGATCTGCTTGGGTTGCGGAGTGATTCGTGGAACGATGCTGGCACCGAGACCCGCGCCAAAAGTCGTTTTGAGAAGCGGGAGCGGAGTTTGGCCATTTAACGGTAACAATGGCTGCGGGAAGGTTAGCCCGAGATCGGCTAGCTGTCGTTTCTTCTGATTTCTTTTGGCTGGCGCAATAATTCCTGGTAGCTTCTCGAGCACGAACGGCCGCGGCGGCTGCAATTGTCTCGGCAGCTTGATGGAGCCGACCAGTTCTTGCTTGGCCGGCGACACCTGCGGTCGAATCTCATCTCGTGTTTTAGGTTCCTGGCCGGTCGCTGCTGCCAGCAACAGAACGACGACCGGAAACCACGCCTAGGATGACAGACGATCTCGGTAAATGGAACCTGTTCGTGGAACGGCGACGTCTTTTGGATTGCTAATCTAGTAGCAACTTGTCATTAGCGCTGAATTTTTATTATTTGTAATAATTATAGTACGTGAGAGTATATGACATTTTGGATATAATTATTTACTTTTATAATTCTATTATAATTTGCACTTATACCTGAATTATGAAGATTCAGATTGTAAGCCTATTGCCCATTACCTAATTGCATTCTAAATAGAGAGACAGTTCTTCTAAAGAAACGACCCGAATAATGGGCGTTTAACTTCCAATAGATATAAAGCGTGTCGTATCAGACAGAGTCAGTTTTGTCGCACACACGCGTACGCGTGCACGCTCGAGCGGAATAGCCGGAGATAATATCCAGTAAATCGTCGGGGAGTCGTTTTATCGCGCTTTGGTCTTCTTGCCGCGGATTCCCCGCAGGAAGAAAGGGAGAGAGATCGCTCGACTAACGAGAACCGAAATCACATCTCGAGCCGTTAAAAAAATCAGCGTGGTCAGCTGACGGTATGTTTGCCGCAAGAAATCAATTAATCACGCTCGAATATAATCGCGCCGGTGATTTATTCGAATTTCCAGTAGGATTGACGCGCGTAGGAATTGGGAATCAGCCGAAGAGACGATATCAAATTACATTCTCAGAAATCCGCTTTTGCGATTCACCCGCGGGATTGAACTTATAGTCGGTCGAAATTGACGAAAATAGATTGAATCTATGATGCGATTTCGCGCTTTATCTTCTCCGGATTTATTTAATTGAGCGGTTTTCCAAACCGGGGTTTCTTACTTATATAAACCGTTTTGTTCTTAGCTATTATGACTGATCTGTAGAAATGAAAATTAGGTTACCGTGCGAATGTATATTTTCTTAATCTGTTTTGCGCTCGGAAATTGTACTATGTTACTTTAACACGGGATGAATTTTATTTACAGCGAATTCTATTTCTAGATTTTATACTATAAAATTAAATACGTGATGCAAAATTTCAAAAATAAGAGATTATTAAAATATAGGTATAAATCTGCGACCAACAAACGCAATTATAGATTCAACCGACTCAAATGCAATTATAAATTCAGAAATACCCAGTGAATCCTATTCTCTCAAGTCTAATGTAAACTTTAGAACGGATAATATCGCCAAATGTATGTCAATTGCAAACGAGACCGACGCTGAAAGATATGAAGAAGCTTTCAGAACGATTACTCAATGCTTTCGATGGAGAAATAATTAAACGCTATATCCAATTGGAATAGAAAGAGTCCTGTCGAGGGAACTTCGGAATCTCGGTTTCCCTTTCTTCCGCAATATCTCATTCCATGGCGTCGCGACACCGTCGCCTCCGCCGCCGCTAATTTCCTCGTTCCGTAGTAGCAGCAAGCTGGCGGTGGCGTCCGTGCGAAGCGTTGATATATTCTTCTTGAAATGCAAATGTTCCGGCGCTTAATAACTCGGGATTTAATCAGCGACAAAGCAATTTATATAAAAGATTCCGGATGCTGACGACGACGACGACGACGCCCGACGTCGACTGAACGCGGGCGACGCCGTCCGCGACGAGGATCAGAAAACGGCGAGACGTGTTTTGCACGTGGGGGGCGGTCTACCCCGTCTTTCTTTATTACAAATTTCCGGCCACGTTTTTAGCCGAATTAACACGATACAGAGGGACGCGTTCGAGCTTCTGAAACGCGAAATTTTTCAGGCACACGTCAATTAACCGCAAATGTTTCATTGCTCGCAATCGATGACGGACGTCCTAATGACTTTTATCTGTGACATTTGTACGTCCCAACTGTCCGCAAACTCGCGCCGGATACATTCGGACTGAAATCCAAACGGATGTCAACGATAAATTTTAAGCTTTGTATCACGTAGTCGGCCACTATCCATCGTGATATTAAAAGCTGAGTAATGCGCGTATTAATCAAAGTGATGAAAGGGGCGAGCGTGCGAGGGAGGCAGATCTTTATCTTTAAAGGTGAATTACTCGTCGATGAGTCTGTATTCGACGCTGTGTATTATGTACGCAGTACTTTAGAAACGATTACAAACTTTGCGCACTTCATTCACTTGGCCCCGCAGCTACTTCACCGACTAAAGAGAAACGTTCCGAGGGAACTGCGAGAAACTTACCCACGTAACCATGTCGGCGTTATCTCGGCGGGTGCAGCCAGCGAACAACTGGATGCCAAAACTGAGTGACTACGTACTTTTATAGAGAGCACCTAACTCACGATACTTTCTTCCGTGCTAAGCACCAATGTCGTTTACGACGGAGCCTAATGTTTTAATTGTCGTCATAATGCCCGCCAGACCGCGACCGGTTTCGATCGCTATTGCAATCGTTGAAATTCACTGATGCCTAATGATTGTTCCTAATCGAACCTATTTCCGCCGCGCTAGAAGAGCTCGAGGAAGTGCCGATCACCTTCCATTCGGTAATACCGACGATGTAGGAATATCGATTGACACATTGCAGCAAATTTCTAGAAAAATAGATCATGCATCAACATGATATATTTCGTCCGAATTAATTTCATACCGGAATACCGTTATTTTTTCTGTATGCAAAAGTATCCACATAATTTCTATGAATTTTTATGCACTGTTTTTGTGCAACGGTAATAAAGCGTACAGTGGATATATGTCCGAATGAGGATGCGTGTATGAATAAATATGATTTTTATGCATTTAAATTTTTGGCGATATTTATATCGCATGCACAAAAATTTATCCGCGAAATAACAGAGCACATTACAGTTGCGCCAATTATCCCGGTTTAAGAGGAAGTAGTAGCTCTTAATTACCGGAAATAAACGGACGGACGCGAAACGCGATCAGCGGCGTTTTAAGGATCTATTATTGCCGCCAGCGATTGTCGTAATTTTACTCGTTTCTGTAATACTAATCGAATTTTCCGCTTTCACGTCACTTTCATATCCGCTCGCGTCCCTTGAGGGCAATGACAGCACTCGCGCTGCATAGAGTGTTCAATACGCATATTAAACGTAACGCGATCAACTAGAAATGAAACAAGCGATGCGTACGACTGAGCTAAATTAGTAACGTTTACTCAATAAGGCGAATTCTGTAGTGTCTTCCTACGTCACTCTCATTGACACGAACGCTCGGGGACGACCATTAATATTAATGCATCCGATAACGTACTTACGACGTGATGGATTAAGCAAACTTCATCTCAAGTTATTACGGAGTAAAATTAATTAAAAGCACGTGCCAGCGGCGAAATATATTTTAAATATATTAATTCGTTATTTTTGATCCCTCGAACAAAATGATATCACACGAAGAAGTGTTTATTGATATAATATTTATTGCAGTAGTATAACACATATTTAATATTCGATTACAGTAGGTATTTATCGGAGTTAATATGTGATAACTCGATATCACATATTTCGCGCGCGGTTTATTACGGTCGAATTTATTTATTTGTGCCAATTATCTCGTATAGCGATCAAATAATACGCACAAACGAGCGACGAGCTTCGAGAACGGTTTCGAGATTTCGAAAGTACTCTCCTTCCATTCACGCAACTGCGACCGAGAGTTGAA
Organism: Temnothorax americanus; assembly: GCF_048541705.1. Lineage (NCBI taxonomy): Eukaryota > Metazoa > Arthropoda > Insecta > Hymenoptera > Formicidae > Temnothorax > Temnothorax americanus. The sequence goes on from NW_027509391.1 coordinate 1,668,252, forward strand.
TCGAGTGCATTAGAATTCTCTAATAGTCTAGAGATTATTGTCAACATACGGCGAGTGTTTCCTTATCGCGGATATCACGTGAAACGTTCTCGTGAAACGGCAGTAAAGATAAACACCCGACGTGGCAACGTTATACTCGTGCGGCCAATTGCGATGCACACAACTCTATAGTTCTCTCGTAAAACACTTATTCCCTGTCGAGCTCCGTGCTAACTCGTCGTAGTATGTTCATAATTCTTTGATGGTCTCCGTTTCGTCATTCCACACTCAATTTTCTTCCGCCATTATCTCTCTGCGTGCTGCATTCTGTGTTTTAAACTCTGGAATGCTGTCGTACGTGAATTTTATATACATTATATTGAATATGCCAAACTTTTTAAAACGTTTTTCCTTTATTCTTCTCTTCCGTAATGTCAATTAATCTGTCGACCTTAATTGAAGTTAGAATTTAATTAAGAAATTCATGGAATTAATTTACTTCTTGCTATACGTAATATTTACATCGATATAATACTATTTAATATCGTCTATATTCTTGGATTAAGCTTATTGCGAGATTCTTTTACCTTCTCTAGACTCTTACGTTTACATTTGAGAAAATTTTCATTTGTGGTACAATTCTCAGATGTAACAGTCTGTAAACTTTTGTAGTACTCGCTCCGTCTCGAGTTCAATGAAAAGTAATCTAAAATCTGTTATATCTATATACGGTTCCCAATACCCTCTTACGATACTCGTAAATCTAGATTGTACACGATTTCGATTTGGTAGAAACTTCTGCGGGCTTTTAGTACACCCAGTTTCCCGATTAGGGAAACGTAATATTTGTTTAATGCATAGCCAGATAGTGACTGTACCAAAGGGTGGAACGAGAAGGGGCTCGGAGCGAAGCCGAGGTAGAGGAGGCATTATTAGTCAAGCCGCAAGCTTTCCTCGTCTACTGCCTCCTCTCCGTTTTCGAAGCTGTAGCATTACCACCGGTCTGGTAATTATTTCCGCACGATTTTCTCGACGATATGGCGCCGCGTCGAAATTTAGGAAACAAACGAGATCTTCGAATCGATCGAGATGTTCGTTACGGTATCTTTGTGCAATTCGGGTCGTTCCGATGTATCATCCTTTACAATTGTATGGTAGCGAGTAGCGAGAGAATAATTACAGAGCGAGTTACACATCGACGCGAGAATGTTTCATAAATGCGATAAGGGAAATTTTTTGACTTGCATCTTTTCCGGCGTTATCGATTTAAGCATTAGCGTCTTGTTGTGATAATAGAACGGCCATTTATGCGCCCTATCAGTGCCATTAGTTTATTTCTTCTTTCTGTTCCTTCTATCATTACAACGTCGACGTATAATCGTATCTGTAAGATTAATTTTCAATACTTCGCGGACGCTTCATTTTTCCCGACCATTTATTTATTTCAAACGCATGATTAGTTTGGTATATCTATTGTGCGTTTCAAACGGAATAAAATTCATGAAAAATAGGAGAAAGTTTCATTATTCAGTGAACATACAATAATCGCGACAGTAGGCGTAATGATAATAATGACAGCGTCGCAACTCATGCGATATGCATCGCCGGCAATTTTTCATTTCGCAGCCTTTGAATTTTCTCTACTCGTATTTCTTTTTTGCGCCCGTTTTCTGTCATATCTCGCTGATGCCCTGAATTTTTTAAGGCAGAATCGCGTTGCAGCAGCAATATAAAAAAGTATGTGCATAGCTGTTGCAAAAATTAGCGGTGCATGAAGCTTGTTTTGCGCGTTTAACGGAATTGGGTTTTTGACATGTTATGCTATCCACGTTATTTACGGAATGCGATAGAAGGCAAACAATTCGGTAATTGTACGTACTGGCAAATGTATGAATTGCTCTGAAAGGAAATCAAAAGAATTTATAATTACGTAGCGTTCATAAAAATGAGTAGATAATTCTGACAGACGTAAAACAAAAAATAAGGTCAAAGATTGATTTATCTCGAGATCTTTATTTACGTAATCCTACGAAAATCTCCAATTTTATTTTGAGACGAAAGATATTTATAATATCTATTGTGGAAGACACACAGAAATATGAAAACCCAGTTTGAAACAAAAATACATTTTATCTTATCTTGATTAAACAGACATTTCCTTTTGTCTATTTTTGCAAATACCTGATGCCTGAAAATCTTTCAACCTTTTTTTGAATTACTGTGTATAAATAACACGCTGTTTTATAAAAATGAATGATGCAATGTACATTCGCGAATGTTTTATTTTTTTCGAGAAAGCAATAAAAAATAAAATCGCTGGTTTTTCGTGCTGCCAGTGAAGATCAGCGACCGCGTTTTTGTCGTGGCCGCGAATGGTCACGAATTGCAGCGACTGTCGTTAAGAATGCGCCATCGTGCAACGCATTGTCCGCCACAAAGCCGCCTACTTGTTAACGCTTTCGAGGGTCAGGAGGAAAGACGGGAAAGAAAGCTAGCACGTGGCGAGGATTTCTGAATAATCAGCAAGAAGTTCGCTAACGAGTGCCGAGAGTACAAAGCCGGTTGCATTTGTGTTGACGAAATGGTCGTACAAGGATTTATGATCACCTAGCATTTCACGGTTCTTACGGAGAAAAAGAGACTAAGAAAAATCGTTCATTTTGCAACAATTAAATTTAATTTTCTATTTTACATTTATAGATAATATAAAGATTGCATGCATTGCAAGAGAAGATATAATAATAATTTCTTTAATATATTATAACTGTATATATTATGCGATATAATTACATTAATTACATCCTAGTGTATCACGGCTTTATTTAAAACTTGAATTCTAACAATGAATTTTTAATTTAGGTCACTCGAGTTTTAGATAAGTGTTAGTTCGCTATAACACGTTGTCGACGAAAGCGCTATTATAAGCGTCGTCATGTATTGCCAATATTAATTAAAGTGCTATTTTTAATGTTTAGTATTCGTCCATTTATTATCGTTAACATACACAGATCAGCTGAGTGTGGTGAGCATAATCGATACGAAGCGTAAACAAGCATAAATCAAGTTGCTTGAAAACGTTTAGCCCTATACACATGTATACATTATACATAGGTCAACTTTTACACACGCGAGAAGTATACATATATTTAATGTTTAACATTTGCGATTATAACCGGAAATAATGACACGCGATAGTACTATATGATGTACATAGCAAGCATAATAAATAGGATACGGAAGGGGGGGACGTCAAAAATAACGACGAGTTAATCGGAAACGAAGGACGCTCCGGCGCGGGGATATCTCGTGAAAAACGACGGCGTCGACGACGGCGTCGGGACGTCATCCCGTACAACATCATTTATTCTTCATTCGTGGCAGGAACAGCAGTAAAAGGGGCACGAGTAAAACCGCTAAAGAAGTCCGGGATGAACAGCCGTCGGGGCGAGGGACGGAAGGACGGTAGAAGAGGGTGAGAGAACGAGTGGGACAGAAGTGGAGATAAAAAGTTCGGTAAATAGACGCCGGATATACCCTCGTAAAACAACTGGCACGGAAGCGCGTCGTTTCTCCGACATTCGTCACCTTCGTTTCGTCTTCCATTGTCATGCCCTGTCGTTCTCAGGAGCGACGACGCTGCAAGCAAGAGGAAAGAAGAGGGTTTCCGCCTTCGAGAGAATGCGCTGTTCTCTTTAATGATAACAATTATTATTGACATATCCACAAAGAAATTTTGTGTCATTGCATCTTCTTCCAGCCGCTACCGGGTATATATTAGAGGGAAGCTAGGATAATTGCGTGCCTCTTAGAGTCTAGGTCGTTTCTTGCAAGCGAAAGTAACGACAAACACTCGCGAATGCATTTGAGAAAACTATGAGTTTTTGCACTTTCGATTGCGGTGCAGTTCTCTCCTTTGTCCCGAGAGATGGTAGATCTTAGGGTTTCGAGAATCAGACGACATTTTGCGAATAGAGACATATGGTGTGGGTAAATGATTATACTTGTTTCTCTCTCTTGGAAAAATAATAATAAAATGTTATTGGATGTAGGATGTACGAAAAAAGGGGACGATACGAGGAAGAGGAGATGATGGACGTTTGTATATAGATGATCGTATAACTAATATGTCAGCAAAAAATAGTGCATTAGTGTTATCGTGACAGACACTTCTATCTACTCTTTTTTATGATTACATTTATCATTGCTTATTTAATGTAACATTAAAGTAGCAGTTTTATCAGAAGAGCGCATTTATCATAAGCGATAACGAGGACTCTATTTCTCTTCTTTCGTTACTCCAACCATCTTGTTCGTCTTTTTTCGATGCCAGCTCGCGGAATAAGGCAGAAGTTCGAAGTTTACTAGTTTGTTGTCTCAACGACCTCTTACGAATTAAGAATCGGCTTAAATTATGAAAGCCCTTGCCGTATTTCGAAACGCGGAATGTGCATTCCAAAGAAGTAGCGCTTCGCCTTGAGCTTCGAACAATTTGTTCGTCCTCGCTTCTGAAGCGCTGCTAGTTCGAAGCGAGTCGCGCGTTAAACAGGGAAGAACGCCCGACAAATCATAAGTACTTACGAATTTATGAACGAATTTGATCCCATCGCCTTGTCAGGCGTTTCCCCACGAAGAATGATTCAAAGTTTGATAAATGAATACGTTCTGAATACGTCGGTTAACAGGAAAATGCGCCTACGCATAAAGCGGGCTATTATTACTACCCATTCTTCAATTTTTATTTTGAAATTTGAACAAAACTTTGCTAATATCCTTTTTAACGGCGCGGAGAATTACGCGCCAAGTTATATCGCATTTTTATCGCAGTTGGCAGAAATTCTTACAGATTTGTCAAGACTTTCGGTCGCCGCGCAAGAGTTACGACTCTTTTCTCGAGTAATTTACGGGCCACGAAGTTTACGCATTACACAATAATAAGCCACTACATCGCCGGTCGGTGCGATAATTGCCACGGGCTCGTGTCTGCGACTATAATCCGCTTTGGGAAGAAAAATTCGTCCGCACGCTCCGTTGTGCGCGCGCGTGATTAAACGCGAGCCCGCGCAATCATACGCGTCTCGGCAGCATTTTTCTTCCTAAATCCCGACTTACCGGTCGGCGCCATAAATTCGCCCTGGCCCAACAAACATCACGCGGCCGTGCGATGCATACGGCGATTCTCTTTTTTCTCGCTCGTATTTGCACGCGGGCGTCTCATTTTCCACTCGTCCGCGATTGCGTTCAATTTTAACTTTCATCTCTCGCGCTCTCAGAGTACTTACGAGCTTTTGTCTACTCTTTTTTTTTTAAGTGCTTCGTAAAATTTTATCGGCATGCGACTAATTCCATTGCGAACACGCGGCGGAAACGCCATGCGTTTAAAAGGCGCATAAGAGGAGACGGAGGAGGTGCTGCTGCAGAAACCGCTGTTTAGCCGCCATCGTGTGCAAACCGTGCTGATTGCCGGCCGCCTTAAAACCATTAGCCGTTCTCTAGGATGGAAATTCCATCCCTCCCCTCGTCCTGGCGGACGCGATTATTTCAGTCGTTGTGCCGCCGCGCGCCGCCGTCTATGCGGTCCCGGAAAAGACGGTCGTGGAGCGTTTCCGTCGGAATGCTGGATTTCATTCCGCTGCCTCGAAATCCTGGCGGGTTTATTGGCAAGGGGCGACAGTCTGACAGTCGGTACACGTCCGTATAAAGGCACGTGGTCGTTATTTTTTTTCTCTTCTTATCCGGGATCCGTACCTCTCCCTTCCCACACGCCGCTGTTGGCGCGTCTTTTCGTTACGCGGGAGCTACCGCCAATTTTACCGATGGTGTTTCCCACCATGACGCGCATTCTTCGTGTCTATTCTCGATTCGCTTGGTTTCCTCTTTTCCTTCTTTTTTCCCTATCTAACCATGGAACAGCGCGGACGATCATTTGTTACCTGAGTGATTAAAAATCTGCGATCACTTTGCTTGCTAGTTTAAGGAATCTTTAAAGAATGTTCGGCAGACTTTATAATCTTTGCTAAATTATTAAAGTTTAATCAAATAGTTAGAGGAAAAGTGTATTATAATTAAGTGAATCTATACATTGAAAATAATTTTCGCAGATTGTATTAATTTTTCGGGCGAGCAGGTACTTTGATAAACATTCTAATTAAATTCATAGATCTTTGTACGATTTTATAAAATATATTTTACATTTTGTTGTTATATTAACAGTTTGACAGCGAGATCGATTTCCGTTTTCGTTTTCTAACTCTTTTCTTGTTTTTCGCAATTATCTATAGTTATCTAACATTGTATATATTGACTAGAGACAAAAAGTACCGAACAATTCAACAACTATCTAGTTTCTGCATCGATATTTATGCGAAAGTGTGTCGAGTGGTGATCGTCAAAGTTATCGCCTTATTTCAACCTTGTTTCGATGATGATTTCTTCCCGCTTGAGCGAACTTTATGAGAAGCGAACGGAAAGGTAGTCACTTAAATCCGTAGTTATTTTCATGTTTCTGTTAAAGAATTCGAAAAGTACAGTTTATTGAGAATTAAATATTCGTTAAATATGTATTATATTTGTAATCGCTATTCAGTTCAGAAATCTAAATGAAGAAAAAAGACACAGTTTGAGCTCTGTGTCTAGCGACTCAAAATTTATTGGGTATCATATGCGTACGTATTAATAATTTTTAAAGTTTTAATATCTCTGATAATTGCGAGTCGGTATCGTCGATTTCTAATGATTTATCCGTTGACGTCTTGACTTGGAACATGAATAGATCATTAACATATTATTGATTACATGACAATTTGTGAATGATTTATAAAATATGCCTCGCGCTATCATTAATACGAGAATATAAAAAAAGCTGAGGGATGAAAACTTTAGAAGAGTGATTTATGATAAGTTTGCTACGACTAATGATTACAAGCGCCGATAATGATACTTTATAATGGTGTATCGTCTTAAGATATGCCCTGGTGGTAACGCAACACCTCATTATATTTTCCCGAAGTTCCATGCCGGTAAGTTTCATCTCTCGATCGATTTCTCCGCTTGCGTTAAAAGCGGCAAATAAGCAAAGGAACTTCCGAAAGCTTTTATTTGGCTGGCGACCGACGACCCCGTGAAATTGGAACGCGAGTTCCCCGGGCGAGAAGCCTAAAGCCCGTGTCACACTATGTATCGCGGACACGGATCGGATTGGGATTACGGATCGCGGATTGGATGTCAGCCAATCACAGATGAGCTGCTCGTCTATAATTGGCTGGATTACGATTCGCGATTCGCAATCTCAATCCGATCCGCGTCCGCGATACGTAGTGTGACACGGGCTTAAGAGATCTATGGTTCCGGGTCTGAGTTTTCACGCGAAGAGATCTCGGCCAAGTAGGGGAGGAAGGAGGAGGGGCAGGGGGAGGGGGGCAAGCGAAGATCTCGCCGTCATGGGGTTTGACCACTACGTCGTCCTAACCCAGTAAAGGTCCGCATTAGGCTCTCCGAGCTGCCCGATCTCGGTTGATTTACGCCGCTGCCAAAGTTTTATCGCCCCGTCCATCAAACCGCGCTCCCGCTGGCGATCGAATCTCGCGGGAATCCGTGCGGGAGCTTCCGGCACGGGCGTGGGAATCCACGGGTTTCGTGGAATCCGGTGCACGTATAGGAAGCCGTGTTTTAACCCTGAGTAGAGACAAATTTATATCCAGCCGGCTCATAAGTATCCATACGGCCGATCCGGTCCCTTTTGTTGCAATTTTATATCCACCCACCGTTTACAGTCTCATTTTCAGATTGGTCGTAAACACGATTTGTATCATTGGAGGATCGTCGCTTTGAGGCTTTGAGGCGAATTCCGCTTCCGGGATTTTTCGTATCGTCTTTTTCTCGTAATTCCCGCTCCGTCAACTGGCATCGCCAATAATTCACCAAGCTGGAAAAATTATGACGGTATTTCGATTAAAGTTGTTCCGCTGCATCGCGACGAACGAAGTGAAGTATCGATCGACGCCGACTACGGAAATTCGATCACTGTATTATTGATAAGCGAGGAGCTCGCTTATCATTGCTAAGCCGCATAACGAGAAAGGAAAACGAATATCGGGCGTTGCGGGACGCGCGGAACGGGGAATAAACAATACGTGATCTGAAAGTAAAATCGGCCGCACGCATTATGCAATCAATCCGGCCGACGCCGGTTGTTTTGCGCGACGCTTGGCAAGACTTCCAATTCGTGGAACGGTCCGGCCAATTAAATTCGCCATTTGTCTTCGGGGGTGGTCGTCTCCCCCTCTCGCAATCCGTGGTTGGAAAACTTTTCGCTCGAGAAAGATGCAGCCACCGCGCACCGCCGCCGCATCGCGTTCCCCGCGGGAATAAAGAATCGAAGTCGTTTTCTCTCTACGCCACCAAATTGACCCGGGGCCCGTGTGCCCCCTGTGCGGCCCGCGCGCGCCCACCTCATAAATATTTAAATCTAATGAACTTTACAGGCCGTGTAGATTCAAATCAGGACTTCCTGGAGGACTTTATGCCGCGGGAGAGTGACGCGGCACGCCGCGGCGAGGTCGTTTTTGGCGAGCTACGATGTAGACGTGTTCGATCGATCGAGAATAATTGAATGGCGGAAAATATGTAGACAGCTCCCAATTAAATTTCAGGCGCAATAAAAAAAATGAAAAAATCGTACAAGGTATATGTATTTCGGAATAAGCTATTTAGGGATGAAGAAGGACTAACTATTATCAGATAATATCATACTTCTCTCATGATATGTTTATTTTAGTTTTTATTTTTACATTGTATAGAATTCAATTTGGGTAATACCCATTTTTAATTTAGAAAATTATGAACATTTGAGTCATTCTTTTGTTGAATAATCACTTTATTTTAGTGTAATCATGTAACATGACAATATCTGATTACCATAGAAGGTATTCACTTAATAAGAAAGCTTCATAAACAAGCTTTCAGAATGACATTTTATATGGAATAATTACCTAATAAAATTATATTAGAAAGATATCTTCACTTTATTTAAAAATTGACAGATCTAATAATTGAAAGAAAACTGAAAGATCGCAGAGCGCAGAGATTATATTTTTTTTCATTATCACGTAGAGTCGTAGAATATCGAGGTAACGATAATGTATTTGATCTCTATTCCTGATTTCCGGCACGTTTTTTTCATTTAGTTATCTTATTCTTTCCGGAGTTTTCTTAGAATTTTCTTTGGCTGCTGCCAAAGTATCTGAAATCGATCTGTATTCTCTTTGAACATTCCTTCCATCGTGTTCATCGTTAAGATGCGATATAACGCTATAGCGAGATCGTTCTGAATGAACAACGCCGGCGATTGTGCATTTTATCCACCCCACCGAGAATAATTGGACGGTCGGCAAAAAGAGTGGCGGGCGACCAGTTTAGATTTACAGAATGGAACTATATCGATTTTGTATATCTAGCGTCAAGAATATCGATAACAAGAATAATCTTCTTTCCTATCTTCGCGTCGCGTTCAAATTTCCTGCCGGATGTTCATTATGTTTAAAGGATTACGTTTTGTGAGGAGCAATAATAAGAAGAAAAATATTTTAGTTGTATTAAGAGAAAATAAGGATAATAATATTTTTTCGAAAAATATTATAGAAAAGAAATGGAAAAGATTTAGAATAACTTCATAGATTGCTATCGCAGACTTGTTCAGCAGAAAATATTATCATTTGCATGGTATTACACGCAGACCGGAAATCTCGTCGACTTTGAATAACGATTCGCAGGATGTGCAAGGTTCGGAGCTCTCGTGCTTATGGAGGCACCGTCTGTAAATAATGACTGCGCCGAGGTACATTAGGTAGACGGCCAAATGCCGAATTTAGGAACACTTCCGGCTCGAGAGACTCGAGAATTATGACGTGCCGTCGAAATTTCCCTTTATACAGTAGAGAAGTTATGACTTTTGGCCGTGCATCAAGGCTATTTACGCGGTAAATATAAGGATAATCATTGCCTGTCGCCCTTGCAATGTTTCTTCGCAGAAGGAAACAGTCGGACCGAGATATTGAAATTATGAGGAAACATTGTTAAGTTGTTTAATATCGAGCTTGTGAACATTTTGAGATACTTGTCTTGTTTCGCGAAGAAAATGCCGGGCTTTGTTGTGTTTTCCGGAACATATCGTCGGGGTGGAAACAGTGCACTTTCGATCAGGGAAACGATATTTTTCGCGATCCTTGAGTCAATTCGAGTCGGTTGGCTTTGATAAAGCGAGCGGAGTAGAGAAGGCGGCGTTAAAGGATGGGAAAAGTTGGAACGAATGTTCTTGACACGGGACTCTCGCCAAATACGAATCTATCTATGTATATGCACGTGTGTACGTGTACACGTGTTTACGCGCGCCTAACCGACGAAGAAGCATTACCGACAGGCACGCCGCGCCGCTTGCAATATTGAGCTACCCTCGGGGCATACGTCGTAATTAAAGCGCTGAATTATTCGTAGAGTTGTTAAAACCCGGGGTGAGAACGTCGTTAGCACCAGCTCGCGCGTAAACAGCCAACCCTGATCGTGAATTATACGTCGTTCGTCCGTCTACGACGGAGCCTCTGCCTAGTGTCAATATTATCCGAAAACCTGAGGAGGAAGATTCCTCTCTTCAGACAGTGGCAAAGGGCTATCGCTCTATGCCACTGTTACGGACAAGGAAACGCCTTTGCTTTCCCCATTGTCTAACTTTTTCGTTATCGAGTCCTCAGAGAATTCGGAGATATCCTCGGTCGATGGATATCGGAGTACGAGTGTCGCTCCTAACAATTTAATAACAGGTTGGATAAAGACGGGGGGTAGGGAAGAAAGGAGGAGTACAATCGACGATGATCAAACGCGGTTCTGTTTGATCGACGTCCTTATAAGCCGATTGCATGTTTAAACTGTAATTACCGGTATTACTCCGTTACCACTCGAAGGATCACCCTCGAGCAGCGACGGTCTAGGATGCGCGCGATAATGCTTCGGAGCCATTAAATTAATGTGGAATTTATGCGAACACGGAACACCCATTGTCGGGGATTGACCGTTAATAATGCCCGATTATTCGATCGAAATTGCATTTAATTATCTGCTATTTGCAATAATATTCTGATTTATGTTAATTATCAAATAAAATTAGCACTACTCGTGACACTTATGATGACACTTCTGTGTCGTTGAAATAATATGACGACTCCAACGTCGAGCCGATTTGATCAGATGCAGTCGAAGCCAAGTCATCGATCCCCTTGCGAATCAGCGGATTCGCCATTTACGGTGCGTATTAGGTAAGAGAAAAATTACACAGGCGGCGACGCATTCGCGCGGTCGTAAAACTGATTAAAAGTGAATTTCCATAATAATTAATCTTCGGCGTGATAGTTTTTATTAATGAAACGTATACGCTCGCGTCCTCCGCGTTTCGAGTACATCAACATTAATTCACAGCCATGGGAGGGACGATGAAGCAACGATGCCCGATGTAAACACCCCCGTGTGAAATACATGCATGAGACACGTTCGCGCAGCTCGTTCGCCCCCATCCCCTTTCCTCTCTGTCTGCCATTCTGTCTCTCATCCTCTTCCCTTTCTCTCTCTCCTCTCTCTCTCTCTCTCTCTCTCTCTCTCTCTCTCTCTCTCTCTCTGTCTCTCTTTACTCATCCAACCCTTCGTATGTCAATATTATCCAAGAGCCACCCCGCTCGCTGTCGGTACTTGGTTTCGTGCGTGCCAGGCGTGAAAAATGAGCCGGTATTTTTCTCCTGATAGTCCTGATGGAAAAAATACAGAAAACGATGGAACTTTTTTGCCGCCACCAAAAAGAATTTTTTTTTACGAGATACCTGGGTATATAGATTTTTAAGTGATATTTATTGATGATATTTATTATTGAGATCGCGAACCGCGCGGCGGCCACAGTGGATGGAACGATAATAAAACTGGAACGTTGCGCAAAGACTTTTACGTACGCGTTTTCATGTGTTGCTAAAACGAAAAAATATATGCTAATATAAACATAGTTTCTTATGGTAAGTTACTTGTATCATAAAAATTGTTCAATATTCTTGGTTTTTGGAGCATATATTCTCCTTTTAACGCAGGTGTTGGTCTCTTTCAATATATTCACCGAGCATGCTCCAAAATGCAAAACTGACAGCGTCAACCCTATCTATAATTCATAAATTTACGAAGTGAAATGCTTGCTCGCAACTTTCTTACACGATGCCGATGCAATTTCGAGTTTAGACGAAAACGGTACAAGAGAGAAAGAGAGAAACTTTAAATAATTATTTACCGTAGAAGCACCGTGGTAAATGTACAAAAGCGTGCTCTAAAGTTGCGTTTGAATTGAGAGACCGTGCAAGAGTTGGCAGTGCGTTGCCGCGATTAATCGTTATCGCGCGGTTGGCGGAGGGGGAGAGTTATATAAACGGCTGCAGCGAACGGATCTTCTCTGTCGGTTCCGATGATACAATAGAATTACTTGCGAAAGCGGCGAGAGAGCGAGCGTATATACGCTCGGGCAACAATGCTGGCGCTCATAATTGATACACTTCCATTGTTATCATCGCCAAACAGTGTCCACTCCGGGGTAACTTGGCGTGGCTACCGAGCGAATCGCGCGAGGGGGAAGGGGGAGGGTTAGTGCGAGCCTCTTTGTTCTACGTCGTCCGTAAGTCCAATTAATTAAATCGGTAATTACATTTTCCCGGCCGAGTGCCGGGAACGCCGACCGGGCGGGTGTTCTGCGAGACGTCGCAAACGCGTTCGCGCGCGCCGATTGCCGGTCCGGTATTTTATCCAACCGGTAGGATTTCCTATATTCGCCCGTTCGCTTTCGTCTTCCTGCCCGGCAACTCGATTATACCGGGTTAGGTATTTTACCCCTTACTCTCTCTCCCCTGCTCCCACCGCATCTGGGCAATCTTCATTTTTCTTCTCGTTCTTAATTACTCTCGATTCCGTAAAACAAGAGTACACAGTTGTCGGCTCGCGTGTCATAACTAATCCTTAACTGCCATGCGTAATTAAAAGCTGCAACTATTATGCACAACCAATCGTGCGATTCTGTATAATAATTATCTAGTTCTCTGTGGACGATTTGACATGTCGATTATCGAGTCTCGCTGAATAAACAAGTTAATGCTTTTTTGATGATTAGCTGCGCTGCGTTACAGCATATTGTTACGCCTATATAGAGGTGCACAATATCGAGGCAAATATAATCACTTTGTTCGTTTATGCAGCAGGTAATAATTGCGTGTCGACGGGGTCGAATCTTTCAAGTGTAGTTGGATATGTGATCGCTTATGCGTGAATTCAGTGGTCTTTATTTATCCAAAATAAATATACGTATTTGTGTCAAAGTTCTGCCAAAATGTAAATTGTAATTATCTGCATACTGCGGACGCATAGCATGTTGATTTATCGCGGCTAGAATTAAATACTGGCAAACTCCCGGCACACGCTTGTTTTTCTCGCCCTTGACTTTACCTGGCGCTCCTGAAATCGCGGTAAATTTCATTTCGATTGCCATTTCGTCGACTCGTTTAATTTAGATTTAATTCGGGACACAGATTCGCGGAGAAAATTAGATGCACAACTTAGTTTAGCTTTTTGATCCCCGGAGGGTTGTGAAAACTGAATATCATTTGCGCCCACTGTGGATTATACACAAGACAAGTGTTGAAACGCTTGCCGACGCGCTGAAATTTTCATTCACACACCGAGAGCACGTGCTGATTGGCTGCGACCCCGGCAAGTTGAATATGAAGCAACGGCAGTGAAGGCAGTTCAGTAATGCTAATCGCGCATGCATACTGTTTTCGTGCGTCCCGTTGCTCGGAGCGAAACACCACTTCCGCGCGTAAAAATTCTGGCGTAAAACTGGACGCGGAGGAACATCCGTAATAAACGCTTCAGCTGATTTTCACGGCAGCAAATATTTCGTTCCTAAAACTTCCATTGCAACATATTTTTTTCCGCAAACATGTACAATATTCATTTGGCTCGCTGCGCTGGTTCTTCCTCTTATTTAAATTTTTTTGTTAATATTCTGGCTACGCAATTTTCGAATTATCAATCCACGTACTATGGCGTTTTGTAATTATATTAAATTTAATTTTTATAAAATTTTTTGCAAAAATTAGATTGCCTGTTTTATTCATGAAGGAATCGGAAATTAATTGAAATCACTTTCAGTTTAAATATATCTAAGGATATTTTTTGGAAATGTATAATATGTGATAAATTGTGATTTATGTCTCCAAAGGACACACTCCTTTTACTTCTTTGCTGCTTAAAATGCAGCAGCTTTTATTCTGCTTGAATATTCTTAACGCGGAAGGTCGCGCTGATGAGTAAATATTCATTATTTATACGCCGTTAACAAGCGGCCTCTTAATAAGCGTCACAACTTTAATTCCCGCGAGTGACGAGGGTAGACTTTATAATTGACGTTGTTGTAACTTTAAGTCAAGATCGCCCGATCTTTCCGAGTGGCAAAATTTACTTCATGCGTGCTCGAATATATAACGCGTTTTCATCGTGCTTCATACGCTTATTAAATCTATGAAAATTTTTATTGCTGCCTCCGGCCGGTATCCTTATATCGCAAAGCGGACGCGCAATTACGAGATGATCCTTTTAAGACCGTTGACGATGTTAATGATATATTTCTTCTGTTTTTCTCTCCGACAAGTTTTCATATTTCAGTGGTAAGAATGTGTAGCCTCTCTTGAAGAGAAAATCTCTTTGCAACCTGACTATATACCGTCGAAATAACGTCTCCCGAGTGCATCTGTATTATTTATCTTTCTGCGGAAATGGCAATATCATGCGACATCCTAGTTGGTAGTTAAGTGCAAACGAGGTCGCGGTCTGGCGGCGCACAATTTTATAGAGGGATATACACGTCTCGCCGCTCATCCGGATGAGCGAGACGAATAAATTTAGCGTGGCGAAATCAAACCTCGCTTGGTCTTGCCCGGCATGCAACCCGTATTTTTTCCTTAAGAAAAATCGCTAACAAATTTATAGCATAAAGCGATATTAGAGAAAACGCCGTGGAAACATGATACGCGATAACCATGCAGACAGAAAAGGTTTAAATTGCTCAACGACATTTAAAACGACATCAAGTTTCGTCGCGCGATCATAATATTTTTCCTATCGAAAGTCCTGCAACAGAATTTCAAATCCGTTTACCGAGGCAGTCAGTGAATGGAAGGATACGCGTTCTTTAAATGTCTCTCACGTCGTTGGCGTCACGTAGGTCGTCTGCCCCGAGGTCCTTGAAAGGACCTGGATTCCTTAACCTCACGATTCTAAGGCTAAACGGTTTTGACATTGTAAAGTGTATAAAAATGTAGCGGTTCGAATCGCGCTATTTTTTATTTTATTCTAGCATGATATAACTATATTTTTAAGTTAAAAGTATATTATTTCCAATATAAGCTATTACAAGGTAAGAGAAATTTTTCTTTATTGTACATCATAAACTTTTATAATCTTTAAAGTAAAATATTTTTATTTGGCGATAGAATATGTCTTTTATTTAAACAGAAAATGTCGATGAAAAATTATTTATTGCGGCGCATTGATTCATAAAGATAGTTCTTTCTAAATGAGAAATCGATTCCGTTTGCAAAGCTGCGAGAATATCGGAATCACGCGCTCCGTTTAGACCCTTTAGATCCTTCTCACGTCGTTGGTGTCACGAAAGTCTCGCTCCACGGATTTCCAAGGGGGAAAAATCCCCCGGTAACAAGGCTGCACTACTTATAAGAGGCTACGATTACGTATTCTGTCCCGAGGATCTTTTACGGAAGCTATACACGAACCTTCAGCGCCATGCATTTCAGTCTTCTGATTCTTTCGGTTATCCTTCACACATCCTCCTGCTGATTTTTTTTTATATTTGATCAGTCTTTACGCAATACCTTTTAAAACAATTGTGATTTGAAAATTTTTTCTCTATATAAAGCTGTATTTTTTTAAATTCTTTAAAATCTTTAAATAAACTAAAACGCAGTGTTATTTTTAATGTGCTCCGTTCTTCTAGTAATTGATCATTAATTAATAATTCTCTAAATAATTAATAATAGTATAACTAAATTCTATAATTTATAATTAAATTTTCTTATTATGTATTTTTATAATTTAAAAATTATTAATATAAAATTTTTATCGAGAAAGAAAAACTTTGGAGAAAATTGAAAAACTTTAATTCTTCATCATAACGAAATAAACTTTCAAAATAGCAATTAATGTACGCTCTTAGTCTACGTTTTTGTTATGTCCCTTTTTTTGATGACTTGCTTATGACCGCTTTGACAAAGTTAATCGATCCCCCTTCTTATCTTAACAAGAAGCAGAGAGAAATAAATTATGTCCCCGCAAGAGTACGATACTCTTGGTCGCCGACAAAGTTATGAAAGTTGCGGACGCGCATCTTGTAACTAGCGTTGGCGAAGAAGATGAGGAGAAGCAGACGAGAAGATGGGCGAAAGTAGAGAATTGCGGGGCAAAGAAAGGAACGCCTGTGGTAGCGACTTCGATGTATGAGAATTTACGAGATAACGGGTAAAGTTCAACACGCGAGATTAATAATGGATGACTTATATCTCTTACACGTATTATTTATTTGTTCGAAAGCTTTATGCTATCCCTTCCCTCCTTGCTTTCATGTTACCACAAAGCGATCCAATATTGTCTTACGTCAATTATTATTATCAAGCGACGATATTGAATTGCGTTCAAAATTTTTCATGTTTGCAAAACGAATAAAAATGTATTTCCGCGTAAACAAGCGCTACTGAT
This sequence comes from Temnothorax americanus, assembly GCF_048541705.1. NCBI lineage: Eukaryota > Metazoa > Arthropoda > Insecta > Hymenoptera > Formicidae > Temnothorax > Temnothorax americanus. The sequence continues at coordinate 1,685,067 of NW_027509391.1, forward strand.
TATTTATGAGCACAGTTTTGGAAATAACGGTGATAAGAATGATTTTTACTCTGCCTTGTTATAACGCTGTAATCTGCAAGCGCGGTCTAAAAACGCCTCAAGAGATCTGTGTGGGAGAGATTTGTTAGAATTTATAAGAGACCGCTAAATCCAATTACTGATATCCCCGACTAGTACTTACTTTCACCAAAGGACAAACTTTTTATCAGCACCGCCATCTCTTCTCGGTTTTAGCACCGTGTCGTCGAAGATTTGCATAATCCGTTTCTTCCGAGCCTACCGAACTTCACCGGCTTCTTTTTCTCGTCTCTGGCTTCCGAGTCTTTGGTCACCTTTTTCTTCACCTTACTCTCTTCGCGGTATCCCTAAAGGCTTCATCGATTCGTACCTCACGTTCTTCGCTTTCTTTGTTTTTTTCCTTCTTCCCCCCCTCTCTCTCTCTTTTTTTTTCGATAGCTCGAAAGTTTCCCTCTTCCGAACAGAAGTTTCGCAAAGATCTTCGTTTTATTCGCGACCCAAGTTATTCGTTTAAGTTATGCTCTATACCCTTCGAAGTCCGCAATATTACGAAGACATCCACTAACGAAGTCATTTTATCTCAATAACCGCTCGTCTCTTCGCGCCGCGAATTAATGTTGCTAAGTATTTCTTGTCTTTATTTGCCTATCTCGTGGTCTAGTGCCTCCGACATCTCTCCAGCTTTCGATTATCATCGACCGAAGATGGACGGTTTGAAGGAGTTTTGCGTTGCTCTTTGAAGCCGCCTTCCCTCTGTCCCGACAACCTGAACAAATATCACAATCAAAGTGCAGACGTCAACGCGTATTGTCTGCAGCAGTTGCTATCGTGCAAAAGCGAGGATGATTAAACACGAGCCAGTTTGTTTACCCGGAGTAAATACTATTCTGGTAGGGGTGCGTCGCTCTCTGGTCTCCCACCGGAGTCTCTCTGAAAACAAGATCCCGCTACGTAACCCGTAGTATCTTTGTTTCTTTAAAAAGTTTCGCGTTTCCCGCATAGATTTTTCTTTCATTTAAATGACGCTGCCAGCGCAACCAGACAAGAATCGTTAAAATATCGCAAGCGTACGTAGTTTCTCTGCGTGTGCATTCTCTGGAAATATTGTTACACAGATATAGTACGCACTCCGCGACGTGAGAAGGAATATTTTTAGAGGCACGTACGAGCTTCGCAAATACTAAATATTCATATTATAAATTGAATAAGTTCAATAACGCAGATAAAAGAGGCAGGCGGGTTAAAGCCTCTTTCGACGTTACTTTATAGCCGCGATTATTTAATGAACTGCATAATTTATGCTGATATTAGCATTTTGCGCGCGCGAAGTATCAGTTCTTGTACTTCTTTTGCTTTTTTCTTCCGCGTTTACATAATGCGATGCCCCACGGAACGTTTCCGATACTGAGATTAATGCAGGCGACACGATCGGAACCACTTGCGCGCCCCGGGGGCGGTTGTCGGGAGATTTGAGGAAGCCACGATAGAGTGCATCCCGGTCACGTATAAGTACGAAATTCTCGACCTGCGAAACTGAAATTTGTTGAGCTTGAACAGGAGTTTATTCGATTTTTTGGCGATGTTGACGGGACATATACGTCCGACGCAACCGCGAAGTTCACGATGTCATCCCTTTGGCTCGCTAATAGTTCATATTGCGGAAGCTCTATGGAAATGTCTATCCGTTTAATTGTACTGTAACCGTCAAGCACCTCGGTCAAAGAAATACGGTCTCTCGAGCAGCCGGAAACCACAATACGAGTGATGACTGTGTCCAAACTTGTCAGACGCAAAGACGGAAGTTGGAGACGGGCTTGCTTATATATAATAAGATAAATACACAAATCCGCGCGTATAATACCGCGTATAATACCGCGTTTAGAGAAGATCTAATCCTCTCAAGCACGCTTATCTGCTTATGTATTTTTCTTGCGGCCGTTTGATCCGGTAATAGGACACGGTAGAAGATTGCATGGCGACTGCGTTAAAATTTTATCGGCTATACCAAGGCATATTTTATGAGGGATGACGGGGACATTGTGTAGAGGATTTTTTTGTAATTCCACGAGCGATTACGGTGTCGCTTCGGGTAAATCGTCGATATATTCTCCAGTTACCGAATTACTATCATCCGCGGTAAATGGACTGTTAGATTGGAAGCCCGCGCCCAAAATGCCAGATCCTTTTGATCGACGTCGCGCACTGCGGGATTGAAAATTTTACGTTGATTCACGGGATATCGCAATCGCGGGATTATCGCGCACGATTCCCATGCAGTGCTCGCCGATATTTTCACAGTTAGCGCGTTGAAAAATATTTAGCCTTTATTTTTCCATATAATATCAAAATAAACGCATTGAAAAGAGCTCACGCTTCAATTTTATTCTCGGCTGTAAAAAAGTGCGCTGAAAGGTGCTCATTGATTACTTCTGGAAAAATAGCGCGAAAAAAACCTGACGCTTTTAATCGATCGTTAAAAAAAAAAAAACCGCATGTTGTTTAACGCGAGCATTGACGTAAGCGGAAAATTACTCGGATTATGCATTCATAAGTTTAATTGATCGAGTAATGTTCATGCAATTTTATAACGGCTGTATAATTTTATCGTTTATTATATCTATGATATAAGAAATTATATTTGACTGGTGTGGGAATAAAACCGAGTATTGAGCAGAGATAATTTGCTCTTTCAGACAGAAGTTTACAAAAGCTCTCGTTTACAGCGATTATTTGTGTTTTGCCAATTATACTCTGGAAATCTGCGGATGCGGGTGAAGTGTATCAGTGTAAAAATCGCTGATCTAATTGTTTCCCGGTTGATGTTCTTACGCGGACAGCAGTTTCCGAAAGTAGTCGCTGCAGCGTGATCATAGTGTGGGGCTTCGGCACGAGAAAACATTTAATAACGCGTCGAACGCCGAGATTCACCGGAAGTTTAATTGCTAAGCTGGAGAAAGCGCTCCTTCATCGGCGATTGGTTTCGAGCGTCTCTAACCGGGTTTTTGCTGTAACCACCGGTTCCACGATGAAAACGCAATTACCCGATGAATCGCTGCTCGTTGGTAGCCATTTTAGCTCTGCATGTCACAGACTCCCCTTCCCTCATAATGATCGCGAAGTGGTAAAAACATTTCAGCCGTCCGCGAAAAAATTAAAGGGTTAAATTACGCGAAGATATATACGTGCAAAATCGCACAATATAACGGTGAATTCGTTACTTGATAGAAAAAGTCATCATCGCTCTCAGAAATAGTTAACAAAAAATTTCAAGACGCTTCTTGATAAATAATTCAATGTTTAAAATTTTAGAGGAATTATGGCATCCCATCTTATTTATTGAAGACGAACTCTCATCTGTGTGTGTGTGTGTGTGATCCTTATGGTATAGACGATTATATGCAAGTTCTGCGTTTATATAGAGCACTCTCTGTGCAAGTGGTTTATATAATGCATTAAGGTATGCAGTCCGCTGATATTCGACGTTCATTGTCTATTCGCCAGCTACGATCGGCTAGTTATACCGTTGCTAAGATATGCAAAATTCGATTTCGCCTGTGGTCGCGCGGCATCTTGACCCGCGCTGCTCGGGCATAATTCAGCTCGTTTGCAAAATGCATACCCGAATTTCGCTTTGTCCGATGATGCCCGCGTACCCGCCGACGCCGTTGATGGACGTTTCCGTTGCGTAGTCGAACAAACGATGCAACTTTTATGTCGCGATAAAAGGTTTGCGCGTTTGAGAAAGCACGACGCAGCAATCGATACGCCAGATCCGTCGAATTTTGCGTTTATAGCGGATTTATTCTAAATTAAACACGCGCGGCACGTCATGCGCAAGTTATTACGTTTTCCGACGGTATCGACGGCGATCGTAATGGAAACGTCGACGCGTTCGAAGCGATTACAATATTAGCGTGATTAATAAACTCACTTTGTGTTAGCCGAGTTAGTTATCATCCTTTTTGGAAGGTGCGATCGCCGGAATTATTGCGCGTAAATCACTGGGCGTCCAGCGTAATTTGCAACTTTCAATCGACGTGGCGAAACGAGTCGATAGGAATCGCGTTCATCGCCCTTCATCGAGAGCGCTCGCGCCACTCCGTCCTCTGTAACTTCGCGCTTTCTCCTCTTCGTTACGAGCATTTTCATCATGTCCGCCCTCTTTTTTTTTTTTTTACAAGAGTATAACTCCATCAATACACAACGAATACGCTGTTCGACGAACAATCGACAGAGGAGGCTCGATCATTATAGACAGCAGAAGCCAATTGGTTCTCTCGATCGTTCTCTCTGTTTTAAAAGCTGAACGTTGAATCGGTTTCTCCAAAGGGCCGCGGATAAAAGGGCTTTACGAGGGATAGATCGAATAGCTCGCGGCGTTTCTCTTTCGCCTTGAGTTCGAGGGTCGTAAGGAACGAAGGATCCCGTCTATTTTATGAAACGGAAGAGAACGGCGGGCAATTTTAGGTGTTACGACAATGGACCCGCGCTCGCAATAAATAATAAATCTTAAGGAGAGACTCGTGACTTGCGCGCGATCGCGCGTCATCGTACGTTTTGCTATAAAGATTTTTTTATAGAGTCGTAAATCTCGTATATAGATATATATATAAATTACATTTTATTTCTTCTATTACTTCTCTTTGGAAGCGGATATCATGGCGAGGTAGATTATTAATGTTCTTGCTACAGCGTCATCTATTTGGAAATGGATATGTGCGTGTATACCATTAATTATTATTTTTAGTGGTATTTAATTAGAAATACAATAAGCTTAGTCATATGGAGTGCTTTATCGCCACTGTTCTGTGTAAAAAAAAAAATGTTTAGAGGATTAATTTCTTTCTGGAAAAAAACAGCGTATAACTTAACGAACATCAGATATGATTTGTAAAAATTGTAGCATAAACCTTTCTATTAAGCTATTGACGTAAATAATTGCGTCATGTCATTTGCTGAATTTATTGAATTGCCAGTGCGTTCTCGCGGTCGTATCTCGCATGTGGTTTTATTTCGATAAAATATTTATTATATCCACGCGGTAGTGATACGACCAGTTGAGGAATGACCCTAGATTTAGAGAATGAGAATGCACACTCTCGTAGATTTCTTTGATTCCTCATGACCGTGCTGTGCCGTGTCGTAAATCTTGCTTCTCGTGCCGTTAATATTAGACACATGTGGCGAGACCTGAAACCCGCTTACGTTTAATTTAATTCGAGCGTGAATCGATTGGTTATACGTACAAGAGTTAAATTTAAGTTATAAACCTTCCGAAGTCTAAATTACTTCTGAGGGTCCTCGTTCGTTTTATCGATCATCGGGATTCTCAAGCCACACGTCCCGCGAAAGGATCGCTATCTCTTTACGAGCTTCCTGAACCCCGATAGCTCACGCGCGAAGGCAAGGAGCTGCGATAAAGATTCCGCTTTGTAGATGCCGCACGTGGGACAGAGTGTCGGGAAAAAACGGGGAAAAGAGCCGGAGGTCTTCGGCACGCAAAAAAGAAGGGACACCGAGGACAACATCAACTACCCCCTGATTTATAAGGATGGATTTGTCCTTGCTTGTTGTTTATCTCGCCGTGGATGGCCGTAGTTTTTCTCCGACGATCGAGTAACCCGCGCCATCCTTCCCACCTTCGTTTGACATTTGACCGGCTTTTCACTTGTACCCCTGTCCTGCGTTGTTTTTCTTCTAGCACGTAAGTGAGCTCTTCTGAGTCTTCGATCGAGCGAGCACCCAGATCGAGCAGTCGACAAGATGGATATCATCCAGCGGGGCACACGTTCCTGCAGAAAGCTGACCCACTTCTCGGAAACCGACCGATCGTCGCCACACCCTCCCGACGGGAAACACTTTAATCGTGTTACGCATCCTCCTTTTTCTCCCAGTTCGTTTCCCGGGGGGCAGCAAGAACGAAATTCGCCGCGTTATTTTACGAATTGTTGGCCTGCTTTCTGACCAACTTGCAAACTGTTATTAGAAGTACCGCTCTTTGCATCTAATTAATATCGTAGCTTAACACGCAACGACTGCAACTCCGCAGAACGGCTGAGTGCGCTAAAATTGTTTAGTCAAGTAATTATAACGTTCCGGAAAATTTTAAAGGGTTTATGTGAAATGTAAACTTTCCTGTTGAATCTCTCTTTTTGCTTTCTCATAGAGGAAGCTTTGTTTTCGTAAAAAAAAATTTCTTTTGAGTTGTTTTTGCCAATGTGTTCAGAATGTTCTAAAACGTTGAAAAATCGCTATTTTAAAAAAATGTCGGTATGTGTGTATGTATGTGTGTATGTGTATGTGTGTATGTATGTGCCAAATTTACCGAAATTTCTATAACTCCAGAACTAATCAACCAAATCTTAACGAATTATATATGAAATAGGGGTAGAAAAAACTGAAGAATATATAGAATTAATAAAAATTGCTAATAATTAAGGGTTTTTTTTTGTTTCGTCAAATTTCTTTACTCAAGAATTAGAAAAATAAAAAAAAAACGGTTTCCAGAAAATCGGTAACAAAAAACTATACACTCTATAGTACTCCCCGGAAAATTTTACCCCTATTTCATATACAATTCGTTAAGATTTGGTTAATTAGTTCTGGAGTTATAGAAATTTCGGTAAATTTGGCACATACACACATCAGAGTTGAGAGACCTGTATGTAAGACCGTGATCTTAAAACATCACTTCCTCTATATGAGGAAGCCAAGTGCAAATTTTTAATTTGCACTATTTTTTTACTTGTTTATGTCTGTATTTTACTATAGGGAATACAATGAATATTTCATTTATCGTTCGTGTTAGCAATCCGTCGTCAATAATGTTGGATGATCAGCCATTATGAATTACTTCCGACCGGACGCGTAGTATGAGTCAATAAAATCGTGTTTTCGCGAGAACTGTATCGCGAGTGCGTCGACCTCGCGTTTTTCGGGTTTTTTCCCCAGGTCAGCGCGATTCTTGCGTGAAGTTTTACCTTCACACGAACCTAACCGTCACCGTAATTTTGGACGCGTTCGCGATTAAAAAGAAAAAAAAACGATGTAACACACACGTTTCTCTTCTTTTACCATATATAACGTGTGCTATCGTGGCTATCACGGCTGTCCGGTAACGGGACGACTCTGTAATTCGTCGAGGCACAACGCGGCGTGTCAGCCGTGACAGGCAGCGACAGAAATTAACGGTTCCATTTGCAGGCCGGCGCATTAACTCCCCGTGTCTTGTATCACTCGTTAAAGCCATGTCCGTCTCAACTCTAATTAGCAACGAGAATACGAAGGTATTACGCCAGCCAGCCGGCGAATTGCATTGACCGACTGCATTAGTCTGGCAATTTCACGGTAACGGTAATCGTCTCCGCGAGATTATAACTGTCGCAATTGGCTGCCTCGCAACTCTCGAAATTTTATCGTACGAATGTCGCCGGCATGTGGCCAAATTATCTCGTTTCGATAACAATGACGCGCGCGCATGACAATTAATAAAGTTGAACGCAAATCGTAAATCTCGCTGGAAATTCTATTTCATAAGATAGCTCGCTGAAATTTCGATGTCAGACCAATCGATAGATTCAGAACTGGCTCCGTGTTATCGAATGTTATGACTGTTACGAGGCCAATAAAACGAATATCTGCGTAAAAATTAATCACGTTATTACAGCCCGTTTATTGCTTTGTAAGAAGAACGCGATTTCGTTTCAAGCTTTGAAAGATTCCCGTTAAAGTTATGTACCTCTTATTATCCCCAGTCACGATTTCCGTTTCGAGACGAGGCAGACTGAGATATTACGTTGTGAAATTCGGTAAATACTTTTGGACTATAGAATTCCATCATGATAGGAACATCGATAAAGAATGTCCCTCGTGGCTCTGGTTTACGTTTTTGCACTCTCAATACAATCGATAACGACCACCGCTACATACGCGGTGTTCATTTTTCACACGGTCACCGCCAACTTTGCCAGCACACAGACCCACGCGATAAATTCGCGTTTTTATATCCCGCGCTAAAGCGGTGAAGTTAGAAAATAAAATATGCTTGTCGAGTTTTGAGAGTCGGGAGACGTTGTAATTTTTCGAATATGCTGAAACTTAAAGCAGACGTGCGATTTAGGTCGCGATGTCCAAACTGCACGGTCGTCCTGTGTTATGTCATTTTGGTTTTTATTAATTGAACATTCTGGAGTGGCGAATTTTACAAATTGAAAAGTATTTTATAGATTATTTTGCAAAAGTTTCTTTTTATTCACGAATTCAAAGGAAGAATTGCATTTCATGGGAGAACATTAATATTTATCATGTAATTATAAATAATCTTAATGGTTACAGTTATCATGAAAATGTAACATGTAGCCAACAGAATTTCAAGCAAGATGCGACATGTCTATCGATCATGACGGTTATTGCCATCAAAGCCGCTTAATGTGTTAACTATGTACATACAAATCGGACGTATTGATTTCTATGACTCGACGTCGCCTTGGTATCTGTCACATTTTCTGATCTCTGTTTAAACATGATCGTTAAATATAAGCATTATAAAATATTATTGACATTCAATATGTGCCACTACGTGCCCATTACGTGTGGTGAGACATTTATATCGTAAAACCAACTGATCGATTATCCTCATCAGGTATTCCGATGTGACCTCGTCGACTTCGTTATAATCTTCATTCTCGCCGCCACTATAAATAGCGCGATATCCGTTGCAAATCGATATCTCGTAATGGCCCAGTGTGCCACGGGTCGACTTTGTCGCGGGCAGAATACGCGAAGGAAAAAAGGGGAAGAGGGCAAAAACACGGCCAGCCAGGGGTTTAGGGTAAAAAGGTGAAGCGTCCACATTCGTCACGCGAAAAGAAAATATATCATCGTAGCCCTCTGCGAGGGGGCGCGGTTATGTAACGTATCGCGGGGCGCTTTCATGTAATTTTGCCGCGACGTGATATGCAATTACTCTGATTAATACCATATTAATCCACTAACCGCACTAGGTCGTGCGCTTTTTTCTTCTCTCCCCGCAATGCAATTAGCTGAATTAACTCCGCGTTATCTAACCGGCTTTAGGAGCCGAGCTCTTAATCCGCACGCTGACACGTCGCGGCGCACGACGTACGACGTCCAAACGGATACACGTCTATCTCGCGTGCGTGCAACGTGACTCGCGAGACGAAAAAAAGATATTACTTACATGAGTATCATGCTGATTGACACGAGCTGATCCAGCTTTTTTTTTCTCGCGTGCCAGACACGCCCGGTTTCTCTCACATACGTTCTATGTTGCGGATGTCGCGATAACGACTCCAACGTTTCAATCAATCATGATCAAGCGGAGCTCGCTTTATAACTGTACCGCGGCTTTACTCGGTGTGAAAAGTGTCCGACCCGATTAGGAGGGATGAAGGATATCCGGCGGAACTAGTATCGCCAGGAGAAATTATTTTACGAGGGTGACTTTAACCGCCGCGCCCCGTCGCGATGTCTTTTTGGAGATATTGCATGTCAAACGCTTCCGCATATAAATGTTGGTCGAGCGAGACAAGCCCGGAATGCAAATTTATCCGGCGGCGTGATTTCCCTTATCTTTGCCGTTTAATAAGGATTTCCATCTACCACGAGCTGACCCGGAGCGACTACGAATTGCGTTGGTAGACATAATTGAAGCGCGAAATTGTACACGGTTAATTGCCAACATCAAAATTTTCCACACGCAGCCCATTCAGATTTCGTGCTATCATTTCGCGAGCGTGTAAATTGAAAAAAAAAATTTCGCCGCTGGGCGTACAAAAAATTTTGCAAATATCAAAGTACTTTAATTTATGGAGATGTTATTTCCGCGAGCTGCACAGCCGAGAATAGCAATTAGCTTATGTCGGTGAAGCGGGAGGAGGGGGAAAGCGCGTATATCGACAGCTTGGAAAAAAATATCTACGGAAGGCTGTAAATTTTATGAGCGGATATTAACAATGTAATCGAATAAATGGAATTTTATTCGAGCAAAATGCTTTCTCGCAGTTTCTATTAGCGGCGCAATTTTGTCGTGAGTCGATTTACTCGACGTTTCTATGACTTCCGATTTTGAGCGACCACAACGTATCGCGTCGCCTCTCGTCGCGCTCTCGTCTCGAAATTAAATCCAAGCGGGACACAGTGTCTTACCACGCGGCGTTACACCTTAATACTATTAAACGATGAAGTTTGCTGATGTCTGCGCGCCGAGCTCCCGCAACTCCCGAAACAGTCGTTTCTATCACGGCGCCTTTGCTGCGGTCCCGAGATCGTGCCGTAACATCGGATTATCGTAGCATCGAGATCTTTCGGTCAGGGAACCAAGGTCTACAAGACCTCCCGACAGCGTATTTGGGAATTGCTGAAACTACGGCGAATTACGTTCTTCGGCGGTTCTCTACTCAGAGCGGTTACCGCTCGACATGCCGCTCGAATTTACGGAACTTCGAGACTTTCTGAGAAAATCCCCTTGCACTAATTACTTACCCCCAAGTGAATTAAGTGTAATGTAAGATGTATCGTATCAGCATTTATATATGCTATAACTTGGGCTAATTGGGAATCGATCTTTCTTTGAAAAACGTTGAGGGAGATCAATAGTTTAAGTTTTAAGTTATAAATTAAGTTATGTTATAAATTATAATTATATAAGTTATAAGTTATAAATTAATTTTAAAATGTATGACTTTTTTAATAGACTTTATGTTTGATATTGAATTTAATAGATTTAGTATTGAAAAATGAAGACTTGACAAATAAGTTATAATAAATCTCTTTTGATTCTTCCACTAAGGAAAACTTTATATTGGTCAAAGAATCCACAAACGCGCGCGAAAGATTTCACAATCTATTTATTCTGATTCTTTAATTAATAATTAAAGACATCGATACTGATCGGCTTATTTTTTTATTAAGAGTGGATACATTTGGTTTAGGAAACCCGTTCAATTATTCTGTGGCACTTCTTACAATGTGCTTCTACTTCTGCAAATTGGATCATGGGAATCTAATCGGGAGGCAGAAACTCGTTGCGGAAACCGCACCGCCCGTGGGGGTCGCAGGTGTCGGAGTGATGCGAGAGTTACCCCCGATCCTTCGCGCCCATATTACCTTTACTTTGCCTCCTTTTCCATGAGCGGGCGGAAGTGAGTTTTCTCAACTACGAGAACGACGACGATAGTCGGTTGTTTGTTATACGAGAAGCGGCGGGTGAAATTAGTCGTCGTTCCACCGGGCGCGACGCAGCAGCGAGCCAACCCCGAGTTTCCACGTTCTTCCGCCCTCCTTACGATGTCCTGACAAACCTACGAGCACATAGCGCGGCTCCATTCCTCCCGGATTCACCTCGAGGAACACGCAAATGACTTCATTATAACGAGCGCGTCTCGGGCCGACCTTTTGGCTCGTGCGCTCGCATCGATTCACTCGCTCGTTCGCGTCCCATTTATCCCGCACTTACCATAAACCTCTTAATCTACGATACCGTAGGAAAGATTAATCCTCAAGACGTAACGTAACTTTTTCATCCTCTGAGCTAACATCGGGTCTTACGCGCCACCACGTTAATTTTCTCGGTTATTACTCACGGAGGAAAAGCCGCGCGCGCGTCAGAAGTTTCAATTTTAATTCTCAAACCTAAACAAGTTCTATCGATTCGATCGTTTATACCTTCTTTACACTTGGCGTTAAATCCCGTCAATATGGGAGCATTTATTTCCATATTTCCGCTAATGAATTGCGTTCCGTTTCCGGCTTCGATCTTGCGTATTCAACACATTTTGCCGGGAATTCTCGCGCGAGCACATTTTACGGACTCGATAAAATAAGGGAATATTATTAAGGAGACGACGTGGTACACCAGCGATATACTCGGACAGACTTTCGTTCTCGCGGTTGGTTCTCGAGGGACGGCCGGGTTTGTGAAACCCACCGTAGGAAACGAGTCTAACCGGGCTTAAGGGGAGTCCGTGCGACACAACGGCTGATAAACAACAACCGGCTAAGCCGGATCCTGGAATTCCTAGCTCGGAATCGCCTTTACCCGCCCCGCCTTTACGTCCTCGCGGCGCAGCTAACTTACGATTATCTAGGATATATGGAGCGCATTCGTTCATAACGGTTATACGTTTCTGTTTCTCTTCCAATGCGAGCAGGTGAACACGAGATACAGCATTTGTTAGGGGTATTTTAATACCAGTGTGTACCCTCGCGCTCGATCATAGAATGTTCTTGGATATAATCTAGTCGTAATGATATTTTTTCATGATTGTAATTATACGCGATGTCTCGGTACACTTCACGTCTGTCCAGCAATCTCAAGTACATTATCTTCTCGCTCGTTGTGATCTCGTTACGGTTCACGCGGCGCGTTATAAATAATAAAAAGTTACACTCAAATTTGCTAAAAATACGCTTTTGTGCCCTGACTGTCGCACGGGTACGTGAGAGATATGAAAGTAAATTACCCCAAACATACTGAGCAGTGAAAACGCGTTATCATCTATAAACATACCGCTCCATAAACGTCACCCTTGTTCCATCCGCCCGCGTGATCGTATCCATCCAGCTCACCCCATATGGGACGTGCGATACGCGTAAACGACCAACGGCGAGTCGACGCGTCTCCCAACCCTCGTCCGAGGGGTGAGCATGTGCGAATTTTTATCGGGTGTAAGACGGGAAATATCCTCGGCCCCCTTTTTTCGTCGCTAGTGGCGCATTTTCACGACATCGTCGTCGGCTCGTAAAGTCGTTCGCCGTCACCGGACAGATTTACGGCCGACACTGACGTTCCGCCGCGAAACGCCAACCCCAGAAACATTCCGGGTTTTCGATTGGGTAACCGACCGACCGGCTTTCCCCGGGAAAACTACGCCCCTGCGTCCTTCTCGCCGCCGCTTAATCCGATGGAAGTCAATTTTCCACTCGCACGGTTACTTGAGCGGTATCCGCGATAGCGAACGACTGCGCGAATTGTTTTTGAGCATGCGACGAACGAGTTTTCGATATGGAAGTCATGTGAAATGTCGCGAAAATAATGCTCGCCTCTACTGTCGAGTATCATAAATCACTATAAATCTCGTAGCCTTATCAGTTTTTCAATTTTAAATTATTCTTTACGAATGGGGGTGATTAAATATTCGGGAAATGCCCTCGTAAAAGTTATGTTTGTTTAATTAATGGCTATTATTAACGGCAATGTTTTAATTAATGGTATTGTACTTCGAGGTAATCTGCTTGTCAAGCGATACAATTGGTTAAACGAGTTTTTACCGTTTAAAATATTTTTGGAAATTGTTTTCTAAAATAGAATTTTCTATTTTCTTCAGAATTATTTTTAGAATTATTTTTGGATTTTGTTGAATGTCAGTACTTGAAACATACTATAAGAAAAGCAAATACTTTTTATTTTAATTGTACAGACGTTCATTTAAACTCAGACACGCGAAATATGTAAAAGAAACAAATGGACTAGCGGAGATAATAGGATGTTTCTTAATTAACTTCACATTCTAACTCTATTTTAACAGAAATATATCCTGGGGCTTAATCAGCGAAATAATTAATGTCTCTGTCGTCATGATTTACGAACGTGCACGGGGACAGCGTCGAGCAAGAAGGTTTTAATGGTGCGATTTTCTCAGTGGTACCGGAAACAGCGTCTCGTCTTGACATCAAAGCTTGGCTCGTACAACGGTGCTCTTTATCGGAAAATAGAATGGGATAAAATTGGTGCCGGGATCTGGTACGTATATGAACTTGCGATATCGCACCGGCAATATGAAACCGAGATAAGTTACACAAGCGTGCGTATATCGATACGAAAGTGTTATCGGGAAGTGGAAAGTATTACTGGAACGTATACAATGCTTTCTCATGGGGCGCGTACATCAAGCTGTTACAGGAACGTTCGTTGCGGGATTTGTGGCGGGTGGGACCTTTGTGGTAGCTAAAGATATTCAATTTAGTGCTTGGATTAATATATTAATTCACATCGTCCAACTGTTTCATAAAATTGATTCTGTTTCGATTATGCCTAATTATCGATTCAATGTGTCCCGCGTGATTATATACCACGGCGATAAATACGTTTTATCCAGCTTGGTAGTCGGACCCAAATTGCCGTTGCAGTCCCGCACCTGTATAGTATTAACGATTCTCGCGGGAGCCTCGTGACACATCAACGCGTCAGCAACCCCTAACACCCTAACACCGGTCTGCAATCGAGCCTGGCATTTATCCTTTTGTTCGCATCCTTGGCATTGTCTCCGCCACTGATCCTTCATCGGGACTCTTGGAGTTGCCCGACCGCTACTATACAGCTGCACCTGACTTCTCCCCCCCGTCTTGAATTGTGTGTTATACAACTGCTATTTTATCGCTGTTATCATGTCGCTGCACTCAAACGTATAGCGACGTTTTGGTATTGACACCGACATTTTATTGCTGTTCAGATAATAAATTTTGTAAAAACGAGAAGTAAGATCGATATTCTGGGGCTGAAATATTTATAGTTACAATCACAAACATCGTGATAAACTGTATTTTTAATTGTTTAACAAATATGGCGAAATATACTATACTCATGATCAAATAATTGACTAATCATCAATATTGAAGTTTCGATATAAGCAAATGATTAGCGGAACAAATTAAATTATGTAATAACGTTGACATGACATATTATTAAAACGTAACGTAATATTAATCTATTTGTGACACTATCCATTATGAATTGGAGCAGAAGTAATTATACAACTTCTAATTATTGTATTTATTTATATTGATCTTTACAAAAATATTCAGATATGAACGAAAGAGACTAAATACCCATGCTAGTTTAATTACACTCAAATGACAAATATTTAATAAATCTTCTTTTTCCTCTTAAATTAGGAAGATTAGTTTGAGCCTGTTTTTCAAACTTTATGGTACCTCTTTCGAAGCTTGTTGTTGGTCCTGTGAACATTCATTTTTGTTTTACCGTGGATAGGCTAATCTTGTCCCGCAAATCCTTCTCCTTTGTGTGGAGCTTGGGATCAACAGTGTTGACGCCCTTATTCACTCACTCGTCACACAGGCGGAGTAAGGATATATGAGATAACTGTCGAGATCGAACCTGGGATTCGCTGATTACGAGTCGGCTGCTTTTGTATAGAGCCACACTTTACCCTTAATAAATATCAAATGAGTTTTGTAAAGCGTTGTAAAGTGCTAAAAAAGCATCATCCCTTAATTCTATTAAAGCTTATAAATTAGCTTAATTGAGGATTATATAAAGACGATTATTTTTTTAATTTTAAAAAGTACACACATAAGAATAAAAAATAAAAAATTAAGCTGGTGTATATAAAATTGCGTATACAAAAATTAACCACAATTTTTTTTGGTACAGAAACCTGTTATTATCTCGAAATACCGTTCTTGATTACTTAAACAATAAATAGCGTTATAAGACAGGGCGGCCGTTTATCGGGGACACGTGTGAGTGGTGAGAGTCAATCGCTTCGCCCGACAGTGCACCAAACATCGGTCGGCGCGCAAAAAGGCGGCCGGTCTGACGAATCGACACCCTATTCTACTTACGGGCCTCTCGATTTCTGTTCGGGTCACGATGAAATATGTAGAGGAATCGCTCGACGAGGTACCTACGACGATCGCAGGCCAATTTATGTCCGTCGACGGGAAGCCACCGGTGGATTATTAATGCACGGGGCCGATAGTTTCGCCGCGGAAGCTGCAGCTGACACATACAAATGTCCGCAGTCACGTCATTAGTCCGGGTATACTGCCGACTGAGTATATCGCAGGTATAACTTTTGCTGGGAAGTGCATGCGGCGGATTTTCGATATCGGACCATACTTACGGCGGCACGCCGCGCGCCGTAAAGTAAAACGTTTCCAATCCCGACTACTTTGCTCGTTAGGCTTTCCCCATATAAACGACTCTATATACGACGACAGTACATTTTACTTTCGCCTCGAAATTAGATGGAAGTATAGTGACAACCGTCTACGTATAGCTAAAGTTCTAATTGCGGTCTGACCAAGCTCCAATAATTATAATATAATTTTAATCGCAATGTAAGATCTTTCTCCAAAAACTCTTGAGAAATTGTTATGTGCAGAAATATTTAGGAGGAGTATATGAATTATATTTCGTAAAAGCGTACAAAGGTTATTATTTTAATTAATAAATTGTATTTATTGGTAATAAATTGAATATTATTTAGGTGGAAGAGATCAAATCAGTATTAGTGTATAAATTTATAAACGCCGGATGACTTGTACAATGCGATTCTGACGTACCCTCCATTAATCAATATTACAATAAGATGATCGTGATCTATGAGCGTGAATGTCATATTATATGAATCGGCTCGAAATGTCCTACCAGCGGGAAATGCTTAGTATGATATACTCGCGCGAATGCCAACAAGCGCCATAAATTCCACACACGAAATTCACAACGGCCACGTGCCAAAGTAAGCACTTCATCATCGAAACGTCGCGCGAGAACGGTCCGACGGTAAACGAGTGAAATTTTAATCTCTGCTTTTCATCGGCGCTGGCCGCGACTCGATATTTACGAACGGTTAGCCTCCAAAGTTTGTTTCGAAGAAATCCTGGCCGGTCGTGCCGTAGCGATTGGGGAAACTCGTTCGTATTTATGACGGCTGCGGGAGCGTGAAACGTACGTATTAAGGGCGCTCCTGAGACTTTTGTGCAGATCTTGCAGAATGCAGCGGGAAAAAGATCGAGAAAAATGGCGGAAGCAAAACGACATCGTGCCAGACCAAAACGCCGGTCGTTCCTTTAAACGTGCGCGAAGAACTTTCGCGGTAGAAGTTTCCCCGAGCGAAATTAAAAATGTTACAACGAGTAATGATGACACGCGGGAGATAACAATAGAATGGAATGTTTGAATGTGGAACATTCTATGAACGATATTCTAAGGTTAAACTTAACTACGTGACTTAACCGTGATATTCTATCGTATCGATTTATCGATACTTTCGACTGATACAATTTTATGGGGGGGAATTCGAAATTATAAACAATTAGCGCACGCGTTGCGGAAATACTGTAATAATAGACTTCGTATTGATCTTTGGTCTCTCTCTTTCTCTTTTTTTCTCTCTCTTCCTCGGAAAAGTAGATGGCTGACTTTTATCTCGATTCTAATCCACTAATGAGTGCACGAGAGTCCAGCGCCTTCGATCATTATACGACAACGATCCAATTCCATAAGTAAAGAAACTCTAGAGGAGAGACTTTACTTAGAAAGGGTACCCTCTTTAAATTCCAATTACAGTCAGTGTGAACACAAAATTGTTTTGCCGAGCCTAACTCCGCTACGCATTTACTTCGATTACGGGCAAGCTCAGTTTTGAGTTTCTAGATCGTTGGAGGAAAGTTAAATAATGGAGATCATTTTTATAAAAATTTTCATTGCTAATTTAAGGACATTAATTTGCATCTCTGAATATTTATGCGCTCGGATTTATAGATATTCTTTCAGCAATTGTTATGGCAATTTTATCTAAAAATATTTAAAAGAAATCGATGACTTATACATATAACAAAGGTAAAATATATACCGGTTAGTTTTTGAAGCAATTGAAAATAAGTGCAGCTAACGGATATAATAACGAAGTGTATCTCGAAACAGAATAACGAGCGATCCAAGCAACGCTTATTTCTTTCAAGTCTCCTCCCTCTCTCGTCACCGTTATTACAACCTTTTTCTTCTTTGCCATCTAGTCTTGTTGCTCTATCCGAGCCTCACGTATCATTCGTTATTTTCCGCCGGAAAATACGTCAGAATCGAAGAGTAAGGTACAGTGGAAAGAGAGGAGGAAAGAAAGGTGGAGAGATCCTTTCGTTTCTCTTCTTGATTAAGTTGTCGCGATTCTTCTTCCCTATTTTTCTTCTCTCGCTTTTCATTATCGGCGCCAGATATACGCCGTATATATCTACAAGCGATGTCGGTCGCTTCCGTGTCTCGTAGCTCATTTTCCTCCTTCGCGCGATATCGACGCGTCGTGAGAGGATGTGTCGCGAAAACCGATTTGATCGAGAAAAAGCGGCGATTCGCATGCAGCCTCTGTTTCTCCGTAATGCGCCTTTGTTAAAATTTATCGATATCCCTTGTTCCACTTGCTGCGCTGTTATCTTTTTCTTGCGTATAGATGTTCACATGAATCTTGATCGCTACGATGAAGGTTTTTACACGAAAACACTTTGTAACGTCATCGGTTACTTTATCTGGCTTTCAGTATCGAAAGTGCGTCGTAAAATTAACAAATCACGTTGACAGGTATGATACGTTTATCTTTGAGATATTCGAGATTTTTTTTAAAGACGAATCGGTACTTTCAACGTTATTCATTTGAACTGTTTAACGAAGAGAATTAATACTCTTGAAACGTAGTAGAGATAGTGTCGATACATCTCCGTTTTTTCTTTCAACTGCGAGAGACGTACAACGGATTCGTAACTTCATCTCGCGCAGCGTTTCCTTTCTCCCAATATCTCAATATTACGAGAACCGCCGCATCACGAAAATGAAGCTCCTCGACTCGATGGAAGGAATCGAGCAATTCATCTGCATTCGATCCATACGACACGTTTTTCCGCTTCTGTTCGATTCCGCGCTCTCCGTAGAAACAGATCGTTTCGATCGCTACTATATACTTTCCCGTTTCCTCCTCTTTTTCCTTTCCTCCCATTCCTTTACAGCGCGATAAACTTTTCTTCCTCGCCGTTTCCTTTGTTGCTCCCTGGAGAAGAGGGCCGAGTCCACGGCTGAAATACCCCGGTCGCAGTGTGTACGCCGGAAACGGTCGTCGATCCGGGTGTCTCCCACGTCTTATAAATTCAAACAACGCGCAATAAAGGGTTGCGGTATAATAAAACATGATGTTTACGGATAGTGCATCTCACCTTCCGGCATTAGGAAAGTTCCGCGACAGCCGAGAGGCACTTGTAATGTTTTGCAAAATTTAAATTTGAGATGCCAGATGTTGCATAATACCCGCGGAATACCTTCGCGGGGTAATCTCAATACCTCGAGAACTTTGTTGTACGCTGATGTAATAAATATTTATTCGCGCATTGCATTTGCATTAGGAAACCTGTAATAATGAATCACAGTTATACGTCCGATACGCTGTATAAAGAGAAGAAAGCGCGCGCGATAAGGAAAATCTTCGAGAAATAAAGACGGAGGACGCGCGTCGCCATTGCATTCGTTCTCATTTCACGTGGATGCCGTAATGCATTTTTTATAATGCCGTCTTATCTCCTCCATCCTTCAGCTTTCTCTACTGACGCTTGCAAACGATATAAAAAAACGGCATAAAAATCACTGCATTTTTAAAGTATAATTTCATGTTGAATTTTTTACCTTGTTAAGATATTAAATATTAAATACGCAATATATATATATATATATATACAAGCATCGATAAATTTAAATTAAATTGCAATTTTAATTTTATCTTGCAGCATGCTTTTCAAATAACCATCACGACACTGACTTAATAAATGAAAAATGTACACAGACGTAAGTGATTAATATATAATATATTTTCTATTACGGAACTCAGGAAAAGCTTTACAAATATTAAATAATTTATGCTCGTCTAAACCTAGTTGTGCAGTTGCGTCGGGACTGACCAGAGAGAGCTCCAGACGAATCAGCCGGACGTGGCTCGCAGGTAATTTCGGATGAAGTACGACCGCCACGGGAAATCTGGCGACGAGTGACGCCTCCAGATCCCAGTGGAGCGAGAGGAATATCCATCCTGTGGCCATCATCGGTCCCGACAACCGCGCCGCTCCCGACGGCAGATGCACACTTGCGCCGTGTCGAATTTTACACCGTGGCATTTTCGCTATCCTTCCGTTACGTGTCACGGAAAAAGGGGGCCGCAGAAATGGAACTTGTCTCCGCGATACATACTGTTGAATAACAAATGCGCCACCCGCGCGGATATCGGACCGCGGGAAAAACTGCTTCTATCGCGCGAATGAAGTGCGCGCGTTTAAACTCTTCCTCACGTAGTTTTTAAGGGGATACTTGAAAACTTGAGAGAACTACATGGTTTCCTCTACATTCTCTAAATTGTTTATTAAACGCCGCGGCGTTTCGCGGATATTCAGAAGCTTAACGTAACTCCATTATGAGCTATTTAATTATTTGAATCGCTAATTTGTATTTCTTAATTTCTATCTCCATAAGAAAGAGTCGTTGTAGCCCTAAATTATTTTACATTATTTATTATTATTCAGAACATTGCATCGTAATTATCATTATTCTAAGAGACCTAAACTATTTTTTGAAAGCATTCCTCTTACCTTTTGAGAAGACAAGATACATAGAAAGAAGAGATATACGATCAATATATTCCTGTGTGTGTAATACATGAGTATGAAAAGTAGAATAATTGCAAGGTTAAATTTCTACTGAACGACAGCGTAACGACACGCGAAATCCTTGAAGACCGGCGTATACGATTCGCATTTGCTAGATAAAAGGGGGGACGTATAGATCCACAGAGAGGAATCTAGACTGTTTTTTCGAGCCATATTGCTCCCGGGTTCTCCATTGTCGGATGTATTCCGAAGGTAAATAGTCTGCATATTGTTCGAGCATTAAAGAGAGGGATTTTCCGGACTCGATTGCCAAAGGTTTCCATATCGTCTCTTTTTAGGCTTTCCTAGAGCTCTTTGTGCAGCGTCGATTCGCAAAGGCGATTCGCCAAAGGGGCATATTTAGGAGAATGTAACGCGAAGCACTGAAAGGACGTGCGATTTATTTGCAGTTCGCTCTCGAGACCGATATGCGTTATGCAGTTCTTTCTCCCGACGAGTTAATCATAATTCTGCGCTTAATAGTTACGATCTAGTAAGGTCTAATTTCTCATGTGTAATATATCAGTATTCGTAATGAGCGTACCGATTCCAATCTATTTCAGTCAATAATATAACTACGCTAGCTGTCTCATCTGCATCCGTAATGTTATTGGTGCGGGCCGTTATGCAAACGATTTTACTCAAACTGCCTTAACAGTTCCTGTTTTGATTGCGTGGTGAATAAACCAAGTTATGTATAGTCGGCGTAAATTGATTTGACGATCATAAAAATGAATGTACGGATCTCTCGTTGTCTTTTCGTTTCAACTATTCAAGCGTTCGTTGAATCATGTATACGTAAGCCTAGATATATCGTTAGAATATTTGATACGAGTAGCGGTCGCATTTCATTTCGGCGAGCCTTTCGAGAGTTAATAACGACCCCGGTAAAAATAAACAGGTAAGGAGAAAAAAAGAGTAAATGGAATGGGAGCGTAACACCGTTACGTCTCCCTGTGCGCGTGTTGTTCAGAAAAAGGAGAATATTTCTGCCTGACAAATGAAATTCGTGGTCCATCGCTCGCGAATGAGATAACGCGGAACGAATGCGATGATTCTCTCGTACGCGCGACACCTCTGTGCTCTCTTTCTCTCGCGCTTTGATCTCGACGATTCATCGGCGCGGTTACAAAAAAGGATCACGGGAACAAAAATCAGTCATCGCGCCCCGTCCGTCGCCATGCACGCGTGTACATACCGCGAAGTGACATGGTGCGTTGCAGACTTTTCGGTGCGCAGGATATATTCCGTGTGCGCGCGATACACGCACACGTATATGCACATCCAATAGTTCTCATTCTCTCTCTCTCTCTCTCTCTCTCTCTCTCTCTCTTTTTCCGCTCGCTTTTTTCTGGTCCCGAGCGACCACAGAAATCAGAGCTCAAGCGAACGACTCAATACACTCGGTTGGCTTTTATTCCTGGGTGAGACAAATTCTATAGAGAGGCACGAAAGCACGAAAAATGTCCGACGTCGCGATTTAAAAAGGGCGTTCGCGGCGCCAGATACATTTTCCACGCCAGATGCATATATACGTGACTAGGCGTCTCTAGCAAGTCATGGGGTAATTCTGTGTGTGACGGTACTGATAAAGTCAATAAATCGGTGTTACATCGCTGAGAATCGATTCCGGATCCATTTAGAGAGTAAATTTTGACAAATCTGTCTGTCACAAATAGTACATTTTACATAGTCGCTGCGACCGTTTTAAGTTCATTCTTCGTTGTAAGAGGACAATGTGTACTAACTGTCCCCCTTGTTCATATAGAGCACAGTTCAAAGATCGCAATGCAAACGGACCTTTACGGATTTAAAGTGGAAAATCAAGGAATTCACGCGCTGGGCAGCGCGAAAACTCAATTCCGTCGGACGTGCCGGGGTCGGGAAATTCGACGAAAGGCGAGATAGATACGCGACATGGACAGCCAACTCATGTCAGGGCGGAGTGATAAAACAGAGAGTAGCTTAAACAAGACCCAGCCCCTAACTCGGTTCGGCGCTTTTCGAACAGCAGGGGATGAGGGATGTGGGCGCGTAGCAGAACGAAGGGTTAAACACGGCCAGCGGCGAAGGGATGTGGGAAGCGCATGTATAAACAGCAGAGAACGATTCGGCACGAAGAACCGAATGCTAACGTATCAGCCTTCCAATTATTCATTAAACCCGCCAGAAGAATGTTTTTTTTTTTTAACCGCTTGTTATTTCGCTGATACAAAAAAGGAAAAAAGGTCTCTCAAATAAAAAGCTTATTTTTGAATCCTCTCGCAACCCATATTTAAAAAAAGTGAAGATTATAGGAAGCTACGGAGAGCTTACGAAAAGCTTTGTTATAATTTTCGTCCAAAAAGAAGAACAGGTGTTTAAGTCGAAATAAGCTCTTCAAATTCGAGCATGAAACATTGCGTTCATATTGATCGAAATCTCGAGGCGTTCTCAGGAGAATGCCATAGTGAAGAAGTTAAGAAGTTTCGTAAGCTTCTTAACAATAAATCAGTGGTAGGAATTAATATTCGCATACGATGTTACACGAAAACATCGTTGCTCGCTTCCGTCTTTCTTCTTTTCCCACTGCTGCCCCTCGTAAATTCTAAATACTCTCGTGTGAAAAACACCGGGTCCACGTGCGTTAAAAAAATTAATTAAGAGAATTTGTGGCCGTAGCGTGGCAAAGACGCCGCGGTGGCAGGATATAATAAGTTTACTGCTAAACGGATAATAATTCAGGCGATCCGTTACAGGGATCAAAGTCGATAAATATTGATTGACAGCATTTTGCTGAACGTCTCGTCTGCACCGCAGTTTGCACGTTTCACGCTCGTCAACCGAACGCTATTGATATAATCACGTTTTATTTCATCTCGCGTGACACCCTCGGAGCCCGTAATTACGCGAGAATTTATATCCTACGGATATATACTGGAGACGTGGATGCGCGACAAATCTTTATGCTTTCCTCTCTGTCTCCCGCTCTTACTCATTTTCTCGTAAACGGGATTTATGCCGGCTCTACCGGTCGCTCCTTCGTGCGCTTTTTCTCTAGGTTTCCGCTATGCTCACGCAATGTCTCGCATGCCTGGCTGTTTCTACATCCTACATTCTAGGGAATCTTTCTTGACTCTTCAGGCGCGCGGCTTATTTCGAGAGAATGCAACTAATCATAGATTCGCGACTACGTGCCACGAGAAACAGGAATTACAGCTGTAAGCTGTAAGCTGTTTTCTAACTTCAATTTTCTTCTCTTCTAATCTGCTGCTGCAAGATACATGTAAATGCGTGAGCGAAACGAAAAGCCGCGTTGAAAAGTACATGTTTATCCATCTTATTATTCTACTTGGATAGCAAGATATGTAAATGTGGTCAATAAACACGCGGGAATGTTAATTAAATGTTTACATGTTGATTAAACTGCAGCTCGACGGAATTTCCATCTCCGACATGATCTCATTGCGATAATTTTCCGCAGAATAACATCTCACCGCTGTTGCTTCCCATTACGTACACGCCTGCGAGTGACGTCGAGAAACCCGCGCCCATCAGACGGCTCCGTGTCGTCGACGTCGATTTTACGCGTCGATAAATAAATCGCGACGGACAAAAGCGATAGGTAGAGGAGGGTCCCTGCCTTGCACGTTTATTTTCCGGGATTCGAAAAACTGCTGCCTCGCGGCACGCGGTACTATCACTCCTAAAAGCGACCGGAAGCGCGCCCGTGTCGCGAAAGATTTAGCTTCTGGTGGCTGATTCGACGACAAGAGTCACCGTCGCGCACTACATGTACCGGAAGCAGCGACATTGATGAATTCGCGAACGCCGTGGACGCGTTTCGAGCTCGCGCAACTGAGAATCGCATTCTACATCATCGCAGCACCAGAGGCACGTCCGCGATTCTCTCCAAAGCGTAAAAAGATAAAACGAAAAAAAAACGCTCGTATTTTGTGTAAAAAATTTAACCGTGCTCCAACATAGGTGAAAGGAACAATGAAACTGCACTTAAATCCGAGAGAGGGAAAGTTTCTCTCGAAAGGAGAAACGCAATTAGATTATGTCCTGTCCGAATCCGTGCGCGTGTGCATTATTTTGGACACTCGCGGTGGCGAAACTTATAATTAGTTTATCACATATCCGCCAAAGTTTATGTACATTAAGCAGGCTTCTATAAACTAAGTTTGTGCTCTGTTTGTTATCTGTTGCACTTTGAGCAAATCAGCAAGAGAGGGAGAACTTTCCGACAATAGCAATGCGACCAGATATACGCCACGTTGCACAAAATGACGTATCAAGCAAGCGTGAATTTCGGTTTCTACAGCTTTTGCATTAAACCCTGAAAATACATATACCGTGATATTATTAACGCGTAATAATTATTGGTAACACTATCGCGTTCGTTTCGCTTAGACCATATTTGCTTCATATACAATTGAAATATAAAATAAACATGCCAATTGTCGAGTTCAAGTATTGAAAATCAAGTCTTGTTTTTTATTTTTGTAAAATTTATATAGGTACATTATAAATTTTATAAAATATAATCTGTTTAATACCAGAAATATCTTACTTTTCACGTTACGAATAAATATAAATTTACATGTTACAAAGAATTATAAATTTGAAATATTTTAATATTGTTACATTATAATAAGTATAATATTATGACAATAATACCTAAACAAGGACAACATTCTGAAAATAAGAGATATCTAAGAAGAAGAAAATGCATTTATTGCCATTGCACTGGAATGCTTTTACAACGTTGCGTATTTAATTTTTATTTCGAGTACGTGGCAAATACAGGATGGCGCACGTAAAACCGGCCCCAAACGCAAAATACAGTTCTAAAGTTATTTCGTATTTCCGCGTGCATATCGCGCTGGAACTCGACACAGACGCAGAGTGTCTCCAGTAACGTGGAGGTATACTGAATTCATATTCGGCGCGACAGCGTCGAATAGAGCCTGTCCATACGTAATATAACTTTAAAACAATATTTTGCTTGAGGCCGGTTTTATATGCGCTATCCTGTAATATTTTTTAGTTTTCTAATGCGCAAATTACAAGTTAGTTTAATTTGCGAATATTTAATGCTTGCACTTTGCATAAACTGGAATGCTCGTATTTTGTGTAAACAATTGTCTCAATATTAATATGCATTAGCTATTATAAATATATTATATCACAGAATTTCCATAATAAAGCGTGCAACAAAATTTATGTTCTCGAGTAGTTTACAGCACGTTTCATTAGCTATTTCTTAAAATAATTAATGTACGATTTGTAAGTTGAGATGAGAAAAAAGTATCCAACAATTTACTTATTATAAAGATAACATTAGAAATCATATTTAACTAGTGACAGTTAAAACTAAGCGCAAAAAATCTTTGCGCACTTAATAAAGATTTACTTTGCGAAGCCGTAATCTTCAGTAGCAACATTCCCAGCAATTCAAAGCGCGTTTTCCTTTGATTTCCAGAAAATTCCAGGTTTACATTTTGCTTTTGAAATTACCTCAGTTGGTTTAGTCCGACCGTGTAGCCGCGCTCGATCAAAGTCCGACCAACTTGTCCCCGATGGGTGACACGTGTTAAAACTGCGTTTTCCTTTCAATAACTCCCGTCATAGTCCGTTGCGCGTTACGGTTAATTAGCACCAAGTTACAAAAGCGTTCTCGTCGGGCAACGCGCTTTGACAATGAGATGTGTCAAACTGCTTATCACGCCGACCGATCTTAACAAACTTTGACGATGAACGATTAAGGAATATGCATCCTTCATCTTGTCTGCCGGCGGTTGTCGGTCATCGTAACGTAGTTACGCTGGTTCCTGCGACGTACGATGGACGATAGCTCGTTTTAATTGAGCGTTCAATGGCGTCTCATTACTCACAACGGAGACGACACTTTGCTCTCATACAAGGGTACGAAATGAATTATTAGCTTTAATTATCATCTGCGACCGATTTCTAATGCAAGGTAACCGCCGCAATATATGATGAGGTCGACTATGTCAATTATATTAAATGACAAAAAATTTCGCGTTTGTATATCCCGAAATATATTTTGAATTTATCTCTATTATTTATCACCATGTTTAATTATATTTATTGTTCTTTGTACATATTTCGCATCTTATATTTTATTGAAACGTTAAACAACTATAATATCAAAAATCGCTTGGGTTATTATTTATATTCATTTCGCGGACGGCATATTGATCGAATCAGCCCTGAATAATGGTAGTACGTTTATTATTAATTGCATCAATAATTTTTTAATTTTTGGAGCTCAATGCATACCGCATTATGCAGCATTAATAAAATAATTGCCAAGCAAAATATGTGGTATTTAAATAATGCACAGCTGGATATTGTACAGCATAGAACGTGTTCGTAAAAAAACTTGGATATCGATGTGATTCGTAGAGAATGCTGGTCACCGTCGCGTTATAACGACACCGTCTTTATTTTCATCTCAAGCGATGCGTCGCGACTATAACTGAGGGTATCTTTCGGATAACATCCTACAAACTTCGTATACAATTAAGAAATTTGCATGCTCCATCTTGCATGTAATAGCGAACAGTAGCGTGTGTGTGTGTGTGTGTGTGGGCTGTGGTCAATGCGGCGGCTGTCTGCGATGGTGTTTCGAGCGATAGTTTAAGTTAATTGCCCCACCACGGGGCCGAAACTAATTCGAACAAATGCAGCGGTTCGCTACAGTTTTCAGTTCTCGCACGCCGTATGCTAACGAACGCCTCGGGTAATTATACACGCGCGCGTAGTATCAGGTATCGGGAGAATACTAGGTATCTGAAGCGTAACTAAACGTTTTGAATGAGTTGAAAGAGGGGATTAAGACAGGTAAAAGACTGCTCTAAAGAAATAAACTGACACACATAAACTAGAAATTTTTTAATCTAAAATTTTTAATTTAAAGGGACTATCAGAACACTCTATGCCTGTCTCTCACGATACGAAGTAATGTATGGTATATACAGATCAAGATAATTAATTAGTATCGCGGAAAAGAGATAACAGTTAAATGCGAATATATCGAATTTTTACATGCTTTTTTTGTGGGCGGACACGAGCTTTCTGTAATAATTACATGAGGCTGCGTGCAAAATACAGTGTATCGCTCGTACGCCGCGCTACACGCGCTGCAACGATCCTTCTTCCAAAACATTACCGCAACTGACTTCGGAATCACCTCAAACGCGTACTCGTTGCGTTTAACCTGGATGAATAAACACAACGTTGACACGAAATGCCGACTGTTCCGCTTGTAATGCCGTTTGAAACTGGCCTTGTACGCACGTTGGATAGAGTCGCGCTATACGTCAGCGTAATCTCATTGTTTTTCGCTGAATCAGAGTCTGTTTATATTTAAAATTCTAATCAATCGCGAAAGCGCAAACTAATTGAGTGAAGCGACAAAGCGACACTATTAAAAATGAATATTTAATGCGAGTTGTTTCTCGAATTTTCGGTAATTAATGTTACTGCCGATGTATCGAGTTGATTATTGGGTCAAATTTAATTAAACGTTATTGCCGGCGCAAATGGTACGCGTTAATGAGCCGTTGTTTACGAATTTAAAGGTAACGAGCTTTGAAAGCTCGCGGGTCATTCGTTATTCCCGTGAATGAATTTGGCGATCATTTGTATGTTAATTGCCAGCGTGTTATCTTTTTGCCAGAGAGTCGTAACATTTGCGTAATTGGAAGAAGGTATATGTCGGCATTGCGCTGCGCATATCGGGCATATAGCGCGTGGAAGCATGTCACGCGGTTAGTGCAATTAGGAATCAAGTGCAGGCGCATGTTGCCTGTTCATACACTATTTGCCATTATCTACAAGTACTCTCGTTTCAACACGGCAAAATGCGAAACAAAGCTGTAAAACGAAGGGTGCAAGCGAGAAGATGTACACGTAAATGTATAATACAAATTCTTTCAAAAGTTCGCGCGTATTGGTTAGCCGTTCGTAACATTCGCGTATATTTGCGTAAAATTGATCAATATGATACCACCAGCACGAAACATGTAACGTAAATTACAAGTCCGTTAAAATAGAAGAGTCAGAGTTTTATTCCGAATTGGATGAAAGCTCATCCTCATCCGCGGCGCGTAAAAAAATTGCGATATTTTAATTAAAGAGGAATCGATATCGAAAATGATTTCAATGAAAACAAAGGCTTTGTAAAGGCTTATGGAAAAACCCGGGTCGCAGTTGTTATTGCATATAACTCAGGAAAAGTACCGCAGCATTATAAACAAAAGCACGCACAAATATTTACGACAAAACTCGAAAGACTTGTACTCTGGCAGGATTGTTTTCAGCTTTCTTCATATTTTTCTCTTCTTTTATTACATATATATTCTTTACGATCTCTTGTTATTTTTATTTGCGTTCGTAGTTCGCAAGATGTTCCGATATATTCTTTGCGTTTTCTTCTATCACTGAAGAAAGTCTGAGGAGATCGATCTGCTTGTTCATTGTATAATTTTATAATTCTGTACCGTTTCTATTGAATAATGCGCGAGAACAGCTGCCATCCAGACTCACATAAGTTTCTACAATTATTATTCATTGATTGTCGACATGAGAGATATAATATTTTTATATCTTTTACATCTATACATATATAATATTTTTTCGGCGAATAAATTATTTCTTTTTCCTACATAGGTTTAGCGTCTCTGTTTATAATTTTAGATCGGCGAATGCGTGTTCTTTTTTGTTGCAAAATATTGAGGCATGCATTACGTATTCTTCGCAACGCGAGAACCGGCACGAAGCGCGTCGTGTCGCAATTGCGGTATTAAACGGCGTATTGTCCGGCCGTGCTGTATTTGCCTGTATAGGCCGAATAGACCGTTGACAGAACCCGCGAACCGGGCCGTGCAGCGTGCAGGGCCGTTAACAGGAACGTGGATTTGGCTGGTCATTACACGCTATCTCCCCTCGCCAGCGCGCCATCCCCCAGGTGGACACTTCGGTCTCGCGATGGCGCGATCTCGTTCACGTACAAGTTGTGATCAAAATTACCTGCACGCGGGCCATGTCATTCGGGGATCGGCGCACGTTGCCGGAAGGTTTACACCTATGTAAACTCGATCGACATTTGCATCGAGTCAATTGCGAAACGACCCTCTTTGCCAATTACGGTCCCTTTTTGAAGACGGTCGATAGAAATCGCCTGAAAAGCGTCGAATATTTATATCGCCGACGAAATTGTTATGAAGTTCTTTATTTGCCATGCACGTCTCTCGATGCCGGAGCAATCGCCGATCTTTTTAATCCTCTGCGGTCAAATGTCGATACGCACCGCTTACAAATTGAGTTTTGCAAATTGACTTGACGATAAAAATGAAACGTATCTATCGCGACGGTGTGTGCCCGCAAGGAAACTTTAGTTCGCCATCAATCGGGGAATGCCTTTCAAGTGTCAGCGCTATTAATTGATGTGCTGCCCGATGTCGTGACGCTTTCGCACACACAGCGATCGCGAGCCGTCGGCGGCGCACGTCTCTCCTTCTTCGTTATGTATCGCGTGCGAGTGCATTCGATTCTCACGATGCGTCCGATAGACGGGCCCGCCGCAATGCGCAAATTGGATGGCGCTGACACTTCGGCGCGTATGGTCGGGACACTCGCGTGTAACTTCTGGCAGATTCCCTCGAGTGTCCTCGAGCTACGACATGCGGCTTTGGTCGCGGATAATTGATTCCGTGCGGGCCGGCGAGACGAGGGCTCGGCCGACAAGGGAGAGGCGCACCCGTTACCCGTATACCACCAGGCAAGCGAGCGTACGAGCCTGGAATTGAAAAGTTTTCGCCGACGGAACAATCTACCGCGCTCATCGTTGAGCACGTCGGTTCGCGGCGGAGGAGAAAAGGATGCATCCGGACAGCCGTTGTTGCGGCCTGAACACGACCGGCCATCGCCGGAAGCGATGCTGTTTGGAGAATTCATTTCGTCGTATCTTTCGACAGACGGTGAAGGAAACTGTAACTAGTATCGAGCACAGGTGTTAAAATAGTTAATCGTAGGAAAATACACGGCTCATTGTACGAGAAAATAAAATGCGTATGTTTAAATATTGATTTTACACTCGCGTCATCGTACAACAGTCGAATATCTTGGGTCCTGAGGAAAAAGTTTAATTAAAATTCTTTAATTAAAAATTCTTTAACTAATTTAACTAAAAAATTTACTTTGTAACACCGATAAGATATCACGCATGAGAAGAAACGAGTACTTTGACTCGATGAGACTTTGACTTGAAGTTATTATAACTTTGAGAAAATTATGGTTGTACCAAGAGTTACGTGCGGAATCCTGGTGCAAAATTGTTAAATTTTCTTAGGCATTCTCACGTCTAACAGTAAAGAATGCTTGAAATTGATAACTTTCTCTAAGTCTCTTGATTTGCAGCTGATTTTACGCAGCGGATTTGACGTTTAATTTTCATTGGGTATGCGCTGTAAACCGTGAAACTTCACTATGTATAAATTTTCGCGTGATTTATTATTAAAAAGAAAGACGGACGAGCGGGAAAAAAATCGTTACACGCTTGTGCACGCCGATGTGGCGCGTAATTAAATTTCCGGGACAAAGGCGCTCTTCCTTCCGCAGGAAGAAAAAGGAAACAACGGGCAGGAAATAAATGTTGTTTACCGATAACGGTGAGAGAAAGTTACAGCCGTGGTGTTCACGACGGCTGGACTCTTCCTCCGGTATCGGAAAGTAGAAGGACCTCGTATCCTTTTTCTTGTCCCTTTTATTATTTCCACATAGTTGAAAGCTCGAATCCGACTCTTGCCCACTTCGACGATAGGCGTCACCGAAGAGCGGGAAAAGAGACGGGACAAGAGGCAAGAAAGAACGGATAGGGACCGACGAAGTTTTCTGTATCGCGGTATTAAGAACGGTTGACGGCGCGAAAGTACAACGCAATTTCACCTCTTCCGCCCCTTCGGCTTCTTTCCTGCGGAAAAGCTGCGCAGGGATCTCTCGAAACTTACGACAGTGCCGTATTGCCGGACCGATAAGAATACCGGAATACCAAGAGCAAGCAGAAACAAACTTTGGCAAAGCACGCGCAGATGAAGATAATAACATGTTAAATCGCATTAAACAACTTATATAATCAAATTGTAGCTGTCGAAAGAGGCTATAATTGTTAATAAGATCTGGTATTGTTTTGTGGCTTGTAAATTTACAAGGGAATTCAATGATTATAAAGTATTTGAGCGGTTCGACACGCAATTATTTCCAATAGTGATTAAAAAACTTGATTTTAGGTGAACGATAATAAGATAAAAATTATGCAGGCGTCTTTTTCTCACGTGGTTTATTATTATCGCAAATCGGCAGGCGTGCGTTTTTAGGAAAAATTGCGATTTGCTATTTTAAAGTTCATGTAATCACGAGTTTTTCAGCTCGGAAAAATATCGAAATGGAGTGCCAAGATGCTGCTTTCATACGATGCTCCTGATATACGAGACACATGTCTCAGTGAGTATCACGAGAAGCGTTTCTTTCTCCCTTTTTTCACCCCGGTATCTGAGAACGAACGAATCGGGATATCCTTGAGAGGTGTCTTCAGCTAGCTGTACCTTTGGCGTATATAGAAATTTATGATCGGCGTGTTATCGAACGACGACGGAAGATTGGAGCACTCACGTGCCATGACAAAATCCTACGGTATAGGGTAGGAACACGTATCTCGACGTAAATAACGCGTCGTCCGCGTGACGGGGAAATAATTGACGACACCCCGAGAAATTATAGTTACAAGCTGATTGCATAATTTAATTTTGAAAATAATTTTATCCGCGTCGCGTCGCGGTCGCCTCGTTAAACGAGACGTGCAAAGATCGCCGAAAATCCAGCGAGTTCCAAGTCGCGCCAATGTCATTTCGTCATATTCCAATTTGAGACTTCGGAGTTACACCGCTCTCGCTATCCTTCCGTAGACGCTAATGCATCAAAGGAGAGTTGCGAGGGCATTCGGAAAAAGCGTAAAAATTTCAACAGCGGAAGCGAATTTTATACATCCGCGCGCTTCCGGGAAGCCCAAATATTTGCATGCACGTTGCGAGCGCAGAGATGAAATTTTGCGAAACGGATTTACGTCCTGACGCAGGATGCTTTGGTTATGGAAGCCGTTCTGTTGCGGGGCGCAACGTCTGATTCAATCGTATCATAACTACTCGTCGACATGCAGCGCAACTCTCCCTTGCAGCTGCATTATCCCGGTCTTGCTCCTTCTTCTGTGAGAAATCCTTTCGATATGCGGGCGTGACTCTCTCTTTCTTCCCTTTTCCCTCTTTTTCTCTCTTTCTCTCTCTTTCTCTCTCTCTCTCTCTCTCTCTCTCTCTCTCTCTCTCTCTCTCTCTCTCTTTTAACGTGATGTACACAGAGGAGCGTACTTTACGGGTTTACGATGCGGATAGAGCTCGTAAATATCCACTCATCCTTGAAGGAATCGATTGCTACGTTGGACGCGATTGAATCGAGTATCACAATTGTGCTCGTACATACAATTCATTGCTGTTTATATTTGCAAAAGTAGCTACATATAGTAAAAGTTCAATCTTGAACAATGTAAACGAATAATAAATTGATTTATTTAGTTTCCTTTCTTTGCTTAAAAATATAGGGAATATGATATATTTTCGTGCGGATGTAGCTACAATAAGAATTTTAGTGTCCATATAGTTTTCTGTTCAAAGAGCTTATGAGAGCAATTACGTAAGCTTTGAATTCGTTCGTCTTATTCGCTCTCGAAACAGCAGGCTTTATATATAAAGAAAGAGAGAGAGAGAGAGAGAGAGAGAGAGAGAGAGAGAGAGAGAGAGAGAGAGAGAAAGAGAGGAATTCACGGGACTGCCATCGATTTGCGTCGAGCATCATCCGCTTCAACAGCATCGCCCACTCATCGGAATCATGATGCATCTTTCGGCCGGACGGTTTTCCGAAATAGGAGGCCGTGGCGGGCCTGGCCTCTGAAATCGATTTAGCGGAATCGGTTGCCCATCCACGCAACCAGGATGATCCCACATTGGTGCCTGGCCGCGCTCTCTTGCGCAAATGCGTTCCTGCGCCCGCCGCGATTATCGAAAGTGCTCGTGCGTGCGGGATAACCCGAGTCCCTCGATGACGGATCGCGCGCGGATCCACTGGACGAACTCGATTAGAATCCTTTGAACCGTGATCGCGGCGCCCGCCGTCCAGAGACAATGGGGGCTGAAACGGGATTGTTCGTGGCCGTAACACCGGACACGTGACACTACCGCGTACACAGGGATAATAGATCTTAGTCGCGACAGCGTTTCGCGTTCGACTCTTAAAGCGGCAATAATGGGGCCGATACATTATTGGCATTGGCGATCGGGACGTAATTGCTTATTGATCGCGTAGCCCGTGCAACTTCGTTCTCTATTGTTACGCAAAAGTACATTGTAGTTTGCAAATCGCGATTGCATGTGGACAGAAGCATGGTCGGACACATGAAACATGCGATATTATTATTGTTACACGAAATCCATGTGTATACCGTGAGGCTAAATAAAGCTCAACAAATTTGCTCGATTTAAAGGTCTGTCAGGCAAACTAATACACGCCGCGAGTTTAATTAAAAGCATGTATCTAGAACTGGTTTTTATCAGCACATTAATTCGTATGTAATAATTTTCCCAATACTATTTTTTCTCTTCAATACACGAAGAGGAGAGACTGTCTTTTTAACAAGTAAACATTTCGTCGTCGGGATTGTGATAAAGTCGAGTTGGTGCCCTTGAAGAGGGAGTCGTCGTTAAATTACCGGACGTTTAAAAATATCTATCGGAATGATCTGTTGAGCAAACGTAGGAGCAAACTACGAATTAGGAAGCGCAAACTCGCAAGATACCCGGTAACGAGTTCTACTCGATCCTTGATTCCGGTCATCATTGCCCAGAGGCTCTCGGCGTGGGAAGGGCGTGGGTTCGGTCTAACGAGCAAACGAATCTTACGGAATGAAGGGACGGCAGCTACCCTTCCCCGGGGGACAGGGTAATGCCGTTTACACGGCTTCGCCCGCGGGAATACGGTCCCCGACGTAAATTCTTCTGTTATATTTAAGCGCCTTGGCGCACCCAACGTAAACTGCCATGATTCTTTTTTTCTCTTCGCTTCCTTCTTTCGGAATTTAATCTGTTCTAATAACATTCTCGTCGCTGGAGACATTTAATTAAATATCCAAACGGCCTGACGCTTCGCTAAATTGCGATGTTATCCGGGCATTATAATTAGAGTGACATCTCTGAATAATAATATTTTGTCTGAATAACAATAGTTATGTACGTCATAACACGAAATGTAACATACTATTATAATAATTATTTACAAGATCTGTCTGTGAATTCGTGTAGAGTATTATTATCATTAAACATTTTTACAGCGTACATTAAACTGATGTTTCACTAAAACATCATGTGTTTGAGTTAAGGTAGGCGTCTCGCTACGTGCTAGTCATGTGACTGTTTGTAGGTTTTCACGTTCAGAAATATATTTCAGGCAATTTTTGCTAAGGGAAAAATAATTTTATGAATTATGGTGTAAAATTTCATACGTGCCAAAGTATGTTACTTTTTCCAAATTATGTAATTTTTCTCATTTGACTCCGTTTTGATCAGCTGATTATGCGAGTCGTCGAGAAAGGTTACAAGTGAGGTTACATCTCCTTTTCGATTGAATTTTGACAATTACTGAGAAAGGGTTTTAAAACGCATGACAGGGGTGTCAATTGCTATCCAATTCGGCTAAGAAAGACGAGCCTCATAACCTGCAACTACAGTGATTAGCCAGCGGCTTGCCAAGTCTTCCCAACTTTACCTGTGTATTGTGTGTACATATTAGGTACAAATAATCTCTATACATGTACATTGTGTATATACATATCTACAAATTACAATATTAGTATATATCACAAGTAGAACAACAAAACATTGCAACTAATAATATAATTAAGTCTTAATATTGCAATTTATGGGCGCTTATATCTTAACTTACTTACGCTTGTGGTTAGGGTGCGCATAGGAAAGGCCCAAGGATAGTGAATCGCAAGAGGGTAGTCAATAGGAGACAGATATACATTATATACATATATTTACAGGTTATACATCTGTATGTGTGTCTGTGTATACATTATTGTATGTCGATCGGCCGCCCCGGTGTTTCGCTTGCGTCCCCTGGTCCCTCAGCTTCTTCGGGCTCGTCTGCGTGGCCTGGTCCCGTAGCGCTGGTCGTCCTCTGCCGCAGGTGCACGGGGATGGCTTCGTTGACGGTGGCAAATTCTCCTTTTCGCCGGTGAGGTCCAGGAACGCCCCTGGCGTCGGTGGTCGGTCCGAGGTCGTCCGGCGGCTGACGCTTTTGCCGGGTTTCGTTGTGTTGGCCGGCGCGTCCGATAAAACGACCGGCCTTCGGCGTACGACAATCACACCAGGTGGAGGTACTGGCTCAACCGGGCGGATGAGCCTGGAGTAGGGATTGCTCCCTGGAAGCGGCGGCGGTGGCACGTACCTCGCGGGCCGGATACCGCGGGTATACGGCGTCCAAGCGCCGTATCTTTGGCGACTAGCGCCAAGGTGTGGCCGCGTGGAGATGCCGTCTCGGCCCTTCCTGGCGGTAACCCGGAGCGGCGTT
Source organism: Temnothorax americanus (assembly GCF_048541705.1). NCBI lineage: Eukaryota > Metazoa > Arthropoda > Insecta > Hymenoptera > Formicidae > Temnothorax > Temnothorax americanus. Next base: position 1,721,208 of record NW_027509391.1, read on the forward strand.
GGTCGCGTCTTGCGACGTATGGCCGGGTTATTTCCGTCCTCCGGAGGAGGAGGGGAAGGTCGCTCCTTTGTAATCCGCGGCGTGGTGATGCTGGTGCTGGCGCGTGGATAATTGTCAGGCGACTAGCGCCTTCTCAAGGTCGAATCTGAGCTGTGTTTGCTGCGTCGCCTCCTTATATACCGTAGGCGACCGGAGCGCCGTCTGGCGGTATCGAGTGTCGTCGTTGTCGCCGTCGTCGCCTATTGGTGGGCGCGAGGCGCCGGCGTTTAACGCCTAGGAGTCGTTTGGGCGATTGACGCCGGAGGACTCGCGGCGATTGACGCCGTGGGCGCGAGGCGCCGGCGGTTAACGCCTAGGAGTCGTTTGGGCGATTGACGCCGGAGGACTCGCGGCGATTGACGCCGAGGATTCCAGGCGATTTACGCCGAGAAGTTGTGGCGATTAACGCCGCGGGGTTATGAACTCTTCTTGCGCGAAGAGTTCTGTCTACTGATATCGGCGACTGGCGCCAAGGAACTGGTTTTGGGCTCCCGCTGAGCCTCCTATTATACTATGCCTGGTTGTAAATGAAACACGAGTTAGCCGCTCTCTTGATGCGGCGCGTAGCGGCGTCGCTGCGAACTTACCGTCGCGTCGGTAAGTCGGTGCGCTGCACAATTAGGTGCGCGAACGTGCTTTTTCGGTGGCGTAGACCGCCACACAATTAAATATATAAAACGCAAAATTAAATACATTTAATAACTGTTTTGTAAAACTTGTTTGGTTAAATTACGTGGACTATTATTAAAATTTTCTACAGCACTTCCCGCATGTGTACATATACGCGCAGGACATTACCATTAAATTTCCTCTCAAGTCACCGCGATCCGCAACATAATAGAGATTTTTTTAACAATGTAAGCAGTAAAATATCGTGATAAATGACGAGCTGCTATCAAATTTTTGCAGGAATTGATTCGAAATTTGTCAGAGACCCTGCGAGACCCTCTGAAGCGAAGTGTAGGGAGCCTTGCATAACCATATGCAAAACGTACGTCCCGTCCGAAAATAATTCTCCCGAACAAAAACGGATATCTTGAATACTGTTTTGCAAGTGAACGATATTGATACTCGCGACGGCGACCTACTTCCCATCGCCATCATTCACGAGAGCTATGGTACATGTACGAACTTATCAATACGAATCTACCCGAATCAAAATTGATTCGCGCCTCGAAACCATCCCGCTTTATCTTGGCTGTTGCACGATCTCTGCGCTATCTGCGTATCGAACCGATTTTCGGCGAGGATTAAAAATTGCTGGCTAAACTCTAACGACCGCGGTCTCGGGATCGCGCGAATGTTGACTCGACCGAAATTTATCATGCGCGATTTTACTGCACGAAAGCGGTACGTAGAAACGCAGGGAGACGCGATATCGTAATTAACGCGAAAACACGTTCGGGCAATAATGAGCTTTCGCTCATTCGGCGGTTTAATTTCGCGCCAGGCTAAATCCTTTTTTTTTTTTATTTAATTTGAACGAACGCATTTTTTTGCGTCCATGAAAAAGTCATTTCGAGTAGACCGCACGATCGCTATTTCGTCGATCGTTGAATTCGGTTTAGCGTAGCGATTCTATCTTAAGCGCTTAACTTTTACGTTCCGTGTTTTCGCGTGCGTGCGTGCGTGCGTGCGTGCGTGCATGCGTGCGTGCATGCATACGTGTGTGTGCGACCGCCTCCCGGCGGGCGGGATGCACTTTCGCGCTTGAATTTAGAGCCGATTAATAAATAAGCTCCAGATGTGGGTCGCGGCGGGAGCTGCCGGAGAACGGGGTGAGGCGCACGGTGTGCGGGAAGCACGGCAAATATCAGGACAATTACGAGCAGGTGCAGCCGCGAGCAAGGGCCGACCGCGTCGCTTAAACTCCGCTTAAATAAGCGCACGCGCGTGTACGTATGCAGTCTCGCTCGCTAGGAATTATGCTATTCGCCCTCGGCACTTTCCGCCGGAGGCGGCGGCGACGACGGCGTTTCCGCGAATTTATGTTAAGGACCACCTGCGCCAAACTGGCTGACTTCTGATATCAGTAAATCGTCGGAAGGACCTTCGAGCTGAGAAAAATTACCAATCTCTAACTGATTTAACAGCGTAGCGTAGACCGCGCGTGTCTCGAACAAAAATGGTGTACACGTTCCTTATCTTGCAAACATTAACTGTGCACGGATTTATAGAGGAAGATAATTTTTTTATTATTGTTTGATTTATATTGTTAATCAAACATATTTGTATATATAATTATACAAGCTTGCTATTTTTGCTCGTGTACACAATTAATATCTATTGAATGTTATACGTTTATCATCGCGCCAGCGATTTTTTAAAGGTTGTTCCTTATATAAATAAAATTAAAAATTGTATAATTCTTTATACGTATCTGTCAAGTATTCATCTTTGCCGTCGAGCTTTTGAGCGTAATTTTTACAGTTTTTTCCTCTTTACACATAGAATTTATAATCATTGTCATTTTAAAATTTTGTGTTGTCTCATATAACATCAAAAATTAAAGAAGCAAGTTCTTGATTAAAAATAAAGAGCATATTTGCCGTGAATTTAGCCGCGTGAATATGTATAATTGTATGTATTTAGTTTTTTATCGTCAAATTGCTTATCATAATTCTGTTAGTACGCCCAGCACGTGAAAGACAGCGAGGTATTAAACTGCGAACATTTTCGTTAATAACAACGTTAAGTATAATACTCCGGTAAATCGGATATAAAATGTACGACAGACAAGCGGCGTGTGTGATACGCTTTATTGCTCTATGCATGATACGTGTAATAATACGTAAACATATACGGTGAATTTTATCACGGTAAACGGGATTACGCGCGCACAATGTGCGTTATCGATTTAGCCGGTGTGCAACGACCTTGTGCAACTCGACGGTACCGGCAACCAGACCGGCGGCGCGGCCGGACGGTACACAAAAAGGCGTGGTAATTTCATCGAAACTCGTTATTCGCTACACTCAGCGGCCCTTGATTGGATTTCCACTTGAATCGAAAGCTTCTCGAGTAAAGTGCAGCGACAGGCATGGTGGAACGAGTGTACCGGTCGGCGAAATTCTTCAAACCGCGCTGCGCCGTGTGCAAAACCGACTTGCAGTCGGAAAACAAACTGTCTATACCTTCTCCATGAAAATAGAATTTTCGTAGTCCACGACTCCCTTTTAGCCAAGGAAGAAAAAAATTCATGGTTGAAACTCTACTTCTCTTCTCAAATTAAGTGACATGGAAATGAGCAGAGCAACCCTTTTCTATATTATAGAAGAAATGAGAATTATAGAAAATCATTTTTTTCTTTAATCTACACAACGATTTCTAAATGATTAATTTTTAAAAACCCAATTCCGTATCGTAAAAACGTATCGACTCTTCGTGAAAGAGAGTCATCGTGGTTTCTGAAAGCTAGCTGCCAAGAGATCCGACGTAAAACGCATTTTTACACCTTATCGCTCGCGACTACGAGTCGCGTTTAATGAACGAAATTCATTAAGCGGAGCGACGACTCGCGCAAAGTCATGGGAAATTTTAAGCGTAAGGCAGACTGGATCGGAACGTTAGTCGCTCGGCTTTCGGTGTCGCGCGTTTTACGGGAGCACTGTTTTACTCCGCCGCGAGCGGAACGCGATAATTATGTCGGACTCTTTGCTCTTTGCACACTCGCCAAGCAGATCTGCCGCGAGTTAAGCGGAATCAAACTCCGACTCGCCGACCAGCCCTCATCAGCTGTCTTCTGTGCGCAGCATGATTCGAGTGCAACTCGATTATTTCTCGCGGATTGTTATGCGGTCGTGCGCAGGATACGGGCAAACGCGTGTTACACGGACGACACGGGCGGTGTCATTACGAAACTATCAGATCGCAATTAACCCGTTCGTCGAAGCGAGCACGGGAGGAAAAAACGACGCTGATCGAAATACTTTAACGGGCTAGCATTTTGCGTCACGTAATTGGCCGCCGCCGGTGGTGGATGGGAGAATGCGGTGGACGATGAACTCGTAAAATACTTCGCTCTCTCGAATTTCGGCCCTTTCCCCATTTATGAAACCACCGGAATTTGCGTCCACTTAGCTTCGTAAAGGGAGCGATGAACCTTGCAGTTACGAGGGCGTGAGGCGCACGCGTGAAATCGTAAGATAAAGAGCTAGACGGGATCCACTTATACCATAATCCTCGGCAGGATTAGACGAAGAACTCGACGACAGGACCACTTAAGGAGGTTCGATGGCTTCATCGGAGGGAGTAGTGGGACGCGGGGGTTCTGGAAACAGCGCACTAGCGTTTGAAGTAGTGGGAATGAAGGGGATTGCTCTGATTGGTCGCCGCGTGCGTATAATGCGTGCTGCTGTTCACGTCGTTCACGACCGTGGCAGTCTAGCAGACGAAAAATCAAGCCATTTATGCTTTAATAATTAATTTTTCTACGAAATGTGCGGTAACCTTCCTCTCTCTTTCGCTCATTTATTTGTAAATTATTAAGTTACATGTGCATATTTTTTTTCCTTATCATTTGCATTTTTTCTTGCACTTATTTCATTCTGAAGGTATATGCAATATATCATTTCCCATAAAAACCTATGTTAAAAATGCAGCCAGTTTCATGAAATTTTAATATGTTGTTTTGGAATGCAAAATAGAATCATGTGAATTTTTTGGGAATTTTTTACCGTCCCGTTTTGAAAAAAATCTAATCAAAAAATTGTACTTTTTAAGTTTTTGGAGTAGATTTTTTTCAAAACGGGACGGTGAAAAATTCCTAAAAAATTCACATAATTCTATTTTGCATTCCAGAACAACATATTAAAATTTCATGAAACTCTCTGCATTTTGTTGTAGCCATCGAACCTCCTTAATAGCGAACTGACGAAACGCGCGGAATGAGATTTAGCCCGCCGGAAAAATCCATCGACAGGCTTTTGCGTCGAGCATATTTGCCCGGCTGACCATACCGTACATTCGTTTCACGGAGCGGAGCGTGGATAAGCTATGTCGATAGCTGCCGGATCCCGGAGGCAAATTACGAACGTACGTATTACAGGCTCGGAACCTGTATCGGGGTACCTTGATCGTTACCACGAGCGATTTTGATCGGATTCCAGCTAGTTTCCAATCGGGGCAATCTCCTTTTAATTGGATTATTAGGCCTTTGTTAAGTCGAACATGGTGCGTGCCGTTCGCTGTAGCAACTATCGCGACTATATAGCTCTTCTTCGAAAATTCAGCGCACGCATCAGAGCGCGAAATAGTTTTTGTTCATTGCTCCTGATTACGATTCGACTCAAACTGAACTCAACATCTCGTTTTTTTTTTTTTTTTTTTTTTTTAAGCAAAGCATTTAGTTCGTATACAATTTTTAGACGGAAGTTATGCAGTTTACTTTGACCAGACACGCGAATCGGTTGGAATGTGGGATGGGATAAAATTTTCGCCAAAAATATTGTTTCCTTTTTTTTCCTAGACACATACGCGCATACACACACATCGCATTCACGGCAAAGGAAAACGAGTAAAAAAAAACAAACGCCGGCATTTTGATCAATTTGTAAGACAGGCTCCTGAGAGTAAAACTCTGTTTTTGTTCGCGCGAGAACAAAAGAATATCATTCTGACTAGTAAATTGCATTTTTCAACGAAATACATATCTAAAACATACCGCGAATGCTTCTGATCGCTTTATTACCATACAAAAATACGAAAATACGAACAGTGACTTTTAATATCATTGATATTTATTGCGAGAAATACTGATGATTAACTACGTGATTTAAATTTTCTTTATTAATTTAATAACTTTTATTACTCGTTAATTTTTTCTTGTTAATTCCAAATAATAAGCATTAATTTTATTATCTTGGTTTTGTTTTATAATTTTATTTTTTTTATTACATATATTTAAAAAATAAGATATTTTAAACGTTAAATTTATTTGAAAACTTGGTTCATGAATAACAATTCTTTTAAAAAGAGCCGGATATTTTATCTCGAATTAAAATACAAAATATAAAATATAATGTAATGTACCTATAACTCTAAAGAAATATTTTATTCTCTCTCTCTCTCTCTCTCTCTCTCTCTCTCTCTCTCTCTCTCTCTCTCTCTTTATAAGTATCTAAATATTAAAATATTAAAATAGAAGTTAAAACACTATAAAAATAAACACAATTGTCATATTGCAATATGTATTTAATGTTGCGTACTGCAAAATGTTAAATTTGAAAGCGGCTTAATGTTCAAAAATACATTTTGCAGAGCATGCCTAACAAGTCGCGCATTCTGACATTTTTTCCATCCCGATTAAATATTGTTCGATCGTTAAAAGCACATTTCTCGTGAGTTATAGCCGAACCGGTCGTACATTACCCTTTTTATGAAACCGTTAAATTAAATGTCGCTTTGTAAGGCGAAAGACTAATGAGGATTCGTGAGTTTAAAGAAAACAATCACGTTTGAGAACGAAACTTTGTATCTAAAGAAGCAAATGCTTTTTCAATTGCTGTTATAACATTTTTATAATAAGGTTTTCTTTAAGTTTTATTAATAGTAGTAGAGCTTACTTGCTCTTGAAAAACCTTATATTATATTATTAGAAAATATTCTTATGTGTGTATATTGTTTAGACCGCTTGTATTCTTTGCATTATCTACGATAGCGATGAAGAATCTTCGTGATTCTATGGATTTACCAATTAATTCCATGAAAAGTCACAATTGATAAATCAGAGACTTCGTCGAAACGACAGATATGTCCCACGGCATGAAAGGAGTTAGGAGAGCCGCGAGAGGATGACTTTCGAGACGAATTTCGTCGGGCTGGCTCGAGCACAAGCAGCGAACCGCGAAATGAAAATTTTATCGACGCATCGAACCGCCCGGCGAAATCTTCCGATATTACTTAATAACGGCGGTCGATCTCGAAGGGAAAGAGGCGAGCTGCAGCTGCATCGGAAAAATGAAAAGCTCGCGGACGCCGAATCCCTTTGGCAAATTCGATCATTCTCGGTCGCGACCAGCGCGACTTATTATCGAGGGAAACGGAGAGGAAACACGAGCACATCTATCGACAACTTCAAATAAAATTCATTTGCCGCTAAAAGTCTGTCTTTTTTCCGCTATTTTTGTACCGATATCTCGCATTTACAAACGTTAAATAACTTAGCAACTAATTAAATGTTGACTTTGACATTCCCCTGAGCGAGGAAGTTTGCTTTCGAAGGCATCGGAGAATATATTTACGTGGATTCTCGTATCTCAAACCAGTTCGATCACCCCGGTATACGGGGGTAGAATGTAAAGCTCCGCGTAACGGAGGCAGGTATCGTCCTCGGGAGGAACATATGCGTTTCCGAAATCGATGAACATAAAAACAGGCGCGTGTCCCGATGCTTTATGCATCCGGCGCAGCGGGAAGGTGACCGTGCACGTGCATGGTTTATGCAGTCGTAGGCGAACGCTGGAAACGCATAAATATTCGCCGGTATGCGCACACGAGGGTATACGTGCCTCTCCGTAAGACCAAAAGTGCCGCGTTGGCAGGACGATTTTGAATTCTCTTACCCTGGCGACCACTCTTATCTCGGTGCGGGCAAAAGGACCCGGATTTACGGAGCTCGAAAAATTCCGCACTCCGTGCAATAGTAAAATACACCTGTAAATATCAGTAGCTCGCTACAGTTTCGTGACGAACGATAAGAAAACTTTTTTAAATGCTACGCATCGTAACTTTGTGGTCTGATAAAATCGATAGTAAGCGGGTATTGCTGATCCGTGAGAGGTGAGTTTCTCCTTAAGTACTTTCGGCCGAATAAATATCTGATGCAGCAGCAGGCAGTCCAAGTTCTAAGTTGATTTTTGATCGTAAGACGTTGGAAGTTTCGCGAGAATCGGCTCCGGGCTCAGTCGTTTTTGCGCGACGTTCAAACAAACAAGCGAGTAAACAGACAGGGACTCCGCGGAATTGGTCTTCGTAGACGGTGAAACGAAAAATACGAATATACGGGGAGGATCAGGTACTTAACGCAGACAGAACTTTGCTTTAAGTTTATAGATGATTTTGTTTTTTCATGTCAAAAATTATTTTATACGTTTGATAAGTTATGGATGGTGATAAATGGCACGTGATGTAAATGCAACGGCATATAGGTGCACCGCTGCCGCGGTTATGGCAATATTGCGCGTGCTACGAAAGCGGCCCTCGCGAATTCCCGCATTTACAAAAGTGAAGAATGCCTCCCCAAGTGAGCGCGCAATAATTCTTCGCCGCGGAAGAATACTCGTCTTCCATCCGCGTCGTTCTCCATATGCACGGTTGCTGCATAAATCTGCCTGACGCGACGCGCAAATATGTTATTGCTAATATGTAGATTTTTAAAATCTCTTGAGTGTCCTACACGAGTGTGGGCAATCGATTTTATTACTTATTTTATTTGTACTCAACAACAGATCAATTTTTTAAAAATTCCTATTCTATTTTTGTAAAATATTTCTGATGAAAGAAAAATCTTTAGGTTTATCTTATTATTAATATAAGGATTTGGTGCTGAAAACCGATATGAGGAACATGCGGCAGTATAAATAAGAGAACATTCTGTGCGCGCAAATATAAACCCTTCGCTATATAACCTTTACCTACGTTGTACGGTATCGCCTGACTTAAAATTTGGAAATACGAAAGGAAACAAACGAGCACACTGAAGTAAAAGAAACGAACTCTTGGCTTTCAGCAAATTTCGCCTCGCGAAACACTTTTTCGCACGCGTCGAGAAGCTGGGAGGAAAAACTTAAAATTCACCGTCGTAAAACTTTCCCTCATTAATTCAAAGAAAAATTTCGTACAAACTAGAGTTCCTATAATAAGAGTTAAGCCAATGTGGTGACGATTTTTGATTGGTCCCGTCATATGTTTCAGCCGAGTTAGTAAGAGTGAGACAAGCTGTAAGTGGGAGTGAGACAAAGCTATCATTTGGCTGTACATGGCGGCGGTTTGTCCTAACTCTTATTATATAATAGGAACTCTAGTACAAACCTATCACAAACCTGCGTAGTCGATAAAATATCCCCTTTGAATAAAATAAAATTGTAGCAAATGTGAGAGGATAGTATAAAAATTTCGTGTTTTTAATTCTGGCGGATTCAAAGAGAAATAAATATACGACAATTAACAATATAAAGGTAAAAAAAAGATGTCGATAAATTAAATAGAAATTTATAAATCCATGCGATTTTTCGGTTGATGATGAACGGTTTATTTTGTCTTCGTTCGTTCGCGTCTCGGAAACGCCTCTATTGGATTTAGGGCTCTCCTTTCTCGGTATCCTTGAACGGTAAAACGTCGGTGGAAAAACACGGCTGACATACCGCGCGAAAGCTCGCGAATGTGCAGAAGCGCCGAGAATGCACCGGCGTATCGACTGCAACCGAGCTGCCAAGAAAATTGCGCTCTTCCGAGTTTATATCGGCGAATGCATCGTTTCTCGAGCTGTCGTGCGCATCGTTCAAGACAATGCCGAGAGGCGATACGTTCGTCAAGAACAATACAGCGGCGGGTTTCGCAGCTGCGAAAAGCAGTATCTTGTCGAGGGGCTTTTAGGAAGATCGACGCCGACGAGCTTTTCCGCATCAAGCGCGGATTACTTAATCGTTGACATGTAACCGGCGCTGTGCGATGGACAGCGATCTGTAAAAGCGAGCGATGTAAAATCGTCGGTTTTCACGCTCGTGAGTGCTTGCCTGCCTCTTGCGTCATTACTTTAAAAGCACGTAAATTTTTTGCAGAAAACTGATGTCGTAGAGTGTCGAATTTTTTTTTATATTAATTATATACTCTTGCTATACTTTAAATAAATTTTATATGATTATTATTAATGGGTAGAAGATTTATGTATGGAACGTTTAGATGTTTTTTCCAAAAGTCCTAACACAGACGTCATTTAAGTATACATGTTGTTCGAACATCTGTTTCATCGTAATGTTTTTAAGCAGCGTCAAAAAGAGTCATTGCCCCGTCTACAAAACGGGCAAATTTATTCCGGTAAAAATATGCTCTGTACATACTCGAGCGAATCAGGAAAGTTGATTAATTATCGTGACTCTAGAAAAATTACTGGAAGCGTCACAGGAATTCGTGTGAAACCATATGTAGAAACAACTCTTGAAAAATTCAGAGTTTTCCTTTGCTAAATGAAAGCGCGCGCGGTGGCGAAAGGGTTAAATAAATTGAAATACGATGCGCATAATCCACGTATCGATAATCTTATGAGAGAATATTGAATGCGGTCCTACCTGGCAGTGTGCGATCTATAAAATTCAAAGCATATGTATACGCGACTCTGGCGACAAAATCCGAAGACGTCGGACGAACTGTTCCATATAGTACCATCGTCCCGTGGGAAACCGTAGAATTGCACATACAAAGTAAAATCCATATTCACACGTGGGGGATACAACAGGACGTCCCCATAGGAAATTTTTACGAGCGTAGCTCACGTGATTTCTCCCTTGTGCGACCTTTGACGTCGGCAGTACGTCAAAGCGCGCGTGAAAACTGTCGTGGAAATACGCCGGGAGTGTTCTCGTAAATAATGCCTCTCTGCCCCGCCGCTACACTCGCTGTCAGACGTCTCGAACGTGGTGCGGCGCGAAATACGTACGTGCCAGAGAGACATTAACGCAATCGAAGACTCCGACGATCTCTAAATATGTCGCAAGAAGTGACCCGACGGGCGTAATGTTTGTGAAATTTATGCGTTTATGGCGATCAAAACTTTCACCGATCTCGTTTCGGCTAAACGCGACTTATAGTTCCGTCCCCTTGGAGGCCAGAGATATAATCCCGAGATAATCCCGTATAGTGGATTTTAATGCCGCTTTAATTGTTCTCGTATATATCACGGCGTTTCGAGCTGTAAGTCTTTTTCTCACTGCTTTCACGATGCGTCCGAGTATTCTTTTTTATTCGCGCGAATAAAGGTAAGGCGCGCAATTAATTAGGCGAACGAGGGTTTCGTGCCGGTTTTCCGCTAACGCGGCTGTCGCGTTCGACGATAAAATGCGGTAATTAATTGAGAGAGTATATTCCTCGTTCGGATCCCGCATTGGAGAATTTATCGGCGAGAGCTTCGCGCGCTGAGAAAAAATTCCTTTCTCCGTCTACGGAAATTTTTCCCCTCATTAGATCGCAGTTGGACGTTTTCGTTGGACGTCCGGCGTTTTTCTAAAATCCAATCAAATTTTCTACGACGATTTGAAAAATCTCTTAGTCCGCCAGCTCCGCCATCGGCGGAGAAACGAAAAATCGAGTTGTCGCATATGAAATTTCAAATTCCGAAAGTCTCAGTTTTCACAAAACGTTTTCGTAAAATAAATCTTCTGACAACGAAACGTTATGTATCACGCTTAAATGACATTTCTTTTATCTAAAAATATACTTTAATTTTTACGAAATTCGTGATTTATCAAGAATCGAAAAATGTATGACATTACTCTACTATTTTATCGTATAGTATATATTTCACATCACTTAAAAAGAATTGCGTTAACGCGAAGGGAATGAATACCAGAATTACCAATATACCTACATATAAAGTCATGTACAAATTATATAAGTTATATGCAAAATTCGCGATATTAATTTAAAAACATTTTTAATCTTCTTTGCTTACAAGTTAAATCGTTATTGAATCCTTTCGACCGCGTATACTTCGTCCTTTTTCGGAGGTTATCCGAAAACCGTTGGTATAAAACCGATATCTCATATGCGGCGACCTAATGGAAGCGTGTGTCGCGTTCGTGAAAGCAGAAACCAATTCGACGAATGGGTATATGGTCCTGCGAGGACGGGTAAAGTGGCAAAAATGTAACTCCCCAGAGTCCACTATGCGTTCCCGGCTTTAAGACGGCTCCCTCGCGTGGGGTGACTTAGCGAGAAAGTAGTGCCGGAATAAATCCAGCGGATTATCCACCGCGCGGATGTCCTAATTCTGCCTGAAGACCCGCCCAGCTTCCTGCCCTTTCATCCTTTCGCTGCTGGTCAGCGGCGTCGGAAGGGTGGATATTACGGTCGGCGAGAAGAAGTAGATTTCTCATCGCGCGTAGAGCGAAGAAAGAGGACTACTGGTCGGACGAATTTTACGGGCGTTGCTGTGGAATTCGCACGAGGATGACGCAGGACGCCCTGCTTATCCTCACCCGTCCTAAAAATCTCGCTGAAATGCCATTACAGTCTAAAAATCGTAAACGAAGAGGCGCGTGTCTCAGCGAACTCCATTCGCGTTTTTAATGTCGCACCTTTTTAATTCCCTATTTCATCGTATGCGTCAGTTTTCACGTCGGAATAATATTACATAATTTCGGTGAGACTATACATATAGATTGAACTCAATTCTACATTTGTTACGTCAGCACACGAACTCGCACACGAGCTCTGATCTTCTTTTCTCTCGCTACTCTCTCTGCTCTGCTATATCTCCCCCCGCTCGTCTCTTTATCTCGAGCATCAGTTTTCCCTCGGAACATATTTTTCTATTTGATCGTCGCGCGTCGTCGTCGTCGTCGTCGTCGACGTCGTCGTCTACCGTCGATTTTATTTTCCGACCACGGCGCACTCCGGATGCCGCAGTAGAATCCTCTACGTACTTACGCCACGTATTGTGCGCCAGGACTCCTCCTTTCTTCAGTAATTTTCTTTAGCCGTTCCGCCAGAATGTAATGCACTCTCATTAAATGAAAGCGTTATTGTCGTCAGACGGTTTATACGCTTCTTGTAAACGTCGCATTTTATTATCCGCGTCACTTCCACGAAATCTCGTGCGCGAACTCGATGCGCTACCGCGACGTTTAGAGGGGCACAGTAGGTTCATCGTATGGTTAGCCAATCTCATTAAACGACTTCCAGAACTACAACGATATAACTCTCTCCCACGCTTCTTTCTTTATTAATATCTAACTACAGCCAGCCTTTCTTCTTTATTACACAATCTCATTACGTTAAAACGCTCTTCACGCTCTTCAGTTTTTTCCATCTTTTCTCCACAGTTCTTTACTTATATTCTGCTCTACCTAACAGGCCGTAATCATTTTTGTTCTCATATCTTGAGATTATTTTGTTAATTTTGGAGAGATATTTTTCAGATTTACGTAAGAGTTTGTATAAGTTTCAATTTTAAATCATGTTTTTCAAAAATTTGTTAAATTTATAAAGTAAAATATTCTAATTATTTTTATTATTTTATTAAAATAAATTCTTTTTTGAAATAAAATATGTAAGATTATACTAACAAAGCTCTATTTTTATTAATTTTTGTCAAGAAAAAATTATTCTGGTTAACAGAGAATATTATATAACACAATGATCAAGTACACCCATCAGTGAGCGTTGAGTTTTCGGAATCAGTCGCGGATTTACGGAAAAAAATAAATAGAAGGTTCTTTTTCCTAAAAACCTCTCTGAATTTTAGATCAGATTAATAACTCAGATTAATAAATCGATAACGATACTTTCATCTTCTGTCGTTTCATTCCGCCGGGCGAACGCGGCACAACAGCGAGCGAAAGAAACTGCGAAATCAGCGTGTAACGGTGCAACCAGAAAGTCGCTGATTTATTTGTTTGCCGACCCGTAGTCATGAGCCGAAATTTTCGCGACTGAACCTCGCTCGCCGCGAGAGAGAAGCGAAACGAGCGGGATTGGAAAGCGTTACCGTTCCGCGCCCCGGGACAACTTTCTTGACATTTTGAAAACTTTTCGATGGATCATCGAGCGAATCCGATTCCGCCGCGAATTCCGAGATGACGTTACGTTATTGCCCTCCGTCTTTTCACGGCCGAAATCCACCTCGATACGACGCGCTGTAAAATCACCAGTTATATTGAATCCCCGAAGTGGGGAATTTCATTTTAGCATCCTCGATTTATGTCAATGAGGTTCATAATCGTAACCCGATTCTCAGCGATGTTTTCTTCTCCCCCAAGATTGTGCAATTTCCTGTGTAACAAGTATATACTCGCGTATGGTATTGCGTGAGTTCGACAGCAAACAAAAAGTGCGTTTTACCGTTTACGGCATCACGCTTCTCTCGCTTTCCGTAATTCAACGAATTTGTTAATTCCACCGCGTACGTCGATTTCCTGGATCGTGAATTTTTTTATAGGCTTTTATTAAATCTCCGGCGAATCGGAGAATCGGACCACTGTGTGGTAACTCGAAGATATTCATCGCGCGGATATTATTCGATATGTATGCGAATCCATTATCGCACGACTTGACTTAATGCAAACGCAGCGCGCGAAAAAATGAGTGAACCGTGTCGCGTTTCGTTGGACGAAGTAATCCAGATCGAACGCGAAGCCCCTGCGTCGCGCCGGCTAAAAGCATCGGATGACCCACGTAGACGTCGCACCGTGAAATGACAGGGGAGGATATTTTCGTTATTGTTGCGCGCCGCGCGAAGCGGAGGCGGCGGCGGCGGGTCGCGCGGATGGTGTGTAGCCAACGGATGTGAAAACGCAGCTTAAATACATTTTCCGTGCAAAGCTCCGTCCACCACTTTAACGGGGTTCGCATTAGGAGGCGAGGACTGTGGGGTGGAAACATAGAGGAGAGGGGGGCGCGGAGGAGAGCGGCGAACGGAAGGAAGAGACAGGATGGAAGCTGAGCGAAAACGGAGGATGATGAGGTAGATTCCGGGGCGGAATAGGTAGAAGAACAAGCGGAGAAGCTGTACGGACATATACGGGCTCGTATAGCAGCGAGGCTGCTTTGCCGAAGCAAATCGCACTTCTAACGGCACTGGCTCCCAGTAATTCAATTAATCGACGAACAATTTAACGAGCGAACGGGGCGGCGACGAGTAGGTGGGAAAACTTTGCGCTACGAATTAACCCCGCCGTATCCTCGATTGTCTCGATCGGTCTTCCTGAGCGCGCCGAGGCGCGGATAACGCGATTTTAAGTCACGAATAAACGGGGCTCGGGGCTCGGGCAAATATGCGGGGGCGAGAACAGCTCGGGCAAATATGCGGGGGCGGGAACGGCGCGGGAAGGGAGTTAGAAGTTGCCGGCGGTAATTGTGTGTACTTTTCATTTTTGTTAACTATCATCTCGCGCTTCTACAAAGGTACACAGGGCGCCCGGGTTTATTTTTATTAAACAATCCCGTGCGATTTTAACAGAGAATAAATAGATTAATAAGTGAAATAAATAAGAAAATATTGCGTAACATCTCCGAGCGAGGGAACTAAATATATTGCGTTAAGGTTTATCACAAAAAAGATTTTTGTACATGCAGATATTGCCCAAAGAAAAATTGTGCACAAAACATTTTTTCGACATAAAGGCTTGCTAATGTCAAACTCGAATATGCTAGACTCAATTACATTTCTTCTAATCCACCAAAAAATACTTTACGATTTTGGGCTACTTCCATTATTCCGCGATTGATTGTTATTTTTAATTTTGTTACTGGTACGTGTCGCAATAAACGGACGAACATTTTACTGGTTATTTCGAGACGTATATTAAATTCGAAAGTTCAGCATGTCGGGGTGTGTGAGTTGGTTTTCCCCGATTTGTTTCGTATAAATTTATTTAATTGAATTACATCCGAGTTTGTATAAAAAATGACGTAACCGCGCAATCCGTGCGATTACTTTCCCTCGTTGCGAAGGAGTTTGCAATTCCAAGATAGTCCTGGAATTTGAGAAACGGGCAACTTTTGCCAACTCGACCGTGCCGCGCTCCCTGAAATTTCGTTACCTCGAGAAATGTTTTTGTCCCGGATATCGAGGAGCCCTATTATTCAAGCTGGTGGAGATATTAACCCACTTACTGCCCGGAATCAAAACAATTGCGTGTTGTGCAATAACAGCGCGCGGCATAGCTCGCTGCAGATTCAGTTAGCGAACGTTAGTGAACGTAATCAATCTGCATAATGCACGCGTAATCGGGCGTCGTCTCTCCGACGCGGAGATGAGGAAGTAACATACTAAATGGTTCTTTAACGCTAAACGCGTTATTCCATCCATGGCAAAGCGGGACACTTTTGCGTGTTTCACGCAATTCAGGATTCCCGTCTTTCCGGGCGCCAGCGCGGTTTATACCATCTCCGGTGCCAATTGCACGATTAATTTTGCGAACGTGACAGACCCGAGCATTTCGCTCGCGGCGTTCGCCAAGCGAGGCTCGGCAATACCAACGGCAAGGATTTTGCAGTCTCGCGGGGTAGGGAGTAATCGAGTTTAGGAAGTTGGGCTTACCGCTCACGAAATATCCAACAACGGCGAAACGTTCTCTCTATCCCGGGGTACAACCCGGCCGGTTTCAAGCTCTCTGACCTACCTCGAGGCTTGGCGGGCTCAAGGTTGCTTATTAAAATTAGCGCGCATTGACGGAATATTAAAAAGCGGGCCATACAGGAAATGAGCTACGTACGGACGAATAAGCGAACATTTCTATTAACGTACGGGTTAACGGCAAGTCGCAAAACTAGTGGTTTCTCGTTACGTTTTGTTCGCTTGGCGTCCCTCCAGAATCTCTCCAGTAATTCTCCATCACTCGCAGCTTCCGTACCACCTCCTCCGTCAATCGTCGCCCGGCCTTTTCTCTTCATTTTACGGACGATTACGGCCGAGCGTATTCTCGCACAAGAACATCGATTGCTGCTAGTCTAACGACGAACATTTAGCGAACGTAGCGAAGCTTTATGTATGATTTAATGGTTTTTTTTGTTAAAGATATGTTGTTTTTAGATGTTTATCGCGCTTGAACCTCGTTACTGCGTAACTCTCTAAATTTTGTTTTACGAAAAGCTGGTTTTAATAGACATTATTGCGTATACTAGCATATATGTTTCTTAATGTAGTTTGAGTCTAATGTTCTAGAGCGGCGTGGTATATTACACGACATAAAGCCCTTACATAGTTACACCGCCCATTCTATTATGCAAGGAGAGAGAGAGAGAAAGAGAGAGAGAGAGAGAGAGAGAGAGAGAGAGAGAGAGAGAGAGAGAGAGAGAGAGAGAGAGAGAGAGAGAGAGAGACCATAAATTATTTGCGTGCAGTCTGGTCAACCTCTATTAGCAAACTCTTACTAATATATATAAGTTGCACTGGATGTTAATTAATTAAAATTAACTCACGTAAACGCGTATCTCTGTTAATTAATATATTTTGATATACTATCTAATTAACTCAATTATTTTAATTTTGTAAAATAATGTAATTTTGAAATTTATTTTTTCATCAAGATGAGTAATTGTTATAGATTTATATATGTAATATATGATAAACACAGATAATATTGTTACGATTGAAAATATATTTGTACATCGAAACGCTAAAGTAAATATTCTATAAAATATGACCAACTGTAAAACCTAGTAATTTGTTCGAAACAAATATATTTTGTATTATTATTGAGTTAATTAATAATAAAGTTAATTATTAAAAAATTTTTTATTAGAAAATAATTAATTATCTAAATTGAAATTTAGTTCATATATAAACTGGCCAAAAATGTGGGAACCCTTCTTCTTTCATATCAAGATAACTTAAATAAATAAGTGTTATCTAGTTTTAGCGCGTAAAATAACGTCTCAAACATATATTTCTTGCACAAGTTTTCCGTGCAATTTTCGGGGAAAAACACGTAGGGTGGCATCGTCCTCGCCGAGGCGCGCCTTCGTTTCACGGCGGAGATCGTTGTCGCGACTCTGGAAATATCTTAGGCAAACAGCGACGTTCCTCCTGGAACATACGCGGAGAATTTCAATCTCGCGTAGTCGACGCGGAAGTCGCCAACGTTGCTCAACTTCGGCGTAGCTTGGTTGCCGGCGCACGTGCTAGGAAACAATGGTCGACGAAGCCGTTGAAAGTTCGTCTCTGCAGGGGCCGACCTCCAGGCAGATCGGGGCCGACCTCCTCCACCTTTGACAACTTGGACAGTTAATAGTGTGCGGCCCGTTATAGGATTGTCCCGCGATATCGAAGCCGACCGCGAGCGTCACGAGCCTCTCCGAATTCGCGACAATTACCGCGGAGAACTCATACTGTACATCGCCACGCTGCGGCGTTACAGAAATATCGCGCCGCGTGTGTCTCGCCGCCGTATTGGAATTCCTTCCGGAATGCGCGTCTCCGCTTTCCGCGGCTCGTAGCTGTATCGTGGAATCGCATATATACGGCTGGAAATCGCGAATGCCAACATTCTAGACGGAACACGTCCCGCATATATAGTCCCGGGTACATAGTCTGACGGTAACTTCGTGTATGCTGGTAATAATATCGTAAAGTGTGCGTTCGTATTAGCTATTACCTACATCTACATGCACGTACGTGCGTGATTCTTAATATTGGTATAATAATTTAATCGCAACGGACTAAATATCTTCGCGAAATAGGTTGAAGTAAAACAATAAACAGAGAAAATGCAATAGCGTAATGGCAATGATAAAATTGACGATTATTATGAGCTCGTTAAAAAATAATAACTCCGCGACTTGAAATGTATGTACAGTTTAAACAGCGATGATCGGACAATAAATTGAACCGCAATATGGATTGTTGCAAAGTGCTATGGTGCGTTAAATTTAGGATATATATTTTACTCGTTGCGGCAATACAAACAAATATATGCAATTGGCAATAATTAAAGCTCCTGCAGACCGCGCGACGCATTATGACGAATTGATTTTCCCATTACACAATAAGTTCAATCGTTTCGTCGTTAATCATCAATATTATTAGTACTTTTGATAAATGAAATAAAATTACATTAATAGCACGTTTATTCGATGCGCATCGGCCATCGTTCCATTGTAATTACCCGTTTCGCGCGCCTCGTTGTGCTCTACGGTACATAAAATCTAATGATGTGAATTGTCAGAGAGGCGGCATTAATCGGATGCACTTTTCTGGAATAGGTAAAATTGTTAACATCATTTGTCACTTTTCGAGGTTCGTATAATTCTACAGTCGACGCCCGGGATAAAAGACACTGCAGGCAATCCGTAATTTCGTCCATTGCCCTCGTTCGTTGAATTCTATTAATTAGCGACAGCTCCGCTTTGAAACAGAAGTATTAATTAATTATTGTAGAAAGACAAAGTTATCGAATTTAGTATATTTCGTGAGAATGTTATTTAATGTTTCGTGCGACAATAAGGTACGTGTGTGAAGGCAAAAGGATTCTACTTGATTATCGTTACTTTTTAATTAGTCCTTTTTATTTCTCAATTCATGCGAAATTATATTAAATATAGCATTTAAATACTAACCTACCGTTTCTACCGTTATCATTTTATAAAGCACGAGCTCCACGTAGCAATTCTGTTTTATAAATAGCGTACTGTAACTATTAGTTGCGTGACTTTCCCGTTTGGAATGTAAGGACCAACACGTGCGAGATAAGGCCAAAAAGCTTAAATATCGAGAAAATAGGAAGCATTTTGCTATCTTGCGAGTTTTGCTATCGTACTTTACTGTCGTATATTAGAGCGAGCGATGAAAATGTAACATCACAAAAGAAATTTCGAAGAGAAAGGGGATAAATGGAGATGACACAGGAGCGTAATAGCTATGAATGTTACATATAAAGGATTCAGCTATCGGGCGACATCCGTTAAAATTAAAACGTCATTAGGAGGGTATTGGTTGTTAGCGTTGTTCGTGCTCACGTTCGTTACTTGCGCTTGCATCGTGAGATGCACTGTGATATGCGCATCAAGTGCAATAGGATGCAGGGATATGAGACAACGGCGTTATACTGCACCGTTGCAAAGCTGCACAATGCGGGCAAGTCCACGGAAAATCGGATTTCACCCTCAGGCTGCATGCACACGCAACCAACGACGAAAAAAAAAAAAATAATAACTCAGGCGCGCGCTTGTTCATCATCGGACTTGTTCCTCTTCGATGCTTCGAATCGTCGGCTTTTACTTTCCCAGTTTCTCGAAAATATTTAAATAATAAACATGTCATTATTTGTCGTTCGAGTTAGAAGTAAACGTCAAAGGAAAAGCATCGAACAAATTAATTATAATAATTAGGAGAGAGAGAGAGAGAGAGAGAGAGAGAGAGAGAGAGAAAGGAGTAGTTTTATAAGTAAATTATGAATAAATAATAAACCAGAGACAGTTTTGAATATATAGTTTCGAGAAAATAATCAATTTTTTCTATAACAGAAACTGTATTGAAGGTATTATTACAGATTTTATTAAAAACTTAAAAGTTTTTACTTGAAATTGACTTAAAACATGTAAAATCAATTTATATTAAACTCTACTTTTCTTTTCCTTACATATCAAAAACACAATACTGATAATTGATGAATACATATTTTTGCAATACATCGATATCTCGCGGTATTGAAAAAGACTTTTATTAGAAATGGTAAGAAGAAAATGGAAGAATTCAAGTTATAAAGCTTAGTAAATTACAAAACATATCTTAATAATAATTTAACTTAAATCTTTTTTACTATATTTTATTGTTACGTCAACATGTCAATATCAATTAGTATTTACAAATTAATATATTGTGCTTGATCAACAAGAGTTTCCACAAACATTATGCTCGACCGCATCCTGTTAATTATTGTAGCTCGAACTAATTAGAGTATAACAAGCAACAAAATTAATTATGAAAATACAAGAGTAATCTTCTACGAAAAATTTTTTCCTCGCATGCCAGTGCTCCATTTTTACCGTGCTATTATTTTCGTTTTTATACTCGCTATCATCGTTAATCTACGGCAAAATGGCAAATTCGTTGGATAAAAAAACGAGCGTAAATCCCAAAGTAATCTGAATCCGTATGAAATTTACCTTCTTCAAACAAGGTAAAAAGAAACGCCAAATGTACGCGCTCTGTATTAACTGTATTCCACTTGTATTTTCTACAGAATAATGAAATTAAGAGGTTTACGCCAAGTAAATATGATAAAGTAATAATTGAACAAAGTAATTTTTGGTTAAAGTTATTGTATTATGTGGCGACGAAAATTTGTGTATTTTAGAGGGTAGTTACAGAGAATACATAATTCAATTAATGCGAAACTGTTGCTTCTGCTTATAGTATCGTTTATTCTTTAAAAAATTTTTTTTTAAATAGAAATATTGCTCATAAATATTTTGTTCAAAAAATTAGATAGAAATTTCTGGAAACAAATAAAGTTAATGAAAAAACTTAAAGAACTTATTAAAAAATAATATTTTTAAAATTTATTTCTAGATTGTGTAGAAAATTGAAATATAAAAGTTTCAATAACTTTATAATGTTTCAATAAGAAATAATTCTAACATTTATATTAGCTCCCTCAATAAGATACTTATTTCTGCAAAAATAAACAGTTTTTGAATTTTTGATATAAATTATAACATTTAGACACGTGCGCACACACAGGAAATAAATCTAAATCTGTGCCGGATATAAAAAGTTTCTTGAATTTCACGGATCATTATTTGCGTAAACAAATGCGTAACTCGCTACGCGCGGGAGGAGGAAAACGTCGCGACGCTGTTTTTGCATAATGTCCTCAAAAGGATCCCAAGCTGGACGTGCCAACGTCCTTCAGTTCGAACCGAAGAATTACGAGCTCGTTTCTGGCCAGCGACATAAACTCGTAAATTTACGTTGCCTGATGCCTACGTTGGATCCTATATGCATTTTCCATCAGGCTCGTCTTTTCTTTCGGCGTGTCGCCGATGATTTTTGCTCTTATCTGCACGCGCGCGGCAGACGTGTACGTTTTCGCCACAGTATAAACGACGGTATCAATAAACGGTCCATAAAATTGTCGAATTTATCGGTGTGTCGATAATCTCTCCCCGTCGTATTTTTTCGTCGGCTTTTTTTTTCGCGAGCGCACACGGCTTGCGGTTTACCCCGCGTCGACGCGGATCGCGATGAGCCGGGAACGTACGGGCTGATTACAAATTCGAATTCGAGTCGCCGCTTGCACAATCGATATCGCGATAAACGAAAATGTGTCTCCGCTTCCGAGATACATCGTTGCGACAGCTCGATACCGCGACTGTGATTCAAGAGCGCACGCTTTCGAGCGCGCGTTAAAATATTTACGACGTTCCAGTCAGTTTGTTTGTTATTGCATGCTTATGTTATCGAGTGATATATGACACACCGACTGTCTCTTCAATATTATAAATGCAAAATTTTTCCAATGTTACAAAAATCCGAGGTTTTTTCTTTCGACACGACATAAATGAGATGTGCTTTTTAAAGCGGGTGATATATTTTAGGAGGACTATATCAATAATATATTTACGTATTCAAAGTTGAAAAATGTTATTACGAAGCTGCAGCCCACATGTACGTACAAATATCTTTTATCAAAATTTTATGTCACGTTTTTTGGCTTAATGATATAAGCATTGTAGAGATAGGTCTTTTGCCTCACTTTAAATTGCAGGAATGTACCGAAATTTTATTTCATTTTTTTTACACAAAATATAAGGGTTTAAATAAAATAACTGGAAAAAGGATAGACAGAAAGATAGTTCTTTCAGGGTTTCCTGAATTACGTCCCCCTTAAATTTTTCAATGACCGCGTTGCTGCTTTCGTCGAATGGAGAATATCGTAAAAAAATTTCTGGCGCGTGGTTAGTTTGCTAAGATTTTTATCGGAATTGCGGTATTGGATGGACTGGACGGGAGATATAAGGGCGACCGGTTATCCGGCAGGTATATAGGTAGGTGATCCTCGGAACGATCCTGGATCTAGCGCGACAGAAATCCGAGATATGAAAAGTCCGCGTTGCGGTTTCGCCATTGAGAAAACGCACCGGTGGATGAAAACAGCGTGGCAACAAAGCCGTATACTAAAGCCGCCAAGTTAAACGAAAGTCCGTAAAGACTGATTCAGTCGTGACGTTGAAAACGCAATACCACCGCTTGCCATCTCATAGGTTTGCCCAAGAAAAACATTTTTGCGACAACTCCGCACACATCGGATGTTGACATTATCCTTGATCGATATACCCCGCTTTTCCTGAATGATATATTCAAAACCTGCACGAAATTATAGCTATTACATCGTTGACGCATTATTGAGTAAGTGGGACAATTTTGAGAAAGCACTTCGTTTTAAATGTCATGCGCGTGATGGACACGCTTTGCAATATTTATGCTTGCACTTCCTAGATTACTTATTAAAAATATTTAACAAGAAAACTTTTTGAAACCGTAATCATATAATTTTTATGTATAAATAATAATAAACACGACAAATAAATGTAAGAAGATACATATATATATATATAGAAATGAGACTTACATTTTTAAATTAATTATCAAATATTTTTATTCTAATAGTTTTTCTTATCGTTTCGTATTAATATTAATTACTCAACATCGAACGTGCATAGGATGCGGATGATTTTATTCGCGCTCAGTAAGTAGCGTGATAACGGTGAGCTTAGAATTTGGAGATATTTACACGTGTCAAAGAAATCGGAGCAAACTGTTTCGTCGTTACGACGAGTCAACAAAGCTGTTTCTTCCGGTTACCGCCGCTGGTTGCACACGGCCAGCATCCCGCATGAGTATCGCACCTGTGCTGTTGCTAAACGCGTACGTACGAAACGCAGACGATGCATGCATAGCGACTACGGAATCCCTGCATTGCAATTTATGCTGATTTATATGCGCGACGGCTTGCAGTAGGGACCTACAACGGCGCTCGCAACCCGATTGTCTCTTTCTATCTCTCTTCTCCTCCCTCCCTTCCCCCTCTCTCTCTTTCTCTACCTTCCCTTTATGGATATATATATTTCGATTTATTTATACTTTGTTTTCTAATTCTATACCTATGTGCACTGTGTTATCGTCGCGCATTGCAAGTTAGTTAGGACCTAGAAACTAACACCGACCATTAACGAGATTGCCGGATTTCGTATTTTTACCACATCTCTTTCGTGTGAAGCTTCGAATAATATGTCGGTATTTTTATTGAATCTATTTCCCTCCCTTTTTATATGTCGAAATATGCATTCCGTGAAAAACAATTTCGACTGAGCTTCGCAAAATACCTCGCACGTGAAAATTTTTGAAGTAATACCGGTAACGTTGTATTTTATTATTTTCACTCTGCAAACGGACGTTATTTTTTCGCTGTTTTCCTTACCGGGTGATATTTTGCACCCGATTTTTGGGCTAAAAGCTTGGGGAAAAAGCTCGCGGTGATATAATCTTTAATAATGATAAAGCCATCACGGACATTTGCGGTCTCAGCAATAAATAATGAAGATGGGTTGGCCCGTCCGACCCTCTTCGTGTCCTACTACTGATATGTATCTGTTTACACTATCCCTTCTTCTTCACTGCCGCGCGTGCTTATTCAAACGTGTCTACATCCACCCCGGCGTTTGCCCGACCGCCATTTCTACGCCATCCACCTAGTTGGCACGATCCCCCATGAAACGCCCGGACCAGTTCTCTTGGTACATATACAACAAAGGACGACGTTCCTCACTGAATGCTAATTGACACCCAACCACAACGACCTATGCTAAATTCTGTCCCAAAATTTCGTCTGCGTCGTGCAGCTAAGCATTATTATTAGTTCAATGTTTCTCGATTTAGCCTCGCTGCAAACTTGCCGAATATATTAATTCAAGATATTTCTAAACGTGACTTTTTAATGGAAAAGTCAGTTGCAATTTAAGCATAATTATAATTTGATTTATTATTACAGCTTTAATTACTAATTATTTTCTCTCTTTTAACATATGTGCTTATATGTACTTAGCATATCTTTAAAATGTGTATACAATATATATATGAAATTCAAATTATTAAAATACAGTTATTTTCTTAAATCTTTTAAAATAATTATGTCAATACTTTCAATATTGAAGACTTAAAAAACAATAATAGATAGATTGATCTCATTCATAATGTAGATATAGTTGTTTGCCTCCTTCCGATATAGAATTTCAACGCATAACCAGGCCAGAACTGTCAGCCGGCAATCTAGAATAATTAATATTTCGTAATTAATAATTAAATTACGCCCCATTCGCCATAATTAATACCAGCCAATCTCGTATAAATAAAAGACCATTTTATAAACTTCGTATAAATAGAGAGAGGGAGAAAGACTGTAATTTATTTTACTTATTTTATATCAATTTAACTGATGAACGTGAAATAAAACGTGGACCAGACGTGCGCGACTTATTTCCCCCTGGAATTTGTACAGCGGCATCGGCGGAAGTTCGCTTAAAAACTCCAATAGCCATTGCAGCCGTCGCACAGTCTCGTAACTTTGCAAATTCACTCAAGCTTTGTGACAAATTCTGCCTTTTTCTTTCTATCTCCCTCCCTCTCTCTTTCTCTTTCAATACCTGTCTCTCGGGTCGTCACCACCCATCGAACTTGATATTCGCTTTCTGAATTGATATTCTTTCTGAATAATCCTCAAACCTTCCGCAGCTTTCTCTCTTCGATGACATTTCGACAACGATAATGAAATAGAAATGATCGCCTTTCTCTTCCCTTTTTGCGCGCACGAGAGTTTACAGACTTTTTATGCCATGGATGAATTTCGACGACATCTCCGGCGAAATAAAAAATAACGATCCTAACGGGAGTGAGACGGGTATGATAATTTAATTTCCGATAAGTTTCACCTCGGCCAGGCGCTGCTTCAAGTGAGAAACGAGGCGGAGAGCCCTTGTTAATCGGTAACTTGCCCTTCATTCATATCCTCCCCCTTTCTCATATCGACGCCGGTAATATAAATAAAAATGTAATAAAAATAGATATACTTGTGATGAGACGGTGGGTGGCGGCAGACAAGATAAAGACGTGGCCTTTCTTGTCTCATAATATAAATTGCGCCATAAAAGTATAATATATACGATATAAAAAGTTGATATTGCCTCTCGAGACGATCAACGCTACTTAAGATCGACACTTTCCATCCGATAATTCAGCTTATCGCGAAAAAATTATTATTTAATTGTTAGAGGTTCTTACAGCTTCTCAAGTTTTAAGCGTTCTCGTAATTAGATTTTTCCGTCAAATTTTTCCTAAGGAAAACTCGACCCCAAGTTCATCGTGGAATTATGAAGGATGAGCCAATATAAAACATTCTTTATAAACGTCATCTTCATCTGATTAATTAATTCCTTCGCGTACCAATAATGCAGAGCAGAATGCCGGGGAGAAAAAAAAAAGACATTGGAGAAGGGAAGAAAGGAATTGTAATTAGATCGCGTTCTTCTCGCGAGCTTCTTTTTTGTTTTGTAGCTTTCTTTATTATTACGTTACAATGATATTTCTCTTTTATAACAAAAGCTTTTAATATCTCATGTTCGTATCACTGGAGATGTACACGACAGTTCGATATGCATGTTTCATAAAATTATACGTAAAATTTTTCGGATTCTAGCATTTTTTTATACATCCAAAACGAGGTAGTTTGATCTCTGTTCTCGCTTAATTAATTGCAAGATCTCTTAAGTTCTTAAATTATGACGGCCTTAATATTAAGTAGTTATTCACGATTAACGAATATCGAGAAGAGTTACGAAGGGCACATTATTTTTTTCTGATTTAAACCATTTTTTTAGAATTGCAATTAAACGTATGGATATAATTGATAATATTTACATAATTATTTCTTTTGTCAATATAAATCTATATAAACTAATGTTAATTTTTAATTTTTTATATATAAATAGTTAGATTTTAAATAGATACAGATTTTATAGAACTCTTCTCCGAAGCAAAGATTAGTCCTTATTTCTGACATGTGCGATTAGCAGTCACCCTTTATTTGTCCCATTGTATCTCGATTAGCAACGATCGCTCTTTTGCACCCGGCCGCGCGACATGTTTACACAACATTATCTCTCGACTAATGGATCGCGACGATGTTTGAGACGCGACAGCTCCCTTAAGCCGAAGGGGCAAATTTTGAAAAATCGTCCCGGACCTTTTTACACGCCCTTCGCCATCGAGCGTATATCATCGCCAAAGCCGATAAGCCTTCGCGCCGGCGAGTCTTGTTATTAAGGCCTAAGGAGAGAAGGCACCCGTGGTGTCGGGAGAATATAATCGGGAAATGTGACTCTGCTGCGACGTATAATTTATGACAGCCGCTGCCCGTTCGAAAAGTCGATCGCCATTCTACCGCATGGACCGCTGATTGTTTCGCGATTATCGATTTTCGCTTCTCGCGAAGGAAGCCGTTTTCGTATAAGGAGAAATCCGGACCCTTACGCGCCGGAATCGTCTCTTCGCGTAAATATATATTTCCTATTTCATTTTATTTATTCCTCGCCTACATGTCGTACACATTTGACTGTTATTGCGGTAATAAATTTACCCGTACACACGAGCACCGCTTTACATAATTCCCCTCGATCGAATTCAGCACATGCTCGCGAGCACATAGATTTTCTGGCGAAAGAGAGTATTTCCTCCCACGATCCAACAAATACCCTGTACGCATCCCTTGTCATCCCTCGTCGCTGCTCGACCTCGTTATCTTCGTTATACTTGTCCGTCACGTAACAACGAGTCCGTTAAACTAACGTGTAGTCATTAAGGCTCTGATGGGAAAAGGGCGGAGATAATTTATTACGTCTCTCCTGCGAATTTTTTATATTCGACGTTTCGTCCCATACGGGTGAATTCGCTATATTTTAACATCAGATATCCGAGTGAGGAGAGAGAACCCCCCTCCTTTTACTGCGCGAGAGAATAAAGATGAACATCTGAATTTTTCAGGTAAAAGTGGAGAAGTGAGGAAACGCGTAGGGTCGGGTGCGGTCGGAGCGTATATTATTCCTGGAGAAATACATTTACACATTTTTTATGTTACGTCGCTTGAAGTGCCGCTACAGCGCTGTCGAGATTACGACGACGACGGCAACGGCGATGGAGGAGTACTCTTATATATGTCATGTCCTTGAACACCTGTCGCCACTTTCACGCCTTGTTACACGAATTACGTTTCTCAAATCGATCGATTCGGCTACATTGTCTATCTAATCTAGCGGGACACGAGAGGGGCGTCGGCGTAGTAGATCAATAACATTAATTACGCTAATTGCATCTATTCAGACCAAAGCACCGATCTTTCGTTCGACCGGCAGGATAGAATAGCGGATGTGGATGATAAATTCTTGGTTCTGATATTAACGTCATCGAAAGAATCCTGTATATTTTCTTTTTCTACCCGATTGTGTCTTTTCTTCTTATATATATATAAAAGAAGAACGGTCAAATTTCTTAGCACTCGTCACGAGATATGACGGCTCTCATAAAGATCGTAGGAACTCCGTGTGGTGCGCGCGCACGAAGAAATATTATTACCTGAGAAAATGCCTCGGGGAGAAAAGTCGACGCGTACGAATAACAGCGAGATGGAGGGACGGTAAAGTCTATTATGTCGCTTGCCATTATGAATAATGCCAGCATGTGACGCGTTTCGCCGTCTAGAAGGATGGATCGTTACGTGGGTGCGCGAGGTACAATGCCTAATGAAGTAACGTGGCCGCCAGGAGAAAGTAACGTGCAAGTCCCCGGTAAAAGGCTTTTGACAGAGGGGACTTAAGTCTATCACCCGCAAAAACATTTTTTATAAAACTATCAGAGAAGAAGTGATAAGCACGGATGAAATGGTCATATAGAGAAAATGCAGAGGGGGGAAAAAGGGAGGGAAAGAGTGGGCGAATATTCATTGTATTCGCTTCGTCAGCCTTCATCAGTTAGTGACAATGAGGACTACTTATCTAATTGTAAGACACGCGCTAACTTAATGAAATATCTGTCAAAATATGCAAATGCGTATTTCAGTCGTCAAAAAGTCGCGGTAATGCTATCGTAATTTACTCGTATCGACATGTGTAAAACGATGAATGCTGACCGATAAGTTGATATTATAGGATTATTCAAACCGCGTGTGTTTCACTGGCGCTGAAACTTAAATCCAAGAATTCTGACATTAATAAAAGCCCGGATTTCGATTTGCGACCGAGTTTACGTCGCAAATAAGTCACTCGATCCTCGATTAGCGATCTCAACCGCGAACGGTGCTGCCTGTCGTGCTTGCTGCGGAATCGGTGAATAAGCCATTGAAACCTCCGTAAAGCTACAAGATCCGTCTTCTGTGCTGGCGCATCCGTTCCTTTGAACGTCGCGCTTGTGTTTCTCGACATCTCGTGGCCGACGAGCCTCTCGGTGGTGGCGACGGCGCGGCGGGCCACTCGAGTTCCGCGCTGTGGTCTTCGCGCGGTTTGATTCTCCTCCGCTTTCCACGCGCTCGACCGCGTTTCCGATTCGGTTCACGCGCCTTCAAGATGCCCGATGCACCGCGACGGCCGAGTCGCACGCGAAGAAGGAAAAAGCGAAGGAATCCGACGCCTGGTCGCTCTTCTACTACTGTATAGTGGACTCCTGAAGATTGTGCAAGTGAGCGTAGAGACCATCGGCCTCCATCAGATCGTCGTGAGTGCCCATCTCGGCCACGGATCCCCGATCGAGCACGCAGATCACGTCGGCGTTCCTTATAGTGGCCAGACGGTGGGCTATGGTGATACACGTTCTGTTTTGCATGGCCTTGTCCAGGGCCGCCTGCACGACCTGCACGCAGAAAATATCGGTTAATGCGATAGGCTGTTTCCCGAGGACACGTCGTCGACAACGACGACGAGAATATAAATGTAAACGATCGTTAGGTTGGCTATCATTTTCTATATTTTGTTCATCGGCAAAGATCTCATACGAGAGATTAAAATGGAGACGTTGTTCTCGGAATTTAATAAAGGATCGTTCGAATAATCGTTTAAAAAAAATCTTCTGTTCCAGTATATTTTTATACGAATTAATATCGGAGGTGTACCCGAGAATTAATCGCTTGCGTTGGAATAATGTATCTCTTGTATCATTTAAAAAAGCCACAATTACAAACAGAGAATTATCTCCCCTTACAGAATTTATGTCTCTAACGCGATATAAAAAATTATTCACTGCTTATGCAATTTATTTTTGAAATAGTATGCTATAAATTTTAACTTTCGGTATCGCGCGTTGCATATATATATATGACATCCATTACGTAAAGCGGGGCGTGCTGCGTGGTAGTGTAGAAGTGTTAAAAACAAATTAACATTAATAATACAACGTCGCACGTACATGTTCCTTGTGCGTTCCCGGGGTATAAATTATTCAGCACATCTTCCCAAAACTAATCCCGTAAACGCTGAGTAATTAACGTGAGCGGCCGTGTTAACGCGGAACATAATTTAAATCAGGGAAGCGATTCGGGCGCGACGCTTAGAGGGGCTAATCGAACGTAAGCACTTTCCCGTTTTACGGGACCCGACGACAAACGGAGGGATGGGCGACGTCGTGAGAAAGAGAGAGAGAGAGAGAGAGAGGGGGGGGAAGAGGGTCGATACGGAAACAATATTGCCGCGAAATTCATTTGGCCGCGACGAAGTCGTTTCCCAACGGGGGTGCAACAACCGCTTGCTCGTAAAACCGAACATTTCCGATTGTTAGCGCCGATAATACCGGAAATGGCGCGGTAGCCGGTTCATCCGGCAGTTCGACATCGAGAATGAGGGATCAGGGGAGAGAGAGAGAGAAAATAAAAGAAATATATCTCGCTGTCGGCATCTGCAGGCTGTTTGACAGATTATCGCGTGCCGTGATAATCTTTTTTTTTTTAATGAAATTGCTTTACGCGTGGGAATGGAAAAAATGTGATTGCGCGGCTATGCAATTTGAGCCGTTCCTGCGACAGAGGGTCGATGCGGGAGTATCACCGGGTTTTAATCGAACACGCCAGAATTATCATATACACAACGCGTGTCGGCCATACAGCCGCATAATATGCGGGCATTATTTCGCCGCGCGCTCTTTGACTCGCACTTTCTACCTGTATTTTTCATCTAAATTCACCTGGGTCTCGTTAATATTCATCCCGCCGCGCTGCACTCACCGCGCGATAGTTTAGATCACCGCGAAATCGCCGCACAGTCGACGCTCCGCTGCACAGTGGACACCGTATATAAATACTCAGATATTTATTATCCGATCCCGCCGACTATCGCACACGTTATTGCTTATCGGAAATAGTTCCGCGATGTTTACGTGCTATACGTGTATTGTGCTATACGTATTTGTATTCAATAGCCGCCCACTCTCTCCGTCTCTCATTAAAAATGCGAATCGCTTCGCTTGGATCGTGCGCGAGAAATTAATTATAAGCGTCATTTCTAATTTCTCTAATCTCTCATTATTTTGCAATTTGAAATGGGACAATTTTCATACAGATTTTAGAGATTCCAGTTGTGTAGAAACAACTCTTAAAAATAAAGTTTATATTTTTTTTCCTTGTATAAGGTCTGTCTATTCCATTTGTATTTTCGTTGCGTTTTTCGTTTCCTTTCTCATACAAAACATGAATATACACTTGTTTCGTGCAGCGTAAAGGAAAACGTAGCTAAAATGGATTGACCTAAAAACTCGATGCTGACTCGGAGTTAATGCAACCTACGAGCGAATGGGGGAAAAAAAAACAAGCACCATGTGCAAGCGCTATCTTCCTGTCGACTGAAGCAGCGAAATTTCGCGCGAGAGTGCAACAGACGTTCTTAACAACTGTATAGCAGCCGGGCATTACGAAGTACGCGTTTCCGCCGGTGAAATTTTGCTGAAGAAAATCCGCGGATGACGCCCGAGGGAGACACACGGCCGAAACAAACCGTCGCTTCCGTCACTTCCGACGACCATTAACTCGATTGCCCGTCGCCGGTCGGTCTTTCGCGAAAACGATAACGGCCCCGTGCCCCTTCGGAAAATTTTCAATCGGACTTCCAATCTCGCCGTGTGTCGATCTCGTCATCGGCGGCCTGCGACGTGATTCCAGCGCCGAAGTGCAATCTCGGGAATTATATGATACACCGTTAATCGAGAAATCGTACACCCTACACCGTGCAAAAAAAAAACGGAAGTTGGACACGTCATCCGAATAGCGATTGTTCCGCTCTGCGAATCTCGCGTAGACCGTTTTGTACGGTTAATAAGCGACTTCCTGGTAATATTGCGCAACAATTCATGGACGCGTTTTAGTTTAGATGCAATCACTTTTGTCATGGGCTCGTTTATTGCTCTTATTTTATATTTCCGAGCACTATTCGAACTCGAGAATAAAACATATTCTCTGACATTGAGGTAAAGAAAGAAAAAAATTATTCGCGAGTAGTTTCTTTTAGGAGAGCAGCGTAACGGTTCTCACCTTCTCGCTCTGAGTATCGAGGGCTGAAGTGGCTTCGTCCAACAGTAAGACTCGAGGATTTCTCAATAGCGCACGTGCGATTGCTATTCGTTGCTTTTGCCCACCACTAAGCTGAGTGCCCTTTGATCCCAACCTCGTGTCGTAACCCTAAATAAGCAAGCGAAGAAAAGAAACAGGATTATATTTAATTGCAGAGATAGAAGAAATGGTTACAAAGTATTAATAATACTTTAATGAAATATTAATACATTAATTCTCTCCCCATAGTTTTTATATTTTATTCTCTTTTCTTTCGAATAATTGTAACTTTTTAAAAATTTTTTGAAACCTATTGTAATGTTAACATTACATTTATATACATATATTCTCGTGGTATTTTCATTACACGTAGCAGTACAAAAAGGCTCTTGTTTCTCTCTTTTTTTTTTTTTTTTAAATATACTCCAGATTTTTCGCTGCGCGTAACTCATACGCGGGTATTGTATAACATCGGCAAACTAACCAATGGTAGCGAAGAGACGAATGTATGGATGTTTGACATTTTGGCGGCCTCGATGATCTCGTTCATGGACGCTTGTCGACTGTTGTCGCCATAAGCGACGTTCTCCGCGATCGTTCTGTCAAAGAGCACCGGCTCCTGCCCGACGACGCCGAGCTGCGATCTCAGCCTGCCCAGCGAAACCGAGGCGATGTCACGTCGATCCAATGTCACGGTGCCGGAGAGCGGATCGTAGAGCCGCTGCAGCAGTTGAATGCAGGTGGATTTCCCGCAGCCGCTCTGACCCACGAGGGCCACCATCTGGCCCGGTTTTACGATCAAATTTAGCCCATTGAGCACCGGCATCTCTGGCCGCGTCGGATAATGGAAGTTGAGCTTCGAATATTGTATCAAGCCGTCTGCCTTCTGCGAGGGCAAAAACACAAAGCGGCTCGTTAGCCGGGGAGGGAAGATTCGAGGACTCGCGTTAATCCCGTAATTTGCGCGTCGCTTGCCTTTTCTAAATCCCGCGATACGGAAAGCAGAGGAGGCGGAGGAGCTTCATTTCTTTTTTTTTCCTTCGGAGTTATTGTAAGGGGACAATTATTGCAACGGCACGATCAACTGGATTATGATTTGGAGATATTTAACGCGGAGTACGCTTGATTTAATTTACGCCAAGTACTCTCGGATACCGGTTTTGGTTCTCAACAAAATCAATTTCGCGTTTTGAACGTAATTAACGAGACACTGCTCGGAGCAATGCTTATCAAACAGCCGTAAATTTCTAACGGATGTAATATCATTTGCACAGCGGTGTTCCGCCTTGCGCGCGCGGGTACGTTTACAAACACGATGCACTGCAAACGAAACGGAAAACCGCGTTTCGATGCGAAGATGAAACTTGCATCCGGCAATCAGCGGCATTTACGGTAAGGCGTCGCGGTAATTATCGGATTAATTTGCACGTCCGCCGCGCACGTTGCGCGAATCGTCAAAACTGTTTGCAATCCCTGCGCGCTCTATGCAACGTGGTTACGTGAGCAGTTTGTCGAGTGCATTATAAATTATGTGGCTCTGTTAGAGATCTCGTTAATAATCTTTTTAATAATAGATTAAATAATAGAGTACTATTTAGCGTGCTGTATGTAATAAATCTTGCATTACACTGATTTTGCGTCTTACAACGAGATAAAAGCGCTTCTACAAAGATTTCGGAAAACTGTAAAACAGACTGTTGATAATTTTGTTCTTCGAAACTATCTTTGGAATTTATACGAATTTTTTAAATACCGTATAAGTCTTATTTCTATCTACTTGTGTTATACACATCATGCACATATCGGTCAAGTTCACTTATATCGAATTCTCGTTTTGTTTTTTATACATAAAAATATGCAAACATTTCTTCGCTTTCAATTCGATCAATTCGATTTTGTTAGTCTGATTATTCAGTTGGGAACTCATTTACTTCATTTACAAGGGAAATTATTTCGTAATGAAACACGTAAATCACGTCGGCCTCCAATGACACTCGGCACGTGTGTTAAAACAAATCACTAAGGCTAATAATTTTACGATTTAGTAGCCAATTTAAATCCTATATGTTCAGTGCCGCGTAAATTTCGATTAACTTTGTAAGACATTAATTAAAAGTTAAAACTAATTATGTACACGTCCCGCTCTTCATTACTTTACGTTCTTTGCGCAAATTTTCTATTCTCTTAGCAAAATTTAATTACATGTCTTATCTTTCGTTCATTATTATTATTTTACATTTCACATATTGGCGATTCAAAGCCAGCAGCAATTTGAATCTCGCAAATATTATTCATTTAATGACCGCAACTAAATACACGTGTATAACGAAAAGAAAGTGCGCAGTGTTCAAAACGCGTTATGTATACTCGCGGGCTACTTCACGTAGCCGAGTTTACAAACCGAATATGCGGAATATCAAAGCGAGCTCACCCAGTCTAAATCCTTTCCCTCTGAGCCCGGTGGCGAAGTGATTTCTGGAACTCTGTCGAGCAGCTTGAAGATTCTGCCGGCCGAGATCTTAGCCGTTTGGAAGTTCGGCGCGAAGGCGAGCGCCTGTCCGAGCATCCACGAGCCGAAGATCAACGCTTCCGACACTTTGATGACTTTATCGTACTCGAGTCCCTCTCTGGCCACCAGGTATCCTCCGTAATACAAACTTATGGCGTAACCGAACATCGGCGTGGTCTGGCCGCACGAGTACACTAAACCTCTCAGCCTGTTTCTGATTCTCGTTGCCTGGGCGACGCGGTTCAGTTCCACGCAGTATCTCTTGAAGAAGACGTCCTCCTTGTTGAGACTGGCGACCGTACGTATGTGGGTTATCGCCTCGACGGCTACCCGAGTGGCCGACTCCATTTTCTTCTTCTCCTGCATACCCTGGCCGCCCATGACTCGCGCTTCGAAGAACACCGCGGCGAGCACCAGCGGGATTGACACCACCGAGACCAGCGTCATCTTCCAGGTGTAATACAAGGATATGCCGATTCCGATCACGAGGGTCGAGAAGGCCTGGAGCATGGAGCCGATGCGAGTTCCAGTCGCGCCTTGGACGGCCGCGGCGTCCGCCGAGAGCCTCGCGCAGAGCGCGCCTACGCTATTCAAGTCCTCGTCGTACCAGCCCATCTCTTGCTTCAGCATCGCGCTGAACGCCGTCTTCCTTATTCGCGTCGTCATACGCACGCCTGCCAGGCCGAACATGTACATTTGCAGGAAAGTACTGATACCTGTGATCACGCCGATGACAATGAAGAGTATCGAGAGAAAAATGGTATATCTCATGACGTCGGCGGGGTCGGGAAGATTCAGTACCCAGTAAATGTCACCGAATATAATAGCGAAGGCTGGGAAGGAAGCGCCTACCACCCCTGCCGCGATACATCCTGCAAGAAATCGTAAATTATTTCTTCTTTTATTGATATTTTACTACTCGATTCTTTTTGTACTTTTTACACGATCTCATAAGGCCTGAACTGATGTCAACAGATTCACTACTATCATTGTTCCCGTTAGCTAGAAATTACCGGTCAAATTTAATGGCCATTCCGGCCTGTTTAATCCGAATATCCTCATCATAGGCGCGTCATAAGGTTTCTCGTACTCTTCCAAATCTTCCTCTGAGGAATCGGATCTCGCGAGAGAGAGTCGATGGGAGTGTGCGGATAACGTGGAAAATTGTTTGCTCAACGGCGGATTCTTCCTCATCTTCGGGGACATTGCGATCTTGGCAGCAGTCCTCTTGGCAGCACTGGCCCTATCTATATAGTGACGAATAGCGGAAAATTAATCGTGTATATCTAAACATTCACGGATAAACGAGCTAG
This sequence comes from Temnothorax americanus, assembly GCF_048541705.1. Classification (NCBI taxonomy): domain Eukaryota; kingdom Metazoa; phylum Arthropoda; class Insecta; order Hymenoptera; family Formicidae; genus Temnothorax; species Temnothorax americanus. The sequence goes on from NW_027509391.1 coordinate 1,757,357, forward strand.
AGCGCACCTTTAGCTGCGTTCTCCACGTGGACGGAATGCAGTCCGTAATAGTGTTTTTTGAGCGCCATCAATTCCTCGTGGGTTCCTTGCTCGACGACGACCCCGTCCTTAATAAACACGATCCTGTCGACGTTCGTGATGGTGGAGAGTCTATGACTGACTATAATCGTCGTTCTTCCCTTCGCTGCCGCGTCAAGGGCTCTCTGCACGGTCGCCTCGCTGTGAACGTCCAATGCAGAAGTCGCCTCGTCCAGCAGAAGAATCGCCGGATTTCTCACCAGCGCACGTGCGATGGCGATTCTCTGCTTTTGTCCACCCGACATCTGAGAGCCTCTCTCGCCTACTGGACTATCGTATCCCTGAATTCACAAACCGGCCGCTTCATCGTTCCGATCTTTGTGCGCGAATTGACATTGGGATGCGACATCGCAGAACGTGTCTCAAAAAAGGTTAATTTTTGGAATCGAGACAAATTCATCCGAATCGTCTACTATTCTATTACATTCTATTATATTCTGCCGTATTTGAACGCCTGCTGTACGATATGTCGATTAAATCCACGTACATTCGACGCGATTTAACAGATAACGCAGTCACCGTCCACAAATATTATCGCGGCAATGCAAATGGGGTGCGCTGATTACATTTCTGATGAACTTACACCGAGATGCCCGTGCAAATCTCATTTTTTCCAACGATACGGAAGCTGCGCGGTTAAATTGTAGCGCTTGCGAACGTATAAACCGGATAAACCCGAAATGGGTGTGTGCAAACGCGGACAGCGATCCAATGGGACTATCGATTCACCTACCGATAATCCGCTAATAAACACCTAATAGTTGACACATGCGCAATCTCGGGTAATGTTATTTGCTCCGCGCACGGTTTAACACGCGTGTTTTATCGCCTGTTTGCGCGCGGACTGCCAGGCACACCTGAGACTATTGTCAACACATCGCAACGCGCGATGACAACGGTTATATCTAGTCGGAGAATTATTTGGGAAAATCGCACCCCCTCGTTTCGTTAATTATTAATTTTGTTCTTTAATTACGCTCGCCGAAATCTCAAAACTCCCGTTTAATGAAATTTCATCGATTAGCTTCGAATACGCGCAATTTCTCATGGTGATAAAATTTTACAGATTATCAAAATCAAAATGTTTTCAAGCATTTTGGCAATTTCAAGTTTGAACATTGTCATCATTGTGATTCTAAATAACAATTATCATTATTAGCGATTACGTTCGTTCCACGATCGATTCAACATATTCCGTGCAAACGTGCTGATGAGTCTCGGTAGAAGAGACAGATGTCGAACGGATACAATGTCTCCGTTCGGTTTTCAGTCGAGTGACAGCGCCGACGTATTCGCCCGCTCTGTGACTTCCCGATGAAGCTGTCGAAGCACGACCAAAAGGAAGCTATAATTCCGGACGGGCAAAGGGCGCGGCTGGACTACGAGAAAAGGGCTGCGGTGCTCACCTCCGGTAGTTTGCTGATGAAGTCGTGAGCGTTCGCTTCCTTCGCGGCTTTGATCATCTCCTCCTCGGTAATGCTGTCATTTCCGTAACGGATGTTCTCGCGTATCGTTGTGTCAAAGAGCACCGGCTCCTGACCGACCACGCCGATGTGCGAGCGCAGCCATTGAACATTCAACGTCGACACGTCGACCCCATCCAGCAGGACCTGCACAGAAAAATATGGGAACTCCTGGAAATTGTCTCCCTTTATGTACCCACACGTATGCCGTGTTAACGTGATAACATTTCGCGCGAAATGAGAATTGATAGTTGAGTGGAACAATAATGACGTGGAGAACTCCGTTTGAAAACAAACGTCGCTGTTACATAATTGCTATAGGCATGATAGACTTCTTAAATAGCTATAAAATTAACAATATAATTTCTAAGCAGAATACACATATATATCTTACAATTAGGTATATATTGCTTTTTTGCTGAGCGTTACTGTTTTCGCAATTTTGAATCGTAATAACAATAAAATTAAAATATTAGCAATTATATAGATATGGGTAGAATTATGAAATAAAAATACGAGCAAAACAAAATTGTAAAGCAAAACGTGAGATTAAAAGAGTACATAAATAACGTAACGCGCCGAAAGAAATAGTCATCATATTTTTATGTGCGTGTACCACGGAAACGATCTGTGGGAAACCAGCTACTTTGGCGCCGTAAAAATCGCTGTTGCGTTATAAAATTGTAACGACATTCTTCACCGCGCGCGATCTCGATCGTATGAGAATCTAGCGACACCGATCGTCTCTCTCTCTCTTTCTCTCTCTCTCTCTCTCTCTCTCTCTCTCTCTCTTTCTCTCTCTCTCTTTCTCTCTCTTTCTCTCTCTGTTGTATAAATTGAAATTCAGTAAGAATTCTCTTTCCACCGAACTTAGAATCAAGCTGGTAACATCTCTGGTACTACCCCACTTGGACTACTGCTGCCTTGTCTATCATGGCTTGAGCAAGGAACTTAATCTGAAGTTACAGAGACTTGTAAACTGCTGTGTATCAGATTTATCTTTGATTTGCGGAAAGACGAGCATATAACGCAATATCGACGACGCCTAGGGTGGCTGTCCGTAGAAAATAGAAGATTGTATTTTCTTGGCTGTCAGATGTATCGTATTATCTACATGGGCTCGCCAGCATATCTGAGTGAACTTTTTACCCCACTTAGCCCATTACTCAGAAGATCCACTCGAATTGCAAATTATTCTTCGCAAACCTTCCATATCCCAGCTTTCCGAACGGAAATATATAGAAATTCCTTTCAGATATCGGCCATCTATTTTTGGCGCTCTCTCCCGGACAATATTATATCAGCTACTACTATTGCAGTTTTTAAGAATCTCCTCCGATCCTACCTGCTGTCATCCGAATTCTCAGACTAAGTTCCTTAGATATTTTAGCGTGTAGTTGTGTATAGAGTACTTGTAGTATTTTCTTCTTCTAGTATTACCTGCGTTCGATTTAGTTGCATTGTGTTTCTTTAATTTTAGTTTGCTTGTAGATTATGTGCTTTTGTAGTATTAAGTTGCGTTTAAAGTTAAGTTGCGTGTCACTGTATCTTTATTTTGTATATTACTATATTTTGCTATCTTTGCCCTTTAGCTATGCTTGGGCATAAATATACTTATCAATCAATCAATCAATCTCTCTCTCTCTCTCTCTCTCTCTCTCTCTCTCTCTCTTTCTCTCTCTCTCTCTCGCGAAAGCGTGGCGGAAAGAGCCCACTATTTTCTCCCGTCGCGACTTTTCCCCGTTGTGAAAACATAAACAGGATAAGTGAGTCGATACCGACGCTCGAAAACGTTCGACGGGAAATAATGGAAAATGTAATACGGTAATGATAACCGTAAAACAATTATTTTCCGAACAACGCGAAAGTAAATTACCACAGCGCAACGCCATTTATTCAGCGTCGCTGTATTTCCGCGAGGGATAAAAACGTCACTTGGACATTTATGGCGCTATATGTGCTGTTATTAACTTTGTTCCCCGCGTAACAACGCCCGTCATAGTGCGCGAGTCGCGCCGCTCTCTATCTTTATACGCTTTTGCCATTAAAAAATCTCATATAAACCGGTTTACAATATGTCTCTCGCGTAAACAAAGGAATGAAGTGCGGCATCCAAAATTCTTACGTCTTTAAGTTAACGCGATTCTTGGCTCCGCACTGCGTGCGTTGTACGCGATGAAAATCAATAATTCTGACGAAGCAGCGAATACTCTTTCTGGCGAGAAAAAAAAGAATCCGATTAATAATAAGTCGCTACTGACTTGTCCTTCGAGGGGATCGTAGAGCCGTTGAACGAGCTGCACACAGGTGGATTTACCGCATCCGGATTCACCTACGAGCGCCACCGTTTCGCCGCGATTGATCTTCAGATTCAGCGCCTTGAGCACTTGAACGTTCTTCCTCGCCGGATAGCGGAACGCTACGTTCCTGAACTCGATCTCACCGTTGACGGTGTCCAGCCGGCGACCCTCCTTGCTGAGGCTGTCGATCGACGGCACGCGATCGATGACGTTGAATACCGCGGCCGCGGAACCCCTCGCCATTGCGAATGCCTCGAGAAGCGGCGAGGTCAGGCCCATGTTTTGCGCGCCGGTTAAAACGCCGAAGAACACGATCACTAATACCCCTGCCGTGTACTCCTTTACTTCTTTCGAGCGGTCGTCCAGGATTAATTGCACCCCGTACCTGCGCGCAGGGGAAAATCTACTTTTGGTCGTTTTGGAGCGTGACACGTCCTCGGGAAAGCTTTTTTTTCGAACTACGTAAAAAGGAACGGCACTATTCCATATACGTAAGTGCCCAATTATCTATCTCGTGGCTTTTATATTATATTTATAGAAAGATGAGAATTTATTCATGTTGTTAAATAAGATGGATACAAAATTCAAGCGAAATAATTACGTTAGACAAAACAACGTCAGAACAATCAGACGTTCATTATAGCTCATTTAGTAAAAATGGACATATATTTTATCACCAAGAACCAGATTTTCAATTACGACACGCGTGACATACTTCTGATATCTCATCCAACAATAAGTTATCGAATTTTAAAAAAATATTCACAGAGCCATAGGCTTGTGCGAATAACGCGATGCTTTTTGCGATAATAAACACGCATCATCCTCACCAGAACGCCAACGCGTAACTGAGATATATGATAAACCACATGATGCCGCCGCCGATTCCGGACCACATGCCTCTCCTGATGCCAGTTCGTTCCGCGGGCACGAGTTTCTCCGAGTACCTTTCCACCTCTTTCTGCTCGCCGTTAAAAGCGACTACGGTCCTGATGGCGGCGAGAACTTCCTCGGCGACGCTACCGGCCTGACCGTAGGCCGCCAGCTCCTTAGCCGAGAGTGAACTTTGGACCTTGGCGACAAAGGCTGTAGCGATTATTATGATCGGCGCGCAGCTTAGCATGACCAGGGTCAACTTCCAGCCGTACACGAACGAGATGATGACGGAAGCGAAGAACGAGGTCATTAAATACGTGATGACACTTAACTTCTCTCCCATGCCGTCCTTCATCTTCTCCAAATCACTGTAAAAAAGATAGGCGACATCGTCATTTTATCGTAATAGCTAAATAAATCTTTTGATCCCCTTCGCGATCTTATTTCGGCTTAATATCATTTTTTACATAATCGAAAGTTAGTCTCAAGATTCAGCTTTTAAGCAAGCACGTGCTCGAAGCTCCGGAACCGAGTTTTGATCGAGATCAACGTTTATCAGCGTCTGTCATTGGCGACGTTATCGCTATCTAATATTTTTTCCACACAGCCCATCTGCCACAAGATTAAAAATCTTTATATAACGCTGGCTATATTGTTGAACAATCGATAGCCGATCAATGGAAAGTAGACGCGATCAATTTCTGTATATTCTATTAGATATATATATTTTTAGATAACAAAATACTGAGCGACATTGCTGTTATCATGTTTATTGCAGACACTCGGTCTGCAATGAACTGCAATTGTAATAACAATAAATGCGTCTAATTACATATACGCTAAAGCGCAATTAAAGCTTATCTCTTGTTGCGCGTTTTCTCCCTATCTTCATCGCGATGTAGAAAAATGGAATCGTGACCGACTAACGGGACCGGCTATCTCGAGATAAAAATTAACATATTTGCGATTTACACGGCTAATAACTTAATAAGAGTCGCTCATCCAATTACTATACGGTGTAATGCGAGCGAAGGCAGAGATAGTCTGGGAACAGGCTTTTCGAGTTTCGAGCAAACGCCCACCTGTTGATGAACGCACACAGGTTCTCGCCTCCTGAACTTTGCTCTCCGCATCCGTCCCGCGTTTACATTTACGGTCTCGAAAATCGAAGGTACAACGTCGTCTTTCCTTTAAGGACGCATCGACGCGTGAAGGTACGAATATTGTCCCCGCTGACATTATTTCGTAAAGAGAGATCATACCTAGAGTCATCCGAGATGCTTCAAATATCAAAAAATTTGCGCAGTTTTCGTATTTTTTAAATAAAATCCCTTTTAACGAGTCGATGCGATTGTTGTTGTTAATTGTATTTTGTAATCACAGTTCTTTCTCAACGATTTAATGCTACTGATGCTGATTAAACATTTGATGAACGACACCGCGTAGTCATTTGTCACGGTGAATTTTGCGATCGATCCCTATTATCTGTCTGTGATACAATACAACACATCAGCGCAATGATAAGAAGAAAACTCACTCGTTAATTCTGCTCGCGAAGTTGGTCGACGTGTTCGTGTCGTACCACGACATGTCTTGCCTAAGAACGGATCTTAGAAACATCTTGCGTATCCTGGAGATTTGTCTAGAGGCAGCGAGATTGAGCAAGTCGACCATGGTCATGCAAAGGACGAACATAATCGCCGATAGCGCCGCGCAGGAGACGCCAAAAGCCACCGAATCGTCATAAAGAGCGTCCATCTTCTCTTCGTGAGTTGCATTAGCAGGTCTGAAATAACATTTTTTTTTTGCGTCACAATAAAATAACACTCTGCTTCCCCCGATCCGGCGTTCGAGGGGATTTATTTTCAGGAATCTGTCACACCATGATACATGTTCTCCTTGCTCGTTATAAAATGTATCTCGCGGGAAGACTATCAATTCTTGAAGGTATAAAGAGATGAAATGTTACTTACAAAATCTTGCCACCCCCGAACCACGGCATTATGACGGTTGGTGTGGTTGTGTCATTCCTATGACGATCCAATAGCAGAGTGCTGAATTCACCATATTGAATGATTGAAACTGGAATGGTCAAGCCTACGAGGCCACCCAGTATCAGGCTTGAGAAGACCAGCATCAACTCGCCCCACGTCGCAAATCGAAACTGATAAATTTGAATTATATTACTAGCTACACTTACGGTACAATTTTTGCCGTCGTAAATATTACTCTATTGCGCTTCAAAATTTACGAATAGCAACTATATGGAGTTTATTGAGATACGCGTGTCTATAAGAATGTAAAAGAGAACACGATTTCTGTATTTAAAGCGCGGAATGTTTTTTTTTTTTCGCAAAAGTTTCGCAAGCACGTTTACGAGTTATTCGGCGCGGCGAACTCGCGTGTTTTTTAATGATTCAGCAGCGCGGATTCGCGCTTTCCGAGAGATTAGCTTGCAAAAAATTAATACCCGACTAACCATGATTGACGAGCGGCCACGCAACCTACTTCTACGCAAGAACAATCATAATTGACCGAAAAACGTATTCGAATTTACGGCGTCGTGAAAAATATCGTTCGAGTTTAATTCCCGAGCGTGCGGGAGAGTTCATGGTCTATTAAATTGGGGATTTATAATGCGGAAAATTATACAAATGTATCTCGACAATGAGTCATTAACTGTCGTTTATCACAGAGAGCAGTGTCATTAATCACTGTCGCGCGTCCAGAGATGCCCCACCAGTCGGTGCAATCGGGAGAGAAGTAACATTCTTAACGGTTTCGCGGGCGGATCCACTCCAGCCCGGAATGCGCGTCTTGCTTCCATTTCGTTTATATTAGTGCAACGTCGCGTGTGGAAAACGTGTACGGTGTGCCGAATTTCCATTCGCGTTTTCTTCATCCGCTTCGTTAGAGTCGACTTATCTTTAGAGGAATATTGACACGCTAATAGTTTCCGAGTTATGGAGCAATTGAACGTTTGGAAAAGCGGCTTCGACTTTCGATAAAGAATCTATAGAGTTTTCTCTTCCTTTCGGAAGAGTGGAGGACGGTATGGGACGGACACCCCGTATATTCTCGATTTCTCAAATGTACCGGCCTCCGCCGCAGGGTATGTCGCGCATGAATTTCGACCGAGGACACCCTCATAAATTATTCTAACAGGGAAAACTCACCAGTTTGTAGTATGGCACGGGTGGCAGCGATGACGGCTCCGACGCTGGTTCGTCCTCCTTTTCCTCCGCCTTCGTTTCCGATGGTATGAATTCCCTGTCGACACAAGATCCAAATCGATCGTTAATCGAAATCCCTGAGATTAAAATTCGATATTTATTCAACGAACCGATCTTTCCCATACTTTTCTATGGATTTCGCTCAAATTTCTCAGTCGGGAGAGTGTGAAACATTCGTTTTAAATTTGTCAAAAAATGCACCCAGATAAATTCTCGTCTATTTTCACTGTCCGTTGACTCGGGCACAAATAACAAGACTGGACACATTCGCAGTGGTAGGGAAAGGAATTAGGAGAATCCAACGAGTGTTGAGCATCCGAATAAGGATTAGGAATCTTCGTACCAGAGGACATTTCGCGATATCTGAAATCGCATTACAACTACCAAAAAATAGGATGAATGATAAATGAGTGACACGGTTATTTTTACGAGGCGGTGAAAGAGACGAGGAGGTTTTGATGCCGGAAACATCCTCGTAAAAAACACATATGCGTTTCCCCGTACGAAATCATATACAGTCCGTAAAAGTTTTATGCGAGCCTCCTCTGGCCGTATCAAAACGTTAATAAGCCGGCGAGCCCTGCCGCGCACAATGATCCATTATTCAGTCTCTACGTCTCGTATATTTACTTCTAGATATATACGTCACAATCTGTAACAAGCTCATTCGTACATTTCTTTGCCATTTTCCCATAGCATGTATTCGGCTTCGTGTTTATCCCTCTCCTTGTCTTGTAGCGTGTCTGAAATTAGATATACAAGAGATACCGTACACACAAAAAATTCCACAGACACATTTAAATGCAAAGCGTGCTGCAAATAACGTGTCATCGTCGTTTATTGCATTTAACCGCGAGACAACGTGACAATGGCGAGATTGACGGGATTCTAAATGTCTTTTATGTATTTTCGAATCGTATATCACACACGTCACGCAGCTGGATTATTACGCTTTTCGTTAAGAAATGATAAAGAGAGACATTAGCAGACATGGCTTTATCTATCTCGATCGCGGTCGCATTTTTAGAGATTGTTATTGCCGTTCCAAGAAAATAATTCGACGAATCATCCAAAATGGTCTCTTCGGCTAGAAATCGTGAATCAAACGGAGGATCTTCGTAAATCGACAATTTAAGGATCAATGAGGACGCGGTGGAGGGTTTTCTTTGGGTAACTCGGCGGGAGCGCAAAAACTATCGGGATCCGTGGGAAGTTTCGACATAGTCGTCGCAAAGCCCAGGAACCAGAAGAATAGTCCTGGATGAGAGACTTTGGCGAAAGTCGACCGGCGCGGCGGCGGCGTCTCTCCGTGGGGGCTCCATTAGCGACGTAATTGCTGTTAGAAACTCCCCCGACAAATCTACGATCGGCACGGAATATATAGGAAGCTTTGCCACCTGAAGTAATAACAGCGCCGCGCATACTCGACGACGTATTAGCGTCAGCGTATTTTCGCGCAAAATTCGTCAGGTCTACGGTTTCGCCGCGTCGAGCATAAACTTGCGAAAATTTATTCTGAAAATTATTGAAGGCAGATCTTTAGCGGGGGGAAGCACGGGAAACGAGTTATTATTTTGTTGCTTCTCGTAAGGAAAACACGTATTCACTTAAGAATATTTTGTCCCGCGTTTATTGCGGATTTACTGAAATAAAATAATAATAAATATGATAATAAAATACTTGGAATAAAATGATAATTCCTAATGGCAATTTTGGACTTTAATTACAATTCCGGTTCGAAGGTTCATTACGACACTGTCACAACCTCTATATACTTCACGGGGTCTGTGTAACGGATCGTTCCTCAGAAAAACTTTCTTAGTCGCGATTCTCGTGAAAGCATTAAAGACGAATGCCAGTCCTGGGAATTTCAACATTAAGATATTTAGTGCCTCTTAAATACGTTTTCCTCGTAGATTTATTGAATAATTCGTAGCTCACTTTTATCGCAGAACTTAAATGAGATCCACCGAACTTGTACTTGAATACATTAATGTATTCACTTAAAAGTGAGCAGTAGAACAGTTATTTTCAACGAGAACTTTTTTATTATCTTGAGAAGATATGTGGTTTTCTATTCATACTATTCGCGAAGAATAACATGCATAATACTTTATGTGTATTGTGTCTATGATCATGACGAAAAGCATAATAATCCAATATATTTTCTGTATGATTTTTCGCTCTAGACTAGTTTTGAAATTATTTTATCTTTTACAATTTTTGAGTAAAATAGTTTTTTATCCAGCAACAATTACTCATTTCCGTTTGAATGCAAACTGATTTTTTTTCATTCCTATCTAAAAAATTAATAATAACATATTTTATTTTCTATGGTTAAATACAAATACGATGATAACTGAATTATTCCACATCGATAGTTATAATCGTTCAATATGAAAAAACGTTTGCACTTCCGTGCAAACTTTTGCAAACATCGAAGTAAACACATAATAATATCTCAAGCCACTTGAAATAAAGCGCTCAAATTTGATCAAGTTGTACATTATATTGTTATGCGATATGGAATTAAGTAACATTCTGTGATCTATCGGATTTTTAATTAATTTGTGAAACTTCTGCATTTGTGAATCCAGGTCGATAACAATATGATAACTGATCGTTCGTAACTTATAACTCCACATCAAATAACATGGTAAAGTGCGATAAATAAAAAGCTGACTTTTAAGCAAACGAGTTTATATCCGACAGTGTAAATACTTACATCTCGAGAGGATTTTTCCCTGGCGGGGGGAGTGATTTGCCATGAGCGTCTCCATTTGGATATCCGGTGACCCCTCGCGGGGATTCGTGGATAACGGATAAATTCGCTGCGTCATTGTGCATTTTCAATTAACGACTCTGCAATCATAAGAAGGAACGAAAATCGTGAAGACATTTTGCAGTGATCTAAACCTCTAATTGAGTCGGACAAAAACCGAATTTACAGTTAATTGATTCTATCGTTTAATCTCTCGCTTCTTTTACTTTTTGCCTCTTGTTACATTCTCAACGTTTTATCTTTAATTATGGCGAATGTCGAGCAAAGAGAAATCTCATCGTTGAGATATCGGACTCGGAGATGGACAGTTTGCTCGAAATCAAACGCATCGCACGCAGTTAGTCATGCTAGCGGTGACGCAAATAGTGCCCCTATTTACTCCCGCCATTATCCGCACTATATCATATGTTTGCATGTTGAAATACCTCAGTCTAAACAATGATTTAGACACCGCGCTAGCCACGTTAATTAATCGATCGGCCGCTACAAGCTGCATTAACAGCAACGACGAATTCACTCTACGTTTCATCCTGTTAAAGATATCCTGTTCCCCGTCGGTCACGCGCGACACGGCCCCCTTGTAAAAGAGAAATGTCGATTCGCTTTTTCGATACGTCGAATAAAACGAAACTTTATCCGGCCGGCGCGGGCGGATCGATGGTTCTTTCGATATGCAGACAGGATATCAGGTTCGTGCTGTTAAAGAAGAGAAACGGACGACGACATCGGGGCGAAAGGTCGGCCAGGAACGACGTTAAGGCTCGCCGAAGCTTTTAAGAACGCGATGAAAAGCGCGGACGAACAAGACCTCGTTAGGGCAGTGAAAAAGCACTGACGAGGGGCGTTTCACGCGGCCCTCGACCGATCCGATCGGACGGATTGCGATGGTCGCGCTCGTGTGATCGCGCGATTACGGACTTCTTCCTGATAATGTCCCTCGTGCCCGCGAATATGGGTAAAAGAGTTTAATTTCTCGAAATTATATACAAATCTGTTTCCAACATTCTCCTCGTATCTTATTCAGATGCCATGTCTCTCACGCGTATTCCGATCTGTCTTCAATGGAGTACGAAATGACCATCACAAGTCCGTTTATTTGCCGTGACCATATGGTCATTATCATAGCCATATATGGTCAGCATTATGTTATCTTCGTGGTGACGTGTTCAAAATTAGGGCGGCGTTAGGGTCCATAGAATTATTTACGCTTTTAGGCGTGACTTTCGTTATCATGATTTATCTTCATTTCCAATTAAATCGAAACAAACTTCTTATCGCTTTGCCAAGTTTCACAGACTAAATCACCCCGTTTAGACTAAATTACTAAATCATCGTGTATCGAATGAAATGTAATCGCGATCCTCCCTCGCCCGTTATTCGATATGGAGGTAATACTTGTCGCTAGGACTTTATTAGTCTCGTATCGCCGTATCGTTATCGATCGCAGTCTCGTGATTGCATTTCGCAGTAAAACGAAACGCGGATGAATTATTGGCCACCGCTCGAGAATTAATTGCCAAATCTGTCGCGCTAAAAGAGAGACTTCATCTTTGTTTCTTTAACTAACGAAGCCCCCTTTTTTGTCTCCCGTTCGAAATATTGAAAAGTTGAGGGTATTTAAGCGCTCGCGAAAGAGGATAGCGACGTCAGTTTCAGATTATCCTATTTCACGGTAGGATTTCCCGATTTCATTTGTCTCTCGCTCGACCTTCAATAAGCTCACCTTCAGGCAAACGGGATTTTTTCCTCCGTCGCTTTAACCTCCGCTTCGCGCGGAGGAGTTTATAAAATTTTACCCTCTTTCCAGTTGATTTAACACGACCGACTTTATTGGCTCCGACAAATAAATTGTCTCGTTCATGCGACTCACTTTCTTTCGCTCTCGAAACCATTACAACTCCATCGGAAACCTTAAAATAACAATCCCGAATATTCCGTGATACTTTTTGTGCAAAACACGTGCCCGCACGTATAGATATATCGCTGTTGAAATCCAAATAAAAGAAATGGAGAAAGAGATATCAAAAAGCATATCAAACAGGGGAAAAAACAGATGTGCCTAAAGTCCTAAAGAACGAGTCGCAGACTCGAGCGAGCGATAGTTTCAAAAGTATACCCGCACAATTTTCAGCCTTTTCGCGAGACTCGTAAATCATCGATCAAAACGGAAGTCGGACGGAGGTAGCCGTCACCGAGATACCGAGACGCATTTGCCGCGTTTCGTCGCTCGTCTGCGATACAGCGCGGCACAATACGGCCCATTAATGACGGAAAGGTTATTGTTGACGGGAAGAATGAACGTCGGGCATTCGCAGACTCTCGGGATAAAAAACTTTGCGCGCGGGCTACTAAGACTTTCATAACGGTGTCGCTTGACTTTCCCAATATACGCGCGGTAACGTCGTTAGGACGGAATCACAAAGTAGAGAGTGGAGTCCAACAAACACGGGGACGTAAACCCGCTTTCATTTCTCAGCGCGTCGCGCGCTCCGTCGCGCCGTTGAAAAATCGCGGCTAATTGAAAAAATTGCGAAAGTTGCGAAAACTTTCGTCGGTAGTCGTCGCCTCCGAGGTGCCCATCTTTCGCGCTCACGGAACTCCATTAAGCTCGGAAACTAATTTCCCAGCCGACCTCCAACGGCGCGAGGCTGTCTTGTAATCTTCTGCGGTCCGCGACTCTCGAGACACGTGTCCAGGGAATCGGCAATTTATTATTTTACGACTCGCGAGGATGGTTCGGATTAATCTTTGTCACTATAAAAATTAGCCTCTCTTCGAGATAGGAACTAATTTAAGAATTAATATTCTCCACGGATAGTCAGAGAAAAAAAACGTGCAGGATTATCAATTAATATTTACTTAGATTATTGAACGAAAGTATCCTTGCGTTCTTTTTTAGAGATAAAAATAACACAAGAGATAAATAGAAGAACATGACCACATTTTGAGAATATTTTGTAGCTATCTTTAATTACTCATTCGTCAAATTTGCCCAATTAAGTAACTGGTATTTCTCGTATGTATTTTTAATGCCAAAAAGCAAATTTGAATAACAGAACCGGAATGCGCGTCGCGATATTTTTTTCTGCTCGTAAAAATGAGTATCTGTTTTCGCCGTTTGCGCCTACTCTTGCTGGTTTCAATGTAATTAACACGACGTTCCGTCACTACCTACCGCTGCTTTGTGGGCCTTGGGGTTCGTTAAGCTCGGCAAATTAATTTCCATCGTACTTTCAAACCCAACCGCGATTCTTGCGGTACGCCAGTGAATGCGCCGCGTTACGAAGTGCGCCGGGCTCGTAATGCAGCGATTTACGACCGCGCTTCCGCATCCGTTTCGTCGGTTCTCCCCTCTTCCACCAAATGGGAGATGATGCCACGGGGGCAGAAAATGTGGACGTGGAAGTGCCAAAGCCGCGGAGGAAAACGTAACACGGGTTATTCGCTTAGCGGTAAATTAAATCTAACGAGTCAGAGAGAAAGTATTTGCGCGCAATGTCTGACTCGTGCGGAACACGAACCGTACGGGCGAAAACTAAAATCTACGATCAACATTTTCCGCCGGGTTTCCGATTCGTTTTCGACTTTGATCGCCTTTGAATCATTCGGCTGCGCGCTTTTCAACGGATATGGAGTTGACTTTTTCCCGGCGGTAATTTTGCGTAATGTCAAAAACTTGTTTACGGCTTTTCTTGCTCTTTGAAAGCATATTTTTTAATAATTAAGCACTAAATTAACATTGTGTAGCTAAAAAAGTACAGTCCGCATGTGATTAAACAGTTAAATATTTTTTTTCTGTCTAAGCTAAATCACGGGAGATGTTGTCAATCATTAATCGTTAATCTGACCAGTGATTCTCCGAGTTATAATAGTACAGGTCAGATAGTGGCTATCGATTAAACAAGACAAGATTAGATTCGATTTGCTTCGATATAATGCAATAACTTAACTATGAGTCAACTGGCTCGCCATTATTGTCCGACTAAATATTCCACGTTTAGCTTTAACGTCAAATTCGTTGTCACAAAGTCTTCACGGGGAATTCAGCATGCGAATTATACAACCCTCGGGGAGTCTCTTTATTCATAATACATTCGTGTAGATGCAGCGATGTTGCAACTTACGATAGGCGAAGGGAAGATCGATGGCCGCCTGATACATCATGTCAGAGATTAATCTAAGATTTGATATCTTCGGTAGAGAGGGAGAGCGAACTTCCACGTGCGAGGAAAAAGAAAATGCCTTGGATAAACTTCGTTAACTGATGGTGAAATGTGGCGAAAAATTGCGAGTTTCTTCCATAACAAGGAACAAGTAATCGCACAACAAATAGATCCGCAGATATAGAAACGGAACTTCGTACAAAACTGGATGGATCATATAGATAGATACATAGGAAGATATTAATTTTTTAACTATATACATATATAAATCTGCTAATTTAATTTTTTAACTACGCAGGAGACATTTAATTTTAATTTTCACGTGCACATCAAAGCATCAGCCACACTCGCAATTTTACTCCGACTACAGCCGTACAAAGACGACGTGATATTCGAAGAACCTTCTCGCGACGGAGTTTTCGAGATATTTTACTTCTCTCTTTCGGCGTACGTCGCGACGAAAGGACGTACGCGTTGCAAACTTTAACATTTCGAAATAACGAGATAAAACGGGGTAGGAAATTTGGTTTGTGCCGGCAACGTTCTTTCAGAATAAGCTAATCGATTCGTGGCCACCGTGGGACCATTTCGCAGGATCATCCCTACTAAGGCGAGGTTTTATCCGCCGGGATACGCGGAGTATCTCGATGTAACCTGCGAAAGGAACAACTGACTTCACCCCAGGAGACACCGCGCCTCGGAAATACGATGGAGAGAAAAGTCGTGAAACGAGTTCTCTCAGTAGTTCTAACGCGTACGGGTCAGCCGCACGTTGGATACGGGAGCGGAGTGGTAAATTTTGTGAAAATCGATGAAAATAGTGCGACATTCGAGAAGTAACGTCCATCCACTCCGGCCAACGATGCTCCGTTGCATCGTGAATAAAATAAATGCAGCGCAAGCGTTTCTCCGATCGCGAGATAAATACATGCTTGTCAAACTTGAAAACTTTTTTTATAAATTCAATAACGTCTATTCTTTCGTCTTGATTCGGTAAAAGAGAAAAATAGACGACACAACTAGACTTTAATTACATTCCGAGTCAAGTTGGAAACGCGCGACAAGTTAACGAAAATGAGATGGGAAAAAGGAAGATTCATCTCATTATTTCTTAAAGGAGATTTTATTGTTCTGCATTACGTTCAATTTCTAACGATGAACTAAACAGCGACGATTGCAATCGCGGCATTGAAATTAAAGCGCTCGCTTAATGAAGGGGATTAGAGCCGTACAGTCTCTTCGTCAGTAACAAAGCTCAAAATCCTCGTCTCAACACTTGCAACTAAGTATCCTTGACTTGTCGACCGTCCAATCCCGTTACGAGAGTTCCCAGTTTAATACTGTTACAAGAATCAACGTGAAACAGACTTGTCCAAAAGAATCTTCCTCGTTTCATACTGGTAGTCTGAACGTTATCTTTATATAGAACATCTAACATCGAATTCCCCGTAGTAGTAATTTCAGGACATCGGTTATGCAAAAGATCCCGAGACGATTGAGAAAGAGAGAGAGAGAGAGAGAACGAGAAACATATGCATTAAATATAAATGAGAAACAAGATGTAATATAATAAAGCATTGATAATATTGTCGAAATGACAAGTCTGCTGAAATCATAAGAATATGTTGAATATAATGTGCTTATTTATAACTCCGTGTTTTTGATGAGTTATTTTTATCTTCACGATTATTATGTTAATTAGCACGATTTTGTATCTCTTGCCGATTAAGAGACATTATTAACAATTGTAATCATGATTCACGTGTCGCTATCAGTCGTAATACTCATATAACAGAGAAAACCAATTGTGCGAATTTGCTTGTCACGAAATCTTTTGACAGATGTGCTCTACGTACCGTCTCTTTTTAAAGCTTTAAATAAGTTTATGGACCCTGTCAATCTCAATTCCTTGCGAATGTAACTTCTGTAATTATTCAGAATTCAAATTTCATGTAAATTTCATCAGAGGTTATAACAATCCAGAAACTGATCACTATTGCATTGCAAGAGAGGCATGAAATACTGTTAACAGATAAACTCTGACAGTCATTAAGCCGGAAAAAAATACTACTAACATTTGGACAGTCACGCTAAAGTAGATTTCATCTATACTATCTTATCAAAATTTGACAGTGGGTCTGCGCAAAGTCGCAGTTTAAAGTGGATACGATCGCAACTTATATAATGTGATTAATAGAATGTTGCCGATAAAGAAAATTAAATTAAGAAAAGATTAATGTCAAAATCATCAATAAATCTCAGATTAATTCGGATAATTACGCGATGTTTATGCATCACTAACAGATCAACCATTTATCACGAGTTTCTGTGAATGAGAATAAGTGACTATTGAATGGCGGATGGAAAATTAAGTTTGATAAAAAAATAGAATTGCATATTTCAATTGCTTTTGATGCTCAGAGGTATTTGCACGCGCACGTATATGCAGACAAAAACCTATACGTAACAATAGAGAGCATTTTACAAAAATACGCGGGTTTGATAATCACATTATATAATGCTACTGAATACTCTAAAGACAGATAATATTGATAAATTAAAATATATTTGCGATTGTAATGACGTAAATAGTGATGACATTGCTAGCAAAGGCCGCTAGCAACCGTCAAGTGTAATTGCAAATGAACATTGTGTGGTAAAGACTGATACGGCACTCTTCTTATTATTAGGGAATCTTCGTTAATATTCTTTAACAGAAGTTCTTGCATTCCTTATACATAAACCGTACATAAAATAAATATCCATGTATTCATTTTGGAGTATTGTTCTTGCAGGTGCTGCTGATTACTAGTATATATACAATAGTTTTTATGATCACCTTCAATCATTTCAAATAGTAAGCACGACTAGAGGAAGCGGATAAGATAAATATCATTGAACGACGTATCACTTATGTATACGGCGTGTCACTTTTCTATAGCAAGACTGTTATTTCTTCAATACGAAATTTTAACTCTCGCTATAACTTTCTAATAAAGTACTTTGAGAGACCTATATGTTTATGTAATATTTTTATCTTTATATATATTTCTGCTTATAGAACATACTACTAAAATTTGTGCGGAAAAACTTAGGACACCCTGTATATATTTGCGTGTCAATTGCGACGTAAAACAGGCTCTCATGAGGTAGATAATATTGTGATGAAATTCATTTATCGCTTTGCGAAATCGCGAATTCTTGATAACGTTTGCACAGTGTGAATGCCATATACTTGCTTCACGATAAATTCACAATCAAACACACGCAATCAACGATCTTGCTATTTTTATTTCCGGCAAATATTTGACGTATCATTGTCAATTCACTCTCGAATGCAATCCAGTAGGCGGAAACTGTGAATGTGTGGACTTCTTCTTTACAATGTTGCTCAACAGAATCATCAGAAGTTCTTCAAAATATAGTTCTATAACGTCATAGAGACAAATGTTCGAACAAAAAAATACTTCTGTCATTAAAATATTAATCTTCTTTACATGGAAACATAATTAATACCACGTGATTAATAAATATTGTATTTGTAACGCTTTAAAGACTTGCTGAAGTCGGATAAGTAAGGAACAAATATCTAAATAGAAATTTTTACACGCCTAGCATACATTTTGATAACTTCAAATATTATTTTTTAACAATCTAAAAACAGAATTTTAGAGTTATCCAAAATAATCATATAATCGTATAGTCGTAAAGCACTTTATATATTTTTTAGCATCGTGTTTGCAATTTAGTTTCAAGAGGACTTGAGTGCACGATATAAGTGTATTACCCGCTTACTCACACATCAACAAATTTATTTTTAGGCGCCAGCTGGTACTTTCTTTTTAAAAGTTATACATACAAAAAAGAGGAGAACGGTGCTGTGCGTCAAGCAGATTCAATCGAAAACTTTGCCGGGAAACTTGGCAGCAATGGTTAAAAGATCGTTGGTTTCTTCGTCGAAGAAGCGGCGCGATAAAAATAGATCGATCCGGGTTGCCTGGCAATAGCTAGATTTTATCGCGACGACGAGAAGAGGAGCTAAGTGCTCTTCGAGAGCGTTCGAATAATCGCGAAAATTCCTAATTTGCGAAATGTATCAGATATGTATCAGAATAATCGTAAACAATCTTAATCATTTGAATCGCGAGCCATGGTACCTGATATATATATCGGATGATTCCCTATCCAATAGAAATATGAAGCAGTGCAGTCGAACGTAATTTATGTAGTACGTAAAAAGAGATGGAGAGAGAGGAGAGAGAGCGAACGCAGTGATATCGGGCGATATCAAAGGTACCTGATTAACCCGATTACAGATTACAGGCTTTAGGCAGACATTGGTCTTTGATGCTGCTCTCGATTTCCTATTACATCTACTCCTATTACGCATGCGGTCTTGCTTGTTTACTCGCTGGATGTACGCCGTAGTCCATAATTAGAGCGTATGAGAAAGAGAGAGAGAGAGAGAGAGAGAGAGAGAGAGAGAGAGAGAGAGAGAGAGAGAGTAAGTCAGATGAAATGTCTCAAATGTATTACGGATCGGCGGTATTTGAAGTTTAATGTCGGAGAGCAAATATAATTCTCGTTCAACGAATAGGATAATAAAAGAAGAATGAATGTATAAATATATATCCTAAGAATATTAACAGAAATCAAATAATCAAGACAACTGTAATTATTCTGCAAAGTGACGATAATTTAACGAAGTTATAGCGTCTTAAAAATAGAAAGTAGTCAAAATAATTAATTGAAACGAAAACAGATAAGCGTCTCGCTTCAGGTATGGAATATATATTTGTTTCTTTACTTTCAGGCTATGAAGATATTAGTTATTCCGGTCGCGCGATATCGAATCAATTTAGTATAAAAACACCGCGACCACCTGATACCAGGCGTCAGCGATAATAACGAGACTTAGATTCGTTCATACGCCTGATGGTATAAGCGACCCTTCCGACTATACGTTCAGTCCCTTCGCACGAATAAACGAACGAACCACTCACTTAGAAGACGCCTCGTTCATAACCGTCACGTAAACGAATCCTCCCAGGTGGATCTCGAAAATATTTTGACCGATCCGTCCAGTCATCCGGTTCGATCTAATCAACGGGAATGTCTTCGCCCTTCGCGAATTCGCCACCCTCGGCGACGAGCGGGCGGAGGGACTCACCTTTTCTTTTCTACTGCTTCCACGTAATATTCTAAATAATATATTTCACGTGCTTATGGCAATGGTTTCAACTAGACTCCGTCGTAAGCGTCCCGCGCGATTATCAACACTTTGATCCCGCGATGACACACGCGAATTCTTCCTCCCTTTCGTACGTCCACAAGACACAGTGAATCACACGTGTCTGCACGATTATTCGACTGGGGGAAACACGTGAATCGCTGTGATGATTGAATTCGATGCACAGTTCTATCCCGTTCTACTATCCTTAATAGTAGATACAAACATTTTGAGAGGAACGAGCAGGGAAGAGAAGCCGCGGCGCGGTGCGATTGGTATTCACGAATTACTAAAGGTATCGTTCGGAGATACTGTCTTTTATAGTCGCGAGCAGCGTATAGATAAGACGGGACAGAGATTGATACAGAGTACGATTGCTTGCGGGGAACCGGTTTTCCTATCCCATTATAGGCTACATGGTTAATTGTATGTACGGAACAAAAAAATGCAAGATTCTAATTTGCAATCTAACCGATCAATCGAGGCTGCGCAACGGAACGGAAGAGTATGGTTTCACATGTATTAACTATTTATATTACTGAAGCAAATATCTTCTTATTTTCATTTGTTAATTATTCAAGACTTATTACTCTCGACATTATCATTCAAGATTTATTAATACACTCGGGCATTATCGTTCAAGAAAAATCGATTTCATATAACCCAAATAATGTCTCAGTAAGCATTGATAATAGCAGGACGATAATAACAGGACTTTGTAATCTACTTGCTTTGTGGCGCTATAAATTCCACTTATTAATAGCGCGACCGAAACGGGTTTGCATCGCTCCGAAAGCGATTAAAGCCAATTTTCATCAACTCAAGTGCGACTAGAAATGTATTTGGACGTGAGCCTAGAATCGGTGGCAGTACTATGATTTTCAGTCATTAATCACTCCCTTTCGCAAATACGCGCAACACGGCGCAACATTATCTGCAATACCACGATATGATTTATTACAACAGTTTAGGCAAGTGTGGAAAATTTATTTCCTCTTTTGGAAACGAGGTATATTACATGAACAACAGAATAATTAAATCGACATGTAAATTATGCATATAATTGCGATGGATGTTAAATTAATATCTTTATAAGAGTGGCTTATGGTAATCTCGCGTCAAATCTAAAGTGGAAAATTTTCCGGAGTTTAAAATTGGTAATTACGCGTGCGGGGAAAATTCGTGTCGAAATCGGCGACTTCCATTTAATTCGTTTTTTCCTCGTACGATCTTACCGTAGAAAAGTGCATTTCTAGATCCAGCAACGCGTAAGAATAAATACCACTCGAAAAAGATTATTATAAGGTTCCCTACATATATATAATAACTCTACAATTAATTAAGACATCAGCGAAAACATTTGAATTTTTATCGGCGAATAACCGACTTACAATGAAATGAACTAACAAATTTTTCGTGTATTTATGAAATTGAAAACTTCTGAAAAGATCGAATAGTGTCGTAATTAAATAGGTTTCCTTTAACATTAATTTAATCACGTCCGTTACGAAAGACATGGACTGTTTACGACGTTCTTTCTCTTTGCGTCGTGTAAATTAGAAGGAAGTACGAGAATTCCACGAGAAAATGTCGTAAAAGAATTCAAGGAAGAAAAGCAACACGACGTCTTTAAAGGAGAACGCTCATGGAATTCAATACGACGTTACAGTCACAGTTATCATATCTGACACATGTATTTAGCAATTATATTGTAATTTTATCTAGAGTTTTAGGACAATAATTGTTTCCATCACACAATGCATATTTCCTAATCAAATTTCGAGGATGACCGATCTAAATAAAAATACATATCAACTGTTATTTTATTTTTTTCAATCAATATCCATGGCAGCAGTGTAAAAAGTCCAAAATATTCGAAATAACAGAAATATTCTAATTTGGAATGTTGCTTTTATTGATTTATTTCTTTTATTCGTGATTCCCTCAAGAGCACGGATGCTATCTCTTGTTATATAACGTAATCTTCAATATCATCTTTAATCAGATCTTTAATCTCAAGCTTTTTTTTAGACAAAGGACTCACGCTGCAGGAGATACACACTAAAGATAACACACCATGCCGGTCACTAGCAACAGTAATGACTCATCGATTAGTGTTGCGCCGACAGACATTGCGCGCGATGGAAACTTTCTCATTCGGAAATATCGAAAACAATTAAAGACAGATATGCTAGGTATATCATGACAATCGGCGTATAGCATTCGCGGTTTTTCGGCCAGACTAACTGTGCTATTGACCTTGAGATCCCGAAATATAAAAATCGGTCCAGCTCGATTCGCCAGAAATACGCTCGCACAATCCCCGAAAGCAGACGACGATTCGTGATACCAACGATCTTATAAGAAATTGATTTTGAAGCAATACCTGTCGGTATCAACTTTTACAAATGACCATGAAGAAACGTCGAACGTACGATCGCGATCGACGATTTTCTCACGCGTTGTCACCCCTTTGCGACTCTCGGACGACTGACGTCGCGACGCCTGGACGTCGGGACGCTTACGCAACATCACGCACGACGCCTTGGTTCCTTCTTTTTCATTCGCGAAATTGACGTTTGCCAGCATGGGGCCGTAGTTGACGAGTTAATCGATGAGAGGCGTTAAACTGGTCGCTACCGGTACGAACCAGATGGACGGCGTCGAAAACGTCGCGATGGTATCGCTCCTGGCCGTCGAAACGCCTCCAAATTCGATCCGTTCGTTCGCGAAATCTGTTCGTTTGTTTGTAAAATTTCTCGGTGTCAACGATGACACTTTAACCGATTACAGCGTTATTAGTGTATCAAGACAAAATAGAAGTCTATATATATTATTTTGATGGTCCAACAAAATTATTGTCAGATCTGTATCTAGCTAAATTTTTAGATACTTTAGCTATAGATTATTCTTTCTGTAAAATGTCAAACGTGTGTACGTCAGCATTTTTAATGTAAACTAGCATGTGAAATGATTATTACCAGATTATCGCTAAATATTACGAAATATTACGAATGTTCAGGCAACTTTTCCTCTCGCAAAATATCGCAATCTCGCGATTTCGGAGGCGAATGAACTCGTTGCGTGTAACGTAATGTTGTGTAACTACATGGAACGGCGGCATAACATGAACAACTTTGAAATAATTAATGGATAGACCGCGGAGCGTTTCATCCACGGATCACGGCGTTGGTCAGAAAAGCACAGTTTGACCGAGGTAAATATGAATTGCTAGGAGATGCCGCAGAGCACACATATATCTGTCTTCGATTTTCGCTTAGAACGATCCTAGCTGCGAACGACGCCGATAAGATAAACGCTATCGAAATGCGCCTGAGGATTTGAGGAGAGCCGGACAGTCGACGACGACGTCGTGTTCGTCGGACAAAACGGCGGCAAATCGATTATTCCTGCGGTATACTGCACGTGACGTAGACAGAGCGACCGCAGCAGCTGCGGGCTGCGGCTGCACAAGGTGCACGCGATCGAGGAAGATCCATTCGCCCGAATTGACGGAGAGCGATCCGTTTTCCCCTTTCGTTTCTCCCTCAGCTTTTTGATCTCTTTTACGAACGATACGGATGTTATTATCTTAGAACCGTTCCGAATGTTCGCCCATTGCATTTTTCGCGTAATCAGACGAGATTCGCCTCGAAAATACTAGCTCGTTTTCGAAGGCGCGATAACGTCAGACTGTCAACGCGAGGCTGTTTCATTCTTTCGCGAAATTTGTATATCACTTGTTGCTTGCGAACGGGGATTGATTCGTCGAGGATATGTGTTACACGAGGTAATATCGTATCGACACGCGTTGGCACGCTCTGTTTAGCCTTTTTTGTTTATTTCAAGCAACGAAGGTTAAATTGGAGGGATATCGACGATTCGTCCGGATACAAACGGGTGCATTTAACTCGGCAACATCCCGCGCGTTGTGTTTCACAACGAGCCCCGGCCTGCCGTGTTGTCGGCCGCCAGAATTATCGTATTATTACGCGTGCAGATGGCGGTTACATTTTCGAAGCTGAGCCCGAGTGATTTGTCAGTGACAGACCGCTGCTGCTGTCACATATGCAACACGCGACGCGTCACGTCGCCGACGGTGCTAGTCGGGCGTGAAGACGAGCTCCCCCGTCCGGGAGGCCGGAGGCCAGTGACGCAAAATTAAAATCCGCTAAGCAATCAGTCAGGTGATCCGCGATAATATGGGCGACAAAATTCTTGCCAAAAATAACGCTGACAAATGACGATAACGACGAGTGTCATTGGGATTTCCTGCGCTTTATTGTTATTCAACGTGAATTCGAGGCGCATGCAATGACTCAGCACAACAATATGTTTGTTTTCGGAAATAGGAGTGAAGTCTCATGCAAGTATAATGTACTGTTTGTCTCGCAATATATACATTGTACAATTCAGCGGCCGTGTGTCGCGAAACATATATATGAATGAAAGCTGTCCTATAGATAAGGCGAAAAATTTAGACAACTTATCCGATACTGGAAAATAAGTTCCAGTTTATGATCTTTCTTTTTTATTGATTGAATCGGATTGTTTTATTTTACGCTGATCGTCTTTATTACCGTCCGTCATCCGACTTTCCAATTGGCGATTATATAGCCGTCTTTTAAGCGGATAGGATAACACGGATATGCACATCGGGGCTTTCGAGCGGTGGCGACGGCGGCGGCAGAGAATTTCGAATGACAAAGGGGATGTTCGCGGACGGAGAACTGGAAACGGAGTCTTCTCGGTTCGCGGTTACCGCAATAGTCGGAATATGATCTGATACCGCAATTGCGTCCTCGCTAATGGTTATGAACGCGGCAAAGAGAGACCCCTGAACCAATCCCATGAATATCGTGGACACCGAGAACGTGCATAGGTGTGTGCTTCAGTCGTGCTTTGGGCGAAATATGCGAGCGACTCCGATGTCGATCTCGAGACACGAAACAGTTGCGTGAGACGCTTTACGAAATTGCATTAAACTCAAAGCGATATGAAGTCAAATTAAATTAATGGAGAGCGTACGAATGTGCCAAATTATTTTGCGCGAGCAGTCGACGGCTGTCAAGAATTAATGTAAACAGTGAACGCACACGTGCATGCCAAATCGTTCGTATAGATAATCGACCGCTGTCGCAATATTCTCAGCTTAGTGATTAATTATAGGTAATTACACCTCAATTTTCTCGAATCGTGTCTCAAAGAAGACGATTTGCGAACCTAATTGCCGCTTTTTTCGCTGACATAACTCCGATCATATCGATTCTTCAATTACCTCCAATTTGATAGAAAAGCAAGTATTAAGAAATAACGAAAAAATTACGCTCGATGAAGCAAACATCTAAAACAATTAAAAAAGGCCAAATTTCGAGCAATAATAGGTCTTGAAATTTATATATTCAAATTACAATAATACAAACAAGTATTAAGATTTTAAGGAATTATTTGGCTCCTCTTTAGAATTGATTCTAATAACGCCGCTGGGTTTATCGGACTAATGAAACGCTTATCAGAACCTATTACGTCTTAAGTACGTTGATATATATACTTGTGGAAATGATGAAATAGATAATATTAATCTGATTAAGTAAATCCACTAAGAGCGAGAAAAACAGGGGTATTACCGTTTCTTTACACCTCTGTGCTTTTTCTATATTTTGTAAATATGTTCCTACCTATCTCTCGCACACGGTTTTATTTATAATATTCACTTTTTAATGCAAATACTTTCTGAATTAGAAATGTATGTATATAAAAAAATGAAGTGGCATTACAGTATTTTTCATCGCAGAAACGATTGGTTGTTACAAACTGTTTAAATTAATAATCGGTTTGGTATCATATACAACTTTCCATTTGTTTTAATTATTTTTAGTGCTATATCTGTTGACAAATATTTTTTTACTATCGCGCAATCTATACAAAATGCAATTGTTTTCCTATTGCATTAAAGAATTATTAGACATAGCGTACATAACATTTTTTTGCGATTTAACGAATTGCACGAAAATTTATCAAAGAATCCAATTAAAAACGCACAGTATATTGATTAATTCTCACTTTCTGCTAAAAAAAACCGAGCTCGAATCAATTTGAAAAACGTGATGCACGGAAACGGAAACATCGAGAGCACCAGGACTTTATTGTTAATAATTTTTAACAGCACGGTCGTCTCGATATAATCGCGATGCAGTTCAAGCATGCGCACGTTCTCATCCTGGCACAGGATTTCCTGCTCGTAGGGCGAGAGTGTCGCCTGAAGTTTATCTAACAATAAGTACGCGAAATTCTGCTTGTATCTCCTTGTTGATGTAAGAAATCGAATTGTACTGAAAGTTAGTACACGTTGTATTTCCACATTCATGTATGCTAATATGCTTAGGCTACAAAATGTCGCATAGTCTCGAATGTGTCTCATTCTCTATTAATTTTACAATTTAGGCCGTAATCGGACCTAATTACATTCATGCTTGCCTAAATATATACATCACCATCCTTTCAATCTAATTATTTTCTCATCCTTGCTTCGTTGCTTGTTCATTCGCACGAGAAAAGAGTCGGGCCTGCCGAGGGCAGACTATTCTACACGAATAGGACCGCTGCTTGGGAAGAAAGCGAATGTTGAAATGGAAGGTGCATTGGAACGCGGGAATTTACGGTTTTAATATCTTCTCTCCACATATCTCTCTCTCTCTCTTTCTCTCTCTCTTTCTTTCTTTCTCTCTCTTGTGAGAAGAAAAGCGGATAACGCGACGACGACGCTGGATGATTTTTATCTCGTTAAACTCGTTTCACGATCGACTCGCATCTAATACGAGAATAGGAAAAAAAGAAGAGGAGGAATTCCTTCAGGGAATTACGAACGTACGCCGCGCGTCTGCGTGTACGCACTGCCGACGCAATCCGTCCGGGAATATTCCGCCCGCGCTTGATTTGCTATTGTACGGACGACCGAACGTTGTTGCGCTCCGAAACGAGCTCACTTTAACATTCCACACAACTATTACGCGGGATTGTACCTAGTACTGTACATTTTAGCGCATGTTTCGACGCACAATCGACGCGCGTGTTGACAATGTGCCGTTGAATCGATCCTTGGAGCTTATGTAATTTTCGTACACGTAATAACAATTGTAATACAATCGCAACATGTTGATTGTGATATAATAAATCTTATCTGAAACTCATTTATCATGATATAACATTAATAAATATTACACACTACACATATACATGAAGACCTTGACGATTAAAAGAACATTGAAGCATGATAAAATAAAATTAATTTATTTTGCAAACTGACACTTTACTGTGCTTGTTTCTCTCTTCGATAATGTGTTCTTAATGTAAGTCGTAAGAAATTTCCACATATTGCATCTGTTTTACTGCCGGTTAAGGATTAAACCAACCACCTTTCCGTAATTTATCGCAAATAGACACATACGGCGTGATATTTTTGGTAAAGCCGATGGGTAAACACACCGCGACTGCCGGAGCCAAGTAGCCGGAGCCGAAATCAAACACGGAACGATAATGAAGGATACGCTGACGATACACGCCGCGTTTCGCAATCAGCCGGGGTTTAGAGTGTCGCCGATCATACGCGGGCCGTTTCACACCTAAACACGACTAGCTAATGCTAAATGACGATATCCCGTCGGTGCAGATCAATGTCGTTGATACGCGAGCAAGCCGCCGTCCACGATCAAACGGAATGCCATCAGCGAGAGACGACGCTTTTTGCGCATCGACATGGAACGCACGATTCCAGAGAAGTCCAAGGTACTTTTATGTCACACGTGCATGGAAAGTGGCCCATTACGCACGCGATGCGCGCGTGATAGGCCACTTTCCACGCACTTGCAAGATAAAATAGGATATGCAACACGTGCGTGAAGTTGAAAATTCCCGGGTACGGAGTGGACGCACGAGCCGAAGGTGTCCAATTCTCAACTTCCCGCACTTGTTACATAAATAACTATACATGCATAAAAACCTCGCGGTATCTTGTTACCGTGAAAAACCGCGGTGGGAAAGCCCCGTTAAACTTGAAAATTTCAATTTGGCTGCTATCAAATGAATGTTTATCCCCTTCTTTATGCGCACGAATATGAATAAAACTCATTACGGCTTAATCTCTTCGAAATACGATATGATTGCGGAGATGGAAAGAGAGAGAGAGGGAGAGGGAGAAAAGAGGAAGGGAAATATCTCCCCGAATCACAAGAGGAAATCCATTGCAACCAACGTATCCATTGCAACGTGCGGGCGACCGTTATTTATAGCCGCGCGTCCGACGCGAGCGTTTCTTTCGGGAGGCTGTATTTTTCCCAGGGCCTTATAAGCGCGCAGATATTTATACCGTAAATACATATCCGAGCGCGATCATAAATTTTTCGCAATACAATTACAACGCGACTACCTACACCCTACCGTCGTCGAAAAGGAAGTCCGCGCTATTTTTGAGTCGTAGTAAGCGTGCGGTAATAATCGTGATATAACGCGGTAACAATAGTCCTTAATTAAAAATATCGCACGAAATATCGTAGATCAAATTTTATTCGAATTACGAGGCGGGCTCTTCATTATCATCGCGCATGAATTTTTACGAAGAGAGAGATTTTTTCACTTTAATTACCTTGAACATCTAGTACGCGATAGTAGTTCATCTTACACTTATACTCACACTTGTTAAACATTTTCATATCTAAATATATATGATATATATAATATAGAGAAAGTGCGGGTATATTGTGGAATACCCTAAGCCCTTTTTAAGATAACTTAAAAACTGTTAAAGATAACTCAACTCAGTTTTCACTCGTTATAACGCCAAGTATTTGTTATACATGTTTCTAACAAGTTTTGTTTATCTACAGTACGTTCAATGTTATATTCAAAATTCATAAACTAACCTTACGCAAGTAGCGATACACAAAATCTTAAATTACACGTACTAACTACATGACACCTCATACTACACTGCCGCTTTGTACGTTAAGTTAGGGGTCCAGCAGGTACTAATTCCACTACTGTCAGCGAGGTTGTAACATTTAATAGACTAGATAATATATCGTAGTATTTTATATTACTCTACTATTCCCCACACTTCCTCTTATATTATGATAAAAGAATCTTGGAATGTCTTGGAACATTGATAACTTATTACTGCGCAATATCGTTTTTATGATATGACGTTATGTTGTTCTACACTGATATAGAGCAATAGTATTTTTCCAGGGCTTTTCTTCAACAATTCAATACTGTATTCAGGAAGTTTTAATCTATTTTAATACATATTTTAATACATATAGAATAATGTCGCACATCATGTAACTTTAAAAAATTTTTTAAACGATTCTAAGTCGTATCGTCCTTATTTTTTTTATTTTGAAACAATTGTAAATGTTATTGCAATTAAAATCGCACCGTTAGTTGCAGCGTAATTAATTGTAATTAAAAAACCAATTATATATATATCGCGCAATTATCGAAAAATCGATTTTTCGATCTTTTCTTCCGCCGCGCGAATCCTTTCGCAGATGGTTGCAATCTGCTTCGCGATGCAGGCGTCATAAAGGAAGCATCTACACGGACACGGACGCTTGCGCACACACATCTCAATAAAGTGAGACGTCAGAATATAAGCGATAATAAAATTGCTGTCAACTCGGTGGAAATAATCCCGGGAACAATTCTGAAATACACCGATGAAAGAACGAAAGAAAATTTCACGCTTTCCTTCGAACGCGAGCGCGACCATACTAAACTCGTTTAAATTATCGCCACCCGAGTAATGCGGAAGAAAATTAAGGAAATGAAAACGGATGATGCGAAAACACACCGAAGAGGAAAAATTTTACACGGCGAAATATGTATATATATATATATATTTTTTTTACGTCTTTTTTCTCTTTCGGAGTTTCTGAAACCCGCTCGAGAAGATCCTCCGCTTTTTCTCGTCACGGCGATGAAACGCTGAAAGGACGGCGTGGAAAAACGTACGGGATTGCTACTTTACGAGAGGGTCATATGTAATGCGCTCGCGTTATCTTATTAAAACATATACGTGCCGGTTAGAAAACTGCGGGTCAACGGCGCCCCGGCGTTGTGAGAGACGTGGTCTATTTGAATAATTAACTCGGTGAGTACACGTAACGCAAAATATTGCGGCGTTGCATTTACCCCGTTCGCCGCAATTACCCCGATTAATCATACGTGTATGGTATAACGAACTCTCCCGAGTTCATTATGTACGGCCTATCGGTGAATCTCCCGATTCACGATTAACAATGCAAATTGCTACCTCGACTCACCCGACGTCGATACGATCGAACGATTGGCTGGAGCATATATACAGATCGCCGCGCAAACATCTCGCGTCGAAACAATCGCGGAATCTCCTCGACGTGATTCGCGCCGACGATTTCGACCGTGCCACATCACTGACGAAAATAGCGAGCTGCAAAGTAGCAGAACTATCCGCCTCAACGAGAAGTTATGTATCTACGAGGGTCAATAGCTCGACCTCTCGTAACGAACGCGAGATCGACAACGAGCCGTTTAAGACGCCTCACTTCGGTTTCGACACGCGATGCGATTACATATGGCACTCGGTTAAACGGGAGCGCGCTTAGACTTGGTCAGTCCCGATTCACAATTGAAATCATGACGCCTCGATGTTACGCAGTTCTCTTTGATTAGATCAGCAAAAGTAAAGCGCTTCCTAACGCCGTTGCGTCATCCTCCGAGAATAGACTTGAAACATAATTGGAGCTCGAAGTCGTGCTTATGACTTTTCTCCGTCCGTTTCATTCATCGCATTGCGCGTCGAATGAAGCGAAAAATTATACGGTTTATTTTTTTGTGATATATATTATCGAAGGCACTCTGGTTTTTCATGTGTCATCCCTCGCTGATAAAATCTACGGAAGAGTTCCTTGAGATACAATTTAATTTACACGTGCACTTTGTTTCCAGCGGAATTGGGTAACAGTTGTGATTCAGACAGTTGATTCAATTCGGCAATTTATTAATTTATGAACGGAGGACGGAGTTTTTACGATCCTGTACTATCGAGTACGAATGTCGGCACGTGAAAATGAAAGGGACGCCATTTCATCTCTCTCGCGTGAGTAAATCACGCGTGATTTTTCTCGTCCAATAATCATGCGGTCATAATCCATCACTCATCTCGTCATCAATGCGACGTCCAACATATTCTTCTCGCGTATCGCTAACGATAAAGAATGCCGCCGCTTTATCAATGCCAGTTTATCGCACTTACGAGACTGCCTGTATCAGGACATTCGATACCGGGTACTATAATACGGTACGTTGCAATCTCATTCAGAGAGCCGCAGAGCTAAATATACAGTCGAATGAAACCCAAAATATTCTCTTTGCCGAATCGTCGATAAAGCTCGCTTTATCGCCCCTATATAAAACGCCTCAATAACTAGACAGGCCGATGTCCGCGATCCTTCCGTCCCCCTCTTCTCCCCCCCCCCTCCCCCGGTGGTCTCTACCCGTTTTACCGCTAATTATTCTGCCGCGGTTGCTCTGAACGGGAACGCGCGGGCGCTTAATCGAGCGCGGCGGAAAACACAGAATCAGGGCCAGAGATACGGAAAACCGCTGACGCACGTGAGCTTTCCACGTGGTCGCGTTTAAACCCCCGGCTCGGAGAGAGAAAGAGAAGCGAGCTCATTTGCGCTCGCCCAGGACTCGCGGGGGATAGAGAAAGAGCGTCGCGTCCTGCTGCCCTCCTCTCGTCGTAACTGCTTTTCCCGTTTGCCGTCGCTGAAAAACGCCGCCGCGAGAAAAAGGAAAAAGCAGAAAAGGTCACGCTATACTGACCACCAGGAGTGCGTTCGTACGTTCGTTACTAACGCCGTCGTGGCAAGGTCGGCTTCGCGCTCGACCGCTCAGTCACGGTCATATCAGTTACCTCGGCCAAGTATAGCTTCTTTTCTTCTTTCCTACGCGCCTCATCTGCACCCGCGTATCGCTCGTCTCCCTTATATCTTCCCGGCGCGTTGCGCGCGATAATTTTTAATCAAGCGTCTCTCACACGTCGCGTAATCTCAAGAATAATAACAAAGGATGAGTTTTTTTGCACGAGTGTTTTTTGCAGTTTTATCAGCTGAGCGATAAGTGGCGTCAATTACGGTATTCCATAGCGGCAGAAACGACCGTTCTTCTTCGTAATCCACTGCTTGTTTATCAAAGCGTGTTAATTATTATTTCTCGTCTAATAATTTCGATTAATAATTCTGCATAATTAAACAGCGAGAGGTTCAAATCTGTGCGTCGTTTGCGTTTGCAGAATATCGGCACCGCTATTTTCCATTCGTGACGAGATGAGCGCGAGATGAAATTTATCGTAATTAATTTGAGTTGCAGTCGGTGAAAATAAAATGAAAGTCGATTAATTGTTAGAGCCGGGGCATTAACGGCGAACGCGCAACCATCGTTTCCGGCGGGGAAAATAAGATGCCCCGGGCAGGAGCCACCAAGTCGTGGAATTCACAACGGAATATCCCGCGGCCGCTCTGATTATACCCAGTGAATCAACCGAAAGGAAGTTCAGAAGACGCGAATCTTTTTACGTTGCGCCTCAACGGCCGCGGAAGAGAGGTTCGCTCCGAAATCGAGAGTGCATTATTCGCCCTTTGTTTCCCGTCGCGTTAATCCCGAATCAGATTTACGCGCGAACGCCCTCCGCGCTTCTTCGCGCGCCGACATCGAAACGCAATTGCGATCGATCGAGCCGATAATTACATCAAACGGACAATTGAGATTGATTCGTTCTAAAGGGAAGGAGAATGGCATTCTAAGAAAGGAACGGAACCGGTTTTATAAAGATGGCGCGTCGCTATATCTGCAGAACTATTCAATATTCTCCGCCGCGCTGATGGAACGGCCGCTAAAAGCACGCTTAAATGCCCGGGCGCTCTCTCGCACGCATTAATTTTCGTTAGAGGGAACGTTCATTCACTCGATCCGCCGTTTTTCATAGCCATTACCGCCAACGCCGCGCCACTTATCACTCTGCACTCGAAAACAAAACGCGACACCGTTTTAATTTCGCTACGTGCGATACCGCGGTATTTAACCCGAGACGGTATTTGCGAAGCGCGCAATTACGGAACATTATCTCTCCAGGCTGATACGTAACACAATCCGAAATATATATGTCGGACAAGGAGAGTTTCCGTTACCTCTCTCGGATACCGTGCCTCGTGTTCGATTGTTATTACGAGAGCCGATGAACCCGCGGGATATTTCGAGATACCTTTGATCTATACGATACGAACCGGAACGGAACGGAACGCTTTCTCGCATTCGCGATACGTACGAACGTGCCTGTTGCATCACGCTCGTACGCCGATCTGCATAACAGGGCCGATCTTACATGCTAATGTTCAATGTCAGTCGCGCGAGGTTATCCTACGATATACATATGCAAACGATAGTGTCATGCATCAAATCTCTAGATTACAATATCGACATTGCCGCCCAACGGAACGGAAAGAAAAAAACGCGGCGCATCCTTCGATTTCTCGTCGGAAAGTCGCGGATGTTTTCACGTGTCCGAAACGCGAGAAATAAATTGGATTGCGGAGTTGAGGTGGTGCGAGCCACGCGAGCTGATCTTCTAAGTGCAACAGGAAACGTTGATTAATGGGAGGAACTCCGCGAGCGTAATCCTCCGCTCGCTCTCCAGAATTTGCATGGATGACAATACAATTCCGCGCGCGACAATACGTGTAAATCTTTAGGGGCAATCGGAACCGAGCGGAAATTTCCGTTCGCGTTCGACAATTCGGGCTGGAGTGGCCTGGAGTGAGTGGCCAGGCAGATTCGCAAGTCGGTCGACCGTGACCAAGGTTATCGACTTGGCGAGTCACTCGCCGAGTTTACGTAATATACTATTTGGGTTACGTGCGCCAATAAGCGCAGCACATTCGTTATATGTATATTGAGTTACATAAAGCGAACGACGATTTAGTGGCGAATGTAACGAATGAGATTTTATATTTTTGCGTGCAGAAAAGCACAAATTAATTTATAATGTGCACAGATATTACTCACCATTATGACGAAACTCCGCTTCGCGGCGTGGCGCATACGAGGGTCGAAAATTCAGTTTTGGGCTTTGCAAATTAAAACATCGTCCGTTTTTCCCCACGGAGTTCGACCACGTGTTTTCTCAATTGCGATATGCAAATTTTAATTTCCTCTATATTGATTCCGCGAGAGTTATGAGCAAACGTAATGAATATTGCGGATAACACTCTCGATTATACTTTGGCTTATGCCTCTTTCTCCGTAAAATGAACGATAGTATCTAAAATCTGAAAGAATAAGGGCGATTAAATTGTGCCATTTGTTTCCGCGCGGCATTCGCGAGCGAGGAAAGACCGCTCTGAATAATCGATTAGTCTCAATGATTGTTCGACAGCAACCTGCTTGAGAAACGCGCGCGAAACGCAGACAAATTATTGTTATATTGGCTACACGTTAAACTCGATCAAGTTGTTTTTAAACGGTCAAGTGGTTTGCCGTTCGATTGTCGAGGCGGATCGCTGTAAATGTCTTACTACTTCGTGACGATACCACGCACCGTAAACTTTGATGAATTGTCTCACAATTCCTTGTTTCTTGTAACATGGACTGACCCGGCCCGCCGATAACATCCTTTTAAAACCGTTTCTATTATTGGATACCCGTTAAAATTGCCGTGCATTACGTCAGAACTTTCGTCTAATCATTTCTTGTAAGTGCAAATATAAGCGAGCGTATATTTAATGTATTCTTTCATGAACATAAAATACAGAAACTAATTTTTATATTTTTAGATTCTTATATTTCATATATTATTATATGTGTAACTATTTTTATACATTCTATTTTTTTCCGTTAGAATTTTGAAACTATTACATTTTGAATATTAAATCTATTTTTCTCGTTCATATATAAAGTTTTTAGAATACTGAATATACGCGACCGTATTTATTGTATATCATGACTGCTAACTGCTCCGAAACGAATTCGCAATTACGTTCCACGCAGCATGATAATTTGGTACACGCGGACCGTACGCAATCGAAAAATGTTCTCTCTATTTTACACACATATCCGGAAACTTTCTACAATCGCTCGGGTGTGGAGCTCGTAACTCTCGCGATTGCGTACGCTCCGTTGGAGGTACGGGTTTCGTTTGATTTTATTACACTAAATTTTTCAATAAGAGAGAAATGAACAAAAACAATAGTATCGTGTTTCACTCACCGTAATAAGAAAGTAAAAAAATTTCTTTAAAACGTCTCTCTAAAAAGTCTCGCTGGACAAAATACAACAAAGGAAATAGAATCACAAGTGCGATCACATCTAGATCTGTGTGACGGATCTAGCATTCGTCTTCCGGCTCGTGGAAACCTGCCAATATGTTTCGCGACCCGATCGACGAATCTATGTAACTCTTCTTACAACGTGCAACAACACATCTTGAGCTCCGCAATGTGAGCAGTCAGTTGTCGCCGTGATATTCCTGATAAGCTTCAAAACCTGCAAGACCTGCTTTCGTGTTTTAACTCATGAGGAACAACGTTTCTCACATTCGGACCGTGCAAATTAAATTATCTCTCTAAGACGTCTACGAACGTTTCCGTATATTGATCATTTTGTTGTTGGTATTCCCGATAAATCTTCTCTGCTTCACCATATGTCCGCACGTCCATCGAATCTGAAACGTATTAGAAAAAACGACAGTTATCAGATGCCGTAATACGCTATATTGAGCTGAAATTCTTATCGTCGCCAATCAAGTTCTATTTACTCCAATTTACGTGCTAATTTATTGCTTCATTCCTGATCTTATCATTCACACTGTTTAACGGAAAATCGCGTTCAAGATGGGTGGAGGTTATAGTTTTTATCTAGCTGCTTTTGCAGCTAAAAAAATGAGACAACATATAAATAGCAGTATCGTTTATTTCTTAACAATTGATCTCCGAATTTGCCAGCTGCTCTCTTTTCTCATTCGCGTTAATTCGCTTATATATTTATTACGTGTAATCTGCCTCCCTTCCCGAAATGATGTAATCATTTAGGGAAGACGCTCGTCTCGCTAAATAGAAAAATAAATAAATCTTTCAGAAAAAGGAAACGAAAGAGCCGACAAATCGCGTGCGCGCCAACATTCTATCTTGATTCTCCTAATTATCCTTAATTTCTAATACCGCCGGGAGTGACGTGATCCGTTTAAGAGCCCACGGCAAGTCTCTCTCGTCTCGTGATTAATTTATGTAGTTTCTTACGGCGCTTAGGAGCCCTGGCGCGAGCGATCAATAAGGAACGAGCGGACGTAGCAGGTACGTGCAACACCTCACCTTACATATATAGTCGGTCGGTCTATACCGCTAATGGTATAGCGACATTCTCGCGTTGCTCTCACCCTTTTGTTGCATTTTATTCGTTCTGCGGAATCGCGACGACACAATCGCGATAATGAGACCAGAAAGGTGCACGTGCATGCCAAGTCCCCTTTTACGTATACTCTTTCATGAGTCACCCGCGATCCATTTCCGCAAAACCCGCGCGCGTAATTGTCGGATAAAGAGCTGCGAATCACCGTTCCGTTCGTTAGGTGGCAATCGCGATACGTAAGGGTGGAAAAACCATTGTCGCGCGCTTGATCCGCTTTGCGGAAACAGAGCTGCGCGATTCCGCGGATCGAAATCCGCCATTCAGGCGAATCACTTTTGGAATCACGGTCGGAACAATATGGCGATCTCGTGGAAAATGATCGCGTGTAATTGGATAATGAACGGTTAACGGGGGGAATTATACGAATGTTCTGAGTGAAACGATACTCACACTCATCAGGTACGGGCTATGTTTCCACGCTAGCGGATCGAATAATACCTTTAATGGCCCTTCGAGCCGCGAGATGATAGCGATACTCGTCCGCCGTTAAATTTAACTGAAAGAAGAAAAGGTCGTACTACGATTAATGAAAGAAGTCGACGCCATATAAATACATTATGACAATGGATACATATTATACGTAAAATTAAAGTTACTACAGCATACTATAGCCTGGAGCAATTTTATTTTTGTGGAAATTTTAGTTTTGAAAAAATTTCTTACAACGATTAACGAACGTGCTTCATTAACTGTGCGTTAATTGTAAGCTCGCCGCCGTGATTATTCCGTAAAATTGTTTTATTAAATTAGAGCGAGGAATAATTATTATAGAATGACAAAAATCGCACGTTTTGGTTGAATTGGAATAAGAAAGGAACGAAGGAAATTGAGACTGTCGCATGTCGGCTAAGAGTTAAAATAGTTTCATCGTTATTGATTCTCTGGTGCATCTCGCGTAGCCTAATACTTTCCTAAAATATTCTTTACGCCGCTTTCAAATAAACAGTTGATTCGCGATACGAATGGAGATACTTGTCGGGCGTCCGACCCATCCGCGAAAAAATTTCCAAAGTCGCCGAAAAACTTCGGGCGCAGATAGCAACTTCCCCCGAGCTCATAAAAAATTCTCTTCTGTCGTCGGTACGAAGGAGTTACGGAGATGCCACGAAGTCGTCGCAGTCGTCGCCGTCGTCGCCGGTACCGGGTGTCTCGCTCTTATTTGCATCTCAATCGCGGCCTAACGTTTCCCCTGGCAACGGCTATGAATTTTATTCCAATCTCATATTTCTGGTCCCCATTGTGGTGTGCGAGTCGCGCCGCGCGTTCTTTGCTATCAATCATCTCCGTCGCTGCCGTTACTCGCCACCTCGGGGCTGTATTCCGAACTTTTGCGCCATCCCGCGCGCGAAGAAGCGAAGAAGAGGTCGACGAGTCTTCGATGATTCCTCCTTTGCGTGAATTTCGCTTCCTCCGCTTGTTCCTTCTCCTCTCTCACTCCCTCACTCTCTCTTCCTCCCCCGATGCCCTCCCCGTCGCAAACGAGAATTCCGCAAACGCCCCCGGGGTCCGTGAAATACGTGAGGGATGCGCGCCTAGACACGCCGGGGATCTTTTCGTGAGAAAATGCAGAGCGCAGCGATTCTTCCTCTTTATCTCGAGCTATCTCGGTTAAACATCGCGACCGAGAAATCTCGTCGGACAGACGAAACACACCGCGACATTCTCCGCATTTTCAATTTTTGTCGCCGCGTCGCGCCATGCCATCCGTTCCGGCTTACGGCATTGTTGATCGTTTCTCTTCCGGATGTTGGCGAGTATTAAGTAAAGTCTCGCGCGAGCGGAATCTCTCCACGAAATCCAACTGGACCGGGAAGACGTCGCGGAAAGTCTCTCGAGAGATCTCTCGCGAAGAGCGCATTGTTTATATTCTCGAGTTAACATTCTCACGCTCTATACGTTTGCTATATTGCACTTAAATAAAACTCGTTAATTCCGATTTCATAAGTAATCGTTCCTGCGACAAAATTCTATATGTGATCAGCAGGCGGCTCGCACGTATAGCCCTTTAATCATCATTCTTTCGTCACAAAGACCCACAGGCTTGATCCTGGAAACGGACAATATTATCGGATAAAAAACGGACGATATATATTATCAGATAAAAATGGAGGAAGCGTGGTGAAACTCATAATGCTCGTCAACGGGTTAAAGAAATGGACGGAACGCAGGATATTGCCGGATCGTCATATTCCCCCTTCAATAAAAGTATCCTATCAGCGTCTCCGTAACCCTGGCGCATTTTCTCATCGCGACGATATCTCGTAGAAACGCGGAGGGCAAGACGATGAGCTCCGTTCTCTCTCGCCCCTTTCAATCCTTTTACTGAAAGAGATATACGTACGCCACCATACGTGAAGACGGGACAAAGCATCGAATGTCTTAAAAAAAAATTATGCTGCATAGATATTTTATTCCCGAATTTATGCGGACTATATCGAGATGATAGCTGTCTATTTTTTAAAAAATTTCCTTAATTTAAGAAATAGCCTTTTTAAATTATATTTAATATATAAATATTAAATATTTAATTTAAAACATTTTTTTTAATCTAGGAAATCTAATTTTGCAGATAAGCAGGCTTTACTGCGAAAAATAGAATTGAAATTGGTACATAATTATTCGATAAAATTCTATTTAATCGTTCCTTTTTTTATTGTTTTGTATGTTTGATTCATCATTTTTCCTGCTACATGGTTATTAATATTGCATTAATGGCAACGGGTATCAATTTTAAGGTTTAATAAGATTACGGATAATGAAGCTAATAAGTAGCAAAACTTCATTAATTATTAAAATTATCGATTTATATCAATTGCTATCTTCTATTATCTATTTATTAATTATGAAATTTATTTCCTCTATACAGAGAATTCTCCGTATTGAATTATTTTTTGTATTTTCGGTGAGATACGTAATATAAAATATTAACGGGGCGTTTTATGTAACATCGATAAGGCTATATAACCGTAATATTTACATTCCTTCGAAATGTTTCAGAGACAAAGGAGTGTTGTTTGCGCTTGTCCATGAGCACACACCTTAATAGCTTTGTGACACATCCACTATATATATATATATATATATATATATATATATATATTTAATAGATACATAATTATCTTGAAACTTGAAGAATGCGTTAATGAAGGTGAGCGATATTCCTTGTGTATAACATTACTGGAGCGTTATTACAAAGCACCCTAAACATTGTTAACTAATATCGATCAATACCAATAGAAAACTAAGAATGTGATATCAGAAGTTGCAAATGAGCTAGCTGTCAATATCACAATTTTAAAACCCATCAATGTTTTGAATTTAATACTAAAACTACAGACGAGATTTATGTATCTACTTATTTCTACTATTTAAATATACTATATATATATATCTTTTGAAAAAAAGAATGAAGAGAGCAAGTGTAAATTGATCAAATTAATCATTTACACATTGCAACAAAAGTCGCGAAGTATCTCAGAAAATGTATACCGTTATAAATTTGATAAAAAAGTTACAAGCCAATCATTTTGACTACTTTGATATTTCTAGTGTTAGTCTAGTGTTAACACATCTGAAGAGCAGAATCATTTTTTTTTTACAATTTTATTTTAATATTTATTTATATTTTGTATTTCTCTCTCTCTCTCTCTATATATATATATATATATATATATAAGAGCATACTCAGAAATCGAGTCTGAAGTGGTTAAAGAACGAATTCGCAGAGGCAAAGTGCCTTCATTCCTTTCACAATGCCCGAGCTCAATTACATCGTGTCTCAGTATTATGAGATCCGCGATGTCCATGTCAATATCGTAAAGATATAAAAATACGATACCGTAAAAGAATCCCTAGTGCGATATCGGTTATCAGTCCGTGGAAATATCGCGGATTCACTCGCACCTGCCGCGATACCTATACCAGCCGCCGCGATCGATAATTCGTTTCGAAGAATTCCCCATGGTTTCGGACGCGAAGACGAGAGGACGAAAACTGAAACTCAAAGTTCCGGCGGCGGCGAATCCGAGTCGCGCGAACGCACAGGTCTGACTGGATTGTTCATTGTTCGGCCGGCCGATTCTCTGCCAACTTGTTTTCTGGGTTGCCACTTAGGCATATATAGATCGCCGAATTATATACAGCTCGCTCTTTCTCGTATACTGCGGTAAGCCTACGGCACGCCGTTACAACACGCTCGGCGAGGCGTCCGACGGATCGATACTTTCGAGATTACCCACGCTAATTGCAAGTCCAAGGCCTAAGACGAAATATGTTACGGCCGAAACGGTTATTTTCGCGACTTCAAACGTACAACGAGCTCTTTGTTCTTTTTTTTTTCTTATAATAATTATGGATAACGGGTGCGTATATCTCGACACGTGAAAATAGTCATTGGTTTTAGCCAGTTAGAATATTATTTCGTTGCAAGAGGGCGACTCAACGATAATTACGTTGGCGAAACGTAGGGTGTCGATCGCACGAAATTCTGGCTACCGCTATCAAAGCTCGCTTATCGGGGCGCTCGTCGGGCCTATGGCGTCGACGGGACGCTGTAAAATCGATATCGTTCTGAGAAAGCCGGGCGTTATTGCGTCATATAATCGATATAATCCAGCCAGGAGAGCAAAGCCGGAGCGCTGTCAAAAGCATCCGAGTATACACGTCGGTCGGCCGCGGATTACAGCAGATTCAATAAGATCCTCGACTTCCCTAAGCGCACGCGACACATACACATCGCGCGTTTCCCCTGGAGATCTCGAAAGGGGCCAACTACCGCCGGGCGTCAGATCCGGAAGGAAGACATGGCACGGCGAACGGGACAAGACGCGCGCGATAGACGTCGGGGAAACGTCACGTAGCGACGGGCTTCCTTTCGATTCCGAAAATCCTCCTCTTCGGGGGGGGGGGGGGCATGCGTCTTCTTTCGGTAATACGACGTCGCTCGACCACGATCTCAGACGCATTTTTCGACGCTAATAGAGACGAAAAAGCGCGCTGCCCGACGCGACGAGGGAGAAAAACCGCGCGTTACGTCCGACCGCGACGAGTTTTTCGCGAAACACGTTGAAAGTTGCATAAACAGCAGTCCGCGACCATTCGCGATTGATATTTGAACGCGATCGTCGAGCACAACGCGGTAAAAGCGCGCTCGATTACACGCGACAAGGTATAAAACAAATTCGTTTGGCGGCTCGTTTTTACGAAGTTTTCCCCGCCCACGCGGGCAACCGCATTTTCCGATGAAGCCTACGGTGTGAAAAATGCGTTTGCCCTCTGTAAATACGCGACCGAAATTAGCCGCCGATGATTTCGAACGCGTTGTTTGAAAAGTCGATTCCCAGATACGAGTCGCGCGGGAAATTAACACCATTACATCGATAATTAATTTCGATTATCAATTATTTATTGACGAAATGACAATCGAGTAAATTTGCATGGAAATTCGTGCGCAAAAATCAAATTCAAATCAATTCTCGTCGCGCGTGATTTGCTATGCGCATTACCGGCACAATACATACCGTCAATTAATTAATATTTGATATCTAACCCAATTAGAAATGCGGTTTCATTAGAAAATATTCGGTTAAACGCGCGCGTCATATGTACGACGCACGGGCGGGAAATTAAATACGATTTACTAATTGAACGATATGTCAATCTGGCGTATGTGTATGGAAAACTTCTGTCGCTGCAAGAAGCATGAATATATAAAACGCCGGCGGTTATCTGGTTTGCGCGGGCTAAAACCGGTGGTCGCTATTTTAAGGCCACGTAACAAGGCGTGAACGTAAAACGTACGTAATGCGGCCGTGAAACTAAAACTGGAAGGGGCTATTTCCATATTTTCGCGAAGTTTCCGTATCCGATGGAAAGCTACATACAGTTAGTCACGGACTATGTTACGCGGTTTAACGGACAAAGGATTAATTATGGTATTATTTCGAGTAATTTGCGCGCCACACGTTACTTATTTCCACCAGCAAACTTTTTCTATTTACTTTCTATATTTGTTTGAAGACCTATTAAAAAATTGGAACTACGTTAAAAATGAGAAAAATATGAAACCTGAAAATTTCGTCATTGACAATCTTGATTAAATTAAAGCTTGATTAAAATTTAACGGTCTTTATATGAAAATACTAAAATATTTATTCAGAGCAGAGATTTTAGAACCTAAAAATTGTAATTTTTTAATATTTTGTTATATTAAAAGAATAGCGACTTTTTTATCATTTTCCAGATAAATAGCGAAATAAAACTTAGCAGTTTCTAAAATTATTTGAAGTTTAATTTAAGATTTATATAACAATATTTTTGCGAACGATGTATCATATGGTATGAAAATATTAATAGACGGAGAATTTTTAATCTAATTAACCTAATTACT
Source organism: Temnothorax americanus (assembly GCF_048541705.1). Classification (NCBI taxonomy): domain Eukaryota; kingdom Metazoa; phylum Arthropoda; class Insecta; order Hymenoptera; family Formicidae; genus Temnothorax; species Temnothorax americanus. The sequence continues at coordinate 1,800,367 of NW_027509391.1, forward strand.
TAAGTGAACATCGATTAGTATTTTTACACCACATTCTCTGCCCCCCCCCCTCTCTCTCTCTCTCTCTCAACCTCAACCTCTGTGCCTTCGATCAATAAATTTAAAACCAAAGTGTTCTCGTCGAATATCTACAGACACTTGTAAGTCCATCGACGAATCGTTTCGCACATTCGTCCGATGACACATTTGTTTGTTTGATTGAATTTTTTCGCCGCAAGCTGGCCCCTGGCTTTGATTTATTCGCGTGCAACGCGCGCGCTCTGTAGCCTCGGGGTACAACCAGCAAATTTATGGCATACGATTTTCCACGGTCACGTACGTATATAATCGCGGTCTGACCGACTCACGCCTCCGTCCACTTCCCGATATCGCGCCAGATAATGCCCGCCGATAAGTCTCAGCAATCTGTCGGCATCCGCATTGTCCTCCGTATACGCATAAATTCGCATATTTCCTCCCACGGAATATTCCATATTCCGTGTGACCCATATTGCAAGGATCACGCGCAGGTAGAAAGAAAATGCAGATTAAATGACTTCCGCCCTGTGGACTCATATTGATTTTCTCCCATCGACAACCTAAAGCTTCTTACTTGGCTTACGCGAGAATGGACCGATTGTCGACGCGAAATGGAACAAAACGCATATTAAGTGACAATTAGCAATTTTATATTTAACAATCTAGTGATATCGCACTCGTTCTGTTCTATATTCCCAAATTTTTTCCATGATACTTTCGATATATACATATAATATTTTATTTTTAACGGTCTCAAAAGCGAGATTAATTCAGTTTATCAAATCAATCGTTAATCAAAGCTCCCAAAGCCAAATGTCATGTCTAAGCACGTGTTATCTCAGTTGAATTCAGTAGCGAGAATCAATCTAGTTAGATGCGCCTTCAATCATCAATTGCTACAGAACACGGAAGGAACATTCGTGCTAATTGAATGGATGCGGTTGCATATCAGATACGCATCACGTGCGTGCAACGTTAAATCTAAATTCTAGCGACGAAGTGATTCGTTATGAACGACAAATAAAACGAAAGATCTGCTGCATTATATTCTACATAATTCTATATAAATCCTACATTAAATAACGTTCGCAGGTGCAACAATGAGTTATTTTTAACGGTCTACTAAAGTCACTTTGGATCGTCAAAATCGATTGTCGCCGAGGTTCTCGCACTTACTTTCTTGTACGGAAAGAGCGGAGGGATTCGAGGGTTTTGGTGTCTGGCGTAACTCCTCGCGATAAGGAAATTCTCAGATATAGGAGCCGTCGCGCTTTCTCTACAGGGCTCTTCTGGATTGAAGAAGGACTTCGTCGGTCGAACTGTGCGACAGTTCACTCGACCGACTACGGTTCGACACGTTACGGACAGAAGGCAGTTTTACACTGACCCCTCTGTGCCACTAGAACCTCTATGTATATCACCGTCTACTACGTACATTGCGTGACTGAGTTTGTGTGAGTGCGTATCCGTAGTGACGGTCGCTTACTTACGCGTCTGTCCGGGTCTTGGTAGACATTAATGCCGAGTTTACACCCAATACACGTCGACAATGACCTGGCAGACCTAGACGTCTTTGTCCGACACAGAACTTTCAATATCCTTCTTTCATTTAGATGTTTTTTTTATATGATGATTTGGAAAAAATATATTGCGTGAATTGAACAATTAATTTAATTCTGATCAAGGTTACGACTTCTTAGAAAGATAATAACTATACAGAAAAAAAAAATGTTTATATTTTATTGGAAAATTAAAAAGATAAGATAATCCAATTTTTCAACTTGTTATAAAATTCATTACGTGTGCATCTTGCAATTTCACAAAATTTTAGTAAAAAATAAATTTTACGATTCTTTTTGTCAGATATTTTAAAAGAAACTTAGTTTAGATGTTTTGGAATTCTGAAAAGAAATGCCGTAAGAAATTTGAAATTTTTTTCGAATAAAAACATTTAAATTATTATCAATAATTATATATATATTAATTTAGAATTGAGTTTTTCTATTATTATGCAGAAAGAATGGTTTTGCAGAAGTATATAAAAATTAAGTCAAATACAAATCTAAAAATAATTACGTAGGACGCTCAAACATGATGATGATGTTGCAAAAAGTTTTGACATTCTAGCAACTAGCTTGAACATCTAAAGCCGGGTCCAGGCTTGTATCGTATCACCGTATTATATTATGATATTATCTTATCAAAATACGGATATGTTAGTTATTAATGATATGCCAAGGTCTTTATTTTCAATCTGTATACGGGATACAAATACGTATCGAAAACAAATACCTTGGCATATCATTATAACCAGCATATCCGTATTTTGATAAGAAAATATCATGATATGGTGATACGATACAAGTCTGGACGCGGCTTAATGTGAATATTTAAATAATTAAGAAAATAATTTTTAAATTTGTATTTAGCTAAATTTTTGAACATCCTAGCAAGTCGTTCTTTCCGTACACAGTTGTTTGAACCAATAAAGTGTATACAAACACGATAAAACACATGACGCTAATGGCCTAAAACCAGCGTTTAACTGTACCTACTTGTCTTGATAGCAATGAGGCAATGTTTAAGAAACTCTTGGAGACTTAATAGTCAAATAAGCCAGCAGTAAATAACCAAAGATTATACTAAATACTATATAAAAACCCCGAGCTATATATACATTCCAAAGTGTTAGAAGGAAACATTCCAAAATTTTGTCTTTATCCATTATTTTATTTTATTTTTCTCAAAAAATAATCTGTGAATAAGCGATAATCTTAATTCCGCGAAAACTAGTAAACCGTGAATTGTAGAAAATGCGCGAACAAAAGACGTGAATATGGGACAGTCGCATTTGCATTAAACGTTGAAGGTTCTCCAACTGCATGGAAATTTCTTCATCGATTAAAGGGTTATTTGTAGTGAAAGGCCAATTACTTTATGAGAATAAACATTCTACCGAGCAACATCTACTACAATTCTTTTTTTACGCTAAGCTTATTGTATAGAATGCGTTCAGAAACTTGAAAGGAAGAATACGCATGGTTTGCTGTTTGCAACTAGTTTCTTACGTAATTTCATACATTCTCACTGATGAAATTTTAAAAACGGAAGTGGAAAGAGCGCGGTTCTTCCTCGTGGAAGATCTTTCGCGTTCAGTCGGAGAACAATGAAAAATTGATAAATCTGCTCGGTCGAAGAGGACTACACCGAAATACTTGGGGAATTATTCCTTCGGATATGATTCCCCGAGTATCACGTTGCTCGAAAAATCGACTATCAAGAGCGCCGTTCCTTAACGGAATTTCTCGCATCTAACAGAATTTCCCGTGTCTTTTCAATTACCTCCACGATCTCGACGAGACGCTCGATCTTTCCTTCCGTCATGCCTTCCTTCTAACGACGGTGGAAGTCTCCAAAACTCGCGGAATCCTCCAGTCGACGCGCGCGTAATTTGCATACGATTAATCTTGATCAACGGCGGCGGCGGCGGCGGCTGCGGCACCCTCGTCCGAGGAATGCCTCGTCTTCGTCCTTGATCCAGCGGGAATCGGGTTAAATGGCGAACGCGCCTACCGAGGCCATGATGGATCGTTACGTCTTGGCAAACCGAGGCTGCGCCAAGATGAATTCGGCATGGCGGAATCGATCTAATTAAGCACACGCACGGTCGCGCGTGGAACAAGACGTGTCGGGAGGATGCGAACTGATTGAATTGAGGTATGCAGATTTGCGTCAACAGAATATTCCGAATTGCGTCGCGCTCCGACAACGGGGCCGCGTTATTGTGTCGCGGATTGCGACGATACGATCGTCTGTAAAATCACATAAGCTTACGTCTTTTCCCTATAATTTGTCTCTCGTGCGAATTTTCTTGATTTTAAATTGATAGTCGCGATTGATCGCGCGTGTCTTCCGACGGTGAAAGAATGAATTGGTATAATGCTCTGACTTTATATTGTACCTATTGACACGCGGAACGATTGATTTTCTTTTTTATTTAACAGAATATTATTGCGCATAACGCGGAAGTTCCAAGTTACATCACGTGTTCATCCAGCCAGATGAGTGAGTTACATAACTTAGACTTATGGAAGATGGATTGCCGCGTCTCAGCGAGACGTTATATATTATCTCAGAACGGATTTAGTTGCGGGAATCGATCTAATTAGATACGCCTTCATCAATTGCTACGAGACAAGGAGCATTCGTGTTGATTGAACCGAGGTGTGGTGAACAGATTTGCGTTATGTGCGCGCGCAGCGTTAAAACCTAATCTCGCAAAAACGTCGCTCGCTCGCTCGCAAACTTCGTGTGTGGAAGGAAGTTTCCATACGTTACATTTCTTATGTTTGTTCGATATTAAAGTCATAAATTGATATTCGCGGGAATATCAGCTCGTATGATCCGCAAATATAGAAATTTGCAGCATACACGGTATATAATCATTGTTTATTTGGCGCGTGCACGCGCGCGCAACCCGATCGTTGCTATCTTCGATACTTCCATCTCCCCCTTTTTTTTCGTGCTCGTTACCGACGCACTCGATATTATTATGGTTCAGAGAACCAAAAAGCAAAAAACTCGAAATTTCCATTGTTAATGACGCGAGAGCATCCCGTCCGACGTGTTATCGTTATCTTCCGCCAGAGTGTAAGCTCGCTACTGGATAAGCGAACGAATTTAATCGCGTATCTCTGAATTTTCCGCGCGATAAAACTCGCCTCGTCCGACCCCTTCGCCCCCATCGACGTAGTGAATATTTAATTACCAAAAATGAACCGTTTCGAACCAATCTATCTTGTGTTATTAAAAAAGCAATTGTGTATTTTAACTTTCTCGTAAAATAATAACGCCATTATTTTATGTATTATTAATTCCGGGAATATACATCATTATCGAGAGAAATATTTTTTCTTTATCTTATTAAAAGAATGTTAAATGAGAACTTTATTAAAAGGAAATTATTTTTGCATCGGGAAACTTCATTATTTATTATTATTATATATTTTAGATTTATGATAATACATCAGAAAGTCGATAGAAAGAAGCTTCTAAAATCTACATCGATATCCAAGAAAGTAATTTAGAAACTTCGATAATAGTGTCTATATAGTTATCACTTTTCTATTATTCTTTTATTATAATTTTAAAGTTATATCTTCCAAGTATGCCGTTTTACTCGGTTTTCGAACATATACGTTTAACAATAAGTTCTCCTTTTAATCGAACACAATTCTTTTACTATATTTGTTCCAAATTATAGTTTAACTCTTAAGATAAGAAAATCTTATCGCACGAGAGTATCTCGTATTTTAAATGTGAGTTTGAGCAAACTCTCTCGAACGCGAGGAGCAGCAGATTTAATGTGCCCCGATATTGTGTATTCCGAGAGAATAAAACAACGCGACGCGAAGTATCTCGTATTCCTTGCCTCTCTTATCAGCAAAGCTCATTGAGATACAAAAACTATATATACTATTCATTTAGTATTATCGGGTTCAGGGGGGCATGAAGAGCTTAATTTCGCCGACGATTGATCCCGAATCTCCATGTCGAGTGGGATCTCATCAGAAACCGCGATCGCGGGCAGGGCGAGCGCCGTACCGAATCCTCGGGGGGATTAACCCTCTCGATTTATTTCGACCGATCTAACTCACTCTCCGGCCGGAGAGGAATCTTCGCGGAGACACTTGAGGGACGTGATGCTGATGAAGGATCTCCATTTCGCCAGTGGAGACCCTCCTGTAACCAGTAGCGGTACTCGCGAGCTCTCTCGAGTTACCGGGGGGAGGGGGGAGAAAGCTATCTCGGCCGTGTTCCCGTGAATGCGCATTATCCGCATTGTGTTGCCCGATGATTGCCGAGCTAAGGATACCGCAGGCAGGATGCTGAGGGAGATCGCAGTCGCGTGACGCGCGTCGTCATTTATCTCGCGCGGAATTTCAGATATTTCCCGAGACGCGCGCGCGATTATTGCGAGACAAGCGGGGTGTAATTAACACGAGCGTCCCGGAATAAACGAACGCAAGGGTTCGTGCACGCGCGCATCGACGACCGATCCGCCGATTAATCACGCCAATTATAGTGGAATCGCTTCCGCTCCGATAATATCGGCAAACTGTTGAGCCCGATTACGCGCGACGTTTAGACGCGAATTGCAAAATTTTCCTCCCGGAGGGAAGCCGTGATCGTCCGATGCCGCGCACGCGACACGTTGAAATACCGCTCTCGCGCAAATCGCGTATACGAACACGTCCGTCGCGGATATAATTACGCTAACAAGCCGGAACACCGTTGGTAACGGACGCGGCGGGCGCGCGCTCGTTTAATCCTCGCGGAATCACAGTCGGCGCGTTCTCAAAGATTTTCGAGTACTTACGTTTGCACAACCGGTGTTGCTTACCGCCTTTCGTTGCCTGCTCGACGGCCCAAAGTAAGCGGCGCATATTCCGCCGACGTCGTCGTCGCGCGCATCTGCGAATGACAGCAGTTGTTTCCAAGTTTATCCGGAAGCTGCGGAACGTATTCAGCCTCTTAATTCGTTCGTCTACCAACGTCGGAGGAAGCGAGAGAAGACACACGTACGATAATCGCCACGTGTATCCACCGCAAAGCCGCCAGGCTAGAGACAGTCTCGTACGTGAGCCTGCTCTCTCTCGCGCTCTCTCGCTTTATTCTTCCCTTCGTTAGCTAAATTTGTTCCATTATCATGCCGATGCGGTTTAAGTGACTTAAGGCAAGCGAAACAGAAATGTGTGGAAAAATTTAATCACGTCAAAGCATAAAGTTTCCGAAAGAGGATTAAATTTGCAACGTAGCTGGATAAAGTAAATAAAATGATTTAGGTGAACTTTACGGCGCAAACTGAAATAATAAAAGCATCACGAAATATAGATAAAGACGCGTGATAATAATAATATATAAAACAAAACAAAATATTAAATCGACATTTATGTCGAATTTGTGCGAATGTTCCATTAAATTTTGTTCTTCTGTGTTATAATAAAACGGAGGATCTCGTTAATGTAAGAATGGTATTGCGGATCGCGAAAATCCCTCACGAAGCGAAGTCCGTGCGAAACGCGAAGTAGGAATCGGGACTGCTGCGCCGGAAAGCTCTAAATTTATCGCCAATAGCTTCCTAGGTGCGCGAAAAGCTATCTTTGATCTCTCTCGCACTGATTTATAGATCCCACTTTAATATAGCGAAAAGGGGCGAAAATCGACTCGCGAGAAATAGGAAGAGAAATAGGATTCTTCTGCATTTCGTTTATACTTCACGCCAAACGTATTAACGCCAAAACACAATCTTTTTTTTCACTTCTTTCGCGAAATGCCAGAATCGTTAATCGGAAACTATTCCTCGTTGTGGAATAATTGACCGCGATTCCTTTTCTTTCCGTGCCACGAGCAGTGATCCTGCCCTGGGGGGGACAAAGTTAAATGCCGTATCGGGCAAAATTACGGCAACTTAATCTCCGTCTTAATTTCTTTTTTCCTGCAGCCGCGCCCTTTTGCGCCCAGCGCAAAAACTTCCGGACATTCCGGACACGTAGACGATTGGACTAAACTTCTCTTTAAAACGTTTCGTGGCCGCGCGAATATATGCCGCTCTAAGAAAATGTTAAAAACATTCTCTCGCGGACTGTCTCTCGTTTCCTTTATATAACAGTCGTAATTACACCCTTAATTCGAATAAAATGTTGTTCACTCAGGGCGGTATAATTTACGAGCCTGTACTTCAGCTCTCGTTTCTGACCTTTCAAAATTTATTTACTTTATTTTCGTATTTATCAACTTGCTTCGTCGTTTCAACGTTTCCGATTACATTTAATTTTTTCATGATACTCCTAACCGTAAATGATCGATAAATGCTTGATAAATGATACACAACTTTGTTTGAGTCATTTGATTCCGCAGTTTTATATGCCGTTCTTGATCCGGAAATATAATAATGGTCAAATCACATTTAAACCGGCAGGAAACATGATTAATTACGATCTCACAGAATTTTATATAATAATGTACATGCGCATGCTGGATATTTTATTACATATATATTTCAAATATATTTCAAATTAAATAAAATAGATGGAAAGGCAAAAGGTGTTAAAATTTTCCTTTATCAGGGCCTAATAAATGCAATTTATTTGAAAAAAAAAATATTTCGATTTTGTGTTTCAGATCAAGCCGGACGGTGGACGTTGTGCTGCATACCGTTCAAAATGGTGAGTTTTACGCGGTGGTAGACATATATGGAATATATAAAAAATTGAAAATTTGTTCTGGTTTCATATAGTTTTTCAGATATAAAGTTATACATAAACTTATTTTACCATTCAAGTATTTTTTATTTTATCCATTTCTAAAACTACATTTTATTGTTACGGAAAATTAAACACAGTCCAGAACTAAATATTCGTAGCCCGTTCAAGAAAATAGACAATCTATCTAGATGTTACATTCACAGATCTATCATTTCAAATTAAAATAATAAATAATTATAGCACTTACCTGTACGATACGTAACAGAATGGTCTCCTAAAGTACTCTTTTCTCATGTTCTTCCATCGCGCTCACACTTAATACGATCATATACGTACGCTAATCGCGAGGTGGTTCCTGCCTTCTGATATCAAGCAAGACGCGTTCCCGCAAAGTACACGCGAAATATTAAGATAACTTAAATAATTCTTATTCATAATTGCGCGTCGACTCTGTGTAAGACGAGTAATATCTAGCGCGAAAATACCCGCTTCGATATATACTCATCGTTTGCAAATCGTTGATCGGAAGAGTTAATTATTCCCGCGAGCCGATAGTCTTTCATCGTTTGTAAAATATTTACTGTGTGTTTCGTAAAATATTAACTAAAGATGTACTTGACGCAAGGCACTACCACGTCTCTTGGTCGACTGATAATAAAACCTCGCGCCGCTACTTGTGTATTCGAGCTAGTGTCGGCTAGTGAATAATAGTGCGGTGACTTTACGTAACCAGCGCGTCGTCGTAGGTAAATGCCAAACATTGTTTTGCCACCGTTACGAAACATTTAATGCCTTGTAAAGTTTACTTTACGTTTAAAATACGTCGAATATTTTCTTCAATGTGTCGCGGCCCATTACGGCGCTCGTCGTTACTTGAAACCAAACCGACATAGTGTGTGTGTGACTCACTATCAGGTGCTCTCCACTTGACTCTAAGTACATTGCATTCTAATCTTGATATATTAGAAGAGAAAATTCAGAACACAATGCATATCGTTAAGGAAATAATAATCGTAGATATCCTAGCGGAACGATAATTTACATTTTCCATTCCCTATCATCGCTTCGATCTTTACGTTTGAGTGAATAAAACGCAATTATCACGTTAATATCAATTCATCGCCGCTGCAAACTATTTAATACACACAATATCGCATTTTACACGTTAAATCTGCAAATTTACGTGATTAATAATGATAATACAAATATTTCTCGCTTCTGATATTCGTTTTTATTCGCAATTCTCTCTTTTCATGAATGAAAATTAATGAAGAACACGGAACAATTTCGATGCGTTTCAGCAGTTCGTTGCGTAAAGTATCGTTTTCGATTTATTATATATCTCAAATGGTATAAATATTAATTAATTTGTTGCTTTTTATTACTGCTCACATTTCATACGAAATACAAAAACGTTTGATAAATATAATCAAATGACGTTCGAATAGAAATACGCAATTAAAATATATATACTAAATAATTTCAATAAAATTTCATACCGTAGCGAATCCGAGATGATACGAAATAATGTATTAGAAAGTCGTGAATTTTTTTGAAACTTATTTAACCCGTAATTCACTGAATTTTTTATTGTTGTTTTTTCCCTCAATAACATTTGAGTCTCAACGCTATCGTTATCTCGTTCCTGTTAATGAAACATTCTATTCCACTTTATATTTGAAGTTTGGACAATTCGGGACGTGAATCTACCCCGTATACGTATTCCATTCTGAAAGCACGTGCTTTCATCCCCTTATTCGATCGCTCTTTGCCTTCGATCCGCGGCAATAAATTCCATCGTCTCGCGCTTTATTGTTGCGTCTCCTTTCAATTTTTACGCCATTCGCGAACGCGTAAACATCGATCTTCGTGTTTCTATGAGTCGATGTTGCATCGTCAAGCGCGACAAATAAAAGCCCTGGGCTTGTACATATGAGCACGATTCTCGCCGGCAATATTTAACCAGTCAGTTCGGGTGTGTCAAACGTACTCGTCGATAATCGCCTTCGGCGAAAATTGATGGGAGAGGTATCGTCGCTCGTGGGATTTTCTGTTTTCGAAATTGCAATTTCGGGGCCACGGCAAAATATGAACGAAAACGAAGCGAAACGCGTACGTACGAGTGGTCGTCTCTCCTATACCCGATAAAATTGATTTACCCTTATGTCTACACGTTTTTAATTAAACAAATAATTACATTATTTGCGCGCGTACTCAATTAATGGGAATTTTAATAAATTTACATAATTATTTAATAAATTTCTCCATATTGAGTGGCATACAATTATTTCTCGACTATATTTAGCTATGTAATATATTTGTCAACGTGTATAATTGTATATCGATCATATAAAATATTTCGATTGTAATATAGGCAGCGGCATTAGATAAGTTGGCATGTGAAAAGATATTGACGTCTAATATTCCGTTATAATTGTTCGAGCGATATTTATCGATAGCTTACTTAATACAAAATATCGTGTAAAATAGACGGGCCGCTAATAATTATAGCGATACGATGGAATACTGTCACAATTATTCGAAATACTATAAAATTAATGTAATTATCGATATTTTTTAATGATTTTACTGATACTTGCAATCTTCGCTAAAGGAATACGAAATGTTTCTAGTTAGTTCAATTCCCTCACCAATCACCCTCACCAATCACCCTTACCAGCCACTCGATATTTTTTTCGCTCTTACAAATATACATTGTTTAAATAAATCATGCATTGATTCCCAACAGCGGGCGTCCACTCTGTCAGCAGCGAAGAATATCTGTTGCTAAAACCCTACTATACATATTCCTGAATTTTCTAATTAATTCTAAAAACGTACTTACACACATTTACACTCTATTAAAAAGAGACTAATAATTCTAGAATTATTGCTAAATCATAATTGCCAGGAAAATATGATATTTACAAATTAAATCCGAGACTGAGTCGAAGCTGTTTCGTCGCGAATTATTTTCTGAAACCCGGTCCAAAAAATGGATCTTTTCTCTCGGAGAAAACCGTGTAAGAAAATCACAAGATGTTTCTTTCTTTTTCTTTAAACTCGTAAGAATTGCGCGTTTTGCCGTGGCGTCGAACGTAAAGATAAACTATCACAGTAATCGCCACGAAAATGCGCGCCGCTAGAGTGCGACGAACAGGAGAGGCTTTACCGAGTGAAAACGTAAAACTTCAATTAATTCTGCGCGTCTAGTTGAAGCGAAATGCTTCCGAAGCTTAGCCTAATTAAACGGCACACGTTCAAAACGTGTCCATGTGAATGGTATCCATGCTGGAGTACATGTTGGGCACGCTGTTCCTGCTGCCCTGGCCGAAGACAGCCACGTCGACGGCCTCGTCGTCCAGCTCCTCCGAGAAAGTCACCAGGACCTGTACATTCCACAGCAGATTATGTGACGCGTAATCCGCAAACTAATTATCATAAAAAATCAACTCGGCCGTTGTGAAAAGAAAGGACGAAATAAGAATTTTAACGCGTTAGACTTTATAATGGAAATGGAATGTATCTCGGATCCTCTTGGAATTAAAGTTCCAACGGCAAGTGAACTGACGAAAACTTTATTCGTAATATTAGTTTTTTGGCGGATAATTTTCTTTTTCTTCGTAACAAATGTCTGCAACATTTGGAGGTACTTCCATGGAACGCGCAATTTTGCTTTGCCGATCAAACCTCGCGTAACACTCGCGCCTGCAATTATCGCGGCTGCGAGTCGCAAAACTGAAGTTCCACCGAGAACTGGGTGCAAACTTTGGGTCGTTGCGTCGCTGCAGTTTCGTGCGTGCTTCGCGTTGAAACACGTTCTCGCAACGGCGATGGGTGAACGGCGGTCGGTGGGCGGCAGGACGAAGGGCTTTACTTGCAACGAAGACTCATAAAAATCTCAAAACTTTCCCGACCGGCCAAGTTCGCCCCCGGTTTACATACAAACACGCCGCGATACTGCAAAAAATTCCCACTTTGTTTGCGAGATCGCCGTACCGTCTTTGCGTCACGGTGAGAAATGCATTTACATAATGTCCTGACGCCGCGGGTAAACTTGGAACGATCTTTTTCTTGGAAAATATACGGGCCGAGTTGGCTATCGTTAGATAGCTTGATATTTTAAAATTTACCGTTTGTGATTGTATCGTAATTATCACAAGAGAAACAAGTTGAGCGCCTAAGTCGGAAAAAATTGCCAAGTATTATTAATAATACAATGAAGTGTGCATTAATATTATTTGCATGAAATATAAATTTTAAATGCGCAATTACTTCTGAATTATTATATTTAAGTGTAATATTTCTTGATCGATAGAATACAAAATAATATAAGTAATTTAATTTGCCAACGTTTTAATTCTAGTTCTCAACAATTTGATGAATTTATTCTTTAGCATTGTGGCAACCACCACTTTTCAATTTTGCTCCCAAATATAATTCGTACTGACAATTGTTAATTTTAGATCTTATTTATGTAAGTGCCCTTGATTTTTCGAAGGACGAGTCGCGGTTGCGAAACTCTTAGAAGAAGACTTCCGCGCAGATTATTTTCCGTCGTATTGCGGTAATCTAGAAGTTCTTAGATTCGACCCGACCCAGAGTTTACTATACCGTACTTAGGACTTAATTTATATTCCGAACCGCGCTAACTTGAGCTGTTGCTATTGTCGTTACTCGAGAAGCTTACAAAACAACGGCGGTTTATGGCAGCCCTTAATGTTCGCATGGGCCAAGTTTCAAGAAACGGGGATGAATACGTGACGCAAGTTTGTATTTAATGACGATTTAAATACGCTCAGGAGAGGACGGATGACTGTGTTTTCTGGCGCGGAAACGGTGAGCGTAAACTCACTCTTCTCGCTAGTAACAATTAGCAATGATAATCCCGAAAGAGTTCCCCGAATTCGAAGAAGAACGAAATGCAATTGTGCGGTAAATTGTCGCATGCGTCAATATTTTCAGAATGAACCAATTACGTAGAAATTGCAAAACGTCGCGGGCTGATAGATCGTTCGCATTATTGGTTGAAAAGGTGATTCTATTTCTGATGACAAAAAGGTTCCATAAAACCACTTCTTCGTTTCAAGTACTGAATTTCTCTCACTTTGCCAACGCGCCGCCTTATAAGTGATCAATTAAGCTTCCATTATTCATTGCATTCGATAACGCTCCTCTTGAAATTTCTCGCACGTCTTAGTTCACCTCTCACAGTGGATATTGATATTTTATTCGCGAGCGTTCTTGTCTCAATCTCCCAATGGATTATATTACATCTACGAAATCTACTATTGTCCGAATCCTTCGTCAAATTTTTAATAACGCGAATAATAGCTTAATAATGACGAATAACAATCGTCGCATTAGTGAAATGTAAGAAAAAAGTAAATAAATTTTTAGAAGTGCATTTTTTGCTGCAATTCGCGTTTCTCATTCCACGAAATAAAAATCGCACCTTTTTCATCGGGATCGATCGATCACTCAACGCAACGATTTCAATTCCTGATGCCTTCCCTCAAGCGCCGAAAGTTCATTTCGATCTGGAACCGCTTCTTAGAATTTTCAGACGCCGTAGAACTGGTGAAGAATAGTTGGAAATGGATCGCGCGCACACACTTTTCAGGACCGTAAGATCTACATACCCGTACCGGCGATTTCGTTGTCGCGCAACTCACCGTTGCGTGATTTACGATCGTCGCTCGCAACCAAGTCGCGAAACACTGAATAATGTATTGTCGAAAAGAGTTGCAAAACGAGTAAAAAAAAAATCTTTATCGTTAATGCCGTTTCTCCATAACTTCATGTTATTTCGAGGATTTTTTTTTTTGCACGTCTGTGGTGATGCAATAAATTCCTAATTCGCATTCGTATATGGCACAATAAAGTTCACGATGCGCGAGTGAAATAGACTCCGCTACATTATTCCAGCGCGTAAATCGGAATGGATAGGAAACAGCTGTGAATAGTTTTACGGCGTAAATATATAATAAAATAGTGCTTTCGCTGTAAAGTTTTATTTAAATCCTGTTTCATTATTCTCAGCCGGACAACGGTTTAGATAAAACTTGAATTTGAGAAAAACAAAGCGAGGAGATTGCTGCAAGCTTTATGCGCCGTCGTAATGACCATTTTTTTTTAAAGCTCGAATCGTATCACGCCGTGCGTCGCCGGAAATTCTCCTCGCGCGCTGCTCGCACAACTGAATTTTTTGCAATTTTCAGATTTTTATCCGGTCGGATGCGGCGCGTACAATTTGCGAAAATAATTAATAACGACGTAATATCGTGACGTTACCCCTCGTGTGTGAGGGCGTGTTAATTAAAGCTAACGTCTTCGTACGACCTATGAAGATTTATATGTAAGAAGTTTTTTAATTAGCCTCAAAATTAAAATTTTTCTCTATTAACCGGCTTATGCAAATACGAGTCGGCGGCCGCTTTGCGCGCGGTAAATTTCTCAAAGAGTCGCGAAGAGCCGGTGGAAGTTCGGCGGTAAGACGATGGCTACGCGAAATGCAAATTTCAGCGTCCGGCTGCCCCGCGTGCATCCCTCCGCGTGCAAATACATCCTCTCTCGGCGCGCCGCCCTCGTCGCGACAAACGGACACATTGGACATAATTTGTCCGTCCGTAAGTCGGACACGCAAGCCACTCAATTACGCGACAGTTGCGTCGCTTTAAAAAAAATTTTATTCCCGGTTAAAAACGGGAGAGAAAAAGCGCGGCACGTTTTGCGAGCGTCCGTAAGTTCACGGATATCGGGGAGAGAGAGGGAGAGAAAGAGAGATAGGGCGGCCTATGTGCAATTTCGTTTAAGCTTTAGTTACACACTCTGGATTTACTGGAATGAGACGCGAGGACAGAGATTCGAACGGGACGGCAAAAAAATTCTTCACGCACGGCAACGCGGCGTCGCGCAAACGTGAAAGAAAGCTACCGGCGCGTCATGTGATTTTATAATTTCATTGCAGTTAATTTAATTGCGCCTCAATTGCATCGTCCCGACGCGTTCGCGGCGAATAATGACGTTAAATACGCGACTCGAGAAATGCGCGCGGAAGGGACTTCGGCGCTTTGATGTGCATTTACCGTCGCGCTGACTTGCATACGCCAACAATATGCATTTACCGAGAAACGTTCGCAATTCGCTCGCATTGAAGCGAGCGTGGAAGACAATCGTTATTGCAACGCACGACGCGCAAGGGCTTCGAATGCAGGGCGGAATGCGGGAAAGCATATCGTGTGCATAAGATTTATACTCGACAATTTCGACAAGATTCGGGCTTCATTATTCAGATGGTGAATTATTTCGGGGAGAGAGAGAGAGGGGGGAGGGGAGGCGGTTAATTAACAACAGTTTTCGCAGGGAGGGAGAAGAAAGGGTTGGTACAGCGCGTTATAGCTATCCGGAAAGCATTTAGGCGAGCTTAGAGGCAACCAGCCGGTGTGGGCGAATTTCTCGCCTCTCTGCAGCTTGTAAACTATCGCGGGGACGTATGTAAGCGAACTACGAGACGGGGCGGATCCATTAATATCCGTCAGGATCGGTGGGACGAAAACGGCGGATCGTCTTTGGACGACAGGAAGAGGTACTGTGCGCCGCGGCGGTGCATCATCTGCTGAAGACAAGCCCTTAGAATATCGCGCCGCCGGCCGATGCGTATTCACCGCCGGATGCTCACCCGGAAGGTCACGTTGCAAGAATTAAATATCGCGTTCGTAAACTCTCGGCAAGTGTACGTCTATCTTAAATACTTTAGACTTCGCGTACCGCAGCACGATTTCAGAAATGATAATATATGCGGGGATCGACGTTGACGTAATAAACGGGGAGCACGTTCGAGATAATACGTTGTAAAGCTTCACGAGAGACGGGACATTTGAAAATCAAAATTGATAAGAATTCCACGAAACGCTGTATCGTTGAATTGGATTCACTGACCTGATCCAGCGAGCTCTGTGTGAGTGTGTAGTCGGTGGCCTTAAGCTCCTCCGCCAGGAGCTTCAGCATGCTGAAGCTCACACTGAGCGCCATGTCCTGACTCCGTGGTAGCAAAAGCCGAGCAGCCGTTGCTTGCTTCGAAGAGATGATCGCCTGCGGCAGATATTTCAGGATAACCCTTCTAAGATCCGTGGCGGAAACTGGCTGGCCGAATCTCAGGAAGGCGATGTATCCTTCGCCGAATCTAAAAGTCAAATCGGTTTTACAGTTCTTAAGGCGACGCACGTTTCAATTGGCTTGAACTTGAATTAACTATGATGGCCGTGCAATAAAGAAATCGCGATGCAAAAATTATATTCTGGAGCGCAAGAACGTGTTTTATAAAGATCGCAGCGGTCGTAAGAGAGAGAAACCGGTTTTATTGGCATTCTTAAATTTACGATTTATTCACTTTGCTCGTTGCCTTCGATCGCGGGGGACGCGGATCTATATTTCAAACTCGGCCTGGACGAAGGACACAGGGGAGGGGGGACTGGCTTTTACTGCGCTCTCTATACCGTAACAAAGTGCATTCGCCATTCTTTATCATTCAACGTACTTCTCCGCAACATACGAGAGCGGATTGCAGGGTAGGTTACTAACGTAGACAGGACCATATCGTAAATTCTACCCTCGATGGCGAGAAACACTGCGGGAAGGAAAGAATCGGTATGGTAAGGAGATGGAAGAGGGATCCCCTTCCCTTCCCCCCCCCCGAGGGCACTTTAGGACCTTAGCAGTTAAATATTTTTTGTATGCTACGTTATTATTCCGAATAAATCATGACGCGTTTAATATAGATTCCTTTATGCACATTTAATCGATTTCAGTCAGATTTCAGTTAGAATAACTAACCGAAAAGACTGGCTTTGTTATCTCATTATCGATAATGTCGAGTAAGATTCATTTTTGTTACACTATTTTTAAGAAATCAAAGTCAGCGAAAAGGTTAACCTTCTTAAACGTAAGAGCATTGTCATCGCGAGAGAAGTTAGATTTAATTAAATCCTCCGGCGGTTTAATTAAATGCGTTGTGGTAACTTTTCAAAATTTTCTTTGATTAAATTACTAAGGAAAAAATATTTGTGGGTTTAAGCCGGTGACCTCGTACCGGCCACCTAATGAACCACAACCATCGGTTCTTTCCCACTCCACGTTTCCACTCTATCGCCTTACTTCTCTCAAGAGGATTATTCAACGAAATGAGATGATATAAAGATAAGAGATTTCAATTGAAGAATACATTCGTTAAGCTACGGGATCATAAGGATCCGTCGTAAGTTCACCAGTCCGGCCGGAGAAAAAGATTGCAAACAGGAACGGAAAATCAGAACTGATAAAAGCGCCGGAGCTTTCTGTGCACGGTTTATGAGTCTGCTGGGAAATATCCGGGGGTTAAAAGAAACACGCTATTCTACGAAAAAGAAAGTTTGATGTAATCTTACTTGTGCTTCAAATGCTGCGGCGTTCCTATACACCTGAGACCGGCTCTGGCGAGGATGCCCACCCGCGTGCAAAGGTTTTCGCATTCGGCGACGCTATGCGACGTTAATATGACGCATCCCTGACTCCTCGTCACTTGTCTCACGGCTCTGGCCACGAGACTCTTCGTCGCGGGATCCATTCCGCTAATACACGCGAGCGAATAACAATATCAACGGAATTAAGTAACTCTTGCGCGAGATTAACAATCGTTTAACGTAGTTGTAAAATTATGACATAAAGTACCTCGTGGGCTCGTCCATGAGAACTACTGCGGCAGGAACCATGACGCTTATTGCGGCGCACAGCTTTCTTTTGTTACCGCCGCTGAGACCGGAGACCCTTCTATGAGCATACTTGAGTAGATCGAACCTCTTCAGCGTTATCTCCACAGCCTGAAATAATAAATGAAATTCCTGGTATTCTCCAATTCCGAGCTTTTGCGCCTGCAAATTTAACTCTTAAAACTTCTGCAGCTCTGAGACAAAAGAATTTAGGGAAGCTTACAAGAATATCTTCAACAATGCTTCTCTAAAATATAACACAAATAAAATATAGATATCAATTTAAAAATTTTATCAAGTTTTTTTATCAACAGAGTGGAGTTTCAATCAAAAATTATATATTTATGTATTTCTCTTTAGGTCCATTTATTTTTTATCTACCTTAGGAACGTTGCTCAACCCGCAGACTTCACCGTGAATCGTCAAACACTGGTGGGGTGTAAGGAATCCGTCCAGGGCATCACTCTGCGGGCAGTAGCCGACTTCGCCATTACACAACGGTCTCCCGCCAATCTCTTCCCCCTTCAGAATAATCTTCCCGGCCGTAGGAATGATTTCCGTTGTCAGCATCTTGAATGTCGTGCTTTTTCCGGCCCCGTTCACCCCCAGGAGACCGAAGCACTTCCCGCCCTGTACGCCGAAACTTAAATTTTGCACGGCGACATTTGTCCCGTACACGCTCTTGTATTCCTTCCTCAGTTTTATGGTCTTCAGGGTGTCGTCAACCATTCCCGTCTCAACTCTCAGTCTCTCCCTGGCAACGTCCTCGTCTTCCTGCACCGCCTCGTAACCGATCTTCCGCTGCCTCAGGTTAGGCAGGACTCGACACTCGATTATCAGATTCAGCACGAATAGAATCGCCCCGATTACAAACAGGTAGACGTAATGAAAGCCGAGGAGATCCCAGCCGAGCGGGGACTTGTAAGTGTCCATGTGAAATCTTTGCAACAATTCGGCGGTGATGTCGTTCTTCGTGATCTCGACTAACCCGTCGCCGAGGGTATATTGCGGGAAGATCATTAGAATGTAATGTAGGATGTTCCGCGCGTCTTCGGCCGTTTTACTTCTGCCCAGGATGTCGAGGACTAAAATAGTCGCTAGGGAAGCCACGCCTATGAAGGTGTTTACGCAGAAGAGCACCATGTTGGACAGGCTCGAGTCGTCGAACGCTTTTTCGGCTAGATGCGAAAACGGTAACGCCGCCCATCTAACATGATAAATATTTTAATGATATTTACGTTGTATCAATTTTATAGCGGTCAATTAAACGCGAATGCTTACGCGAACATAATTAACAGAAGACAGACACCGGCCAGATTATCTTTCGCAACGTAGGCTGATAAACCAAAGATCTCGAAAACAATTACCGCTAGGCAGATAGAACAAATGAATACCTAAAAAGAGAAATATTATTAAGGAGATCTTAAAGTGAAGGCTGAACTTCCTCGACGTCGGTACGGTCAACATTTCTAATCCTGTTTTCTATGTCATATATCTATATCTGTCCTTGTCTAACGAGAGGCATCTGTCCTTGTTTCGATTGTTGCGCCATCTCTCGCTACACGCAATGTCAACCTGAATGTGCTTTTGCACATATAAAAGTTTATTTAAACTAATCTTTTTTTCTAGGCTTTCAATCTTAGATCTAATTGCACTATATTGTTCTTAAATGTTGTCCCTAGGTCATGCCGGTCTAATTTTGTGGATATTTATTGTGGAATTTTTGTACGAAGCAAATATTGTCGTCACGTATACCAAAAATTAACAAAAATATTAATTTTTTCTCGTTTTTGATATAAATTCGACCAACATGACCTAGATTTTGATGCGTACTTTAATTTTAGACAAGAATTTTGCATTTCTATAAAGCCACGTAAAAGATTAGTGCTAAGAAAAAAAGCCGGTATTACAGACGGCTTTAGGATCCCCTTAATATTTGAGATCGTATTAAAAGATGATTTGCTTTTAGCATATTGAAAAAATTTCTGCTAATAACTCACTATGAAATCCCAAATTAAAATTGTCGTCCAGTACGTGATAGGATGAACTCCAGCCAAGTAAAGTATTCTCTTCTCCTCCGACAATCGTTCTCTGACTATCTCCTTCGCTCCCTGAGCTCCAACCAAACTGAAAGCTATCAAAAGTACCAACGCTATGCCGACGTCCGACACATGTTGCAATCTGAAGAAATAAAATATAACGAAATGAAATTTCTAAATTTCTGTTCCTGAAATGACGTTTAAACAATACGATCCAATTGCTGTAAAAATTTACGGAACGATTTAAAGAACGATATTGTGCGGGTATACTTCTACATTGATTTTATTAAACATGAAAAACAAACGAAAGTATCGTTCGTGATTTGACGATACAAGTAGAATTTTGCAATGTAACGTTGAAACATGCGCCCCAAGCGTCAAACTATCGCTGCATGAATACCGAATGATGCGGTACGTTAATTAAAAGTAAACGAAACCGTCTACGCCGTCTATGGATATTTCGCTCGTCGATCCTTTTGGGTTCAAAAGCCTCGAACCGCGCGCAAACGTCTTTGCTTATCCATTTGATCTGGAATCCGCCCGCATCCCATCGCGTAAAATTTTGTAATTAATTAATCCCGCAGGCGCGCATAACGATTGCGCGTAACGAGAAATATCTTCGAGAAAGATTTTTCCCGCGATTTGTCGCGACATTAAAGGTAAACGCTTACAGTGTCGTTCGATTCAGCTGATCGCTCGATAGCTTCAAGGGGTGATTGAGTGTCGTTAAGTGTCCTCGCACCCCGGATGCTCGCAGGATTGCCTCGTTGAGGGCGTTCAGATACGCCGGCATCGAATGGTGACCTTTATTATTGTACCAAACGATAAAAAGGGGATCCTCCTTGGAGTGCGTCAGAGACCACCCGCCGTATCTACGAGTCGTTGTTTGTTCAGAAAATTTCGATCGGATCTCAATACCCCTGACTCCATCATTTTAACGCTTTAGCGTTTAGCAAAATTTACCGTTTCTCTATGTATTCCTGATGTGTCGAGACTATCCAATCCAGAGTAGGTCGGCCAGGTAGGGTTTGAAGAAGACCTTCAATAGGTTTAGAAACGTCTCGACAAGTTTGTTGACCGTTCACACATTCGCAGGTTCCGGTATCCTATGGAATTATTTGAGATAAATGCGTGGTTGTTTATAATTTGAACTTATTTGAAAGTTCTCATAAATTTCGAAATAATTATGACTCGTTCGTACATTGGGTAAAGTTTGCCATGCACCAGCATAATCATCTCCGAAGCGATCGTGCAGCTGCATAGATACATGCTGTAGGAACTGGTCATTACTGTCGATACTGCAAGATAAAATATTAAAAACCGTTCGGAATATTAGGTAGAAAATAAATATTTAATTTAATTCAGTTTCATCGAATTTAAAGCTCTAATCTGCAGAAATATAATAATAAATATCATATAATACATAATATAAATAGTGTAATATATAAATAATATAATAAAGCAGATCGTACAATTAGTATTTTTATATCAACGAGATTTTTGCCCCGCGCGCTTTGTCCTTTTTCTTTTTATTAAAACCTTTTTATGAAATTTTTCCTACCTGTAGAAGTAAGTCGGATGGGTGTCATAAAGTTTGGGAGTCAAAGCCAGAGGCGGCTCATTCTCGGACGGTGGCCGTATCAGAGAAAATCCCATAGCGACCGCAACGAACAAGGTTGGCAAAACGAGCGTGGCTAACGGCGCCCTCCAGTCTCTTGCGAAATGCCATAGCCTTTTTTTTATCATGGCTTTCATTTGTCGAATTGGCGAGGGTTTCAGTACTGTATCGGTAATTAAATCGATGTTGTCGTCTAATACGGGAACTTCTATGCAAATGAAAAATTTTTATTTTTCTCTATACACTTATGTTGATTGAAAGCCAATTAAACTAAACTTCTGTCCTTGCAAAATAATAAATCTAATTTGTTTCAATCTGGACATTTGCTTAATTAAATATCCATCAAGCAATATAGCAATTTTGAGTGGTACATACAATCTAACGTAATAATTAATAATTTTATTATTTATTTTATTTATTTTTTCTTTAGGTTCTTCTTTTTTGTTAAATATATTGTAGTTTTAAAATTATGAAACCAATTTCTAACAATAAATAAAAATATATAAAGATTCTCTTGAATAAATTAGATAATATGTAAAAAATTTGGCAATAAGAGTCAGGCGCGGTAATTAGTGCGCTATATAATTTATTATAATCTAAACTAATTAAGTAAAATTAACGTACGTTTTGACTCTTTCTTTAGGTCGAAACGCTAATCTTATTTAATTGGTTTAAATTAAATTGTAATAAATAAGAGCCAGGCGTGGTAATTAGTTTAGATTGTAACAAATTATATAGCGCACTAATTACGACGCCTACGGCTCTTATTGCCAAATTTGTTAATGTTATCTAATTTCTAAGTTTTGCATTTACAAAAAACTACAGATTTATTACCTATTCTATTTTTAATTATTTCTTATACTCTTCTTTTTTTTATTTTCTTTAAATCCCCTAAAAATCTAAACAATGAAAGAGAGCTTTTAATTAAGAAGGTGAATTTTATGCATGCCACAGCATATACACGTAGAACATTTCTCACCGACGTGCTCCCGGTGCTCCACATTAATGACGCTATCTTGACTCGCTCTGATAACGCTCGATCCGTTGTCTGCCCGCGCGCAAAGATCCAAGAAGACTCTTTCCAGAGTGTCGCACTCCAATGAGAAGTGCGAGAATCCCAAGAGCTTACGATTGTCTTCCAACGCCTTCGCCACTTGCGCGATGCTGAAATATCCCTGGCTTTACTCAAACACAAACGCAGGTGTTTAATCGATTTTGTCTTTAGTATGATTGCGACAATTCCTTCCAAGATAAATCACGAGGTTTGAAACGTCAAATATTTGCCAAGACGATACGAAAATTACAAGAAGGCATTATCGTAAATCACTGTGCAATAAGCAGAATTTATTTCATATTTTCTTCTTAAATCCTGCGACGTCTCCATATGCGTGTTTAGGCGAGTTCTTTTACACGAGTCGTACGCGGAAAAAGAAATTAGGAAATTTTTTCAACCCGATACTCAATTACAAAGTTAATTTAACTTTCCAACGATGCGTATAGTTAATACTTCGGATATTTACTCATTGTTAATGCCATTTTTTCCCTGAAAAGGCAACGCTACGGTGACCTCTGACTCGGAGACCTCGTTTACCATGGTGTTCGGTATAACTTCCTCGACCACGGCACGAAGAGCCTTCAGGTTTTTTTTGTCGACCGTCTCTGTTATCCCTCTTATCCCCGCTTCCCCATTGGCATAGTGATCGAGCGGGAAAGACACGTTCAGTTTGTATCCCGTGCCGTACGTCGTTTTCAAGGACAGTGGCGAGCCGGTGCACAAGATCTTCCCTTTGTGCATCACCACAACCGTGTCGCTCAGCATGTCGGCCTCGTCCAGATGGTGAGTCGACAGGAGAACGGTTCTGCCGACTCTGTGCTGGTCGATCAGTCGCCAGATGCGTCGTCGGGCCGCAGGGTCCACTCCGGCGCCGGGCTCGTCCAAGATCACCAAACGTGGCGAGCCGAGGAAGGCCAGGGCCACGCAAAGCCTGCGTCGTGTACCGCCTGACAAACGCGACACAGGCTCGTGTTCTTGCCGTCCGAGTTCCAAGGAGGTCAGCATTCTGTAAGAAAACAAAGGAATCCGTAACACTTGTCTCCAATTGGTAGATCGTAAATCGTAACTATTACAAAACGATTTTCCAGAGAAGCTAAGAGAAGAAAAGATGTTTTTTTTTCCTAAAATCAGGCGTAACAAAATTATGTTATGCGAAAAAAAATTGAAAATTTAGTATCTTACTTGTTAACATTCTTCTGCATATTGTTATTATCGTCATTAGGTTTCTTAAGCTTCCAGTAAAAGACCATATGCTCCCTCGGCGTCAGAGTGCCGATGAGTACGTTTTCCTGCGGACACATTCCTATGTCAGGCTTGCAACCTTCCTCGCCGTTCAAGCAAATTTCGCCGTTGGTCGGCGCCACCATTCCCGTTAGCATCTTGCTGCAATAGACGCAAAATTGACGGATGTCGCTTCGAATTTGTTCGATTTTGAGAGACATACCGAAGTATATTAAAAATAATAATCCGAAAAGAGATTAGCATACATAATAGTAGTCTTTCCTGCGCCATTTCTTCCAAGCAGACTTGTTACTTCGCCCTCGCAGAGCTTTAAAGTGAAGTCGTCCACGGCGACGACGTCACCTCGTTCGGTGGGATAGACCTTCCTGACACCCTCGAATTTCACGCCGATTTGCTTCTCTGTCACCGTCAAATTACTGAGATCGCTCTCGTCATCTACGTTCGGCAACAAATGGTAGTTGTTCATTTTTACATATCAAGTTTACGATAATGACGCCTGTATAATCGAAAGCAAGCTCTTACCGATCTTACGGTAACACCGTCAAAAAAGCGAGTTTAAAAATTATTTTCAAAGAAAAAGCAATTCCATATATACATACCAATAATTACGAATATCTCTCTCAAACTTAATTGCGATACCTTTAATCGAATCCAGGGACAAACATAATATTCTTTTTTATTTAAATTACGCTCCATCATGCTACGCGTGCAATACGTGCAGATATCGTATAAACCAAATGTAGAGAATATAATCGATACAGAATATATGAACGATAACCTGACCTCAAAATACTTGCCGATTGTAAAAGTATAATGAAATGGAACCGGGAAAAGAAAATCGAAAGATATGCAACATTCACACGTACTTCATGCAGATGTAATCGTATTTACATACTTAAACACCAAATCGAGAGTATAAAAGCGTCCCAAGATAAAAAAATATGAAAAGCATGACGTTCACATATTATGACAAGAATAAAAAGAATAGACACAACTACAGCCATAAAAAAATTAACTTCCATAATGTTAGAACACAGAACACAAACAATATCGCTCGTGAAATACAAGTCATTTTCTCGATGAAAATTTTCACACGAACGCCGAAGTTCTAGATTGTTATAAACACAAAATTGTTGACGATAATTTCCATCGCTACCGCGCGGAAACGAAATTTAACCCAGTTTACGTCCATCAAAACGTTCTTTTTGCTCTTGCCCTTCGTATCAGTCGACATGCGAGCTCGTCGTCGGCGTGCAGCGCGAGAAGCAAGCTGAAAACAAACTTTCGTGTCATGCGTGTGCACAGGGAAGAGTGCGATACCTTGGTAAGTGGCTGAGGGGTGGAGTACGTCGTTAGTGAAATAGAGGTTGTTGACGAAGGCGAGGTAGCTCGGCCTGCCATAGAGAGAGCGTGTGTCGGCCCACCATAAGCTACGGGACCTCAAACCGTGAAAGCCCCTACCTGGAAAATTATCGGTAATGCTCGTCCGTTTCGCAGGTAACTCACCAGGTCTCTTAAACGACGCGACTTCTCTCTCTCTCTCTCTCTCTCTCTTTCTCTCTCTCGTCACGTCGGATCCGCTCTCCTGGATTTTTCTCGCAGGTGCATCTCGTGATTATACTCTCAAGAGAGTATCACGTGACATGTATGTACGTGTGGAAAGTTTATGACAGTGTTATGGTACCGCATATCAAGATGATATACGTAATCTTATTATTTTTTGTGTGAGAACCACGCGGGAGAGACGCGTTAAAATATTTTTTAAATAAATGATTAATTAACTAAAAACTCTTGATATTAAAATTGATGAGTGGCAAGGAAAAGTGAGTCAAACGCGGTTGATTATGCGTGAATTAACGTTATGTAATATTTAATTAATAATTTAATTATCTTAAGTTCTCTGAACTTGATAGTAAATGGATTTTATTTCTCTTTGCCAGTTAGTTTCAATGTCTAGTCCGTATATTTTGCAGACTATGAATCCTTCTGGTTCAGTACTAGCATTAATCATTGCATTATTTTGAAAATTATTTATTCGTTAGAAAACTGCTGGGAAATAATCGGTAATGCCCTTACACAAAAAAAAGCCACGAAATAAAACTGAGTTACGAGAAGCAATTATACATATATGTTTGGTATCATGAAATCAGCTGATACAGTAAAAAATTTAATCTTCTTTTTTCTTTAATTTTTTCTCTTGAAAATTATACTGTTTTTGTACATACATTCAAATTTTAAATATTTGAGAGCATATAGCCTTATGTTCGTTGGAGAGCTTAAGTTTTATTTAATTTATCCATCACCGCTGAAGATGGCTCAAAGTAGATCCGAAATGTACGAGTTATAATTTGTATGAAATTATTAATTAAATGTTACATAAAGTTAATTCACGCACAATTAACCATGTTTTACTTTCAAAGCCCACTTTTTCTTGTTACTAGTTAATTACAATGTTCTTTCATAAATACTATGAAATAATTTTAAACAGAGGATAATTAACTTTATAAAATATTTAAATAATTTATTAAACTAAATTAATCAAATTTTAACTATTAATCCAATAATTATTTAACTGTATTATTTATATTAGAAAGAACTGTGAAACGTTTTATGGTCTGAAATAACTTCTGCATTTTTATCACAAATTAGAAGCTATAAAAATTAATAATCTCTGACTTCTTTTTTTAAAAGCGAATAGTCATAATCACTGTTATAATTTATTTCAAATAATTCCACCGCATAGCTCTGACGATTTTAGTAATTGTTATCGACGAGAGAGTTGTGACAAAAATGGGGCATTGAAACACAGAGAAATAGAGATATACAATCGTATGTGAGATACCACCTACACCGATAAAATCAAGAACTCCTCGAAAAATTGTCTCGTTAACAAAATCAATTTTATATAAAAAATTGTATTCGCGTGATTACCAATCACGGTCGGTCTCGCACGAGGAAGAAAAAGAGTGTCAGTGTTAGCCAATGTCTACTATATAGTACTCTTGACACCTACACCAGAATTATTTCCGAAAGTAGACGGGAGGTGCGTCGGATTTATACCTGAATCGGTGTATCTAGCGACGAGGTATCCGATCGCGGCGTACAGACAACCGTCGAAAGCGATCGTTATCAACAGCAATCCCAAAGTCATCGAATCACCAGGACTCGATTCCTCCCACATGTTTGCCCAAGTAAGACCGACGCCTTGAACTTCTTTTCGCACCGCGTATAGGCATCCGTAACAGAAGCTCGTTGACATGCTCAGGCACTGAGAAATAAATCATTTTACGACATTCTTGACGATAGAACGAATCATTAGTGTCACGCGTTTAATTGCCGCAATATTTTTGGTTGCACTTTTGCTTTGCAAAACTAAATATGATTATAGATAGTTGGCTCGACTCACGATTAAAAGTTTGTATCCGAATGCGAATACGGCCTCCATGGCGATAACAATGATGTACGGCATGTAAGTTAACAGGAACAAGACGACCGTGGTAACAGCGGAGAGACTGGCGGAGCTAAATATTGTCGAGATCATATAGCTGAAATGTAATTAAGATTTACAGTAATTAACTCCGGAATGGAAAATATAAGGAATAGGAAATATAAATTGGTACTTACCAGAAGGTTACTATAGAGAAGATGTAATCGAAAAGTAAAATAAGCACCACGAGAGGATCCGAGCGTGGAAGGATTTTTCCAACCAGTAAAATTATGGCAATGGTAATCATCACGATCGACAGCTCCGCGTAAGACGTGATAAACCAGGCCAGAGTGTTTCGCCATGGCTTCAATCCCATCACGCTCATTACCTGAAAAATTAATTGCAAGGGATGGATAATTATATAGCGTCGCGTTTCTCGGTTAAAAATTAAATGTCAAAATTTTGTAGAGTCCACTCTAAATGATCTATAATTCGTGTCGGATCTTATTTATAATTTTTATGATGTGTATTTTAATTTTTCAAATAACTTCCATGTTACATGGTAAAATTATAAATTCTCTCTTAAATTCTGACACGAATTGTAGATAATTAAAAACAGACGTTATATATTGACAATCGTACCATAGAATTTTGTGATTCTCTTTCCCAAACGATGTGCCTGACGGCCGATCCAACGCACATCATTAACGCGAAGAAGAAGCACACTTGCAAACCTTGAGATTCGTAAAGTGTCGTTTGGAATCTGTAACATTTATGTTTCTGGTTAACGAATAACTGTAAATAATTGTTGGTGAAATGAGAGACAGTGATATTATAATTTCTAATGGATTTATCCCCACGTTCTCTCGACAGTTACAAGATTCTTATCTCGAGACACGGAATATTGATTACTCACGGTACGTGTTTCCAACACGGATACGGCATCTGTTGCGTCACCGTCTTCCAGTTGAGATCGTATCTGCGCGTTTTCACCTTTACGATCGCGCGATCGACGGAGTCCTGAAGTTGAATGAAACCCCGAAGATACCTGAGATGCTCGATGAAGCTGCTTTCCGGCCCGGGGATCCAAAATTGATTCTTCATTCGCCTGGTGGACGGCACGGAGTCCACGTCCATGCGGATCTTATAGGTGATATTGTCCGGTAATTCGTGATCCAGAGATCTCTTCGCCGGACGCGAAGAAGCGTCGTCCAAAAAGATCACCCCGGCCAAAAACTCATTCGTGTCGGTTAAGCGGCTGGCCGCTACTTCCAGCTCCTCTTCCGTGGAAAATCCTATTGTCCTATTCACCAGCACGCATCCCATCATACCGTTTAACATGCCGATCATCGAGATCAGCTTCTTCGATTTTTTCAGCCGCCATGCGATCTCGCTGAGATTCAACTCGGGAAAGTCACCTACGTGACGACAATGTTTTTTTAACCAACTGAGAACACTTGTTCGTTTTTTTTTAACGCAGTTTTTAAGTTTATTTTTAAAATGACAAAACTTTAAGCTGGAAACGTTGATAATATACCTTTGAAATTGCCACCACCCAACGACTTGATCGCAACCTTCATGATGTCGGAGGACATTAGACTTTGTAATTCCTTCAAACTGTCGCTCATCTCTGTAAGATTGGCCAGAGACTTGAGAGTTTTCTCGACACTGTTCATCAGCACGCTGAAGTGTTCCATCTGCACGAAAGTTTCGTTCGTCAACGCCATGATCTCGGAGATCACAGTAGTATTAGGTGCGTAAAGAATCTGTCCGCGTAACAGAGGCTTAACGTACGACCAGATAATCTTTCCGGCGGGTATAGCGAGCACAGTTTTATACGTTTCTCTGCAGGAGTCATCTAAAATTAAGAAAATAATTTTTTGACATTAAATTGTTTTATTTAACAATTTAATGACCGTTCTGTACCTTCCACTTATCTCTTACTTGGCAAAGAATCGAGTTCCTTCTGATCGGATGCCTTGTTACTGTCCTTCAAGCTGGAAATAATTTTGTAAATTTGTCCCTCATCGTCTTGGTCGATCAATGTTTTACCACAGAGCAGTTTGCTAGAGTCCTTCAGAAAATCTGATTCTAAAAAAATTTACAAAGTTTGATGAAAAAAGTGACAATTTTATTTGAATTTAATTGGATCTAAAGATAGTGCTGATTTTTACGTCGCGCGACTTACTGGACAGTTCTTCATCCGTTTCTTCCGTATCACTTTGTTCTGTTTCATTTCCGAAAGAAAAACTCGCCGATAGCTTGTCTTTGAAGATTGGAAATAGTTCCGCAACAACGCCAAGATTGTCCAATATAATTTTCCCTTCGGTCTCGGTTAAATTTGCGTTAGCCAATATACTTTTCACATTAGCGCTCATTAACTAAAACGAAGAAAAACATTTATCCAAATATTTGTCATATTTAGAATCGATAAGTAAAACTCTTTAATTACGTTTTTGAAAATATAATCGAAGTTCAAGTTCTTCATCAATGCGATAGCGATACTTTGCGTCTGGGAGTCCTCCAATTGGCAGAGCGCGGAGCTAACTTCTTCGGCAGTCACGACATTGTTATCGAAGTGCAACATATCGCCAAGCTTCTCGGGTGAACAAATGTTATCTTTTAGACTAATGATGCCGCGTTCTTTCATGAAGACTGAAAGCATGTCTATCTTAGCTTGGCCTAAGGTGAGAGCGACCTCTTTGGTAATATCAATTCTGTCGATCAAATAAGTTTGCACGAAGTCCCAATTGTCGAACATTTCTTTGACAACATCTGTAAAATGTAAACTGTTAGTTTGAAGAAAAGTCGCCGTCTAACCTAACAAAATTTGAATTTGAATTCAATACATTTCATATCCAGCAGTCCCAAATTTTTAAAGATCTCCATCGATTCCAATGTCGAGATTAGTAAATGTAAATCATCGATTATTTCGTGATCGCCTATGAACGGTTCCACATCTTCGAGAAGCTCTTTCATCCTGTAAGAAAAGACACATTTTTAATATACAGTGTCAGATTGTTATAAGTGTTATAGATTTTTTAATTATGGATAATTTTGAAGTTTTTTTGAGAGGATGAATTTTATAAATTATCGGAGAATGTGGCCTTTCATTCACACATTTTGTCGTTTGGTATAAAATGGTATAATCGAAATATATACCCGTCGAATAATTTGTCGATTGTTTTATCCTTCAATATATTGACGATGCCCTCGGCGAGATCGGGAACGCCGAGAACGTTGGTGACGTCGTCGAGATCTATTTTACTAGCGACGTCCAGCAGATTTCCGCCTTCTCCGAGGATCGAGGACAAATGAAGCAAGATCTCCTTGAGCCAGACGAGATTCCAGGAAGCCTCTGTGCGCCAGAAAGACAGCTGCCGACTTATGAGATCCACGTCCAGGCTGCGAGCCAATCGGCTCGAAATGTCCGATACCGACGGATATTTTGACGCCTTCGGATCGTATCGGAAAACCTTGGCCGCTCTCTTCGAGCTGAGAAAATCGTACAGAACCGTCGCGTTTTGGCAGTCAACTTTCGTCCTGCACAGGGTCGTGTTCAGGTCGCTTAGAATCGCGTTCACGTTGATAGTGGCGTTCGGTAGCGCGGCGTCGATGTCGGCGAGATCGGACTTTTTCACCACGTCGCGCAACGGTTTCCAAATCGGCACGTGTTTCTCGGCTAATCTGGTCAAGTTGTTGATACCCTCGTGAATGGTCGCCGAGTCCAGAATGTAAACGTTCTTTTCCAGCATGTCCAATATACTCAGAATGAACGTAACATACCTTGAACGTAATGACGATTGTAGTATATTACTTCGCGGCGCGTAAAGACATTTGTCGCTCGCTTAATTTACGATAAGAGAATAAAAATACTTACAACCCTGGTCTGGAATACGTAGGACCGCCGACAAATTTGTAAAAGCATTCGTCCACTCTGTTACTATACGTCTCATTTTGGAAATCGATCAGGATATCGGCGATGTAATGCAAAGTAGTTTCGAACGTATCTAAGAACTCGTCTAGCGTCTTCTTCTTATTCAGATATTTATAATCTTTGACCTGATGTGGGGTTTCATTCAAATTAATAACTGACGCTAATGCTCTTCCACGCAGTTTATATAATCGTCATTTCTTACCATATTGCCTGTTTTATTCCAGTTGAAGTCATTCATCAAGATGTTATGCACTTCCGATATATTTAATCGATTCATTTTACAAAGTAATTTTGAGTAGAGATTATGGTGCATCAATTGAGAATTTAAAATCTCCAGTGGAAGCGTAACGCACCACGTACAATTTCTGAAAACGTAAAATTGCATGTATCGTTAATTTTCTTTATTGTTAACTGATAAATCGTCATTTCTTAGTGACATGTTTACTTACGCAGTGTTAGGTTGAGTTTCCAAAAACTTTCTTAAAAGCGATATTGACTTCTTCACCATCGCATAAGCCAAAGTTCTCGTGTCCTGCAAACGTATTTTATTAGGAAAATTCAACTAACAAAGTTTTGTGCTTAACAAATTACTAATCCATAAACATATAGAAAACGTTCAATAAATGAATGAAGATTGTCGTTGGTGTCTACCTTTCTCTTATATTGCGCGACGAACTCTTTTAAGGTGCCTTCTTCGAATGACGTCCACCACGCAGGAATTTTCGGCTGATTGAAGCCTTCTGACGAAACGCGAATCAAAGTGGTTTGAAATTTCTGCACCTTTTGCAACAGCTGCGCTTCGTAAACACTTTCCGATTGAGGCATATTTGGCGTAGAAGAGCTGTCCTGCAAATTAATTTAAAGAACATTTGAAATTTAACTTCGTATTTATTGCTATCGTCACTCAATCGATCGGACATTACGTTGTTTTTTCCATTGAATAGCAACAAATCCTGACAGAAGTTCGTAATACTGGTCAGCAAGCCCCTCTTCCTCACGTAGCTGGGTGGGATCAGGTATCGATCGATATCGCAGGGGTGCACTTGGCCGAGAAGGAGCTTCTGTATGAAGTCGTCCAGCCTCTCGGACGAGACGAAGGTATCGACGAAGGTGATAAAAAGATTAGGCACATCTTCCACGAGTGTTAGCAGCGACTTGTACTTCGAGGTCTCGGATATGACACGCAGCTTCTGCCAGATATTTCCGCCGGACGCGAGATCGACCACGTAGTCTAGGAGCTGAAACAGTTTCCTGGCCCCGACAAGGTAATCCGTACGGTATGACGTCATGTTGAATCTGTACCACGCGGAGTTTCGGTACTGATGGATCCAGGATTTCTCAGATCTCAGGATCAGGGCCCAGGTTTCGTTGGACAGACTCCCCCACGTCGTCGCGTTGAAGATGTTCGATGTGAGACTCACCCCTGGCGACGCCGCGGTAAAATTCGAGACAATGTCCAATAATTTTGTTAGCGACATAATTATCGGCGTCGATCTCGATAAGGCAGTTGTCCGGCCGGTGATAAGATCCTGTAGAAAAAAAAACACGCAACAATATAAATGGATTATTAGAAATATTTTAAAGAGATTTAGACCTAATAAGCGTGTCGTTAGATTAAATAAATCATTTAAATTATGTTGCTTATATCGTACGTGGTATTCGTTGCTCGTGGCGGTCTTCAGCAACTGATAAGGATCGAACGAGCACACTTCCTGTAGAAAGCGCGTTCTCTTCGTCGTGGACCAATAGTCGGAATTAAAATGGTGAGTACACATAGTCTTCCTCATATCCTTGAAGGGCATAAACTCGTTGGTCGTATCGTTGAACGTGCTAAGGGTGGCAACTAACGCGATAGTCTCTTCCGGATGAGCCTCCAGAATCTTCAGCATTTGACGCGTATCGCCATTCTCCGCCAATTGCCAAGTTTCCAATTTGTTGTCGTGCATCGCGGCACTCCTCAACGCGTTGCCAATGTGGATCAAAACCTCCGACACGCCCTCCATCAGTAATCTGTAATTCGACCATCCTTGACCTAGCTTCAATTCCTGAAAAAAGACAGTCATTTGCTGCATTATTTTTGTGCGAAAATTATTCGATTAAATCTGAAACTTTCGCTTCTATAAAAAGATATGACAATTATCGTTTAGCCATATTTACCTTGTGCAAAGAACTCTCTTCGCTCCCGATCTCTAGACTCTCTTTCATCATCTGCAACATATGGTCCAAATATCTCTTCGAGAACGGCGGCTCGATAATTACGTTGTGCTTGACTGTGGTGCTAATAGCTTGGGCAAGATCGTACAAATCGCCGATTATTGAAGCTACGTAAGATCGATATGTGCTGGCGGGTTTATCCCAGATCGTTATTTCCGCCACATAGAGATCCATGTAGACGTTGAAGTTCTCAGGATCGAGATCGCAAGTGAAATTTTTCAAGGTCCTGTACTCCTCGACACTTAGACCGACTTTAAAATCCGAAAACCAATCGAATATCATCGAGCATGTGATTGTAGTGTTTTTTTCCAATGCTGTGACAATACGATCGTCTATTTCAGGATCGGATATCGCGTTTATCAGCGTCGACAGGATGAAAGGTAACTGATCGTGGAAAATAGTAATAGGGGAGATACTATCGAATCCTAACAAGGATAATAAACTGATTTTCCCTGTGCCTAAAAAATAGAATCGCAAAAAAGTTAAAAAAATCAAAATAGTCAATAATATCAATTGTCGAAGAGTCACAAACGTTATTATTTAAAAATCCATTTACCGTTTTTCAATATACCGCTCACGACACGTGCGCTTTTGTGAATAACGTTAGAAGCATATTTCAAAAAGATAAGAACGCGATCAGTAACGTTGACTGATGGTTTCCAAACTTTACTTGCAGAAAGGTCACTCCCGAAAGGTGCGATTGCCTTGTCGATCTCTAAGTCGATATGATCCAAGGTATTTCTGAAATAAAAAATAAGGAAATAAAAAGGTATCTCGTATGCTTCTCTTCTGACTGTATTAAAAGTTTAAAGTCACGACATTTTTATTACGCTAATCGTTTATTAAGCAATATAAAATATGAGTTTTACCTCCAATCATTTTGCACGCTTGGAAATCTTTCCTCCATAATGCTGTCTGATTCTGTCACGAGTGTCGTTAGGTATTTCTCCAATTTCGGTTCTTCCGCCAAAACAACATCTTTAGCGTCATTTATCAAATCGCTGAACTTTGTCACTAATCGTCGAAATTTCGTGTAGCCCAGAGTCCAGTTGAATGGCGGTAAATCTACATTTTCATCATGCTCGAACTAAAAATTAATAAACACTCTCACATAATTTGTAACTCAAGATTTATGTTACTTTATATTATTATTTTTTAAAATATTTTTTAATACATTTTAATCGGCAGTAAAAGCTGTTTCTTTGTGATAAAGGAATAGATAAATGAATAAATAATTAAATAGAGTATAAACTCACAATTTTTCGAACCCTCATTATTACCGGTTGCTCTCTCCACTCCTTGATAAATAGAGTTGGGTTGCAAGCGATCCTTTCAATCTCTCTAACGACTTCCCGACTTCCGTTTCTTAGTTCTAATGCAGCGCCAACGCTTTCGTTTATGATGCAGGGCCACATTACTTCACGTTCTTTGTAATCGTCAATAGCCGATATCTAATGACAAAGAGCATTTATCACGATATATTTCGCAGAGTGAAGCAATTGTGGTTGCTCAAAATTAATGAAACAAATACATTTGGAAAATGTCACTTACAAGAGGCACCGGCCTCAGAGTTATCATGTCGACTATATCGAGAATGACCGGGGATAAATTTCTTAGGAACGTGCCGACAAGTATCTCGGTCTGCGGCATCTCCTGCAAAACGTCGGAGAGCCTCGCCACGTGGCCGCGATTCTGGATCTGATCCACGATCTTCTCGATATTGTCGAAAATCACCGAGGTCACCCACGCGAGCCCGTAAATATTCTTCCAACTTTTCTTGGTCTGGATTCCGAACAACGGACTCTCCATCACGTTAAAGACCTTGCAGATTAAACCTACGCTGCAGACATATGTAATGTGTTACTGATCATTTTCATATTGCGATCAAATCCCATGGCATTATACGCGCGACAATGAATTTGCAAAAGATATTACAAGATTTGTGCGTGCGAATTGAAGCGCATTGAACATATTTCTTACCTGATCTCCCACGCATCTTTCGTCGTTACGTTCGTCGTCCACGAAATCTTAAAGTTCTCCCTCAATTCTTCCAATTTCTTCAAATCGTAATGCTGATCCTCCTGCTGCACCAGGGTATCGACGTATTGGTAAATCTCGATTGTCTTCTCGTTGAAGGCCGTCCAATTAAATTCCCTCAGCCTGTAAGTGGCTTCCTCGATTTCGATGTTGGTCACGTTCAATTCCAGATTCCTTTGCACAATTTTGGATAGATAGCACGTCAATTCCTTCAGAATCGTGCTATTCGATTTTTTAGGAAAATTCAGCAAATTCGGCGGATTCAATTCCGTGCAGTACGTACGCGTGAAATTGGAATACTCCAGGATCTGCAAAGCCTGTTTCAACGAAAATCGCATTGAGATTTAAAATCGGAATATATAATTAAGCGGAATATACAATCGATTATATTATATACAAAATCTGAGAAATAAGACGAGATTGAACCCGACCTTTTCTTTATCCGTGATGGTAAGGTAAAACGATTCGATTAACTCAGCTTCGTGTCGGCGTACTTCCCCGATCCAGCTGGTAGGATTATTTCGTAGATCTTGCAAAATTACTTCAGCTATCATATCCATATTTTCCAGATCCGGTTTGACGGACATGTACGATAAACTGCGAATACCCAGCATCTTCGCTATGCTCAGGTGAATTCCCAAACTAAATAAACATAAAAGACAAGTTAGTGCAAATTAGAATATTTCGTGGTTTATGAGTAAAAACAATAAATTGATTGTGAGATACTGGATGCACAAATAGGATCACTTTTTATTCAGAAATAATTGTGTACGAAAATATAATTTTAATATAAGCACTAAATAAACGAGTGAATTGAAGAACATCTGCTTATAGGTATTGCTTAATACATTCACAGCTTTAATCTAAACAAGTACATAAATAAAATTCATATTGCTGGTATCTGCTATTTGATTTGTTCTTTTTCTACTCACACATCTAATCTTCCTTGATGTTGCATCTCGTTGAAAGTTTTTTTCCATTCATCAGTGATTTCAAAAATGTCCCAATTTAAGTGCTTTACTTTTCGCGCGTTCAGATAAGCCACAAATCCTTTGACATTTCTCACAACGGACGTTAAGTTTGAATTTTCAACCCTGACTACTTGTTTGAATGCCATAGTGACCATGGTCGATAAAGTATTTGTCACCTGAAAAATGTAATTCCTTTAATTATAAAATTTAAAACTCAAGTTATTATTTTATCGTTAATCAATCGTTCTACATACGATTTTCCCAAACTTCTCGAACTCAAAACTGTCATAAACGTCGGCAATGAATTTCTTTCCGTCATCGCCGCAGATTAATTCGTTTAATTCTTTGGATTTGTCTTGAAACTCAACATAATTCTCGAATATCTCTTTCATTGTGTTTTCTTGGCAAAACACTTCTTCGACTTTTCTTTTTTTTAAATCATTTACGAGACGCTATAAGAAAAGTTTAGAAAAGCATAATTTTATTAGCTTGATTTAATGATAATTACAATGAAATGAATGTTTAAAGGAAGGCATAATAAGAATATAACATATATCGTGTAATAAATAGATATAACAAACCTCCACAAAATCTAATCGGGAGAAGGACCGAATAACCGTTTTGTACACAGTAGGTTGGAAGTTTGTCAGTATCTTTTGAACTAAATTCTGATGTCTTTTAGCGATCTCGTATAATTTTCTCAAAGTTTCTTCGTGAATGATAGCAACATGATGGATCATTTGCACGATATTATCCATCAATGA
Organism: Temnothorax americanus; assembly: GCF_048541705.1. Classification (NCBI taxonomy): domain Eukaryota; kingdom Metazoa; phylum Arthropoda; class Insecta; order Hymenoptera; family Formicidae; genus Temnothorax; species Temnothorax americanus. The sequence continues at coordinate 1,837,701 of NW_027509391.1, forward strand.
TATAATGTATGTAACTGAATTTACTATATTATCGGAGAAGAAGCTTCTGAGACCATCGAAAACTTCAGCGGCTCTAGAAATTAAAAATTAAGTAATATTACAGTTGAACATTAGTAGTTTGCCTTAAAAAAAAAGATGCTTACAATTCAAAACCATCTACGTGGCGATCCAGTAGTTTATTAGTGAGCTTGATACCATCCTGCATGATCTGAAAAGACAGATCTAATATCTGCGTGATATTTTCATAATTATCCGGATTCGAGGAGATAGCCGATATCGCGCCGCGCAACCGATCCATCACGCTGAAGAAATCATCCGTGGAATTGACTTCGCGGTTTTTGACAACTTCTTTCACCATCTTCAGGAGTCTGTTTATTTTTAAAAATCCGCTTCGAGCGACCGGCCAATCTCGTTCGTATGCAAATACGGGATCGAGAACCACGAGGGCTTTATTGATGCTGAAATCAGAACGTCACGTTCATATTCTTCGAGATATTTTGATATAACTTCGTGAAATTTAATTGGAAACTTGAAGAAATAGGTTTGTGGGGACGAAACATCGCAAACAGACTTACAAATCCAGATCAATTTCCTTAAAGTTTACATTTTGAAAGACCAAGATTATTTTTGGCAGCCATTCACGGATCCTCAAGTACTCCGGTATGTACTTCTTGGATGTTTTCAAATCGAGGATGGTCTCCGTCGCCCGTTTCAGATCCTGGAAGAAATTGTAATCGCGAAACTTCGCCATCGCGCGATCGACCATCTCCAGTAAACCAGTAAAGTCCAGGTGTTTCGAAAGATTCTCCAAAATATCGGGGATTGCTAGCGGGTCGATGTTGCAAAGGACATTCGAGATCTCCGCGAAATCCTCCTCTTTGGGTAGAATCAAATACTTCTTCAGGCTTTCCGGCGAGCAAATGACGCCGTCGATGTTAGACGAACCGAAAGTTTCAATTAACTGTGGATAAAAATTGATAAAACTATTTTTTTTTGCGCTGCAGAAATAAACTTAAGGAAACAGATATACCGCTAATCGTTATAATTAGTAGCATATCTGTTTAAACGAATGTGATTACTTACGTATATTAATTTTACGGATGACTCGAACAAACCGTCAATCAAGCTCTCCCTTGCTCCCGGCATATGAGATCTGAGTAAGTTCTTAATTTCCTCGTGATTGTTGAACAAGTCGCCCAAACGGATTCCTCTATCTATCGACACATTCAAATATTTAATTATCGAATTCAATATCAAAGTTAAATTTCAACTCGTTTGCCGTATAATCGTACCAAAAAGCGCCTTGATTTCCGGCTTGGTGAGTATTTGTGCCATTGACTTCAATAACTGGATACTCTGCGGCAGTGTTTCCACGGCGGAGATAATCGTCTTGTTATTGACCATCGGTTGCAGTTCCACGATTAAAGGGCCTAAACTAATATTGCAAAGAGGAAGAAAAAGAGAATGAACTATATGCTTTTCTGGATTTTAATGGATTAGGTATATATATAGCCGTTGCGTAAAACTAACGTGGCGTTTTTGTACGACGGCACCTCCTCGTATTCCGATAACGGATCGCAGGGACTTCCGACGCTGCATATGTAACTCTGCACGAAAGGCAGAAGCCCGTCTTGTGGCATCGACCTCGCGTGAAACTGACACGTCGAATGATACTCCGGCTCGACATTGTCGCGCACCGTGTAGAGAATCATGAAAACCACTACTGGCCAGAGAAAAATTAGGGCCAGAATTCCCTGAAATTATTTCGTATGATTTAGATGTACTTGATGAAGCAGAAAACAGACATTTTGTTAAATCGACAAACTTACTGGTTGTCGCTTCCGAATGATGTAGTTCTTCCAAAGAAGAAGCCCGAGCTGATCGATCTTCATTTTTAATGGAGAACGGCCGATATTTAGCGCTGCAAATTATTTCGAGGGGTATTTGGTAGACTAAACAAGTTGATTGCAATTAAATGTAAGATGAATGATAAAATGACTTGATTTTAAAATTTTATCCTGAAAAAAGTGAATAATTAACCTTTAATGAAATATCTTTCTTTTATCCATTTCTGCAAAATTCTTTACATGTACAATCGTCTTGCTCACGCGATTCCACGGATTCCTGTATTTATTTATATTTGGAATTTATCTATTTATATTTGGAATCTATCTCGATGACCTTGCAACTACTGCCTGTTATGTACGAGGGATCGATTATATGTATATAAATAAGCTTGAAGAAATAATAATGTATTCGGTTATTTCAGTTTATTAATTATTCGAAACTTTCGAGAGAAAGGTAATTAAAAAATAATAGATAAAATAATATAAACAATATTTATATAATAACAAGCGATAATAATAATCTGAATATAATTAAGTATCTCAATACTCAGAAAAATCGATATCCGGATAATTGAACGCTGCATAATAAAATATTATCGCTATTTAACAAATCCAATTATTTGCATATTACAAATTGAGACATTTTTTATGCAATCCAATCGTTACGTTAAAAAAAGTTATGTAGAGTCGCAAAAATTCCTGACGATAGCCGACAGGAGTTTACGACCCAACGAGATCTCGCTTGTAAAACTGCACCGAGAACTGCACCGAAAACCTCGCGCGATACAATGGAAAGTTTCGCGAGTTCGCGTGCAGCCACGCAGTATACTTTTGCCGTCTTAAGAGTGCTCGAAATGTGTGGAATCCACTTGAACCGAGTGCACTCGGAAAAATGCTGTCGGTGAATGGTGACCTATCAGAAAATGTTATCGCCGCATGAAGAAACAGCTGAAAATTTCTCACCGTTGCAGAGTTGCATTCAACGTCTTACGTATCCATTACTAAGCAGCGCAATCATGCGAGTAGCACCGGCGAATCCACTTTCATTGGGAATTCAGGCTCGGGGAGATACGCGAGATAAATAGCACTCCGAAATTCCCCCGTCGCGCAAAGGGTATACGGGGTGAGAGATCGAACTGACAGCCGATTAAAATTAAATGTCCGTGCGACGTCCGCGAAAATATATTTTATATTCCAATATTCACATTGCGAAACGAAATCTATTGTTTGCGCGTACTTTATCCTCTTATCGTGATGTTATCGCGCGGTACTAGTTATTTATACTATTATACATATATGTACATTTATGTACTTATATGTAGATACATATTTTACATTTTTTGCGAAAACAAAAATTCTATATTTACTGCTATTTTTCTGCTTAAACTGCCTCAGTCGCCTGATGCGAATGTCCCATCGACACTGCCGCTTAGTTCCACTCCGGGAAGAATCCGATATTTCAATAAGACCCGTGAATTGTCTATTGTCCTTTCGCCGGAGATCCGCTCTGCCGGTCGTCCTATCTAACACACGGCCCGACGCGACCCGAACTCGACTAGTTCTATTTGCCAAACTTTGAATACACGGCCGTTGAATTTCACGGTCTCGTCCGAATCTCTCGGAAATGGACCGCGTTCCACGAAGGGTCCGTTTATACAATTATATTATCTTAAGAAAAGATTGCGCAAAGCAATTGCAAAGATTAGCATCTACGTATTGTAACGTGCGTTTGCGTCATTTAATCAGCTGAAGTTCAAGCCTGTTATGTTAATTCGAAGAAAATAACGTTACAAAAAAGTGTCAGTTACAAAAAAAGTGTCACAGAAGCAGTGCCTCGCGGAAGTGGGGGGATAAAATTTATGATTAATCTATACCGATATCGAAAATAGAATGTTTACATTTTACTGCGAGATTCAACGCAAATACACATTATGCATATATACATGAGCAGCGTGACTAATTTGCGTGTCTGTCGATGCAGCTGCAGCCGGAAGTGCGTATACTGTTCTGTCGCGTGCTGCACTGGACGACAGGATGCATTACAGAGATATGGAGTAGTGAACCGAGCGGCGGTTCTCGTGCAAGGATAAAATGCGTATCAGAAATAAATATCCTGTCTACATCAATCTTTTTCCAGGGAGAAATTACAAATGCAGAGCAACGTGTGCGCAAAGACCAGAAGAAATACGAGAACATTTATTTCTGGTTATTAGTCGCAACTAATTTCAGTCTATAAACGAATTTGTTGTAAAATTATTAAAATATATGTATAATATATATATATATATATATATATTAGTAATAATATAGAACGTTTCAAATGAATTTGCGTTGCAAGAGAAATTATATTAGACAAAAAAAACATTAACACACAAATATTATTTCTCTTTCACGAAGGTTTCTTACTGCATAATTATGCACAAACAATCGAACAGTCACAATAATTTGGCTCAAGTTACAGAAATTGCGACGAAATTACGTATCACGGCAGACAAAGGCAATTAAATCCAATGCCGCGTTTTATCAAGAGAATTTTTGTCAATAGCTCCTTCTTTCTTAATCGCGTGACCTCCAAATTAATCAGCATTCGCAGTCGCGTACACGACGACCAGTCATTCGTATACGATTACATGAGTCCCTCATGAGATAACGAAGATCCGTAGTAATTATTGATTTGCTAATCCCGTGGAGGAATATGTCATTAACGTAATCGCAGAGACGATGCGGCTGCACTTACAAAGAACTACATGGCTGTAATACGATTGGCGGTGCACAAAAGTACATGCGTGCGCCGTCTTAAATATTCTGCAATGCAGTCTGCATCCCGTGCAAATCATTCCTTGGAAGAAATAAAAAGAAAGCATATTACTTATTCTATCTAGAGAGTGTCTAGAATCATTTTTCGATAGAATTATTATTCAATCAATTAAAAAAATGACTTATTCCTTATTTCTTACTTGTTTTTTTTACGAGAAGTTGCCTTTTTCAAAGATTGTAGCACGATTTATTCAATACTTTGTATATTATATGTGAGTAAATCATATTTTACTGCTAACGAAGCACAAACGTACAGGAGGGACACTTCCCGATGAGGCTCGAGATAGTATCGTCGAAAGTTTAGCAAATATATAATTAATCAGACGAAAGCCATGTACTACAATATTATCTATACGCCTTCTCTAAAGCAGTGTTCCTCAGATGGCGTCCTTTGTCACATAAAGTCTCATACAAAAGCGAAAAGACGCAGCCTAATATAACGCAATTCTAATGCAGCGGCACATATGCAGCTCCCACAAAATTCGATTCAACTCATTTAAATTCGTCGAGGTGTTTATCGAGAATGTTTATGATACATGCGGCTTTTAGTTCATGTCTGAAAAACGTATTACGTATTACTCATCCATGTTTCTTCTTTAAATGAGCAATTACATAAGCGACCGGAACAAAATTTTGATTTTTTACAAATCGAGATGATAATGATAATGACGCTAATAGAAATTAATTTGCATAGTTTTTGTCGGCTATATAATTATCGCGAAATACGACTTCTTTTGGATTTCATTCAGTGACCATGAATCACGAGTCGGTTATTGCCGTTTATATCGCCGAGGCGCGAGCGAACTTCTGGTTCTGCGGAAAATCGTGCAAAAAAGAGGCATTCCGGTCCGCGCCCAGAGCTTCGTTTATTAACACTCCGCGAACAACGCGCACTTTCACTGGTTCCGTGCGGTGTACAGTTATGCGATTACGGTCGCGGTTACGGCGCCCGAATAAACCCGAATCATTTCGTAACAATCGCCGCGTTCGACACATGTAGACTTAATGATACCTTTTTTTATGCGCATTTGAAGAAAAACACCGCGTTGTAAATCAAAGCGCCCGCCTGTCCTGGCGACGGCGATTAAAGTTCATCACTTCTATACAGCGCAGTGAAAACGATTAAAAGCGGAGAAGTCATTAATCGTGACCTTTTTCAATATATCAATGGCTTAACAAAAAATAATGATTTATTGTGCGATGCAACACAGCCTGTCAAATAATCGGCTAGTAGTAACGAGACTTTGTCACGAAGCTATAAAAACGAGACAGTGTCGGCGCAACCGCAATCAATCAAATTATAAATTAATAAATCTAAATGTAAATGTAAATTCTTCTGTCAAATTGAATCAATACACGCGGTTGCAACAATGAGTTCCATCAAGCGTACGTCACCTTCTCACGTTTCCAAATCGACATACATATAGTAGGACTACGCGATCACCACATGAAAGCCTTCAAAAAGTGTCCGGTAGAATTGACCTCTACCAGTAACTATCTCTTTTCTTCGGCCGGTGAGTCACCGGTCATATTTTTCTGTACCTGAGCGCAGTCCATGCTATGTGTCGATCCGTTTCCAGGTGAAAATCCGCGATCCGATTATTAATATGTGCGGCGCGGCCTTTAGTCCGAATACGCGAGTGTCGTTGGCACGTAATTATTACACGCGGCAGTGACCGTTGTTGCGACAACGGGATAACGCAACTGCAAGACAGTAACGTAAGTTTCATTTTATCAATATTCTTTCATGCAGTGTTACAGATAGTTTGCATCAGGATGCACTGATACACACATTGAAGTAATAAATATTATTGATTAATATATTAATTATATTAATACCGCGCTTTTAAAATTAAATGTGAATGCATTTAAAGACGAGGTGAGAGAAATTACCGAATGAACCTTCTAAAAAAAATCTGTGTTTACAAAACGCAAGGTTAACAGGAGCATATACACATAGGAATCGAGCATATAAATACAACTTTCGTGTCGTAACATTGTGTACCTCAGATTTGTGAATATATTACGATCGCAGTACGTAATCAGTGGGTATTGAGCGGTATTAACACGTTTTTTTAAATAAATGTCGAATGTGTTTTATCGAGACGTGCGAAAAGGATTTAAAATCGGAAGCGTATATATAATGCGAAATAAAACTGCTAAAGGCCGTCATTTGGATTTGCCGACATCTGCATTAAACGTCAAAATTTATATATTTATACCGACAGGTTATATGTGATTAAGTAATCAACGTGACGTCGTCATGCCTTCAGATTGCACGCATTAAAAAGTAGCGAGCGTGCGCAATAAATTCTCTATTTTCTTTCCTACTCCATTAATCTTTATCGATCTTGGACATTGACATTTTGCGCGTTAATTAAACAATAGAATATTATGTCTATTGTGTCCAACAAGTGAGATCGCAATTGAAGTAGATGCGAGGAGGAGGAGGAGGAGTGATTTAAAGTACTAAACCGCAGTTTTTCCGCTTAAACATCACCACATTATCTCACGAGGGGCAGAAATAAGTTCACGGTCGCTAATAAAGTTACATAAAATATGAAATACCCGAGGCGTTTGATATACAAATAAAACACTTTATTTCTTTCGAGCATATATTCCAGCGGAACGAGGATTATGAATCACAGACTTGTCGGATGGAAGAGTTATTGGACAAAGATCGATACAGGTCGACCGGAGTCCGCGTCTCCGCGCGAACGCGATGACAATTAATCTATAGACGAACGATCGGGCTGTAAAGTGGGGAGAGAAAAAGAAATCGTTCATCTCGAGTGTCGTTGATTGCCCTCGCAATACCATCTGCGTTTGACAGATGTGAACACGGCGTACACATATGCGTCGCGTGTGAACGGCAAAAGTCTTTACAGCGGAGAAGTTCAGGGTCGCGTGCGATCGCACGAAGTAACCACGAAGAGGAAGAAATGCATCCTCGCTTTTCTCGGAAACGTCGTGCGATCGTTTCGCCGGCAGCGACAGTGGCAGCTGGTCGAGCAAGTTTCCCGGCCGTCTCTCGGCGAGGATCCTCGGAGGAGGAGCGCGATACTGGAGAAGAATCCTTTCGCTATGAACGAAGCTCGTTCGCGTTTTTCCGCGAGAACACGATGCCTACGATGGGAATTTTTTAGTTCATCGAACACTGTCCAACGTGTTCTTTAAAGTAGCATTCGGAAGCAAAGTACGAATTGTTAGCAGCGGATTATGCAAGATTAGACAAGACGATTTTTTTTTTTGCGAGGACGCTAATTGTTCACGTGACTCACTGCTCGATGAATATCTAAGTAATATTTCTACGTACATATACTTTAGAAATCTTAAGGCCATAATAATTGATCGTACCGTTGTTTAGTAGCGCGTTATGTGAGATATTCTTCAAAGATAGCAATTATCTCTATTTTAATTTTCCTGCAACTGACGATAACAATAGTTGCAAAACAATAGTTTGAAACAGTAAAATACCTCCGCTACTGCCTACGATTGCTGTCAACTTTTGTAACTTTATAATCAATATTACCGATCATCAGCAATTCATGCCCGTAATTATATTTATATCAACGATTAATGTGTAGCAATAAAAAGAAACGCTGTGTAATTATCGAGTAAAAAATTAATTCATTGCATAAGACAATGGCCTCTTCAGGACTGGCAATTTCAATAACTTTATATGCCACAAAGCTGTGAACTTCCGCATTTCTCTCTCTTTTTCTCTTAAACGCGACGAAGAAAAATATACGTTTATATATACTTACAGCCTTGAAACGACTGATATCACCTTGCCTCCACGTTCTGCTAAAGTCTATAAGCAGCTAAAATAAACAACGGCGTATGATTTATCCTTATTGAACCGCGCGATCGATCAGATTGCATAAATCACGGACAATTGGTCGCGTAGCACAGATCACGATCAACGATCCCCGCGGAGTTCGGCAACCCTTGCGGAGCACATCGCGGACTCGCGCGCGCTCGCGCGCGCACACACACCCCGGATAATGGAGAACTGGACTGGAGAACAACTCGCTTCGCGGCCGGGACGCACCGTAGATGCACCGGCGAATTGCCCGTTGCGGTCAGCGCGCAAAACTCACACGGATCCACGAACGAAAGCGAACTTGTCCCGGCTTGTTTTCTTGTTTCGCGTTTTTCCCACAGCTACTCTCCCTCTCTCGGCGGCGGCGGCGGCGGCGGCTGCGGCCGGCGGAGATGATGACCGACGTTCATGCACACTTGAACGACGGCCGGGGGACGACTGTTACCACTACCGTGATCCACGACCACGTGGACCTTCGGAGTCCCACACACCATCTCGTCTGCCGCGCGTGTGCGTGCTTTGTATATAAGACGAGTACAGGCGAACCCGCGAGCGAGCGTGCGAACGCCTGATCGTGAATCGTGTTCTTTGATCGATCGATCGAGTCCGCGCGAAGCAGTCAGAGAAGATGTTAGAGACAATAAAATGGATGAAGAAGATTCGATTCCCTCATCACATTAACCGATAATTAAAGCATGCATCTCGAAATGTTCTTTTTTTCTAATCACTGCAAAAAAATTGACTGATTTGATTGACAACTAATGATACCTCTTATCCTGAGAATTTTTTGTTTTTGATAATTGCGAAAATCTGATTAATCTAAATAGTAGATGCGTAATAATTATTTCGTTGATTATATGTTGATGAATACACAAAGATATTCTTTAGGACACTGATTACAAAAAACCAGTCGAATCTTAATGACATACATGCGGAAATTTATCTAATCTCGGTAATAACATAATTATTTCGAACAGGAGAAAAACGAATGGATATCGTCGTGATTTTCCGAACACACGTATCTCGGTACGTGCGCGGAATCGTGCGCGAGAAATCACAAATTCTCGTGAGAAAAATGGCGAATTCTACATTCCGATCTCGTATGGAGTACCCCCACAACGACATTATTCTCAATATCAAATTTATCTCGTTTAATCTATAAGTACATCGGAGTATCCACAGCGCAATAAATCGAATGAATTAGCGGCATGTTTTTAAAAGTGTACCGCAGCGTGTATACGGCTTGTTAAACCTAATTGGTTCGACGATCAAATTTCGAAGAAATATTTGGTTCCAAAAGCGATAACGCGATCTATTTATCAAACAATCGTGAAGGCCAACTGCGGGATCAATCAACTGACCTTTTGATTGCCCGAAGACTATGGTAATAGCGATTTCCACAATGACGACGGTGCGGCCATTCGATGATTTAGCATTTAAACCGACGACTTATCGATTTAATATTAAAATGAAACTGCAAAAAAACGTGAGATGTAATAAAATGACATTACACCGTCTGTCTTTTGGAAATTTTTGTTATCAGAAGGCAAAGCGCTCTCATGAATAATTAATTAAATCGTCAGAATAAAGTTGAATTAATTACAGTAATTATATGCATAATACGTGATATGCATTATACGGAAATCTCATTGCGGCATAATATGATCATTTGAAGGCTATTACGCGATTTCACGCCATTTTGTATAGTTCCTATACAAACATGCGCATTGTTGATTAAATCACCATTTTGAAGAAATATTTTTCATCGAAGTTATCATAAGCATGATAAATATGTAGATAGATAATCATTTAGATTTTTTCGTGACAATAACACAATACACTTTCTTTTTATTTTCTCGTTTTTACAATTTCAAGAATAATTATTTTACGTTGCCTGTGCAGAAGTGGTATATGTTATTGTCACAGGATGCTCGTTATCGGTGCAGTTCCGCTGCACCGTGTACTTATTACTCTCGAAGACAAAAGAAAAGCGTGCAAAAAGAAGGACTTTTTAAATTCAAGGTACGTAACTCCCGATGTAATTAATCAATGACATCGGCGAGAAATAAAAATGCGGCATTTAATGAAAGATTTTCTTTAAAGTCTACTTCACCTTTAGATTTCTGCTGAAAAATTACATCTCTCGAAGTCGTTTTGCATACGCACCTTTTATGATTAAATTTCTGTCATTACCGTTTGTACGTCATTGTAAAGTAATCCACGAAACTTGAAAATGTTCGCAATGATATATCCTCGATCTCTTTAATGAGAGAGCCTCCCATTAAATAGAACGTTATCTTTGAAAAATTGCCGGGAAGTTTTTTGCTCTCTATGAAAATTGTCAAATTATTATAACCAGTATGGTTCTGGGAGATATAAAGTTTTTATATTACTTTTAGAGCTGAGAGAGAAATGTTGGGCCGCGGCGCATAACGCATGAGTATAGATAGAACGCCGACTACCTGTGGCTGAATGAGGAAAAGAATAGAAAAGGAGGGAGGATCCCGCTCTTTTTTAGGGTACGTCTAAAAATAGGGCTGGCGTATTGGAAAAAAAGTGGGCAAAAAGGCGGAAACCCGTCTGGCGAGAGCGAATCCGGATCGGACATCACATTCCACCTGGTGGAAATTGAGAAATTGAAAATGATAAGATTTTTCTCTCGATCACTCGCATTCGCGAAGATCACGTATTCACGTGCGCGCGTACGTGCGCGTGTTACATAATAACCAATAATTGTTTACGTGTAAATTGGCGTAACGTTAATTATGGCACCATTAGGCAGCACAGCAAACATAATTTACTAGATGATCAAGGTACCATTTATCGTGTCGCAACAGCGGCCGCGAGAGGGATGTAACGTTTGCGGTGCCATGCAACGCGAAAACGCGCTACATGTGAATAAATGACAATTTTATAAATCGTTGACGAGTCGATGATAATCTGGCTATCAGAAGAGAATGGGACACGTCAAAAAAATACAAATTTCACGAGAGACACACGTTTGTGAAACTCTTTTATTTTCATAAGAATATATGTAATTTTGTGAATTTTTTATATTAACTTACATAGAGCTGTTTTACAGTAAAATATCTGCTTCTGAATTAATTTATTCGCATTATAATATTCGACATAATTCTCATTATAATATGAATTTATTATTAAAATAATTATGTAGCAAACGGAAATTGAAACCGTCATGAAAAAGACATTATTTACATATCAGTAATTAAAAATAGATTTTGCTTTTATGTGATAAAGTAATAACAAATTGATTGCTGTAAATACCGATATGATGTTGTCTTATACAACCTCATATTATATTACAGCTGTTATTGAATATCTGGATATTATTAAATTAATTAGCTTCCTACTTCTCTGCATGATTCACAAAATAGAAAAAAAAGAGAAATAGCATAGATATGAACTCGATATTTGTCTTGATATAATAACACTATATGTTTTTACGTATATAATGTGTTATTGTCGAGTACCGGCATTCGATAATGATATTACGTCTATAAAGCTGCAGAAGTTCTTCTTACATTCCATCCTTGTATAAAAAATAGAAACGGAAAACCTACGGAAGGTGTTTCACGGAGATGCATCTCGACAATTGTTATATACAGACAATAGTCATTTATTTGCTCGAAATGTTACGAGGCACCACTCCAGATCTTCCCATAAGCGTTCGCACGCACGCGGTCACCGAGGAGAGTTACCCAGAATAAGACGAATAGTCGCGGTGAATGGTATCTCGTCGTCGTCGTCGTTAGCCGACTTCTCACGTGCTTCCGCGATGGCGTCAGATGTTCCGCGTGTTGCACCGATCGGTCGCAGCCCGCGCGTGTGTTGCGATGTGTCTGCTTGATGATATCAAGTTGATATATTACGGCGCGAGTATTATTCCTTCGCGAGCAACCGATTTTATTAAATTTCCCGACAATCTGTCAAGCGAGCCACGCCGGGTTCGCCCGCCTCGACACAATCTCTGCGATATCGCGTCCTCGGGAGACTGCAGCCACTTCGCTCGGACGAGGGCGCGAGAAGTTACGACGAGGAAGAAGAGACACCCAAGGAGAACGGATACCCAATAAATATTCCAGGACGCGCATTAGATATCCGAATGTCTGGCGATATTCAGATTTATGGATATTTGTTATTGCTGCCGTACTTCAAGTTTCCCAAGTCCCGTAACGGGGAGTTTATTCCTGCCGTAGCTAAACCGGGCACCCACCGGAACGGGAGTTTTGTCGTGAGACAGATCAATAGGGCTGGGATACGCGATAGCGCGAGCATCGATTGTTCGCGCTTGGCCGATTACGTAGCGCAATTGGGAACGGAAATACGATCGCGCGCGACAAAATTCGCTCGAAATAAATACACGGCACGCGACCGGGAAACGCGACGGTCGTATTGAGCGCCGCAGCTTGAACGATAGGTATACTCCCCCGATCCGTTGTGAAATGTTTTTTCCGGCCGCAATTTAGCGGACACTCCACGTTGGCAATTAGATACTTCCAAGATGACTAACGTCGGAGGCATTGCATAAATCCGTAATCCGCGACTCCGGCGCGGCATTTCGTCCTTCCGTTCCCCACAGAACGGCATCCCTAAGTCGCGTACGTTACACGCGCGATTTATCCCACTCTCTCCTTCTCGAAATAGTCTTCTATTCGCTCGGAGGATGATGGAACACTAATGATGGAAAGAACGGAGCTATGAGCGATTCATACAATGAGCGATCGTGAAAAGTGGGTTATCGTATAATCGTGAGAAAAAAAGGAGATACGAAATAGGAGAGAAGTATGCGAAATCGAGCGACTTCTTTTTCCCTCGACTCTTAGCTTGATTCTTAAAACGGAGTGTATGCGATTCAATGAACTGGCTCGACCTTTCAAACACTAACGAAACTGCGAGCGAATAATCAGGCGGCGCATTATCTTCATTTTATGTCGTTGCACCCGATTGCGAGAGAACGAGCTCTCTTTCCACGGAAATTCCGTAGATCGCGCGAGTATAGCCGCTTGGAAAAAGAATTGACTGAATATACTTGGTGGACGTACTAACGCTGCAGAATACATCTCGCTATCTCAAGCCTGGAATCGTAATTAAACCTCTGGCACGCGCTTCCGTCTCGATATATTCTTCTTCGCACACACTGTACAATCTTAGTTTTTGCATCAGCTATCAAAAGCCAATCTTACATTACTTTACTTAATTATACATTTCTCTTACTTAATTATATAATCGAGAAGTTATATCGCTTCTTAAGGAGGCTCTTACCTCGATCATAATATGACAGATCTTTATGAAATTAATATATGTTGTAAAGTGAACCACAACGGACCGATGCCCAAAACTTGAGCATAGGTTGACGATAAAAACTGTAAAAATATCAGTATTGAAATTCGCATTTTTAACACAGGGCATATGGTAAACACTAAAATTTTTACCGGAAGCGATGTATTTTCTTAGCAAGTTTGCGAGCCAGGTAAACAAAAAACTAAGGAATTGTAGTTAAAATAATAATCTTTCTAATGATAAGAAGAAAACTTGGTGTTGACGATGAGTTATAAAAGATATTGTAGTTTTAATATGACGTACGACAGGTTAGGCAAATGATCTTCCGAGTGTCAAAATCGCGCGAAGTTTCTAACCTCACTTGCACATGTCTTTTCTCTGCGCTGTATGGTAGCGGCATAATTATTCTCTCGCGCATTGACAACCTTTATTTTCGCGAATTTTCCTTTCATTTTCCCTCTCAGCATTCTCACGTTATATCTTTCTTTTGGCTCCATCTCTTCATCGCATCATTCGCTACAACGCTACACGGCTACACCTCACTTAGCTGCAGACTGCTACAGACGACGTTGTGACACGCGCATGTTCTGCTCTTTAGCACTGACGTAGTCAACTGACTTATTGTATAAATTTTAATATTTACACTAATAGAACATATAACTTACTCTTACACTATGTAAAAATCATTATTTATTTTTTTATTTAATTTTCCGATAATTTTATAACCAATTATTAATGATAATTTTTCGGTTGCTACATTGATTAGAGCAGCCGGGTAAGAGCCTCCTTAAGTACCGTCTACATTTGTCGCAAGAATATTTACGTTCATTTTTGCGCAGCTGTTGTTTAAAGTGTGTCATTGTTTTTTTGTGCCCGTTAGAAAATTGTTACACGCGACGAACAGATCTCCGCCGCGGCACGTCTTCTTCTCGAGAGAAAACGTAATAACGAGCGCTAAACAGAAAAACCGGGATAAAATACGAGGTATTACATTGCGTAAATTACGGCCAAGATCAACTACCGCATACTGCGAACGCAAAAAAGTCAATATATAAAAATGGAAAAATTTAAATAAATGAATAAAATGCATAGAAATGATGTAGCGTGAAATCGATTATTTGATAATTACGATATCGTTCTGGATACTGCCTTTGAATATTAATCTGAAACTGGAATCATTAAATTTATCGTGCGGTAATTAAGTTGCACGTATCTCTCTACTCGGATATCCGCGCGTGTCGGCTCGCTCACAATCTTGCGCTTTGCGCGATACAGAATGTAATCTAACGACCCGCGATCATTAAGCGAAATATCAGAAATTAGCGGTAAACGCGTCCGATGAACATATCCTTCGTGCACACTCCTGGTAATTATGTCAAAACACTTCTCGATGGTACACAATTACGTAAACGAGCGTCGTACGTCATTGAAGATATTATCGAACAGCGCTTCCGGCCCCGGAATAAGTGATACGCAGTGACATGTAGAATCATTGAAGATCTCCAAGTAATTTGCAACCGCCGTACCTAAGGAGACACCGTCTGCAAAACAAGATGGCAGAGAACGGGGAGATACTTAAATATAAATGCATCTATCGGCGCACGACTGCAGTGCGATATGTTGATCGGACTGTTGAAATCTTGCAATAAATCTCGAAATAAATATACAGTTACATCTTTCTAGCATAAAACTTATTCGCAAAGTTTATATCTTTTTCCAGGGAACGCTATTCACCGTTGAAAATATTTTCTTCAATGTGTGCATTTTATCTGATGCATATATTACATTTCGTTCTTTTTTCTGTCAAATCTTCCGCGATTCAAGTACATTTGAATACAGAAATTTCACGCCAAAATTGTTAAATATATAGATTTTTAAAAATTTTTCGCTTTTTATTCGAGATTAGTCTATCGTATATGTTTGAAATAGAAAATTAGATAACTACCTTTCTTAGAATTTCGTAATGTAGAGCATCTTTACTTACGTGTACTCTATGTCAGCCCGATAGATCACGTGGTCGAAAAAGAGATGAAAAGGAGCAATGCTCTGAGAGGAGCGAAAAAAATTATAATCAGTGATGCGGAGTTATCAATACTTCCGGGAAACTGCGTGTCCGGTCAACGATTAAATGTCACGAACGGATTTTATTGCTATCCGAGATCGTCTCGCGGTCATTATAATTATTATATAATTATATTATATATTAATAAACTTTATTTATCTCTGCATTGTTTGTTATTATTTGGCTGCAATTCTATAACGTAATTTTCCATTACGTGATCACAAACATAATTCTTAAAGTAATTTTTATCTGATAATCTAAAAATTATTAGAGAGAGAGAGAGAGAGAGAGAGAGAGATTTTAGCCTGTATATTTCAACGACTGTTTTTGTTGTATTTCATATTTATTATTTATAATAATTATTATAAATAAAAAATGAATACAAAGTTACGTTATTGCGTTTAATTTAATTAATAATTAAAATGCCGAGAGAATTTCTTCATATATCATATCTTTTTCTTCTTACGTTTGGAATATTTCCATTTTTAATAATCTTACTGCTTTAACCACGACCGTGGCTTTAACTAAAGCAATAAAGCGTACACGACGCGACATCTGCCATTTGAGAGAAGAGTCAGGATAGACAAAAAGAAATTCGCGGTAGACAGTATTGCAGAATTTTGTAATAAATCGTTCAATGGATAACAGTTGACTGACAGCGATAGACTTACCTGTGATAAATTACTGCTTAAATTAAGAATCGATTTGCGCGCGTTTGATTGTTCACTTTTAAAATAATCTTTTGTTTGCAAGCCGATAATATTTAATTGAATTTTTGTAATAACATTCTGAACAAAATATGCTAATATTATTAAAATTAAGATTTTAGCATAAAAATTTTGAAACTAAAAATTTGAAACTACATAAGGACTGTTAAAAAGAATATCGAAAATTGTCTTGTTATATTTTTATTTTAATATTTGTAAATAATGTGTTTAAAACTTTCCAGTTTGATATTTTTTTCTACATAATCTATAATTTTATGTATATAAAATATGTATAATGATAATTTTTTATGTACATACATTATATGTACAATACAATTATCTATGTATACATATATATATATCATAGATATATGAATGAGTAAAAGGATATTTAAAACTTTTTGTATTATTTTATTTTCGTATTATTATCTTAAAATGTTCATAAACTATGTTTAAAAATATGTCTTTTGGCATTTTTCGTACACGATAATGTACATTTTATGTATGTATATACACAATGTATATACGTATATGTATAATGTATATATACAATTATCTAAAAAGTTACTAGTTCTGTATTTAAACTATACGTTTAAATTGGTGTATTTTTTATTTGCCATTAAAAATGCTATTTGTTATATATTATTCACTATATATTCAGAATTATTAACTATAATAACCATATAATACATTAAACTGTTCATACATATCTATAAAAAATATCCAAAAAATATGTAATTTAATCAAGTGTAATAATTAATAACAATAATTTACATTGATGGAACTTGTGGAGAAACGTGCGAAGTAATTCTCGTTTATTTAATAATATTTATATACTTTTTTAAACTGTATAATAATGAAATTTATATAATAAAATTTTTTTCGTTATTATATATATATATTTGCAGGGCCGCGCTTGTTAAAAATGGGAATGTCTTCCGTATTGTAATTAAAGTTGTCCTTAACTCCAATAATCCGTTTTGAAGAACTAAATATTAACCTAACGTTCAACAATTTGTCTATTACGAAATCATTATCATTATCGCAAGAGCATTCCGCTCGGAAGTTCTTTCAATAACAATACTGTCATTACAGAGATAAATTCTAAAGGTCGAATCGAGCGTTAGTCGAGCGGCATCCACCTCTTCGACAACGTGTGTTGCGTGTGGTCTCTCGTACATGCAAATGCGGTTCTCGACAATTTTAAGGAATCTCAATCGGATATTCCAAGTAAATTGCAACCTGTTACCTATATTAAAAGAGAATTCGAGAAATTACTCCATTCACTAAAACGAAGAGAAGAAATATCGATTTCGTGTGAAATCTCAAAAAGTGTTACTTTATCTACTTTCTTATATCAACGTGAGGAAACACATTTGAGAAATGTCTTGCCCAGTGAGCAGTATTGAGTAAGTAATTTTTCACGTTTTTAATTTTTAATACTCTTAGATACATAAAGACAAAGACACACATCTCCATTATTATTTATAGAATATAATAAAAAATTACAGATTACGATAGCGAATATTTTAGTGTGTGAAAAAAGCACGCTTATATTCTTTGAAGTTTTCTGTAATTTGTTAACTTTAATTTGCCTTTCGATGTAAAAGAAAAAAAAACGCGATTCGGTCGTTTTAAAACATTAGGTACTCTCTAAAATAAAAGCTCTATTTCAGAACAAACATCAAATAAATTCAAATCCAGTGTTTTCACATAATTTTGAAAAGTTTATATTTTTAAATTTATTATGATAAAGTTATGACGAAAGCGCGCGTTTTATAACACATTCGTCAAAACAGATTACATTAAGCAGCTTATCATCATTCGACTTTATCACGTTGTAACCGGTCATGTGTCTCTTTCATTTGAAATGTCATCACGTAAAAATCATCAATGGCGTGTCTGTTGAAGAGAGGATAATCGAAACGATCAGGCACAGCGGGACGAGTTCACGCAAGGACCGGCGTTGAACTATAGCGAATATCTATGTTTAGACAAGATCTTATCTGCGCAAAGGCTTCTCAGCGCCGAATACGGCAATGCAGTTCACGACGAGCATCTTTTTATTGTCACTCATCAAGGTATCTTACTAATAATTAACGTTAATTCTATACATAGTCTGGCAAATGAATTTTTTTCTATGCCACAACAAAAGCACTGAAAAAAGCAGCAAAATATCTTTATTTATTTCTTCATTACGTTCTATATAAATTTTGTTTCAATAGCGCGAAAGCTCAGTAATTTAATAAATGGTCTCTTTCCAATATTTTTAATAATGTTTTATAGAAAATAGAAATTGTCAGTTTGTTCCTTAAAGTAAATGGAAAACATAAAAATATAAGAAAGTTAAAAAAATAAAGTATATAATCTTAAAATTGTTTTGCAACTTTTTAAATAATAATTTGATTAATAGCATACAGCGACTCATGAAACTGATCAAATATATTACAATAATTCTGTAAATGTATTACACAATTAATTGATTTACTGCGATTAACTGATTTAAAATAAACAACTGCTGAAATTTCTCAATATTGACATACAAACAAATACTTATCTATGATGTTACACTACCTTTGTATCAACAGATACCTTTGTTAACGAATTTTCAAAAGAAATTCCTAACAATGTCGAAACTGTTGGGACGACGAAAAGCGAGCTTCCTATAAACATGCAATTCGTAAAATAGAATTATGAGGTCAATAACTAGAACTATATAGATTTGAAACAATTACAAGCATAAGTCGACGATTTAGGCAAGAAACGATATCCGGGGAGAGAGAAAGAATCATAAACGAAAGGATCTCGAGTTTTCGAAAAAGTCAGAAGCACAGCGAGAGACAAGGTCGCGATGACCCAAGAATTACTGTACAGCAAAATAAATTCGGGCTTTTCTTCAACACTCTCCTTTTTGCATTAAATTATTTTCATATTTCTTGAGTGTATGCTTATCTACATTATCGAAATATATACATATTTCTTACAAATGGTACAATTTAATCAGTTTCGTGAGTCATCGTACATATTCATTATAGCTCTTATATTTTGATAATTAATTTATTAATTATGAGTTAGGTATTTATTGCAACTTTTATATTATTCTAATTTGCATCGCAATTGTTGCAGCGTACGAGCTTTGGTTCAAGCAAATTATTTTCGAGCTCGACTCCGTTAGGGCACTCTTCAGCTCCGAATCCAACAATTGCAATGCGTCCAACGGGTCTTCTAACGATCATTCGGCCGCCACCCGAGGCAATGGAATTTCTCACGTTTTGAACGAGTCGAAAACCCTGGATATTCTCAAACGATTGAATCGCATTGTGCTTATTCTGAAGGTACGTTGAACGAAGGACGTACCTACCTAAAGACGATTCTCTCAAGAAAGATTCTTATACGAAATGCGGTTTTATGTATAATGTCGTTTAATAATAGATGATAATTATAAAGCGACACGCTGAGTAAATGTCAGAACAGAAATCCGCTTATTTAACAATAATGGCGATGGTGATGCAAGGTGAACGGCCCTTAATTACAAGCCGATTAGTTCGCCACAGTCTGCGTGTCTCTTTAATCAAATTTTTCTGTCTCGCCAGACAAAGCTGTTTACTACCGCGACACTTTCTTTTACATCCTCTTACATGTGTCGAAAACATCGAACGTAACACCCCGCGCTACAGCTGTATTAATATATGCTTCGATATCTTTGTGTAACTTGCTTCTTTACGATAAACTAGGTCGAACATTTCGTAACGATCGCGGCGTATCAAGTGCGTGACGCGCGCGACGATTTTTCTTTCCCGATTTAGACACGATGTGACAAATAAGACCGACTGTGGGAACCACACACAGGAATCCTGCGGGGGCTCAGTAAGATAATATTTCTAGACGATATGCGATACCGGGCGCTTGTGCGTGCATTAAAGGGAGAACGGAGAAGAGTTACGTTAGGTAACAAACCCGTTACTCTATTTCAATACCGCAGAAGGTGCGGTCGGTACCTTTCTTTATTTTGATTCGATAAAACGTCTCCGTCTCTCCGTGATACTGTATTCTCGATACGCACGAGCACGTAATATCGAGTGTCTCGAAATAGAATTACAAACGAGTAACACGCGCGAGCAACTTGTCTTCAATAATTGTGAATTTGTCTTTAGTATACAGTACCGCTCGGAAGATATGTAAAATGTGACATCTAATCTATTATCTATGCAATATATATATACGAATATTATTCACAAATTGCGAGATAATGTCAAATTTTTGTCAAGAAAAATCATTCTTACGTTCTCTAAAGAGCACAGTTGAAGCTATACTTATTTCCAGACACACCTTGCAACGCATTGTAATAACGTATTATGTCGTTCACGCACCCTTTGCTTGCACCGGCACCCATAGAAATGCGAATGTAGCCACGCTGACAATCGATGAGGACATTTCAAGATGTTCTTTCATAGTTACGAGATTTGTAATCACGCATTTTACGAAATTTATCTTTTTCTTATTAAAATGAAAATTATTAATTTAATTATTTTATTTAATTTAAATTGTGTCAATTCTCATTTAATTTAATGATTACAATCGAGCTAACATGATTGAAAGCATAATATGAAAACAACAGTGTCGTGTACATTTAACAATGTAATTTATCTTCGCACAATTTGGTCGTGTCAGTTCCCTTTTTTTTTTGTTTAAACAAACTGACAAAATGCCGAAAATTATTTACAAATGAATATCATGATCTTCAGTTATTGGTGGACCAAGTGACGATTCTGGAAACGATGATACCATTGGATTTCATGGCGTTTAGAGACTTATTGTGTCCGGCCTCGGGTTACCAATCGCTACAATTCCGTCTACTGGAGAACAAACTGGGCGTGAAACGAGAACTCAGGATCAAATCTAATTACCTAAAGATCTTCGGGAGAGATCCTAAAGCTATTGAGGCGATCAAGCGATCTGAGGAGGAGCCCAGTCTCAGTACTCTGGTTCAGAGCTGGTTGAGCAGAACACCAGGGCTAGAGACACACGACTTCGATTTCTGGGGAAAGTACAAGCGATCGGTGGAGAAGATGTTGGCCGAGCAAAAACAAGCTGTAAATGTAAGTATGCCCGAGGCCACTAATCTTAACTCATAATATTGTAAAGATAACTAAGTTATATTCGTATCTCTTCAACAATTTCAGCACTGAGCTAGCTCTCTCTCTCTCTTTTTATCTCTAGAAAAATCTGAAATAATGACAACACTATTAAAAAATAAGAACTTTTCTTTCTAAATATATATATTATAATTCACTAGGAAATTTAATTTAAAGCTCGATTATGAAGATAATTAACATTAAAGATCAAGTTTGCAAAGTTTAAAGTTACAAAGAACAGAAGCGTAAAGAAATCCGTTACGCAACATTCTTTTCTTCGTTTATTTTTGAATTTCGAAACAATGTGCTATTCATACTATATTTATCAAATTTTCAGACAATATCAGAAGAATGCGTCAAAAATTATCATTTGACCAATGTGCGCTCGCGGAAAGCACTTTTCGACAGCATCTTCAAAGAGTCGCTTCATAATGGTCTCGTGTCACGGGGGGAACGCAGATTTTCACACACTGCTCTTCAAGGAGCAATAATGATCACCCTGTATCGAGATGAAGCACGATTCAGCCAGCCGCATCAAATCCTCACGGCGTTAATGGACATCGACTCTCTAATCACAAAATGGAGGTGTAAGAAAAATCATTATTAATATCTTGTTATTTATACGTTTACATTTTACTTTCAAGTCCTATTACTCGTGTCCGAGCGTGGTGACTTCTCTTCATATACATGTGTTGCGCACGTGGATTATACACATTGTATATGGAACCTACAGTTGAACGCCGATTTCGAACGGCAATTTTTTAGAGAAGTTCTCGTGGCAAGACATATACTCTCGGTGGCTTGCCATTGCCTTTCGAGAGAGGAGAACGAGCGAATAAAATTTTCTAGCTCTACCGGGAATCGAACCCCCGGGACCTTTGGCTCAATAGACCAGTGCGCTGTCTACTAAGCCACGCTCGTCCTCATTTTACTAAAATTTAGCAATTTTTTTTCAATTTTCTTACAATATTCACGAGAACAAATACGATATTTTTAAAATTTTCTTATAACGTGTGCGTTTACATACAAATGCACATAATTATTATTATATATCAGTTATATTGTATACGTACATATTATACATGAGGAAGTACCCAAAAGTTTCTGGAATTATTTTTTAAAAAATATCTTAAGTGTACTTTACAGGTTTGAAACTTTAACCCTTCTCCATGTGACAACAATTTTTTTTCCTACGAATAAAATAGCAACTTAAAGGAAGCCGTTTTGCTGACATTAACAAGATTCAACAAGAATCGCTGGCAGCCCTTAACAGTATTCCGGAAGAAGAATTTAGACAGTGTTTCCTCAAGTGAGAAAGGCGCTTGGATTGTTGCATTTAGTCACATGGAGAGAAGGGGTTTGATGTTTCAGACCTGTAAGTACACTTTAAATATTAAAAAAAAATTATTTCGGAAACTTTTGGGAACTCCCTCGTACGTACATAATTACTAGATACTTATCAGTCTTGAATTATTTATAATTGCTGCCTAAAATGCACGTATGCGTCCAACGTAATCTTATATATCTGTTTACACAATTGTCAGATTGTTTCTCTTATTTTTCACTGATAGCTACATATCTATACATAATTACTATTACTAGTTTTTAATTATTTATAATTACTATGTGAAAGGCGCGTGTGCGTCATATCGTAATCTGATTTTGTTTATACAACCATTAGAATGTTCTTTTACTTTTCAGATAACCATGTTATCATGGTACAAAGAATGATCGGATCTCAACAATTAGGCACTGGTGGCTCCTCCGGCTATCAATATTTGAAGTCCACATTAAGGTACTTATCTGCTTCAATTAATGGCAAAAATTAATTGAAATTATTAACACAAAATTATCTATTTTGTTATTAATTAAGCCTCCTGGGCTCTTTTCTGACATCTCATGAGATGTGACGTCAGATGCGAGAAATGTTGAGAATTCTTGCGTAGTATTTCCAAATAAAAAGATATTTGCTTAAAATAACATTACAGATCACTTCAGCACACTTCAAAAATGCTCCGAGTTGAAGTTAAGTCTACGCCTTTTCTTTGACAGTTAATAAACAGTCGTAAAACGAACGACCCAGGAGCCTTAATTGAAATTATTAATTAATACGAAATAATTTATTTACTGAAAATATATGTCAGTGGCAGCGGAAATAATATCACGAATAACATATTTCTTATTTATCGCGAGTTTTTATCATTAGCACAAATTATCATTGTAATGTCATAAGTCATTAAAATACGTATCGTTTTTTTGTCGATAATTTTAACTGAGTCATCATTTAAATTTTAAATAACTGTTGTCAATTATTATCATTCAATACGTTACGTCAGAAATCCATCGCGTTTCATAAAACGGCAAATACTTTATCGATTAGTTTTTGCAAATGCAAATGTTTTTAATAAAAAATTTTGCTTGTTTTATATGTCTTGGCGAATAGCGATAGATACAAAGTTTTTCTGGACTTGTTCAACCTATCGACCTTCCTGATACCACGTCATATGATCCCGCCGTTGACGAAGCAAATGAAAAAGAAGTTATCAATCGCCTTGTACGACTGCAACTCGGACGATCAAGATGAATTGGCGGACTCTCTAGAAAGCTCGTAAATTAGCGCATCACACAGCAAAGTTCATAAAACTTTAATAAGTTTTACTTCTTTAATGTAGTCAGTGTGTATATTATACATTCACCCTGATATAATTAGATATTAATTAGATATTACAATTAGACGAGTGTTCTTTTTAAGATTTTTTTAGCGTTGGAACTAAATATTTCTAAAAACAGCACGCATAATTCTCATTAATTTACGATAGCGTTAAGATTAGAACTAAAATTTCAAATGTTTGAAAATTATTTTATTTATTAATTATTAAAATTAATAAAATTACTAATTACTAATTACTAATTAGTAAATATAGATTAGACAGAATAATCCAAAGAAAAGTTAAGGTCTCGTTTGTTTATAGTGTCGATCATAATATAAAAAAGCTCACATATAACTGTGTATAACTTTTAACGATTGTAGATATCACTGTTTCACTTTCTGAGAGATCTTTTTCTCTTAGATCGTCTTTTATTAAGGTGATCGTATTTTGGTAAACTTTTGACATAACATACGGTATGGAAAACATATAATTAACGCTGTACTTAATAAAATGTTTCATTAGGTAAGACACAATTTTTTCTAACATAATACTTCTTAATTTATTTCGTCAGAAATTGGAAACGCTACGATTTAAAATTCTGATTATTTAGCCAACTTCGAGCGACGAGACCTGATTGGCTATACCTGCAAACACACGACAAGATATTCGTTTATCCGTTAAAGAGAAATAAGCACTCAATACAATTAACGCGAAATATTGCACGCTGCTTGTTCATTGATCTTACCGCATAAATTTTTGCCGACCGCAATGTAAATGTAACCTTTGTCGCCAAAGGACGGTCCCCACGAATTTTTAATGATATAATGCGGTATACTCGCTGCTGTGTCGTATCCTACTATCTGCACCGCATGATTCAAGCTGTTGAACGAACCATCACACTGGCACTGTATTACGCCGCCTAAATAATGCTGCCAAGATATGGCGTTCACAGCAGCCGCCATGGGTCCATGAGTAACGAGCTGCGTTAAAAGTTCAGTCTCTGCGTCTACAAAGCTGAAACAAACTCGATTATTCGCGAGCAATGGGACAATGGACACAGTGCTGTGTCCAGCCTTCAGGCTTTCACTCTTTGTTAACGCCGACATAATCAACAACTTGGCAAGTGACGTGCATTACATTGCAAAAGAAAAAAATG
This sequence comes from Temnothorax americanus, assembly GCF_048541705.1. Taxonomy (NCBI): domain Eukaryota; kingdom Metazoa; phylum Arthropoda; class Insecta; order Hymenoptera; family Formicidae; genus Temnothorax; species Temnothorax americanus. Next base: position 1,863,203 of record NW_027509391.1, read on the forward strand.
CGTGTGTACGATAGTTATTTTGCGTGTAAGAAAAAAATGGAGCATTTTAAATAATAACGAGCATTATATATAAGTAATAATGAAAAAATAATGTATTATAAATAATAATGCATAAGCAAAAAAATGAATACCTGTCGCATGTGAAGTCCGTTACTCTAACTCCCGATGTCTTCGCGGCTATTCTGAAAGATCAAGTCCTATGATATTTTTGTGTTTCGATAAAAAAAACACATCTTCGCAATTTGTATGCAACGTACTTAGGCAATCTACACGTATCGGCTCGCAATGTGAGAGGGTAATCAGTCTCAGATGTAATTCTTGTTTTCGACGTCGACAGCCACGAGAGTAAACTGCATATGTCACCACCCTGGCATCCGTTCCCGTCTGGCATGCAGTCAATCATCTGCATAATGTCGGAAGATAAACCATATCGGCTGACGAGTTAATATATAGGGACGTCTAAAAAAGCTTTGAGATTTTCAAGATATATTCACTTCGTAAAGAATCGGTTTTTTTTTCTCGGAGTGTTTAAGAGAACCTCTCGTGCGTCTTAAATATCAAAACTTTTTCTAGTTCTCTAAGTATAAGCGTTCAAAGACTACGTTGAAAGATCAAGAGGGAGCTGCTGGAATAAGAAACCAGCTGCTTTTAATGTCCATCAATGTGTACGGCTAATTTATTCGACGATGCTTCCGTGAAAGCAATTCCGTAAAATTTGCGTTTTGGGACGCGGGGTCTTTTCCTCGAGCGGCTCCCTCGCGTTGCAAATAGAAAAGCGTGTCAGGAATATAACGACCTACTTCCTGCACGCTAAAGGAATATAAAGTTCCGTTTTTGATGGCGTACGTCGATTCGGCCACCCCGACAGTGCTGAACGCCCAACACGCGCCGCAACTCTCTTGGCTCGCAACTGGTCCTACTACCTTTTGGTCCCGCCAGTCAAACTTAGAGGGTATACCCGTCAATCTCTTCACACGATTAACCGAGCTTGTAAGATGCTGATGATAATACGACGCTATCATATGTTTTTGCCCTAATTAACAAAATTGTTATATTTGTATCAAGAAATAAATTACAACACTAAATTGTGCTCGTTGCAAGCAGAACCGAGTTTTTCAGGAAACTTTTGTTAATTTTTAAATAATATAGCGAACTTAACTTTAATGAATCCTGAAGATATGCAAGATTTAAAGATCTTTCGTCTTCGACATTAGTCTTAACGAGCTTTCTCGAGAAACTCTTTGTCATTTTTTAAGTGATATAGCAAGCTTAATTTTAATAAATCTTGAAAATTTCTAAGATTTGAAGATCGTTTGTCTTTAGCATATTAGTATTAAAACAAAATAATTATTCGTAAAACTTAGTCTTTGGCGCGTATTTGTACACACTACAAATTAATTAATGTATTAATTATAATAATATAATAATACAAATATTATCGCGAACATGCTACGTACTGATAAACAGACATATTTTCAAAAGCAAATATGTTGTACACCAAAACTAAAACAAAATTATAGATATTCATTGATTCTGTTGCTCTAATCTCGTGATTGCTTGTATTTCAAGTTTAAACATTTAATTAACTTAGGCCCAGTTTCACAAGTGTCGGTTAACTTTTAATCTTAGATTAACTCACTCTTCGTCTCTTTCTAAGGGGAACGTTAGAAGGAGACGAAGAGTGAGTTAATCTAATTGTAAGATTAAAAGTTAATCGACACTTGTGAAACTGGGTCTAAGTTAATTAAATGTTTAAACTTGAAATACAAGCAATCACGATGAGATTAGAGCAACAGAATCAACTTAATTGTGAAACTGGGCCTTAATCGCTATTTTTCTTAGTCAAAATTAAACTCACCCCGCAAAGGTAAATCGGGGAGTAGCGTTTGTTGCAAGAATTCATCTTCGGACAAATCGGAGAATTCTGTTAGCCCGTAGTAAGCGCTTTCCTGCGACGACCGTAAACCGTTCAGCTTTTCGATATGTCGCAATGATTTCTGCAATTGATTTCATTTCTTTATTATATAATACTATTGTAAAAAAAAAAAAAAAAAAAAAAACGGAAATTGCATCTACAGGCAACGCTGATTTGTAAAAATTAGTTTCTAACTTAAACGTTACCATGTTAATCTTTTGATATTGCATTATATAATTATTATTATTATTGCAGTTAGTTACACATTCCAGTCATTATAAATTTATTTTTCAGAAGATTTCGGAATAAAATAATCGACAAATGTGAATATATAGCGGAACGTCAATGTCTAAGTAAAACTGTAATAAATCTCTAGAATTAAACAAGTTTAACGCTTTTTATCATTACTCTTCTTCTTCCGTCAGTGCCGATAAAGCTAATTAGTGCTTTGCACTAAGTCATACACAAACACGAATGACTCATAATATACGCGAGTGCGAGCGAGCGTAACATTTGTGTTTACGATTTAAATATCTTAACGAAATTTATATTTAAATTATAACATGTCAAGTGTGTGTCCGAGGAGAACAATGCAATGTTGCAACCATTTAAACCGATCGCGATTCGCGATTCGCGATCCCCCACGATCGGTCTGGAGAAGAAAGAAGAAATCGTCTCAACTGTCACCTGAAAATGCTCAAATCTCTTATTATATTCCGCGGGCTCATCCTTGTAGGATTTATTGTATCGGGCTACGTATTTCGCGAACAGTTCCGCGTCCTCCTTGACAGCTTTATCGGGCCCGACTCTGATCGGTACGATAAAGAAGCAAAGGCTCACGACCAGCACTATCACCACCACCGTTCGCCACTCCATGTCTCGTGCACGACGACGCAGAACGCACGTTCGCACGTTCACGATGTGCGTTCGCGTTGTCACGCAACGGACGACGTAGACACGATATAATAAAGGGAAAGTGGTCAACGAGTGCAGCCAGTAAGTAGGTATTTAAAGATTTGCCGAGTAAGCACTTGGAGTGCTTGGACACAACTGGACGCTAGGTCGAAAATGGCGGTGATATTTAATACTCTCGCGGATTGATTTCAACGTAGCTCTAACACACCTGTAATAAAAGAAACAGATTCTCTTACTTTGAAAATATTTGGAATTAATATTTTTTTAAAGGAAAGTATATTTATAAGATATTTATGACTAAATAATTATAACGAAATGCAAGTCTTTAATAAAATTCAGCTTTAAATGTTTTCTTTCAAATACAGTTTGGAAACTTTATCTTATCGATTTTCTCTATTCAGAATTTAGATAATTAAATTAATTATAATATTAAATATTATATAATATTAATATTGTACCGTCAAATTAAATGTAATATTATAAGTGTAATTTATATCACATCTACTTCGACATTTTTGTCAAAAAAAATTTTCAAAAAATTTGTTAAAGAAGTTAAAATAGCTATTTGTTGTTATTATTATTATTAATAACTCTGAATTTCAGCTCATTTTAAGCAAATATTAAATATAAATCAAGAAACAGTATTATAAAATGCATCGTTTTATTATTTATTAATAAGGTGCATTTAATCAGATTACGTGTTAATTTTAAGGCAATTATGCGATCTGATCTTTTTTCTTTTATTAAAAAAATATATTTAGCACGCGCGATCCAAATCATATCGGTGGCGCCATCTGTTAAAATTATATTTAATTACTACTCTGCTCTATCAGAGTAAACAAATTCGGCTGGCATTGCCAATCGTCAGATAATTCGTCACGTGACGCATGCGCCTCAGATATCCGCGACATTCGCAACATTCAAAAAGACGATTTTATTCTTAGATCTATATTCCGCTTTCAGGTATCTCTCTACTTACAATTTATAGCGGAGACTTGAATTCGATTTAGTGGAGACTCGAACCCGATTTAGCGGAGACTCGAACCCTATTGATGGAGATTTATCAATCGATTGACAGAGTTAGTGCAGTTTAACGTGCAGTTAGTGCATAAAGTGCACCTGACTGAGTGCACCTGAGTTCGGCCCGTGTCCCGTGTCTCTTTCTCTTCGTTCGTTGGCTTCGCTAAAACATGAGGCAGTAACCGCAATAATGGAGAACCGTACGATTTCTAAAAAGAGGAAGGTAGCGATCTCCAAAAGTCTATCACGAGCAATACGTGAAAAATATTCTTGTAGTTGCAACGCTGGGAACTCGCGGGGTGACATTTCGTCGAAAATCGGACGAATGCGATACTCGCGGTTTGCGGATGACATGGGGATTCCGGCATCGTTCTCACGTGGATTTTACAATTCCACGTATCCTTTCTCGAAATTATTTAAACTGTACACATTTCTATTAAATGGAATTCGGTGTATTTTAGTCTTTGTAATTTCTTGGTGTTACGTATTTAATGCTTGAATAATTAATTTATAATTTCATGATAATAACCTAAAAAAGTGAACTCAATAAATGTAAATTTTCATTAATTTGCTACTGTGCACCTGATAGTTAATTTGCACGAGCTTCCTCAATATAAATCTATATATAATGAAACAATTTTTATACAATAAATTATATTCTATGGATAAATCAAATTACAGTCATATTTGATATAAGATTTTTTATAAATGTACATTCATTTGGTTCTTTTCACTTTCAGTTCGTAGGCGACGGTGTCTTCAGAGCCGAGTTGAACGAGTTCTTGACTCGTGAGCTCGCCGAAGATGGCTATTCGGGCGTGGAAGTCCGCGTGACGCCAAATCGGACTGAAATTATTTTACTAGCCACCCACACGCAGAGCGTGCTCGGTGAGAAGGGACGCAGGATCAGGGAACTGACGTCTGTCGTACAGAAGCGTTTCAACTTCAAGGACCAGAATGTCGAGTTGTACGCTGAAAAAGTAGCCACTCGTGGTTTGTGCGCTATCGCGCAGGCAGAGTCTCTTCGCTACAAGCTAATTGGAGGTCTTGCCGTACGAAGGTACATCGGAGTTTTATCTGCCGTTCACTATTTGTCAGTCCTAATTGCACCGTCTGCAATTTCCATTAATTATTATTTTATTATAATACCTCAGGGCATGCTATGGCGTTCTGCGTTTCATCATGGAATCCGGCGCGAAAGGCTGCGAGGTCGTTGTCAGCGGCAAATTACGTGGTCAAAGAGCGAAATCAATGAAGTTCGTTGACGGTCTCATGATTCACTCGGGTGAGCCGACTAACGAGTACGTGAATGCTGCCACCCGACATGTACTCCTGCGCCAAGGTACGAATATTACCATGGCAATTACTTTGACTAATATAGCAAGTGTGTTCATCACAGAAACTAGTTGTTTTAAACTACCAGAAATTTATATTACATTCCATTTATTTTATGGTCGTTCATATGTATTGCAATTCGTATCACTTATGTTTGTAATATATCTTAGGCGTATTGGGAATCAAAGTTAAAATTATGCTACCATGGGATCCCAATGGCAAGAGCGGCCCGAAGAAGCCTCTTCCTGACTATGTATCGATCGTGGAACCGAAAGAAGAAGTACCGCCATCAGTTCCAATCTCCGAGGTGAAGCCATCAAAAGATATACCCCAACCCACTCCTCTCGTTGTATAACAATTGATTTAAATGCAGTTTTATATGCATTTAGAAAATAAATAAACGGAAAATAAGATCTGCGTTGCATTTTATTCTCAACGTTTTAATGTACGAAATACTAAAAAAAAGAATGATTCATGCTAGGTAAGAATATCTTCAGGTAGCTTTTCTTTTTATTTAAAAAGGTTTATTAATGTGTTTTGAGATGTTTGCTACAGTATACCGATAATTATTTTCATTTATAAAACCATTCTGAATTACTTTTATATATGTTAAATATCCAAATATCAGGTAGAAGATAAACGAACTTATGCTAGACTAACAACTGATAGAACAAACACGTGATAAACTATTTCCAGAGCTTATCCCAAAAAAGATGGCGAGTCAACCATTCCGTGTGACTCGGAAATATATATAAATTTTATAACTTATATATTAGATATATTATATATTATACACATTCCCTAATACCGCAAAACCGTGCGAAATCAATCAAAAAAAACAAAAAATAGTTTACGTAATCAACATTAAACTCCATTAACCAGTGAACTCCATTATGCATCATTATCTACTCGTTACAAATTCATGGCTCAAAATTATACGTAAAATCTTAGAGTTAGTATATGCGCGCATAGTTTATAATTCTTAAATATAAAATTTAAGAACCCGAAAAACAGAATCCAGCAAAAAACCTTATTAGCCAAGTTACGTAATTGTCTTTAACTCGTAAATTTTATACGATAATGATTAGTACGTCTCTTCAGTTTAATTATAACTGCACATTATTAACGTAAGAAACCGTTCATATGATTTGATTGTTTTCACAGATATTCCAAACGTAACATTCACTATGAATTTTGATGTCGGCACTCATTTTGCGCTAACACTAATTCATGAAAGTGTTGCTGAGTGGACCCTAGAACCCTAGGAGATCTGTCTTTGAGAGACAATATTGAGAAAAAATTGAAAAATTCAATATCGTAGATATTATTGACGCACTGGCGCCATTTGTTGGGTCAGAGAAAGCAGACCGTTGATGAGCTTTCGAATGATGTCCGGCACGGCCGGCTTTTTCGACACCGAACTCAATCCGTTTCTAAGCTCGTAAAATACGTTACGCGTGAACGGATTTCTTTGTGACGCAAGACGCAATTTCAAGAACTGATAATAGATGAAGGGAGTCAGCAAACCGGCTCGTCCTCTGTAAAAAAAAAAAAAAAAGAGAAAAAGGATATTTAATATGCCGCTAAATGTTTCTCTATTGTCGGGTTATGACACGACAATCGTGCACAATACATACGTAAATACTAGAACAGCAGTAAACGGCAAGATGATGATTTCTGATAGAGCACACAGGCGAAGGATATTCCGCGACTGAAATTCCACCAGGGATATCAATAGGCGAGCGCCCCACCAGCTGTTATGTCCCAGACACTGCAGAGATCACAAGTTCAACTTACGTTCTTATGACTGTGCAGGTAGTCGTGTAAGGTATAATTTTCTTCACACGTATTATATAGTATGTAGAGCATAATCAATATTAATTTGTTTACTTACGTCTAGCAATGTAAGAGAGTAACTGGCCAGGTGCATCAGAGCGAAAAGGAAAACTGGCGTGAGCACCACTGTACACGAATCAAGTTCAGGATTCAATTTTGTTAAAATATGGAACATTTAAGAGATCGAAGAGGCTGAGTAAATTAAAAGGATACATGTAATTGGCGCCGCATACAAAAATATCAAGGAGTAGAACAGGTAGTGGCACGAGTCTTCCAACAGCAACGTCTCTAAAAACTGCCTCGTGAGCTGAACACGCGGCACTCGTTGGTGCAGACGTAACGCGCTGGTCGCCGCATTGTTCATTAATACCTTATAGTATATATTGTAGGGATTCCTGGGGAAAAAAAAAGAAAAGCAAGATTTAAGGAAACCTGGCAAAGACAGGCGTTACTCTAACTCTGTAAAGTTCAGATAAAAGTATATGAAAGTACCCAAATATAGGAATAATGTAGCCGACTGTGAAGATTAAGGTGAAGAGCCTAGTGACCCACAATCCAAATTTAATCTTATTGTCTATAATATGCTGCTTCAAAGCTGGCCATCCCTTCTCGACTTGCGGCGACGAGTCGCTGGATCCACTGCTTGCTGTGTCCACCATCCTGAACTCTGGAAAGAAAGAGAAACGGAGAAAACGATTAAGGATTAACAACGATTAACGAAAAAAAAAACACTAATGTACTAATTTGTATACTCGTTTACGCTCTCGATTCCTCTCGGCGAAAATGTTAATCGAATCTCGGAAGAAACTGGTATAATTTATGCAAATGTATGTTTAGGTGGCCGAAAGTGGGCCTGCGCAAAAAAAAAGGACACGGCGTTGCGTATCGCGAGCGTCACGCGTTTCTAAAGTGAAAGTGGCCACCAGTGGTCCACGCTTTCCGCGGGGAAGGCTGTCTCGGCTGAGAAAACTACGTTGAACTACGTTGAGGACGGGCTGGACAGAGGGGGGGGGAGGGGGGAAAAAAAACATCAATGAGCGTGCGTAAGCACTTTTCTGCGCCGCACGTAGCGTAGCTGCACGACGCTCGGGGATCGCGTGACTCGGCCGTGTGAATTACATCGTCACCTGGGATGACACCGTCGTGGCCGATGTCTAAAATCGGGCGAGCCGAATCGGTTCGCGGACACGTCGCGCACGGGACACGTCGGTGCGTACACTTACGCGCTCCACGCTCCGCACGACACGACACGTCACACGACGCACCAGGATACTCCGCGACGATCTACACGTCGATGACAGCAGCGGTAAACAATCGCGCGGGTCCACCTATTCCGGACATCTACGTGTCTAAACGAGCCGAGGCCGAGGGACGTCCGGGACTATTGGCGAGCGAATACCGAATAGCGAATCCGACATCCCCGACTTTCAAGTTCCGTCCGTACGCTCCGTCCGCAAGTCCGCAGATGTCGCGTGGAGCCCGCGACATGGTGCCACCTCGGGCCGAAACTCCACAGCGATCGTTGAACCAAGAGATATGGTAATTAACTCGACCGATGTGATCGACTCAGCCGGCGATGCTTGACGAAATCAATTATCGATTTATAATTATCAATTAAGTCGAAGCGTTATCTTCAGAGGGAAACAGAAGGCAGAGGCAGGGACGAAGACAAGACTTTCGCGACCCTTGGGCTGAAAAGAATGAAAAATATGGGGAGCACTGAAATTCCTCGAGCGTCGATTCGAATTCGCCCATACACGTCCGATTTGCATTACTTAATTGCAATTGCGTGGGTTGAAACATATATGCGTTTCGTTTTACATCGAACCTTCGTTAGGTCGCTGTTAGATTCAGGATTCAATCTGCAACATTCGATTCATGTTAGGAATTCGAAAGTGGAAGGAGAGGAGTCAACTTTCAGTGAAAATCACGTAATGAATGATGCTATTGTCAAAAATAACGAGCAAAGTTTTATTTCTCCCTATCCTTCGACGCTTCGATTGAGCTAATTAACATGTCGAAGCTCTAGTTTATCACGTGGAACTGAAGCACGCTGCACGATATGCTCGCTCATGCGCCAGTTGTATCAGCAGCATCAGCTGTTAGCAGACCCATTTGTTTTTATTGCCGACATGTAAGAAAGAGCGAGGAAAGTGCAAGTAGAACGAAGCCGGTCCGTTTTAGAATCTGTCTTATTGCCTTCCCAAGGATAACTACTCCGCGCAGTCATTTAAACTTAGCAAATCCACGCGTTTCGCTCGCCCATACACTCTTGTCAATAATAGACGTAAGCGAACGACAGATATAGTGGTGAAGTGAATGTTTGAAGAGAAGAGAGAACGTATGGAGAGAGATAATCCCCGAGCCTAAGAGACAGGTGAATTGAGGTGAAATCTAAATGCCCTGTAATAATGCGTGTTAAAGAAATTTTGTTAAAAACTGACTGTAATTTTATTCTTTGATTTATTAAAAATTAAAAAAATGATATCTTATTGTAGTTAAAAAATTGTCGAAGAGAGTCTCGCGCGCGTGCGAAGAAGTAGGTACACGTGAAGAGGTAATATGTATGAAGAAATACACGCAAACAAGTATATATGAAAAAGTAGACGTGAAGAGAAGAAATTGAGTCACCTCCATAAATAACGCGGCTTTTTAGAGATATTTTTATAATGAAACGACAAATTCGACGTTTTAATTTTAATTGGAAATATACCTTCCATTATAATTTGCAACATCTTTCCATCTTAATCTTGAATTTTTAATTGGCGATCAGCCTTATTTCGATTTTGAACTAAAGAATTATAAACTCTCTTTTATTCTTTTTATACCGTGTTATTCATTATCATATTATAGAATGATGTGAAGGAAATGTACGAGAAAAAATACGTTTTGCAATTAAATCGCCAAATGAATAATTTATTTCTTTACACAGGATGATCTCTCGATAACTGACGCTATTCGGCTATTTTTATTTTGTGGGAAAGTCTGTCAATCGAGGAGACAGATGGGGGGAAAAGGATGTTACGAAACACGTGTTCCTCTTTATAATTCTGATATTTTAATACGTTCCTCTCGTTTTGAGATAAACGTCCGACTTGCATTGACATGTTATTACGTCATGTTATTAAAATACAGTCCATTCATCATGTAAAAAAAGTATTTAAAAAATTGTGAAGAAACTATGAATAAAAGTGTGTTGAGGCAAAAGATAAAGAAAAAATAAATTAATGTCTAAATGGCAGGAGTACTTTAATCTAAATTGCAAATGTAGATTTGCAAAGTTTAAAAAAAGAAAGAATTGTAACAAGACACACATACTTGTCGAAGATATACTTCATTTTATATGCATTTACGTGATATGCATTTACGTGATAAGATATGCATCTTTACGTGGTTTTTTCTGACTGCGGACATTTTACATTTAAAAAACGAATATATTTAAATAACAATAGCTCGAAAATAGAATAGTTTTAGTGTGGAGTATCACAGGCGCTACCTGGTATTCCCAGCGTTTATAACATGCAATGTCGGAAGACATTTCACAAGATTTATTATATTTATTATATTGTTAAAGCACTATCGATCAGAATTTTTCGATTTTACTAATCCTTACAAAAAATTATTTACTACAATATGTAAATGTTATTTACTCCGATGAAATTAATAAATATGTTAGCAAACCGTACAGAGATTAAAAATGAGCTGAATTTGTCATCGATAACGTGACACTTAGGATATTTGATTCATGTGTGCGTAGCTGCAGTTATCGAAACTGAAACTAATAGTTATATAAATGCAATATCAATCTTGACGTTTATTGTGTAATATTATTACATTATTTTATCATCTTCAATTTTTCAAAGTAGATTATTTTGACAATGAGACAAATTTATTTCTATATAACTCATCACATACAATATTAAATAATTTATAATACCATATTATGATTAACAGATGAAAGAGATAACGGTAAAAGAACAAACGTTTCCGGAAAAAAATGTTGTTTACTTATACAAATAAATTGTGGTATTATATACTACAATATATTATGGAATTTTTATAATACTAACTATAAATTACATAATTTGTAATACTAACAAATTATAGATACTGTTTACTTTTTAGTAAATTATACAACTTATTCGGATAAAGTTTTTTTTTTTTTTTTTTTTTCCCCACAAAAAGTTTCATCTTTTTTTAAATCTTCTGCGATATTGTACAAAATAGCTTTAATATAACTTTTTCGATATAATTCGTTCGATATATAATTGCTTTAATTTATTTCTCGGTAATTGCACAACGTATTTGACGACTGTTGCCTACGTTTTATATAATGCGTAGAAATAAAATATGTAGCTTAAATTTATGCATCAAAACAAGTGTCTGAAGGTGCCATAAATAGAATGTAACAAACAATATTTTTTATTCAAATTTTCTGGCAAGTAATAAATTATCCTCTGACAATCCATATCGTTTCATGTTGTATCTCACTCGGAGACTGAGACACAATTTTAAACTTTTATCAAGTAAAGATAAAATATAAAATGTATATAAGAGTAATTGAGAGTTGCGATATCTAATAACTGATATAATATATTAGTAGTGCATATTATTTTATCAGTGAAATAACATATAATAAGAATGAAGTCTAATGAATAAACACAAGTAACTGTGAAAATCGCAGATAAACCTAAAATTATTCTATTTTTTAGAAATCGTTTGGGCACGTATTGTCTAATTGTAAGCCGTTAAAGATAAAATGTATAAGAGTAATTGCGAGTTCCGACATCTAATAACTGATATAAGATATTGGTAGTACGCATTATTTTATCAGTGAAATAACATATAATATATTATAAGAATAAAGTCTAATGAATAAACACAAGTAACTGTGTGAAAACCGCAGATAAATCTAAAATTATCCTATTTTCCAGAAGTCGTTTGGGCACGTATTGTCTAAGCTGTTACGTCTCGTCACGCATGAAGACCGAAGATTCCCTCGTGAAGGACATGTGAATGTCAGAGAGGGGAAACGGACCAAGTACCAAGTACCATTTCGTAAAAGGCGTCGTTCCTCATATATATATAGCGTATGCACGAACGATCGTACGCATAACGGTTGATGCGGCTGGAAAGTACGAATGTGGAACAAGTAAGAGCGGTGCCTAACTAACGGTGGATCGGTTTGGTCGAAGAGGAGGTTTCTTGTAGTCGTAGCAGCTTGATCTCGTGGCTGGCGCTTCGATCCGGAATATTCGTGTCGCGACAAGTTGAATATATGATTGTTAATTGACGACTTTTTACGTGAAAATGTTACTCGAAGCAATAATAGTCAGTGTCTCTATTGTTGTCGGCGCCATCGCCTACTCAAAGTGCTTGCTCTGCCATATAAAATATTTTTATGTTGGAGCGGCATATCATTTTCACGATGTAATCAACGCCAGATACAATAAGATAGGTGAGAAAAAACCTAGACACAGATACACACATAGTTTTATAAATTCTTATTACATTTATATTGTGTTCTTATAAGTCGGGAAAGTCGGGAATGGGGAAGTGGTCCGGAATTGCCAAGCAAATTATCAAATGCTCTGACGTAATTTATTTAATGTTGACGGTTTGGTGACACGAATTAGATTTACCTTGTACCGAGCGCGGGTCGTCAAAATAAACTTCGCTTAAGATGCAGTCGCCATGATAATACATTCGTCAATAACCATTCGTTAACTTTCAATGTAGAGATCACAATATTGCATTATTTAAAATATTTTTTTTTGCAGATACAACAAAACTGTAACATTTTGGAATTTTATTTATATACTCCAGAAAATTTTTTAGCAGTATTGCAATATATATATATGCAATCTAAAAATATTAGATAAATAAATATGAATATATATATATATACACAATATATGCAATTGCAACTTTTATTGTTAAAAATTATGTCGACATACAAAATTCTTCATACTCTTATAATCATGAAAACATGAAAATCATCTTGAAATAAAAATAAGATTTCTCGCGAGATTGGACAATATCTAACGATACAGCATTTAATTTTTCGTTTATGACACGCTTTCTCAAAATTAAAGAATGTGACTGAGAACGAATTTTACCCTTAAAGGTTACAGTTAACCAACGTTAGTGAAATCGGCTTTAAGTGAAGAAAAATTTCTGGTATTACATAATTGATGCTTGTATCTCTTTATATTGTCTTTTTTTTTCCAGATTTACCGTCAAAACCGGACAAAGTTGCAATCGTAACTGGTGGTTCTAGAGGTATAGGAGCAGAAGTCGTTAAGAAATTATTACAGTGTGACATGGAAGTTATAATCGGTGAATTATTTGCTAACAATAAATTATTGTCGATGCAGTCATTACTCGCATCTCTATAACATGTTAATATACGGAAATATAATTAGCTTGTAGGACAATTAGCGCAGGTGAAAAGCTCATCCTCGAAATTAGAAAGTCTGGTATTACCAGCGGACGGGCAAAGGTTTATAAGCTCGACAATTCCTCTCTCGAATCGGTCAGAGGATTCGCTAAGCAAATAAAAGCAGACTATGATCAAATTCATATATTAATCAACAATGGTAAAGGATTAATCATTTCAACTTCATTCCAGATACAGAACGCTGATTCCTGATGTGTGTGAAAGAAAACGTGAACGTGTTTCTGCTTCTTTTCAGCCGGTATTATGTTTCCTCGCGCCTATAAAAATACGGAAGACGGATACGAAGAACAATGGGCGGTGAACTACTTATCACATTTTTTACTAACGTCGCTTCTTTTACCGTTATTGAATGCCGGTGGGCGTCCTGACGAATGCAGCAGGATCGTTAACGTCACTTCATGCGCTCATGATCTTGGCACCATAGATTTTGATTACATCAATAATTGTTCCAAGTAACCATAAAACATATCGTTGAGCTAGCTTTCTTCAATTATTGACTCTTACGATTATTTGCTAATATACCACGTGTGATGTTCGCTCGGAATTCAAACAATTATTTTATGATTGTACCAGGGAAACATTTTGCACGCATGCATCGTATGGACAAAGTAAATTGGCACAGACAACGTCCACGATAATATTGCAGAGACTCTTCAAAGACAAATCATTGAATGTATTAGTATATTCCGTGCATCCTGGTGTAGTGAGAACAGATCTATTCAACGAATACGCCTTATTAGCCAATAACAAATGGCTTATGACTATGTGGAAGGTAACGATATATCCTATCAAATTTTTTCAATTCTTCCAAGCTATTATCAATCAATTTGTTTCTATAATTACACGTCTGTTGCAGACACCTGATCGAGGAGCTACTACAATAATATATGCCGCAATGAGCAAAGATGTTGAAAGAAAAGGTGGGATATATATCAGTAATTGCAAAGAGTTTGCTGTTCCTCCGTTAGCACTCAAGGAGGAAATCCAAGAACGATTGTTAGAATTATCTTTAAAACAAGCACATTTAAAAGATTTGTTCCAATATTTGTAAAGAAGTTACACAATATTACTTATTTTATATCGTGATAAATGACTCATTTGTTGTTGCATGTATCATGCATACATATTTTAATAAACATGTATTAAAAATTGGCGTATTTTTTCATAAAAAGACTCGTGCAATATCGTCTATTCTAATTCCAACCGCGACGAAAAAAAAATATATATAACCGACTACGCACACATCATAGAATATGTATGAAAATCGGCAAAAGATGACAGATGATAAACTTTAGAAAGACCTAAAGAAGAAAATCCTTTTAGCTGAATTATTCTTTACTGAAATAATGTAAATGTCTATACATGAGAAAACAAGCCTTTTGTGTGATGTAAAACATGCAATTGTCCCAGGTTCCTGTTTTTTGTTACGTTATGACGTAAAAGAGAGATAAGATTTATAATATCGTTATTACTGTTGTTTAATGGATCTTTTTATATAAATATTAAATATATTCTTTAAAAAATAACATTTGTAGTTTATCACTGTTCTTTCTTTATAATGCCGATTTGTTTTTTATTTTGCGCTGTAAATAACTATTAACGCGGATATCTTGGCAGGTTTTTCCCTTTATGCAGGAATATTTCGTCTTACGTGTCTAAAGTGGTCCATGAGAAGAATCAAGTTTCCAAGTATCAAGTTTTTTATAACTAATTAAAAAGATATGAATATATAAATTCAAATTCGATTTTAATTTCTTATCAAGAGCGAGACCGACCGTGATCGCTATATACTTTATGCAAAATCTACATAACGATCTAAAGACACTTAATTGTCAAGCGATAAAAATGTTAACAGAGCTGTGAAAATTAATGAAGTGAATCAGAATGCACACGTGTACAAGCTGATTATCCTGAGTATGCGAACTTTATTCGATGCTAATGTTCAACTTCAATCGCTTATAACTCTGCAACTGTTGCGACACACACATTTTCATATATAAGTAATAATATATATAAATAAAATATTTTATTTAATATTTTAAATAGCAGTACGATTATATTTTAATGCACACTTAAGATAATATTATACAAAAATACAGAAACTCATTTAATCAAGTATTTAAAAACTTGTGCGAAAGTCAAATAAAGATATATTTGATATAAATCTTGTGTGTAACTTAGATTGATTTTTACATATTAGAAATACGATATAAATTTGTATTAACTACATAATTTTTTAATGTTGGCAAAATCTGTAAACCAGGGACAAATGGCATGTGCATAACGCGTGCATTGTTATATATATTCTAATCTATATATATATATATATATATATATATATATATATATATATAATTTTCTATGATTAAAATACAATAACATAATATTAATTTTATACCAAGAAAATTGATATATGTGTTTTGACCAATATAGTTTTTATTACAAGTTGCGATTTTTTATATTATGTATTGTTAATAACTTACATTATATAATTATAACAAAACGTTTTTATATAACATAAAACCTTTGGATTAATTCAAACTGAATAGTTTGCATAAACTTAATTGTATTAAAAAGATCTTAATTGCAGGTATCGATAAAAGTAAAATACAATAACTTTTATGTTAACATCTAACATATATATTGTTATGCATTTTTCTAAGAATTTGTAGAAATTATACAAATTGCAGAAATTTGGCAGAATTTATACAAATTCAATTGAGTATTAATAGATGAGTAAAAAAAATTAAAAATAGGAATGTAACAATTCCGAGCTCTAATTTAATCTTCTTTTGCTGCGAGGAAGATGAATGTTTATCTCAATAAAATCATACAATTCATACAAAAGAAACACAATCTATGACAATCAATACTAATAAGCTACGGATTATTTAAAAAAAATCAGAAAGTTTCAGCCAACAAGAAATTTATAACAAAATACATATTATTTATAACGGTTATGTATATTGGTGTATATAAAATATTAAAAAAGTGTGAAAAGACTAGAGACATTTTAACATTATATACGAAATGCATACAGAATAACTAATAATCAACCATATATCGTTTATAAGATTCATAAATTATAAATATAAAGTAAATATAACAAGATCTGATCATGTAAATGCTAGTAGACTTTATAATAATGTCATAAATATCTTGTTATCACTTTTCTAGATTATTACATAATAAATAATCCATTAAAATAAAAAATCATTCTCGTTGATTATTGTATAGAGAGTTACATGTCATTTATGCCTCAATTTTAACATGCTGTTATGAGCACATTGTGAGCTGCCTTCTTCAAAATAGCGTGATAAACACATGTAAATATTGCACATTAGAAATAACTTTATACATCGTAGGCTTGTGACGTGTTGTAAAAATCTCATTATTACTAATAAGATTTTGGACGAGTTACCAAAATCCATTGTGATAATAACTATTTGTACTTTCGAAGTAAAAAAAAAAAAAAAAAAAAAAACACTACAATTATATAAAATAAAATTTCCATTGCGCAAATGGAATTAAATGCTTAAACAATTTAACATCAAGCAATGTTACTTCAATGAAATTAAAACGCGAATAATAGAGCGTAAAATTGCGCTATATATCTATAAAAATTTAATGTCCTATAAGCTAGAGCGCTTAATGACATATTTAAATTGTTGGTTTAAATATGTTTCAAATATTAAATATATCTTACAACATAGTATAAAGCAACGTAGCATATAATATCATAACACTAAACAATAACACTGTGTATCAAAGATATACATGTACTATACGTTTCCTAAATTATCAAATATTGATACGCTCGATTTCAATCACCGTGTCTATAAGAAAAGGTATAACATACAAAAATTACTTAGGAGAGTCTGCTACAACCGCAATTACTACTATCACCGATTGACGTCGTTTTACCGTTTATTGAAGTTGTATTCGTTTCATACCGAGGTAATTCCTTACTGCGTGCTTGCTAAAATAACACACGAGCATTGCAAAATGTTCTAAACGAAATAATCTTAAAATGAAAATACGTTCGCTTACCTCCATAAGTTCAGCTGCTATCTCCATAAATAATCTCTCTACATTTTCCGCTTCTTTGGCGGACGTTTCTAAGAAGTACATGCCATGCCTTTGCGCAAAATCTTCTCCTACGTGCGTCGGTATCTCTCTATCTTCTCGATCAATTTTATTTCCTGACAGAACAATAGAAAACATACAGAATTGATTCACGAGGTGATCGACGAGAGAGAGAGAGAGAGAGAGAGAGAGAGAGAGAGAGAGAGAGAGAGAGAGAGAGAGAGAGAGAGAGAGAGAGAAACTTTCTTAGTTTATAATCTTCATATTTTTTTTATTTACCTACTAATATCCTAAGAACTTTATTACTCGCATATTCCTCGATTTCCCTCAACCAATCTGGCAAACAATCGAACGTAGGTTGACAAGAAATATCATAAACTAATATCAATGCGTGTGCTGATCTATAATAACTTTGAGTAATGGAACGAAATCTTTCCTGACCTGCAGTATCCCAGATTTGCAACTGAAATAAAAAAAAAGAAAACAACATTAGATCGTAAATCATACGTAGCGAACGCGCACGTCACATACAAACTGTATACCTTGACTTTTTCATTTTCTACTTCGACAGTTTTAATCATAAAGTCAACTCCAATCGTTGCACCTTGTCCAGGTGGAAATAAACCCTGTAAATTTTAAAATTTTCACTAAAATTATGGCCATGTTAATAGATGTAATTTTGATTGTCATTGAATCATTCATTTAATTTGCCATTTTATGTTCACCATTCTCTTATCATTTATTAGCATATGTGAAAGCTGTTACCTTGTTATAAATGTAATGTATTCTATAGTAAGAGATCACAAGTTTTTATAAAGTCATATGAAAAATGGATCTCCCAATGAGAATAAACTTTAGAAAGTTTCGTATAGAAACAAGGCAATGACATCGACCGAAACTACAATGCAATGGTATACGTCGCAGGCAAACGGACTATGCTAGATCAGCTTTGAGGTAACGTTTCGCATATGTAGATGACATCATCTCCAGGATGCATAAATAACAAACTTTCCACCCTTCCGGGAAACGCGTTCGCGCGTGAACTAGGCGCGCGGGGTGCGGAGGAAGGTAGGGGGGCCCCACGAGACCGACTCTCGCGAGAGGAGAGTCGCCGACGCACCTGAGTGAATCGTCGCACCAGGCAGGTCTTGCCCACGCCGGCGTTCCCCACGAGCACGACCTTGAAGAGAAACTTGTAGTCCTCCATGTTCGCGGGCCACTGTCCGGCACCGGGAGGCGGGGGTCCGCGCTCGCAAGTCTCCCGCTCAACGGGGACGGCGCATCCGTGCGATGTGGGGACGACAACTCCCGACACCGACCGCGGGCACCGCCGACTTTCCGCAAGCGTTCACGTTCACCTCGACCGCTCGACCGTCGAGACGGCGGGCCGAATATCACGCACGCACACGCACGGATGGACGGACGGCCGCGCGCGCTCACGGCTCACCTCCTAGCGATCGTGCGAGGAAGGGAGAAAGAGAGAGGAGAGAGAAATCGACGGCGACTACCTCGGCATCGTCGCCGCGCTGATGCACGCGATCCTCACTCGGCTCTCGCGTCTCCCTTGGACGCGACCGACGACATTGTTGTTGGTTATGTATATAGGCCTCCGCTGGACTGGACGCGCTACGCGCTAGACGAACGTCGAACTGTAGGAGACTGCGGAGTAGTGCGGAGAGGCGGGAGACGCCTCTTTCATCGCGATCCGGGGATCCGCCATCTAGCCTCATCTTCTTGGATCAACTGTCAACAATGTCAACAATAAGGTATTAAAAACTACCAACCTTGGGTAATTTCTCGACTAATAACTAATAATGGTGCTCCCGATGGCTCCCAGCAGTCCCAGCTCCGGAAGCCCGGAGAGCTTTGATTTATTGATAGGTCGATATGCTTTTTTTTTTTTTTTGGTATTTTGTTGTATGGGAAAATTCTTTTCTGTCAAGGTTTTTATTGCAAATCTGTAATTATATTCAGTCAAAATGGAACAACTTACAATAGGCTTGAATTGGTTGTAAACGTCAAGGACGTATAGGCCTCTTTTGTATTGCGAAAAGTCTTAGTCTTGTATGGAACAGAGTCGCCGACGTTATGTGTTACCTGCTGGAATTGCCGGAAATATCCGTGGCTACGTAGTTCGATGCTTACATTTGCACATAAAGGCGCCACTGGACACAAACATGATGTTCACTTGAGTGCTTGAGTTTGAGTCCACTCTCACACTCAGGCTTCTGTCTGTCAATAGCGTCAATACCGAAAAGTCGGTCTCGTCGAGTTGAATTTGAGCCTGACAATCAGGGAAACGTCGCGGAAAGGATGAGACGAAAGGCGGGAGTGGGCGCGATACATAAGCAGAAGTTGGAGCAGGAGAAGTACCGGGACAAGGGCACGGAGATCCAGGAGAACCAGTTCGAGCAGATGACCAAGCACATGGAGACGTTCCGCGTGAATCTCGAGGAGTTCGCCTCGAAGCACAAGAGCGAGATTAAGAAGAACGCGCGTTTCCGTCGACAGTTCACGGAGATGTGCGCCTCGATAGGCGTGGACCCGCTGGCGTCCGGCAAGGGTTTCTGGTCGGTGCTGGGCATCGGCGACTTCTACTACGAGCTCGCTGTCCAGATCGTTGAGGTCTGCATGGCGACCAACTACAAGAACGGCGGCCTGATCTCTCTGGACGAGCTGAGAACGCGTCTGATACAGGCCAGAGGACGCAGGAAGGAGCATCAGGAGATCACCAATGAAGATCTGCTGGCAGCTGCGAAGAAGTTGAAGATATTCGGTAACGGCTTCTCCGTCGTTCCCATCGGCAGAGGGAAGTATTTGGTGCAGTCGATACCTGGCGAACTCAGCATGGACCATACCGCGGTGTTGCATCAGGCTAGTCTCTCCGCGAACGCCTACGTCTCCAAGTCCATTCTGTGCAAGGAATTAAGGTGGGAGGTGGACAGAGCGCAGAAGGCTCTGGACCACGTGATGAAGGAAGGATTAGCTTGGTTGGACAAGCAAGCGGAGGACGAGACGTTGTATTGGTTTCCTAGTTTATTCACAGCTTGTATCGTTTCCACGGAATAAACTCGGTGTTAACATTGTTATCAGATAGGTAGGAAATAATTTTAAAAAAGTATTAACGTTGCTTCTAAAGGTACGTATCTCTTTGTTGAATAAAGCCAGGCGTTCTATAATATTTACAGCATCTGAGATGTGTCGCGATCGACCTGTACGCAGAAGATATTGTCACCTGGCCTCGGATCCTTGTACGCAACTGAAATCACAAAAGAGAGAAGGAAATATAGGTAAAAAGAAAATGCCACTTTGATACGACTCAATTTCTCTAAGATTGTACAGTACAAACCTATGTTGAATAGCATCTGTTCTAAATGGAGTAAATTGCGGTTTGCGAAGTAGGAAAGCTTTTTGTAATTCGGCGTTCTCTTTCCGTAACGATTTAACTTTTTCACGTAATTCCTTAGACTTTACTTGGAATCGTGCCGTCAAAGATTTCGCCTCGTCTCTCCATCTTAAAATAAAATGAAATAAATCAAATTTTGTCATTCAACCAGATTTTATATAGCGACAGATCTTATTACCTTCTGCTTAATTTTTGATGAGTTGCCACGTGCTGCGTCATCTCTCTTATTTTTTTATCAAAATGTTCTTGTTGCTTACTCAATTGCTCAGTTAACAGAGACTGCCAATTGTGGTCCAGATTTTCAACTCTGGAGAACATAGAGAATTTTAAGTACACCCAAAGCGAAAGAGTTATTTATTTTAAGCAAGTATAGTATATAGATATGTATTAAAATGTTGTATAATAAAATTATTTACCGTATATCTAGAGTATGTTTGCTGGTATCCGCCCGATGTTGCGTGGGAACTTGTATCGGAGAAAAATTGATGCCTGATTTACCCTCCGTTATGTAATTCTCTTTCAGAAGATTCGCTTCTAATTCGCGAATCTTAGTTTCCAATGTGCCTCGTTCGTAATCTCTCTTATGCATCTCGCGATCGAAAGCCGACTGCAGCGATTTCAATTCTGTCGCTAGAGATTCCTTGTCATCTGTAGCCTTGACCAATTGGCCCTCTAAATTAACGTAGCGATCAATCGCGTCCTTCGTCCACTCGTCAGCTAACTTGATACGGTCTCGTACATCCGTAGAGTTCTGTTGTTGTATCTGCTTCCACTTCTCGTTCGAAGTTACTAACTTTTCTTCCAGATTAACAATCTTTTCTCGCAGCTGTCGCACCTCTAAATTATATTGTCTCTCGCATGTCTCGTTGCAAGCCTCCAACTTGGAGTCCGTCTGTTTCAATGCTTGCTCGAAGGTCAGAATCTTCGCGGTTGATTTTTCCAATAAATCCTCGGAATCCCGACGCGTCTTCTCCAGTTCCTCCTCCGCCAATCTGCTCTCTCTTTGCGATCGATCGAGTAACATCGCCTTTTCCCGCAATTCCGATTTCAGATCTTTGATCTCTAATAAATATTTCTTCACGCTGTGCTCATGAGCGTCCTTCAATTTAGCGATCTCCTCTCGCATCTTAACGGCGTGTTCCTCGGTAATGGTAGCCAATCGAGTTTCCAACCTGGCGTTTTGCTCTGCAATTTGTGCCTCTCTTTGAAGTACAAAGTCCTTTTCTTTTACCGCAGATTCTATCAGATCGAGGGCTTCGGCCATCTTGCATTTAGTTTCTTCGTTTTTCGCCACAATATTGCTGGCCGCTCGTCTACTCTCGTTCAGTCTTCTCTCCAAGTCTGACTTTAAGTGATTTATCCTCTGTATCTCTGCCTTCGCGGCAGACAATTCTTCCGTTAACGACTGTATCGTCTGCTGACTATTCCTATCTTTTAAATAAAATTACTGACGTACTATCTCTCTCTTTCTCTCCCTTTCGTATCAATCAAATTAAATAAAATTAACATAAAGCACCGACCTTTCTGTCGACTGTCTTGTTGGAACTCCTGAAATCTTGTCGCTACTTCCTGTTTTTCTCGCTTTAGACTTTCTATCGTTTCCTTACTAGACACCCACAGGGACTGCTGCTTCGCAAAGTTTTCCTTAGCCTGAAGCAACTTGCTCTCCAAAGCCTTTATAGCTTCCGAATATGATTGCCTGACGTCCCTCAATTGCTCCTCATAAAACTTGGCATCTCTGTTGTCTACCGAGCGAGTTCTCAATTCCTGCTCCAAAGCGTCCACAGCTTTCATCGACACCTGCCACAGTTGGACCGCGGAATCCTTCTCCATTTGTAGAACCGCGATGTGGTCCTTCAAATTCCCAATTATCTTATTGTGCGCATCCTCGCTCTCGCATTCCTCCGCATGGACGCGAGAAATGTAATCGCGTACAGCATCGCTGCTATTCTTATTCTCAACGTGTAAAGCTTGTAACTCGGAACGAAGGCCGGTTTGTTCCGTCTGCAAGAGGTATTCGTATCATGTATAAAATTGTCACGGTCAGTTTAAGAACGAGATACAATTAGATAAAGATATGTATCGCATTAATATTGAATGGATGACTGTCAATGGAAAGCTTACTTTGCACATTTCCAACTCCCGTTTAAGCTCCTCAACAATGTCATTGTATTCCTGCAGAATAACACGATGTTCTCTGGAATATACAGAAGGAACAATTATCTTTTATCTGACAAAAAGAATATGCTCCGGATTTCCTAACCTCACACTCACCCACGTTTCAGCGCGTTGTGCTCCGAATCGTGTATCTTCGTCTCAAACATTTTTTTCCTAGGAAACTTTTTGATTTACAAAAGGCAAATCACTTGTAGAAAATTTGATCCCGATATCTAAATTATTTTTATTCAATTCATTCAACGTTCAACAACAGACTATTTGTGTTGACATTTGGCTTCGATCATACACTTAAATTACGCATACACCGACACGCGCAACGTATGTCGATGTGTATATTTGAACCGGTTTCAACGATAAAATGCATGAAATTATAAATATTCGATACATTGATAATTAAAATTTTTTCAATAAATCTATCAAGAATTAAATGGCAATTAATATTATATATCGATAATTTACATTGCGATATAAGCGGATAAGATAATCATGATTATTAAATTAAATTAATATACGTATTTCGGGATTGTAATATTGAAATTATTTATCATAATTAAATGTATATGCATTTTCCAGAGGATTTATGCCTTCCGAATATATTATCGAGTGTCGACTTTCGAACATAGATTTTCAGTTGAGTAACGGGGTCCCAGGCGTCACTGGCGTCAGCTCGACTCGCGTCGTACCGGGCTGAAGTTGCCGCTACTTTCGAACCGCCGATGACACTGCCGTCGCCGTGCCGTCGCCGTCATCGTTAACGGAACGCGGAACGCGGCCGACGCGGGATCGAGCCGAGGCTCGAGAGCTGAGCGGCGTCGCGACGCATTTAACCGGTAAGTAAGCACAATCGTCGTCCGCTCGTATTTACGCATATCTTGTAATGTTCGAAACTCGCAGGGCGGATTATTCGCTCGCGAAGCGGCGAGATTTTGTCCAAGCTCCGCGTATCGCGCGAAATAGTCCGATCGAGGTCCGTGGGCGCGAGCGAACGGCAAGGCGACGATATCGTACCTTCGCGTATACCGCGCTCCGCGAGGTATCCGCCTTCGATTTTATAACAGATCATATTCAGTCGCGTTCGCGTTGTCGTTACGAGAAAGTAATCGCCGCCAAGTGCGGCGAGGACGGAAACTTGCCGCCAGTGCGGAAACGCGCGAGTGCGTAACTGCGTCGCGCGAAGTCATCCGTGCGCGATTTGCGAATTGCCTCGCCATTTTTGGACGCCTTCTCGCCGCGTTAATTCACGGAACGTGAGCGGCCCGTTGAATTCGTACACCCTTCTCGCGTTATTCATCGCGTCGGCGCTCGCGGCGCGATGAAGCATAAAGCGTGTCTCGCGTGCGGTCGTTGTAATGCGTCCGTATTTGTAATCGATGAACTCGTTTTTGCGAGCAGGTGACGCGGACGAAAAACTGGCAATGGCGAGAGAGGAGGAGGAGGAGGCCTGGGAGGCATCGGGCGACAGCCGAAAGGCGGACGGGTAATTATTATTTATCCACTTGGAATTAAACGTTTATCTGCGCGAATCGCATTCTGTGCGCCATTCGTATTTTATATTTATTCGTGCCATGGATTATAAAAAAGTAGTAATAAAAAAAATGGTAATATAAAATAATGAGCTGGAAAAAATATAAATTATTTTGCGTACTTTTAAGGCACTTTGAATATTTAATAAGATATTTATGATAATTGATAT
Source organism: Temnothorax americanus (assembly GCF_048541705.1). Lineage (NCBI taxonomy): Eukaryota > Metazoa > Arthropoda > Insecta > Hymenoptera > Formicidae > Temnothorax > Temnothorax americanus. The sequence continues at coordinate 1,888,047 of NW_027509391.1, forward strand.
CTTTTTGTAAATAATGAATAATAAAGTATAGATTTTACTTTTCAGGTAAATGTTAGATAACGCACGATGATGATACACCCTTCGGAGTTGGCCCGAACCTTGCGAAGCAGAAAATATTCGGTGTAAGTAAAATTATTTCGTAGAATTGAATATTTCGTAGCGACAATAAAAATCAGTTGGGGCGCGCGACCTTGGCGGTTTGTTTTTGTGACGTAGCACGACGAAGCGCGCTATTGTCTACATTGTCACAGTCACCGTGCTTATCATTCGCGCGCCGACGTTCGAGCCGACCGGTCTGGTAGCCGCGTCGCGTCGTAGCGCGTTATCGTCCTACCCTGCAAAACGTGATTATTCCTAGCGAACAATTCACGAGTGTCAACCCGCGCGATTAACTGTTATGCAATTAAAACGACCTGCAAGCGACGGCTGCTTATCGACGCGGATATTTCGCGAGCTTCACTCGTCCATTACGTGATGATAGAAAATGAGAGTTGTACCTATATCGTGTCATTGGCACATTTATTGCCGGTAATTAGTTCTTTAATTAACGATACCTCGCATCGCGCATTTTTCAACAACTTTTTCGCCTGCTTTGAAGGTAATTCCGTCTGTTATCGTTTGAGAATACGGAGCAACGCGACGTGCCGGCTCGAATGTTTTAAGCAACGAAATACCGTCACGTGTGAATTGTTTTTATTCGGTATTTCATATATTCTGCGGAAAAGTATATGCACATTTGACGTCGCGCAAAGTGCCGCGCGATCTGTATTTTATTGTTATCAAATTAATATCGTAAGTGGACACGTATTTGTGTAACATATTCTCAATACGTTTAAGATTTACAAATCTTAACTTTATCTCGCAAAATTAAAGATTTTGATATTTTCAAGAACTCTGTAATTTAGAAAGCTAATGTAAGACTTGTTTTGAGAGATTGCATTCTTTTAATTATTTAATAAATATTTATTCAGACAAAAAAATAAAAAATTCAATGCACGTAATAATTAGTTTTTGAAATGTTAATTATTTTGAGCATTGCTCTAATTTGGATATTATTTCTGTTGTGATTACAGATCGACATAATTTATGTTACTACCGCGGCGGAGTTTCAAGAAAAAACTTGGACATTACGTTTTCAAACAATTGAAAGAGTTCGACGTATAAATAAATCGCGCGTAATTCATCGCGTTTTTTAATTTCGCATAATTTCAACTTCGGGAGTGCCGTACAAGTTCGGAAGCAAGTTTCGCGCGATCATCGTATTGCGATAATTAGTTTGCTCGCGATCGTAATTAGTGAGTGTTACGTAAGTGCCTGCAGGAACCAAGGAATCTGAGAGGAGGAGGAGGTCTGGGAGGCATCGGGCGACAGTGGAGCAACCATGCGGTAAGTAATATTTTATTTTATGTATTATTTGCTTTTTTTGTATTATTGTGTTCTTGCATACGTATGTGTATGTGCGTATTTAATAATTTATTCCCGAAAGGTGATATAATATATCGTTCTCCATTTTGCATTATGTATGATGCCATGCATATATGGAAGATTTTTGATGTTATGTACTTTAGTTATGCACATACACACATACGCTATATTTATATATGAAAATCAAATTTTATTTTATAAAATTTGAAAATTTTGATATTTTCAAGAAATTTACATTAAAAAACAAGATTTTTTTTAGAAATTGCATAATTGTTTTTGTAAAAGTCTATTATAATTTTAAAAATATTTATTATTAAAGATAAATAACAAATTTAATACGCGTAACAATTACTTTTTAAAAATATTAATTATTTTATATTAATTGCTATAATTTGCTATACTATGGATATATTTGTATGTTACAGAGTTCAACGTAGCTTCGAAAGCAGTTTATAACTCCGCTGTTGCGCATCGTACCGGTGAGTGGTTTTTTAATTTAAATGAGATAAAGAATCTGTGAAAAGAATTGCACGAAAACGATATATTTAGATGTTATATCTTAGGTTGACAGAGTAATAAAAAATGTAATATCTCACAGATTCATTTGTCTTAAAATGGATGGGCTAGAACAGATTAGAATAAATTTTTAATTTTGGATCTTCAATTCTGAAAATAAAATTATCCGGTGATTTATTATGAATAGAATGCATGGCACTCGTATACGCACAAAGCATGCAAAATAGAGCTTACTGTGCTATTTTACATTATTTATTGTCACACGTTTCTTTTCATTACTCGATTCTTAATAGAATACTAATTACGAGACACATTAGTCGCTTATAATTTATAAAATAAACTTGCAAGTACAAAACAGTGATAGGAACGATTTCGTATAGAAAAAGAACGCGCGAAGCAAAAAGTAAAAAAGATCTTTTCAATATTTATATATTACAAGATGAAAAGAAGAACGGTACATATTTTATCGTTACATAGAGTATTCAATTATTTTATGTAAAAGAGAGATGCGTTTACTGCTTTTATTCTTATAATGAGATTTTATTCATCTATACATATTTGATTGGTAACTTGATTTATGTGGCTCGAAACGAAGTAAAATATCGTGGATTTAAAAAATATTTCACTGCGGAACAGAAAAAAGTTTTTAAATAGCGTATTTCATAAAGTTGATTAATGACAAGTGTAACGTGTACCTGAAATATTATATTTACAATACTTAAAATATTGAAATTTTTTTATGTAAAATTAAATTAATTTTTATAATTTAATGGCACTAAAATGAGTTAAGATCGTTGTTTTTATTTAATACGTTCAATAGCTTATACGCATTCCAAATTTAACAACAGAAATTTTATAAGTATAATTTTGTAAGGAATAATCACGCAATATTTTATATTTAAAGATAACTCAATCTGGACGTGTTATATTATATTCCTTTATAATGGAACGATATTTTACTTCGAGATATTGAAGAGCACTGATATTACCAACGATTTTTGGTCACCCAATGTAAATATCTGATCATTTAGCTAGCATATTGCGGTATTTATTTTACAATTTACAAATTCCGATATTTCGTATAAGTTATACATATCTATTGCATGATTTATTTCTAAAATTGCATTCTATTAATCAAAGACAGTCGATAATTTGAATTATCTCCGAGCTCACTTGATAGCAGTGAAAATTTATCATGGACTAGCGATCTTTAATAACATCTCGTTGATGTTATATTACACACGAAACATTCCTCGTACGAATTTATACGTAAAAAATTAATATTTTGTCGCGTTATATATTAATAGCTGGTAGAATAATATTGAATTCGGCAGTGAATATGCGGTCGGTCACTATACTGACAAAAACCGATGGGTTTGCTAGACGTGACAGATATTTCTAAGTAAAATTCTGGAAACTTAATTCAGTTTTCTCAGAAGAAGCTACATAGGTAATAATATTACTCGAATTTATATTTTAAAAATATTTGTATTAAAATATAATCATTCAGTTAAAAGCTGCAAATATGAAAATGACTGAACATATATTAATGAAAAAATACGACACACCTCGGTCTTACTGCTTTTTATTTACGATAAAAGTTCATGTTATGTATAATGTGTATAATTTTTAGGATAAAGATGCATTAATAGATACAGATACATCGCGATTATGAAATGAATATGTTAATGTAATTCTAAATTTAATAATGGATTACGTAACTGATTATAGTTTTTATTTAATTGTAATGTTTAGCTTTATATATCGCACATATAATATTTAAGAGAGAATTATTGAATATATATTTATACGATTTACAGGATTATATATTAATATAAATTGAATTATATAAATTTATATAATTCAATAACTTCAACGACATATATTAATAGTTTCAGGTATAAAACACAAAGTGGCATAATATATTGGCATTTAATATCAATTTATGTTTAAAAAAAAATTGAGAAACAGAGTTACACTACGCAATTCAGCATTGTATGTTTTATTATATATTCAGAAAGATAAATTTGCAGGGTTTAGTTGTTGGTATTATAATAAAGAATCTTTGAATTGCTAGTTCTTTTAAATAAATTGTTTTCAATTTATAAAATAATCTGTTAACCCCCTTTATCCAGATTGGAAAAAATTAATTACTTTTTAAGAAAATAATTACTTTTATTATATTTTTATGGAAATTATTATATAACTTTTTTAATTAAAGTAAAAAATTATTCGATGGATAGTAATGTCACATAGAAAACATAAAGTTTTTTCTATTACTGTTAGCGCTAAATATTTGGCGCAAGTATATCTGGAAAAAGGGTTAAGAGTAGCCTACGAAGAGCAGCGAAAGGGAAACTTTCTGATCTTGTGAATTAGTTAGTAACGGGGGAGGGGGGTGTGTGAGAGCGTGAGGGAATTCTGGCAGATATATTATCTATCTGTCCGCATGATATCGCGGAAAGACGAGGGTGGAAGTGGGGGTGGCTCCGAGAGAGCGTCGGGACGCCTCGGTCCTCGCGCTCAGTCACCGCCCAAGCCGCGCCGCGACCGATTCGTCGTGCCGTCGCGTCGCGAGAGAACGAACGAGAAAGAAGTGTGCGTCCCCGCGTGTAATCTCTTCGCGTCGAATGCACCGTAACCACTGCCGGTCGCAATCCCTCTCGCGTCACCCCGTTCCCCGTGCTTCCCGACTGTCAGTGATCGCCTCTCCCGCTCGCGAGATCGCGTTCGATCGGCTGCACGCAAGCGGGATTGGGAAATCAGTTATCAGGTCTTATCTTTTGATTTTGAAGCTAACGCGGGGGGAGAAGTAGTGGTGGTGCCGCTGTGTCGTGGTGGTGCACCTGCCGGCGCGGATCCTGAAGGCAACGCGTTTCTCTGGAGGCGCTCAGGAGACAGTCAAGATCCATCGCCGCCCGGAGATGTCGGAAAGTCAAGGTCAGTACTGCTGCCGCGGTCGCGGTGCAGCATCAGCGTGCACGCGTGTATATTATAGAGCCGTGCGGGGCGTATGCGGAGCGAACGCGCGGGGCGTCAAAATTAAAGTTGCACCATTTAAAGTTGCCGTTTCCGAGAAAGAGTTAATAGTCACTCTCTGGAAAGCGATCTTTGATCTTTTGGAGCACGAAAAAAAAAGAAAGAAAAAAAAATAGGAAAAAAAAACCCAGGAACGCGAGACTCGAGATGTTGAATCGTTTGACTCCCGTTGAATGGGTTTTGAGGAGAACACGAATCGTTTTATAGGATTTTCTTTTTTTTTTTTACTCCGAAGCTCCCGCGTCTCAGAGAAAATATAGCGGTGGCGGATAAGAGATGCTCTTTTTTGACGGCGCGAAGAGTTAGCACAGTAAATTCGAGCGAGTGGAAGTGGGTCACTGTGAGAGAGAGTTCTTAATTTAATATCCCGGTTTACTTCTCTCCCAGTCCCTTATTCACTCGCCATTGCAATATCCATAACATTAAATACGGCGCGCAAGATGTTCAGCTCCTCGCGGTATATTAATTGTTTAATCCATGCACTCGCGATCTTCTTCCCGAGATCCGTTTGACGCGATGCGTTTATCAAGACTACTGTCATTAACGGTTTAATACTGTAGAACTAGCAACGATTAATATTACACCGTGTTGTATTAACCCCTGTGGATTCATCACGTAATCTCTGAGGTATTACGCCTTACGAAATCATGTTAACCCATTTGCATCTACAATTGCGATTATTTAAATCTGAAAACCGTCAGCCTTTAGGGGTTTGTCATTTATCTTACAAACAAATTACATTGCAGCAAATTTAATTGCGATAAAATTGTTTGTATTAACATTGTAAGTATATTTATATATTTAAATATGAAATAAATAAACACACATTTTAAATTACGAGGATCGTTTGGAAAGTAGAGTGCCCGCGTTTTTAGAATTAAAAAATAACTTATAATAAAGATTTTTGAACGAAAACTTTTTATTTTACACTGTACACTGCACCTTAGGCTATTTTTCCACGTAGTCACCCTGGACATTCAGGCATTCATCGTACCGTGTGACAAGTTTTTGCATCCCTCTCATCACATCTCTGCCACCAGTCCGCCCAGAAACGTAGTGACTGTTTTCTCTTTTTCCTCATTCCCAAAGCGTTGTCCTCCCAAAAAATCCCTTATAGTTTTGTGAAAAGGTAAAAGTCACTGGAGACTAGGTCTGGCTGTAGGTTGGATGATCCAAAACTTTCCGACTCATTGACAGTTTCAATTAGGAAGTTTTGGACCATCCATCCTACAGCCCGGATCTGGCCAGTGACTATACGCAGAAAAATAGCCTAAAGCCTGAGACATGTACGATGTAAAATAAAAAGTTTTGTTCAAAAATCTGTATTAATTATTTTTTAATTCTAAAACGGGCACTACTTTCCGAACAATCTATGCGTATATCTATAAAAAAATGTAGGTACATGTCAGAAGAATTAAATAATAATTCTTTAATAGCACATTTGTGGTAATATGATTTAAATATACGGACGGATCAGTACATTTATACACGTAGATAATGTAATCGCTAATCATTTCGAAAATTAATTTACGTCGACTGATAAGCTTGATTAACGCAGAGTCAATAAAATCCTCCCCGGAGAGAATTAATCGGGTGACCCGAAATCATTTATGATGAATCATTTGAATGATCATTACTTTTATCGAGATGAACGTGCGAAAGCACGTTCCTTATATTGCGTGTTCGTGATTTATATAAATTAACGTTCCGCGTAGACTTTTATCTTGCTTGAATGTTTTATCGGGCAACACGCGGAACAGCGTAGAGACAAAAAAGGATTACCGGTCCGCGACGCTTACGACCTCGTCGTAGTAACTTCTTTGATTAACATCGCCAGGTCGCGCGTTCAAAACTGCAGTACTTCCAAAGTTCCTGTCACGGGGACAATTTTGCGGGGCTCAACTTAGTTAGAGCTCATTTTCAGACAACTTTCGAAATCGTGTCCTGCGATACATTCAGGCGTTCCGCTTTCTTCTCTCCCGGTTCCCCCCCGGTAATCTTCCGTAATTTCGCGCCGTTCGTCGTTCTCTTGATCTCTCGATATATCGATGTATCGACAGGAAAAATCTTGCGAAGTCTCTCATGTGGGATTTGATCGAACTACCGGCAAAAGGGACAATACTACTGCGAAGTGTCGAGGAAAGTTAATTTAACTTTAGGCGGTTTGCTATAGTCGAGGATGCTCTTATTGTCAGGAAAACTGTCAGGAGGAGTTTGAATTCCGAATTCCTAGTTTGGGGTTGCATAACGATGTTAGTGCTACTTGAAGATAGCATTCAATCAATTGGAAATAGGTTTCAATTAAATTGAATATATGTTATTTTTATGGATAGAAAAGTGAAAAGAAATATATAACGGACTTTTAAGCACGAGAAAAGAAGAGTGATTTATTTATCATGTCATTAAGAATATAAAAAAGTATATTAATTATGTAATTATAAAAGAGAAGTGTTTAATATTTATACGATTATATTCTATGAAAATTAAATGTATATTAATTTTAAACTAATTATTAAATTTTTATATTTTACAAAATCATGGATGCGTAAGTCTATAAAGTTAGAGTCATAAAGGTGTTCTGATATATCAACAGTAAAATACGCATAACAAATCGTGATAATATTTAAATTTCTAACGTGAATTACTGTTGAAAGTGTTCTGTATATGTATATAATGTAAAGCAATGATGCCGCGAACATTAATTACGTCGCGCTAATTTTGCATCGTAATGTTCGCCAATCTCTATATTCGTGGGATTCGCAAGTACGCAACACAATTTCCCACTGGTGAAAATATGGTCTACACGCACGGGGGAATCGTGAGTCATAAATTCAAGCCGATGTCATTTAATTACCTCGCCTTCCGTTACACACCTATCGCTCTCGGGAGATGACGAATAAGGAACGTACGTACGATGTAAACGAAACACGAAAGATTCGCGAAACCGGAATCTGGATGCTTCAGATTTTTCCTCGTCTTTTTTTTATTTGCGGATCCATTAATTAATTTAAAATTTAACGTATAATGCAATTAAAAATTTAATATTTTCTCAATTTAAATTTTAAAGATGCAAATAAACGAAAAATTTTATCTTCCTCTTAATTTCAAGTATATAGTTCGCTTGAATAGAATTTTTATCAGGAAACATTAGTTTTTAAAGAGAGATATTTGAAATTAAATGGAATATTAAAAATTTGTGGAGGAAAATGTGTGGAGTTCGGTCAAACGATTAATGAAAAATCGGCAAGAAAATGACCAAATAAAGCCTGCGGTTGAAAGAAGGTGTACTTGGGATACTTTAGGTATATTGTAGCACCACTTTCCAACTACGGATTCTTTGATAAACTTGTAGTCGACTTTTTTCTTTATGTAAAAGTGACGGAAGGCCATTATTTTAACTTGGTCATTGCAACTTTTTACTTCATAGCGTTAATTATCTCGACAATTAAACTTCAATCTGCTCGAAACTCGTTAAGATAAGATTCCATAGGAATCAACTAGAGAATAATGTTCTATTGCCTATCTATTATTTCTTGTAAGAATTTTAATCGTTTAATCCTTTTTTATTAGCACGTCTTTATGAATTAATGTGACTCTCTATTACCTTAAAATATTCAAGTAATAAAACTAAAGTATTAAAGCACGTATAACCTCGAATAAATTCGGTAAAGGAAAGAAATTAAAAACTTCTCGCAGGATTTTGTGTGCTCGTGAACGAAAATATACTTTCTTTGAAATACAATAATTATCGATACGTCGTAAAATGTATTCTAGATCTATGTTGTTAGAAAGCAACCATTTATCAATATGTGAAAGGGACATGTATCTCTCTTCGTGCTGTTAACGACATCTCTGCTTCATACGTATACATGTTTTTCGGACCGCTTCTTGTAACTCTACTATATGCTATATGTATATCGCTTTTGTGAACTAAATTTTACAAAGAATCTTGCAAAATATACATGAACTTTCCGATCACGGTCACGGAAATGAAGTCAAGAACTACTAAAAATATGGGTAACAGAATCGCGCATCCATAATTTATCCTTCTCGAGATAATCGAAACGAATCGTACGCGCATCGATTTGTTTATTTGCACGTCAATCCGCGTAGATATACGTTTGATCGATCTCGACATGTTTGCCCGAAGCTAAAGGGATCTATGCAGTTGGGCATTTCCGGCAAAAGTGTTCGTTTATGGGTTTTTCTTCCTTTGAGCTCTGCACGTGTATTCGACCGGTGCGCGCCGCGTGACTGCGGGGATGTTGAAATTTAATAAGATATTGACATTTTTATACTCACCTTGCATTGTGAATATTATTAGTATCGATGCTACCCGACGTTCCTTTCAAAAGTATTGGTACGTTGCAATTTCGCATCAGTAACGAGTATTATTAAACATGAAACGTCTACGTAAATTCGAACACAAAGAATTAAATAAAGCGGACGTTTGTATAGAATTTATTTCATTATTTCTCGTTATTTTTGCGCTTACCAGCGTGCAGCTCAGTCGCGTTCATCCTTCCAGTTGGGTTTTATAGCATTTTATTTGCAGGATTTTTGCGTGTCTTGCAAATTTACATGTCGCGGGATAATGTAACCATGTATGTTATATATTCCGCTTACATCTTTGCGCGCGCGCATTTTTACACTTTGTCGCATGTCGTTGGTATTTTACGACGCGATTAAAGCGGCTGATACGATTTAATGTTTCTACTCTCTCGCAAATAATGCGTGTTATAAGCGCAACTCACATTTATACGTCCTGAGAGTCACGCGTAGCTCTGTCTTCATGCCATCAGTCACTTTTGTAACTTTATCGCCTCTTCTCGCGACATTTCTCCACGTTGCAGCCGAGCTCCGATGACGTTCGTAAACTTTGTTGATGTAAAAATGCGCTCTCGTACTGGGCGATTTGCCGTAAAGTCGTAAAAAAGAAAAAGGCGCTTCATTCGAAGTTTAACTCGAATGACTGGCATAAGCGGACCCGCCTTTCCGGTTTCGGAAGGAGGCTTCAACTTTTCTCCATAAAATATGGAATAGGGTTACTTGATTCTTGTATAAACCACTTGGGAAATTTTTTTTAACCTTTTTTTCAATTAAAGTATTCAACAAATTATATATGTACATTTCATTGTTAGTTCAAACATTTGCACTGAGAAAAAAAATTTGTTAATCCTAAAAAATATTTAGTCTGATACGAGCAACTAAACATGTTAATTAGTTAACTAAACATAAGTTGTTTCAACAATTATTAAGTTGCACTAAAAAAAAGGTATAATGCATTCATGTCAAACTTTAAAATTTTTTAATCAAGAATTAATTAATTTAATCAATATTTAGTTAAACGACCTAAAATATTTAGTTGCTCGTATCGGACTAAATATTTTTTGGGATTAACAAATTTTTTTTCTCAGTGTGAGTATTAGAAAAATATAACAAAGATATAGTGTTAAAATATTATATTTTTAAAATGTTGCGAATAAATATTATATTCTCTCTCTTTCTCCCTCCCTCTCTCTGCTAAAATACTTTGTAAAACTATATTTAAACATTTTTCTTATCAAAGTATCATTAGCTTTCAATATAAAAGTTTAAACAAAATAAAAGTTTAATTTCAAAAAAAGCTTTTGAAAGTAAAACTTTCGAGGTTTCATCTTATATATATTTAATTAATACCGAGACATTTTTGCGTGAAATACCATGAATTAATTTCTCTAAAAACTGAAGAACTTTATAATTTTAGAAAAACTTTATAATTTTATTTAAAAATAACCGTTGTAGGATAAACTGCCGAAAGCGATGTTTTGTGTAACAGAATTAAGATACACCGACAAAAACGTACCGAATAAAATGTTGCTCTTACACTTTCGGCGAAAATAAAAATACGCGCAATTACCGAGAAGTGTACCAAGAGAGAATGATATTTTAATTAAAGCAGGAGGATCAAGTTTCTCGTAGATCGAAGAACGTAGGATAAATAAATAACAAAGAGATCGCTATAATTACAATCTTCGTCGCCAGCAAAGTTTTCTCTCCCAAAAAGCCCGAGGACACATTGACTTTTCTAACGATGGCAGATATTAAAATTCTCGTTAAAGTTCACCGCACTCGTGCGCGAAGTTCTTCTCAAGAATTTTCTGTAATCCTTTTTTTAAATGGCGGCGAGGCTTCCTCCATTCAATTCGAAACTCGTCACTTGGAAATCTCTTATTGTTAGTACCCTATTATATATCCGTACGTCTTCATCGAATATAGAATCGGGGTTATCTAGGTATTCAATTATTCGGGTCATCCGGACCCGCTTCAGCGGCTTTTGTGTCATTATGAACAAATCGAGAACGTCAACGGCGATAAATAGCCCTTTCGCGATTTTAACGACGCACTCGTAGTCGAGTTCACCGTTCCGTAAAATTAATTACATAAACGCGCTATGTCGCGTCGTCGCCGGCGATATCCGTTTATAATAACGGTCGTTTAAGAGCTACTTTTTAGCAAGAAACAGTATATTCGAGACTTTTTCAAAGTGCAACCCAGTTTTAATGCAAAAATATATGTAATTTAAAACACTCCGGTTCTTTTGATATATCAAGTGTTTTTATGATCGTCTAAATTTAATCAATTTAAACTCGTGTATATTATCGAAGAGAAGCGATATAAAATTTTCAAATCGATTGGAGTAACAGTTCATAGATTATGAAAAGTTAGTTAACGTGCTTTGGTGAAAAATTACATTTTTTGGAGACAATGTGGTTAAAGTTGACAGTGTGATCTTTTAAAAATCGATTATTTTATACTTGCTGAATTTAAGTTATCTCACGTCATACATGTCAGTGCGTATATATAATTTCCTTAACATTCAGTGTGGAACATAATCATAATGGTAAGGCAAAAAACTTTATTTTTCCAATATATATTATTACATAATTTATTTTTATTTTCTTAATTTTTAAATACACTTTAAGAAACTAAATAACGATACGCGATAGATTTCAGAACAGAGTTCTATTTGTAATTTTATATATCATGTAATAAAACGTTGAAGGAACCACAAAACACTTACATGTATCCAGAATGACGTTATATTCAAAATTATTTCTGTCACGCGAAGTATCATAAAGATCGTCTAATATATTATGCTGTTTTCTACGCGCGTCCTGCGCGTCCTTTATTCTTCGCGATCATATTCTACCCACGGATGACTCTTGTAATTAAGTCATGCGTAATGTGCGCGTTGTAACGATATATTCGCCTGGGGAAATCCACGGGATTAGGAGAGAGAGTCCGCACAAGCTCGCAATTGGCAGAAACAATCCGCGGCCGATGAGTAAAGTGCGATATAGACAAGGCCGGCGCGCATCTACGTTATTCCACTCCATCGCGTTTCTATGCGAGACTGCTCCTACCGCCGATTTACTTCTGCATTGGACGTGTGTGTCGCCGCATGCGGCTATCTTGTCGCCATTTGCATGCTCGCAATTTGCATCGCGGTCCAATGCCGAATGCAGATTAGAACGCGGCGCGGCTCGACGGCGTAAATATAAGCGAAGTATATCTCGCGCGCGCGCGTATGTGCGGGCGGAAATTTTGATAGGCGATACATCCATCAGAGTTTATCGTAATCGATCACGCTCCGATGCGTGCTGTCCGATCCGCTGGTGGATTTTACTTTGACTGCGAATTAACCGCGCTTATGAGAGAGAGAGAGAGAGAGAGAGAGAGGGAGAGGGAGAGGGAGAGGGAGGAGAGGGAGAGAGAGAGGAGAGAGAGAGAGAGAAGAGAAGAGAGACAGAGTAGGATCTCTGCTCTCCTCTCCTCTCTCTCTCTCTCTCCTCTCTCCCCTCTCTCTCTCTCTCTCTCGCTCTCTCTCTCCTCTCTCTCTCCTCTCTCTCTTCTCTCTCTCTCTCTCTCTCCTCTCTCCTCTCTCTCGCTCTCTCTCTCTCTCTCTCTCTCTCTCCTCTCTCTCTCTCTCTCTCTCTCTCTCTCTCTCTCTCTCCCTCTCTTCTCTCTCGCTCTCTCTTCTCGCCGTCTCCTATCTCTCTCTTCTCTCTCTCTCTCTTCTCTCTCTTCTCTCTATCTCTCTCTCATTTCTCTTTGCTTATGCTCTCCCGTCCGCCACAGTCCCCCGAGCCGATCTCGTGGACTCGATCTCTCGACTCTTTCGACTTCCCTTTTTGCACGAGGCGACGAATATTTGCGCTTCGTGCGGGAACTCGAGGAGCGTCGCGACGCGTAGGTAGCCAGGCATCGGCGCCCCCGGACGGGCGTCGCCATCCTCATTGATTCCCTCCGCTCCGCCCATTCGGGGGCGATTCTGTCATCAAGGCCCGCGTTTCTCTTTGCTCGACACACGTCGGATCGAGCATCACTCGCTCCAGACAATCTTGACGCGACATCCACGTGGAATATTATTAACACTCGAGAGAAAAAGAGCGATTCTCCAGTTTTTCCATTCGTCATAAAGTTACTTTCTCGATTTAATCTTCGGCGTTATGTCGTAATCCTTCTTGCACGTAATCATAATGATCATAATTGACATAATGCTACATTTTACAATTTTTACAATTTTTCTCTCACGTTATGCAGCATTGTTTCATAATTCTAGAGCGATAAAATGAAATTAACGGCAATAAACATTTGAGATGTTATTTTTCTTTATATACTAATTTTGTTTACATAAATCAGAAAAATTACAATGAAAGTTAATACTTGTCTATGTTCTCTTTTTGAATTTCACAATTCTGTAATAAAAACAGATCGTAATGATCGAATTTTGTATGTTAATATTGTTAATAAAGTAAAATGAAATGTCGATCGTTAATAACTGAATTTATAATACCGCATCGTTATAAATTAGATATCGAATTTTGGAGGTTTCATTTTCACGAACGGTTTGTAGGAGATGTATAAACATTTTCCAATAGTAAAACATTTATTATATTAAAGCAATACAATTCTTTTTGAACTATATTTCAATTTTGTAAAATATTTAAGATTTTTCAAGTTACGGAGTTTATGAAAACATTAGAAGAATTATAAGTTTTTTATAATATTCTTTCATAATTTGAAAGTTAAATATATGTTAAAAGATTTGTTATATAAATTATATATTTAGGAGAAAAGAAGAAGAAGAGGAATAAAAAGATGAATAACAAGACTTAAAAAATTCAATATTTTCAATCTACCTAAGGTTGAAACTATAACTTTTCATTTTGTATTGATTTTCTTTACTTAAAAATTTTTTACATTTGATTGATGTGAGATTATAAAAATAATTTTTTTTTTTCCGAGAAATGTTACTGAATCTTTCAGTTACATGCGATCGAGGCAATCTCGAACGATCATAATAAGTTCCTCCCACGGACGTATGCGAAATTGAAATTTCGCGCGTAATTCAATGGATATCGTGTGTACATTTGTTACACACGCTTACACGCGTAAACAATAATAGGTCAGAACCCGTGATATCGATCTCCATAATGAGAACTGGGATTTGTAGCAACACAGGCGTTAGTGGGTCCATCCGGTCGCAATGACTGAATCTTTAAGCCCGCCATAATTGCTTGTCTACCGTGCCTTTCGCCCTGCATCTTCCGTTGCCCCGTGAAATATCTAATTCGGTTTTATTAAAACTTACCCGTGTGCTATCCCGCGTACCTTACGCTGTATTTATTGCATCGTAGAACTTCAATGTCAAGAACGTTCTTTTCGTAAAATGCATGCAGCATTACAGCATTCGCGTAATGAAGTACAAATTCAGTCTATTCTGCATTTATCTATCTTTTTATTTGTAAATTTCGTCGTAAAAATACATGTAAATTATATCCATGTAATGTTGCACGCTTTTGCGATATCTTTTTATCAGTTAATTACGAATCGCCTGTTATATAATTGTAGATATGCGCGCGTATTTCTTTCAGTAATGAAATAAATCGTCATGATAGAGTTCATGACTATTTATCAAGCTTCAAATACTTGAAGTCTGTATATAATAAATTGCGCGCGACTTGTTGCTCCAAAATCTGCTCAACAGAACAACCGCGATTATTCATTCGATCGATGCATTCGTAAATGGAACGGACAAATTGTTAATGGATCTTATTCTGGATTCGTACTTTACTCTCTCTATTTGAAATTGAATACTATTTGAAACGTGTATATTCCACAATAGTTTTTTAATATTTTTTATCTATTACACATTAGATCGTACAAAGAAAAATAGTAATTATTTTTTTTGAAAAGTTAAAAGTTAAAGATGCTTTCTCTAAACAGTTCAAAATATTTCATGTTTTTATTATTTGTTTATTTTAACCAACACAATTTTGGTTAACACAATGCGTAAAAAATTGCAGTTGATTTTATAGAAGAAGTTTTAGTACAAGAGCTTCGGAAACTTCAGATATTCGTTCAATTCAGAGACAATGGAAATCTTATCTCTCGTTTCGTCGATTTCGCATTTCTATTTTCGTCAGTAGGTATTTGTTCACCCGTGCGAATGCATGTGCCTACCAAATCGACAACACAGATAGACATGAATATCGACGAGAGTGTTGGAAGAAATAGACGGTAAACACGATCGCTGTAATATTTTTTTCTGTTATAAAATGTAAAGAGCGTATTCTTTAACATATGCAAATACAGAATCCGGTAACCTAAGATACATGCAAATTAAAATATTACTTGAGCCAGAAAATTGCATTCCGTTCTGAAAATAAAATATATGCTCGCGTATCTTTAAAGGCAAAAAGCGAGGAAGGAAAACAGCGCGGTAAATCTATTTTAACGTTACTTTTTTTTCTTCGAATGACATAAGATTTAGCGACATTGATACGAGGAATCCAATGTGCATTCGGCGATCAGATCGAAGCAATGTGCTTTTGATTTCCTCAGTCTCCGATATCTTCTTCACGATTGTTGTTGAATGAAGGAGATACGATCGCCCCGGATATTAACTGAGTTCTGTCTCATCTTGATCGGTGAGTTCCAAATGCTAGAATTGAGTGAATTGACATCTAACAATAAGTCGGAATTCAAAATGCAAATAAGGAACACCCGAGAAGATGCACTTTGACATAGCATATATTGCGTTTGCACGTTAAATAGACGTTTGTTCTAAACCGAAAGATAGTCAATACAACTCGAAATTTAAAATTATTTCCGTTGAAATAAAAGAGAAAATAAAAGAGAACGGCCACTTATGGTGGAACGCTCTATACACTACAATATAACAAAATACAAAAACAAAAAAAACAAGTTAAACGCAAATATGTTACACAAAGAGAAATGTAAAAGTTGTTAAATTCGCGAGTCATCGCTCGTTTAATTAAATCCTCAAAATCTAATCTGGACGCTTGTCTCCAGCTGTTCGCTCTTTCCATCGGTTTTTCCCCTCTTCCCCTCTCTGTCATTCTGTCGCTAATCCTGTCTCGTTAATTACACGAAATTGGAACCGACAAGCGAACGAACGAGAAAATCGCGTATCGTACCATCTGTCGCTTCGCGGAAAAATCCTTTTTCCTCCATTTCGAAACATCCGCGGAAAACGTCGATTGTATATAGGCTCGCGGAGTTCGAACTCCGCGCGGAGCGAACTTATAAAAATAATATAATTTAATATCGACGTCGGTGTAAATAGTCTCTCGCTGTTAACCGCGCGACACACCGTTACCGGAGTTATAATAATCCTTACGCAAGCACATACACGTAGGATCCGCCACCCACGTCGTCTTGATGCGGTAACCGCTCATTTAATATCCACCTAGGGAAAATCTAATCCCTGTACTGAGAACAAAAGGACATTGCCTGTCTACTTTAAACTACAGCGGTTTCGTAACTACATTAACTACATATAGCGGAACGTGATACGAGATAAGATAACTCCCATAAAAACTCTCGAAAGCAAACCCTATCTTGGACAAGAAAAGCAGTGTGAGAGAGAGAGACCCAGGAGTAGAGACAAAAATCGTGCTTCACAGTAATATTATATTACAAATATATAAAAGAATCTACTGATTTCTATACGTGTAAATTTTATGTGTAATATTGAAATTATTTGGACAGTGACTTTTCACATTTTTATCAATATTAGAATATTTAGAACAAATATTCTGCACGCACGCTCACGCACGCATTATTTTGCCGTGGTAGTAACAATTATTGAGAGTCACATCCGCAACGTTTTCGTATATAATTCTCATATTTATTTTTTATTGTTTAACACGTTGAACGCGGTAGGATTCAAGTTACATCGCAGCACCGTTTAGATCTTTAGAATGAGCGGCAATGCACGAAGTTTGCTCGGCAGTCAACGCGAACAATAACTTGTAAGGATCGCTCAGAATCGCGCGCATTATGTTTCGTCGGTATTCTGACCTAAATATGATTTTGCACGCATTAGAGAGGCAGGAAGTTCCGAGGGATGATTTATTTGTCATGATAATCCGACGAACTCTAGGCATTTCTCAGCTGCGTATGCTAGCTCGACTCCGTTGTAGCTGTACTCCGCTCTAATTAACGACGGCGGTTTAAGGCTAGGTGTATTTGCTTTGGAGTATTGACGAGCCTCGTATGCCAGCAAAAACGACGGACGGACCCTCAAGGTTGCTATTCGATTCTCGCACTCGGAGAGATCCAGCGCCTGCTCCAGCGCGGTCCAATATAAATGTTTGATCGAACGCTAGGATTCTTCCAGCTGGACGGAGTAACTCCCCAGACAAATATTGCCTCCCTTCGATAAAGCCTTCAAGAAACTGTGCTCTTTGCGCATACAAGAATCTAGGATTTAACCCTTCCGCCGTTAGAAAAACAATTCATCATAGAACATTCAAGTCTTTAAACGCGCACTTATTAGACGTCTCCTAAAAGACTAGGTGCATGGTTTAAAAAATACGAAAATAAATGCAAAAAGCTTTTATATATATATATATATATATATATATATATATATATTTATTAATTGATATTAAATAGTTTAGATAATTTGAGAGAGAGAAATTAAAGAAAATGCAAATCGAAATGTTTTATCGGATGCAACTGCCAACCGAAATATTTAATATTTATTTATTGCATTTTATACATTATATAATAAATAATTGTATACAATAATTGGGTAATGCAAAATTATTAACAATTTTAAATTTTCTATTTTTATCGCTTTTGGTTATAAATATTTTTTTACGTTCCTCCATGGTTATAATATTTAAAAGTAATGGCAAATTCAAAACCGCTATACACAAAAATGTGTTAAAATATCATTTGCTTTTATCGAGAGAACGAAAATCCTATTGTCATTAAGCATAACGTTGTCTGTCAACATTTGTTTTCGTGGGAATTTTCGGGGTTGATTAGTTCCCACATAAATGCGGCTTTGGTGCTACTCGTGAATTCGGCAACAGCTGCAAGCAATCCATGAGTTTGTATATACATCTCGTCCCTCTAGGAATGGCCTCTTGAAGATGAGGCCATTGTCGTCGGAGATAGTCATAACAGTAAAGATGACCCGCCAATCGAATCGGCGAAGTCCGAGAAAATTGGCATTTTGGGGACACTTTCCGCAGACCGCCTGGTCAATCGAGAATTCCCAAGTTCGTAAATAAATGCGAATGAACCGCGAAGTTTCTTCGGCGAGACTTTTCAGCGGATAGTGTGGGTACTTGTGGTTTGCGGACACTCAAAGCGATAACGGCTTTAGCTCGTGCTTATGCACTTTGCGTGTTCTATCATTCCGATTAGACGAGAAATAGTGAACGCAAAGAGTCCCTTGAGACACGCATCCACTAAGTTCCTGGAACGTATTATTCAAGCAATTTTTCCGTAAAAAGGCAGGTGCAATAAAGCCAGCTTAGCGTGGAATTGTTACACGATTAAAATCATATTACTTTTGATAAAGAGAAGAGAGAAGAGAGAAGAGAGAAGAGAAGAGAGAGTCTTTTAGATTATATAATTAAAAAATAATAATAAAAGTATTTATTTATTAATTCGTAAAATGTGAAGAAATCATTTTCATGATTTTTAAGTTATAAAAAAAAAAAAAAAAACGAGATACGTGTAACTAAAAGAAATTTAGTAGGATTTTTCGCGTTTTCCAAAAGAAGTCGCTTTCACTATCTCATTCAAATTCAGGAAGTTTAACGATGAAATGAGTTATAAATCAAACGCACTTTTCAGCTTTGTGCAAGGAAAATATTAAATGTAAAAGCATCGAGTCCCGCGGGTTTTTAAAGGTCTGCACTATTTTACTGTACGTAATGCAGAATACTTTGACGGGAGATAGTATCTATTTCGTAACTGGTTACTTCGTGACACACGCTGTCGGTCGCATTCCCTTAATTACACAAGTGGTCTGGGTACTAATTACGAATACGACGTTCTGTGTTCTAGGTGAGGCGAGGACGTGAGGGTTGATCCGATGAATGGGGCCGAGCTCTGACAAAGGTATTGTCTAGAAATAATTTCGGGGGGGGGACGGGTGTATGAAAAAAAGGGCGCGATTAATTCTTGCCGTTCAAAGAGGTAATGTTCGGTAGTGCGAGATATCTCGTGAGCTCTTTTGATGCCTCTTGGATAATATTCTTTTCAGAATTCTCCTCTCGAAATTCTCCTCGCGATCAACGTAAGTCGTCTTTTCTCTCGGGGAGTTGTTTCTTTAATAGAAAGTGCAATCTCAGTGTCTCAGATACATTAAATATCGAAGGAATTTCTTTTATGAACGAAGCTAGGTTCGCAAGCGTAGTTGCATATACTTAACAGCATATGCACGAAAATTGTTATTTTATTTCGTAATATTAAATTTCTACTAAATTGAATTACGTAAACACACATAAAACTAGAAATAAAAAAATATTCTGTTCAGTTCATTCACGTTAAAAATCTGCGTCTACCATCATTATAATCTGCTATTTATCTGATTCATCGTTTTGCATTTATTGAATTCGTGTCTCATATATTTGAGGATGAAAAGTACAAGCCGTGTAAAAGGTCTACGATCTTACACTTGATATCATATGTCTTGAGAGAAATCTCCGTGAAATTTTCTCAAAGATTCACGAATTGAGAATTTCACAGAACCGCTTTCCGCAGCTATTGGCGCACAGGTGTATCGTTTTTTGCCAAAGAAAAACCTGAAATTATTTTGCCGCTTGAAATGGAATTCGTTCGGCTAACTGGAATTTTGCCGCCGGCGCCGTTGGGGATTTGTTCGACTTCGTTGTTGAATGTCGCTCGCAACGGTCGTCGATAAATCTTAATCTATGTAGTTAGTGCGCGTTTCTAACAAAAAGCCATTCGGACAACGTTAACGTCCTTTAAACTTCCGCAAATTCTTAGTAAATCGCTATTAAAAAATACTGATCTTGAAACCATTAAAAACTTTTAATGATTCTGTTTTTAATTTATATTTCCTTTGATAATTTATATCAAAATTATTTTGTAGACATTTTATACATGTTAAATTATATCTGCAAATGTCTTTTCTACGTAAGATTTTTGCATTCCCATATTTTTTCTTTGTTATACACAATGTATAAAAATTCATGGTGCATGTATAAGAATATTCTTTGCAATTCATGTATATACGGTATTCAAGAATATTCCTTACAATAGAATTAACTAGTTTTCATAAAATATTTGTCACGCTGTTACCACGTATGTGTTCGAAACGAAGCGTCTTGAATCGCGGTGTGCAGATTCGAGATTATTCCCTTGAGATTGCGCCGCACGTATGCACGTTTCGCAAATTCGGTCATTTGTCCCGCGTTCCGCAACAACATTTGCAGAATACACATATTCTCTAAGAGCTCTAAATGCGTAAGTTCCATGTTGCGAGGGTATTTACACTGGCTTGCACGCGAAATACCCATCCATGACGCGGCTGGATCTTTTTCGGTCACGGTAAATTTCCAGCTTGCTCTCGCTTCCGCCATCTCGAAGGAACGGAAGTGGCTCATCTCCTCTTCTCCCCTCCAGCAATTCTTATCTGTTTTCTTTCATTCGGTCGTAGTGCAGCATCTTCTCGAGAACGCGGAGAAATCCAAGACGTGCTCGAGAATATGAGTTCTCGACGCGTGAAATTAATGAGAAATTCGCTCGAAGGAAATGGGATGAGAAAACGAGAGGGAACACAAAGGCATTATAGGTTATCGATCAAAAGGTTTGTGTAGAAAGACATTTTATATCCGTCACGCTGGTAGAAATTTTCAAGTGTTTGCCTCCGCTTTCCCTCCGGCGGAGAATCGAGAGAGAGATGATTGCGAGAGGAGAGCGATTCCGCGTCAATTGCAAAAATGACAAAGGGACAATCGTTCGGGAAGCGCAAATGTCGCTTCGAGACGATGCGTTATGTATCAGTGTGAGGGATTGAAAGGGACAAAGGGCACGAAGAATTAGATCGAGGTGAAATTATCCTCGCGATTGAAAACTAAAAAATCCGAGATTGACTACTCGCTTACGTTACTCTCTTTAAGAGCTCTTCTTCTCTATTGTGTCTGCGCTTGTTTTCACTCTCCCGATTTCCTATCGGTGCCGCCGGCGTGTCAACAAAATCTCACGTTTTCGCTATTAGTTACCGATGTCCTTCCTTTCTTCGACTGTCTACTTTGTCCGCTGCACATCGAAACAAAAGTCGAACCTTTTCCCCACAGACTGTCGAGCGTTAATTGAGATCGATTCGAGTGCCAGGTGCCAGTTTAACGGGAAAAACGGCGGAGAGATAGGCGAGTCGGTTAAGAATGCCCGTATCCCGAAAACGTATAGACCGTTCATACAATTTTAATAGAATTCTAAAAGCCGTTTTCGTACGTCCGTAAAAGTACTTGACGCCACGCTTTAAAAGGCTTCTATCGTTATCGCGTTACGATTTAAAGCCGTTCCGCGTTCCCGACGTAGCCAGAAGAATAAGATATCAACACGTCGTTTTATTTCGTCACTTTACGAAACTATAACGTAAGACGTTTGCTTTTCGAGAAGGAATTTATTCAAAGATATACAGGTTTTGTTATACCTATTCTCGCCTCTGCGAGAGAAGCGCTATGTATTTTCAATTCCCGACAATTACGAAACTATCTCGGTTCCACGATATTAAAACGTAACTTCGAAACTATCGATCATACAATATTGTGACAAATACAATTTTTTGGTTATATTACCATTCCCAATAGAACAAAAGAATAGCTCTCTCATCCATTTACCAAAAACCAATTTTCTTAAATTATTTTTTATTATTATTTGCCACGTCCATCAAGATAACGTAGACCTGTTATGTTAACTTGCTAACAAGTGCCATATCAATTTATTACCAGGCTGCTCGATCTTGAATTATTATAAATATTAATAAGCAGAATATATATATATATATATATATATATATGTATATAGAATATATATTCTTGGTGTTCCTGCGAGAATTGGATAAAGTAGAGGTAAGAGATCTAATGAAGAAGTCACATTAAAAATGGAAGAAAAGGGAAAGAAATGGGAAAACGAACTAAAACAGAAAATAGGACGTTTGCTTTATCTCGAACTCGGTGTACGCTCTCTGTGTGCTCTTGAAACATTTCGGTAGACAAAGTCGAGTGCTGCAGAGATTCTAGGCGATCCTTCGTCTTACGATTCACTTCCGGTGGAAACTCCGCGCACCCACTAGTCCTATATTTCGTGTGCAACGTGAACCGACTTGGAATCAAGTGCCGCATTCATTAGCAACCCTAAAGAACTGTGAACTTTGCTCATTTTAAACTTACGTTCGTTATCACCGAGATTGATATAATTTAGCAGGATCGCACAAAATTGTACAATTAAATAAGATTTTATTTTCAATATGGAGGGGTAAAAGCCATAGTGGTGTAAGTCAAATTTTTTAAGATAGTGACTTGTGTACGTAGATGCAATCCATACAATATATAAATTGCATCCTATGCACACGAGTCAATATTTTAAAAAATTTTGACTTACACCACTATAGCTTTGGCCCCTTTATATATAAACGTAATGTGCGATACTTCGAATTGATTTCAAAACCAGTGAAAAAATCTCTTAGGGGAGGGATCATTGTATTGAAATAGCAAAAAGCGAACTCGTGTTATTTCTGTTTTAAATTGTAAGTAAGGCAAGCGTTTGAAGTCAAATGTATGGAATTCCATTTCTACTTGCTGAAAGTTTATGCAGTATAAATAATATAAACTCGCGAACCGATCACCTCGCCGCGCTGCTTAATTTTTCGTTTCTTTTTATTAACGTTCTCACATTTCTACGTATATTTACCTTGGTTCTTCTTTTAATAGTACATAGCAAAGAAAACTGCGTAAAGACGCTTATTTGAACTTTATTAAGTAGCAATTTATAAAAAGCGCGCGTTTACGTTAAAAAATAAAGTTACTACGATAAAACTAATAAAATTATTTTTTAAATTCCAGAATATTTAACAATAAATAAAACAGAAATTGGCTTGATATTAGGAATATATAGATAGAGATGAACACACACACTCACACAGATCAATACGATCACTCGTATCTTTTTATCACGAAAAAATTCAGTGAGTAAAATTATTGGAATGTCGACACGTAATCGCATAGTTGCGCTAATGGATTTCTGAATCGTAATATTCTTTGTATGTTTTTACCAAAATGTTAGAGGTTGCTATTAATGTTGTAGCATTTGTTTTCTAGATAAGTCCGTATTTTTATTCAATCAACATATCTGTTAAATTTAAAAGGGTTTATATCGGATTTAAACGTATACTTTTTCTAACTTTTTTATCGTTATCGTTATTACGTCTACTCGGTTATACCAGTTTATATTAATTTTATTTAATTGTGCAAATTGTCAGATTATATTTTCTATTCCAGTAATATTATTTTACACGAATTTCTATATATATGTATAAAGAAAAGAAAAGTATGTAGTTTAAGACGAAGCAACTTAGAAATTAACGCAAGAAATGTACACAATTATTGCTTTTTCTTAATTTATTGAAACGTTTTTACATTTGTGTGTTAATTACGCGAAAAAGTGTTACAATCAAAACAACCGAGACTCACGCAGTTGAGTATACGGGTTAATAGAAAATCGCGTATGTAGATCGAAAGACGAACCGGAAAGACAGCCGGAAAAAGATCTGAGTCTGGTGCCGATCCCATATTTGTTTTTGCAACGCTGATTCAACGTTCGCCGCGATTTTCGCCGGAATCAACGATTTGTTCGTGCGTGGCTTCGTAAAAGGGAAATCACGTTGAGTTGTCTCGATTGCTGCCATGAAACGCGCAAGTTTGCAACATTTTTTTTATTTTCTTCTATCTCTCTTTTTTTCTTTCATTTAGCGCATCTCGCTGTTGCGCGAAACGAGCTTGCGGACATCGATCACACCGCGAGAGCTTCTTCAGAAACTCGCAAGCAGACTGTATTACCAGAAGAAAAAGCCACGATGCCGCGATATTTCGCGCGCGGTTACATTTTTATCGTCGTTCGCGGCAATTTCCGCGCACCGATATCGAATTGAGTCTTTGTTACAAGTTTCCTCACTTTCATGAAAACCGCGAGAATGCGCTTGGTTTAGTTCGTCTATAAAATTTTACATTTTCGCACTACTGGCAATCAAATTTGCCGCTCCGAAAAGCGAACACATCCGATGCGAAGAACATAAAAATTAATGAAGAGAGAATTAATTCAATTCGAAACATTAATTCCCCTGAGTCGTTCCCAATTCAAAGTCCCTTTTGATCATGCAATAGATGTATATTTCTCTTTATAAATCATAAATTAACTTATAAGCTAATGAATGGTTTGTTATATCATTATCACAAGAATTTAATAAATATACACAAAAAGATCTAAAAAATATATATATACATATATATACGCCATAAAAAACAGTTTATATATTTTATATATTTTAATTTTAAAATATATATACCTCTATAATATTTGGTAGAGAATATTTTAATAAGTACGTGTAATTTACTTTTAAGAAAGCGATTACGTGATTAGATATAGCAGAAAATCATGCCGTAAGAAGCTCCGCAGGATCTTAACAAATTGTAATTCGCGCAATTCTACGGCGCGCCGTGAATATTAAACTGTTCGAGGTAAGAAGATCGCGCGAGATTCGCGGAAGTCACAGCTGCATCCGGATGGCACGTAACTCCGCCGGGAAAAGTTGCAAAGCTTCGAGGACGGCACGAAGATGCTGCTACGAGGAATTTTCCCCGCGATCCGAGAAGTTAACTTTGTTCGTACTTTCCGACCCGCTTTGATAAATTGACCCGGGAAATGTAATTCCGTATATGCGGTCGCAATATTCGCAATGTTCGCCCCTTTTTTGACGCCATTTTACGGAAGCTTTCATGTGGGAGCTTTTGAGGAGAAATATGTGTATTCTAAACTTACGCGAGTTAGCATTAGAAGTAATGTTTTTGTCCGTTAAAAGTTCGGATAGCATTGAAAATTTAAATAATCTTTCTCTTTTGCCCCTCATTTGTTAAACGTGCTACAATGCGAAGATCGTTATTATCGTCATTATCGTTATTATTGTTATTATTTTATGTGAAATAACGAGAAAATGGTGATTGCTCCAAATTATTTATGCTTCCTCTCTGGAATACGGTTTCACGTAAAAGTGAGTGAAATGACGAGCGGCGCTGTGCGGTATACCAAATCCGGAATTTTTAACATTCTTGTGCAATTTCCAATGGCCTACAGAGACTCGTCATTAATCCGATTTTTGTCGGGAATCCGATTAAAAACCCTGGTATCAACGTACCGAGGCACTCTGATGCGATTTGTGATACGCAGCCGTAAAGCTCGACGTCGCGAATGTACGCTCGAATAACGACGCTAAATCGCCGGCAATTATAATACGCTCTCTCTCTCTCTCTCTCTCTCTCTCTCTCTCGCGCGCGCGCGCGCGCGCGCGTCCGCCATTGTTTTTCACAATATTGTCTGGAGCACTTTTATACGCGACAAATTCGTTTCCGGCGCAACCGAGAACGGCAGAATGAAAACGCGCCGCGTGACTAATTAAAAAGCGCGACTAATTATTTTGCGAATAAACTCTCTTTGTAACTGTGTAATCGTGCTATCATGTAAATTATTTTTGCCACAAAACTGTCAAGCCTCGTTTGCACGATCCGCTTGAAATTTTACATATATATTTTCTTTTTTTTTTAATTTTATATATTGAGTTTCAAGTGTCGGGAAGAGTCTAGGTCGATGCCGGACACAGCTCGATATGGACCGCTGAAAGAGTCATTTCATGTGCCACCGCGAGCGGTACCGCGAGCTTTTACAGCGTATTACAGCTGACATCGATACTTTGATATTAGCTTTATTGCTAATTCGCCCACCTCTGAAACCGACCAATCCACAGCCGTACGTATAAATAGTCGGTATGTTTCGTCTTTTCCCTCGTAGCGTTCGCCACGATATGCATGCCGCACATGTCGTTTTAATATGTTCACTATGAAACCTCTTATCTCGATTCCCGTCATGACGTAACACAAAATTTTATGGCCGTGCACGCCACGCTATAAAATTGGATACCGTAATCTGGCGGTGCACAACTGATCTAATTCAATTTGTATGTCTATAACTTTACGAGTTTAATTAACCGCAGCGTCGTCGAATATATAAAAAAATCAGAGTCTAACAAGACGTCTAGATAACAAACGTTTGATAATTTTAATCTTCAATGTTAAATGAACTTTTACCGCTCAAAACATTATTTCTAATTCTCTAATTCTGTGTTTAATGGAAACATACTATTTTTTACGCTTTCTACGTAGGAAAGTAAAATAATCGGCGCAAAGAGAACGTTAATGTTGCGAATGATCAAAGCGGAGGTGTACGAACAACGTTATCTTAACGTTGAATATTTCGATTAAACAATTAATTAATCCGCAATAATATTTTATCTCGCTTCGTATAAATAGCGCAGATGTTTCACTTGTTTACGCCTCGCTTTTCCCAAAGTCAATTAAATGTCTCGAAGCAGATCGACGCAATAGTGTTCGCCACCCGTTACCACGGGTGTCGCATTGACGATAATTTACGAGTTCACGCCATCGCGCGAAAATAATTACAGAACGTCCCGACAACCGCGAGACGAAACGCAGCCTGCGCCAAAATTCGTTTCACTATTAACGTTTATTTCGTTATTAAATATCACAATTTATTTTATTGTTTTATTATTAAATGATATTGCGCGCGCGGAATTGCGAAGTTCGCGAAAATGTTGATGGCTAAACGGGTCGCGGTTGAATATCCGAAAACGCGGGTACGATCAATTTTGAATAAATCAACGTGGGAACGTGAAGCATCGGGGATCAGCGGAAATGCAAAATTAAGAGACGCATACATTATCGCGGAGGGTAAAGGAATGCATACATTACCGGTGCACGGCCGGCGCGGTTTAAGTCGATGCGGCCGACGGTGAAAAACGCCGATAAAACGTGACGAAAATTTCGGCGTACGTACAAAAGCCAGATCGTTTCCACCTCGGCACCTTTTTCAATCTCCACCGTGAAACGCTTTAATCCCAATTATATGCAAATTCGACCGCAACCACCCGCGAGCGTTTAATTACAGGTTGTTCATTTGATTCGAACTTGAGTGCGCGGCCCTTTCGCGAAAAATCGCTCAACATGCGTACAAGTACCTTATTTTGCGCACAATTATGCTCCTTTGCTCGAACGTCGCATGAAAGGACAGAATTACGCGATTGCAGGAGAAATCGAGAAGATATATATACGATGTATATTGTTCGCTAATGATGTGAAATACGTTTATTTATAGAGAGCTACATAAGAGAATCGCTAAGGAAATAATCATAAATACTCGTGTTACATAATATCTTTATATGCAATTTCATATCTTCAAAATTCAGTGTCACATCATGTTTAAAAGAAAATTAACAACTTTCGATCTTCGCGATGCGGACTTCGAACAGATCGGCAATATAGACGAACTGAAAAGTCCGAGAAAATGAAGCGGGAGTAATCTACGGAGATAATCCGGAGTTTCGCGACCTGCTACGCGTATAAATTGCGACTATAAAAAGCCACGGTGCGATTAGAACCCGCAAGAAACGAGCGACGAAGAGACGCGCGGCGAATCCTATCAAGATAATTTACGTTTATGGCATGGCGAATCAATATCACGCGGGTTTCGCGCGGTAAAATCCGTCTTATCGCGTAGCGAAAGGCGAAGAAGATATTGTGCGCGCAGGTATATTAAATGTTATCTTGTATATTATTCTTATTTTATCGCCGCGAGCACATATGCGGCAATGTCATTTCATCTTACGCGTGACGAGGCAAAAATTACGCTCGCTTGTCAACGTCGCGATAAAGTCTCTTCCATCAGCAAAACGAATTTCATAGCTCGAGAGATTGTTGCTATTTGTGCGGGGTAAAATTTTCAACGTGTGTTTCGCGTAAAGTCGGAAACAGCTTCCGGGAGGCCCCGGCACCGAAAAAGCCCGATCGGAAGTGCTCAGGAACACCTCGTATATCTCCGCTCCGTAACAAGACCGGACGACCGTGGTGCTGCTCCTCGCGCAAACAAGGCCATTAATTTTCAGACCGGAAATTGGCGGGTCGATAATTTGCCGCCTACACCCGGGGCGCGATGGATTTTCATTTTCGATCGCATAGGCGCGTCTTCGGCAGCGAACGTATATACGGATTGATTCGGGCACCGGGACAAGTGCCATGTTCTTCCGTTGGAACACCCGGACGCCCGCGCCGCGGCTATTACAGCTGCTGCTGCTATGCTGCTGCTAGTGGTAAATATCAGAGCGGCAGTACGACGTCGTTTGTTCCCGTTTCTCTCCGCTTTTATCGGTCCGGTCATACTGGATTGGTCGTTTCGGTAATGTGTGATTTACGGCGGCGGATACGCCGCACACATGGCATTCCTCGGAAGTCACGTCCCGTCTCTGCATTGTTTCGAGTACGAGTCCGCTGAAAAAGCGCCGTTGTATAGTTTCTGGTCTTTCCTGTCAATGACGTAGCCATCCGTCATAGGAAATGAGAATACCCTCCGCCTTTAAAGCGTCCCTTTATTTTCTCTTCCCGCGTATTTTTTTCCTATATATCTTTTTCCGCATATCGGACGGGCGAAAAAATAATGAAGATATTCTCTCTATGATGCAGAGTTGAAGCGATGACGTGAAAGCGACAATTTTAAACTGATTTCAGTGTAATCGTGTGCTACAATTGAAATTTCTTTTTGAAAAGGTCATTTCTTCTAGAAACGATGATTTTGTCAAAAATTTTATTCCGTATAGACCTCTCAAAGAGAGAACGATTCCATTGTACGCGCGCGTTACGAGTTCTCTTCTTAGATTTACGATTCGATTGTTAGTTCCTGAGAGAATGCCATTGTTCGATACAATGAATTCGATACAATGGTCGAGTTTGTGATGCAAAAATCACGATGCACTCGTTGCACGCGACATTCCGCCTAGGTCTGCAATTTCCCCAACAGTTTCGTTTAACTTTTCGTGCACAATCCCGCGCCCCTCCGCGCACGTCCGGAACATCCTGCCGCCACCCTATATGCGGTTTTTCACTTCTACGACTTAGCCGGAGGCTGCATTCGTTCCTAGACGATTATTATAATTTGTGCCGCAATCACGCGGAGTATTCCGTCACGCGAGTCACTCGACATGATTATACGGCGGAAAAAGATATGGTGTTTTTATTCGAATATTTATTATAATTATCGTTTATTCGGAGTATATCGCTGAATATTTATTATACGTCGCTTCGTTTATTACATTTTGTAGTTTGGAATTTGAATGCAATTAACCTGTTTTGTACGTGGCGCGGTGTTTTCGTTACAAGCCAATTTTAGGGAAATTTGCATTGTAATTATGATCGACACTACGTTGTTTCTTTTTAAACCTATTCTCGAGCCATTCTTCTTCTCTTCGTCTAATAACACGTCACATTTATCTCGCCGAAGTCATTCGTTACGTTCGTTTCAACGTGATCATCAATCGTTGTTGTTTCGAAATAAGAACGAGAGAAGTCTTTCTGCTTATCTGCTCGACGAAAAGAGCCATCAGAGAGTTTTGAGAAATGGATAAGATAATTAGATTTAATTCGAGTTTTTGTGTGAGCTTCTCTTCAAGCTTTCGCGCTTTTCACAATAGATTCGTTATCGTGTCTTTACAATCTTCTTGGAAGGATAGTCCGAGCCAAATATGCAAAAAATACTTATAATAAAATATATATATAGGTATAATCTATGTAAAATTTTATATCTAGAGAACAAGAGAAGAAGACTCTCTGTTAATGTATTATTAAAAAGAAAAAATAATTTAGAATCGCGACTGAAAAAGGCAGAGTGACCGAAAACGAAACAGAATGAGATGCAAAAAAGAAAGTAAAACGAAATCGTGTATAAACCTGGTTTCGAGCGAAACCTAGCGTGATGCTTTGAGCGAAAATAGCATGGTTGTGGATCAAAGTTTGCGAGGGATCATGTTTTCCTCCGACTCGACGAATGTCCCTTCGAATTTCCGTGCTCGTAAGAGTCGTAAAAGCCTCCATTTCTGAAGAGCTCTCGACGTCGCCGTCTCGTTGGCGGAACTTACAGAAATGAGGGTCGAGGTGAGGGTGCAATATCTCGACGGAGGATATGTTTTCGATATTTGCAGGCTACCGGTATAGTACCGGTACACGTCGCGCTGGCATATTGCATACCAACGGATTCGCGACAAATCTCGGAAAACGTCCGACAGCTGTGACGAATATCTTGCTGTCGCGGTTTTTCGTACCGTATCCGGAAACTCTTTTTCCTCCCGTGAACTCGTACGACCATCGCGTACGCGCGCTCGTCAATCGATACCGACGAGAAGTGAATTCGAAATCCGCCGTAAACAAAGGATACGATATTTTTATATTATTGAAGGCTCGAAAATAGCTCAGTCTCCAACGAATTTCGATGATCAATGCGCGTGACAAATCAATTTTGCGTATATAACACATTTTCCTATATTATAATTTAAAATACATACATACATATATTACTGGATCTTTCTATATAAAATTTTCCAAAAATTTCAGTTTTACTAAATACAAAACATTCTCTGATAATGAAGTATAATGCATTTTGTTAAAACGATATTATTTTTATAAAAATATGCTTTAATTTTTGTGCAAAATGTTTTCTTAGTTACGATAAAATTGTAGAAAAACACAGAAAAAATAGGGATTACATTCATATAATATAAGTCTATGATTTTAAAGTCAAATATGACTTGTGAAAAATTCTTACATTAAGGTAGGCGTCTCGCTACGTTCTAGTCATGTGACCGTTTGTAGGTTTTCACGTTCAGAAATATATTTCAGGCAATTTTTGCTAAGGGAAAAATAATTTTATGACGTATGGTGTAAAATTTCATTACGTGACAAAGTATGTTACTTTTTCCAAATTATGTGATTTTTTTCATTTGACTCCGTTTTGATCGGCTGATCATGCGAGTCGTCGAGAAAGGTTACGTACAAGTGAGGTTACATCTCTTTTTTGATTGAATTTTGACAATTACTGAGAAAGGGTTTCAAAACGCATGACAGGGGTGTCAATCACTATCCACGTCGGCTAAGAAAGACGAGCCCCATAACCTGCAACTACAGTGATTAGCCAGCGGCGTTGCCAAGTCTTCCCAACCTCACCTCGACCCAAAAAATGTCTGCTCGATTACCGCATTTTCACTAAAATAAACTTAAAAATTAGCAGCGAAATCTCCGGTAAACTATATATTTTATGGTTGCATCGAATTCTTCGAAATCTAATGTACAAAAACAATGTTTTTTCTCACTTCATCTAATCGAAAAATGAGAAAATATGTGATTGAAACCGCGTGATAAAGCCTTCTTTTTCATGCCGTCTGTATGAAGTAATGCAAACGTTGTGATTTTCGAGATCGATTTTCTAGAGTAAATAGTCGGTAAGGAGCCACAGAAAAAATCGACTGCAAAG
Organism: Temnothorax americanus; assembly: GCF_048541705.1. NCBI lineage: Eukaryota > Metazoa > Arthropoda > Insecta > Hymenoptera > Formicidae > Temnothorax > Temnothorax americanus. The sequence goes on from NW_027509391.1 coordinate 1,920,006, forward strand.
CTGATCATATATAATTTGATATAAAATCCAAAATCGAAAACTTTATCTAATACATGCCCTGACGAGACGACTACCTTAACATGTTTCTTTTTTATTTTTATGCGGCTTTCTATATATTGATGCTTTCTATAAGACTTTTTTACACTGCAGAATGTCTCGAATATGAAGATTTGCAAATTTAATACACGCCTCATTACGAACGGCATGTGATAGATCGTTAATGCTCTGACCTACTAACATCTCTGATATTGAGAGAGCTGAGATTTATTATTCATAAAAACATGTATGCCCAATCCGTTTAACTTTAATCAATAATGAATTTAGATTGTGAATATTCATTTTGAATATTGTTGATCAGTTTTTATGTTTTAAAATGAGAAGCAACTTGATTCCCTCAGTGCTTAAAAAAACAATTTGTGCAATGAGTCAGTAATTTTCTGTATATTCTGAGGTCAATTTTTTAGTTTTATTTAGTTCTTGAGTCACTTGCTTTAAAAAATAATTTTCTCATTTATAAACGGAAACGGAACGAATACTGAGAGAGTCACATAGATATAAAACAGAACTTTTAATTATCCATGGCGGTTCATCAATTCTCTGCAGTCGCTTTGGCACTTTCCACCGGGATCGACAGCTTGATAACAAACGATACGACGCAAAAAATAGAACGTCCGGAAGGGATGAAGAACGACCGGATATCCGATCCTTTCGTTCTTAACGCACGCCGTCATTTATCCTCACGAAAGTTTTCTTCGCGCGAAGGATTATAGGGTGAGGAAAAAGCGATTCCTTTTGTTTTATTGCATGCATTATATTCTCTCTACAATTTCCTGCACCATGCTGTGAAACTTTTACTTGAAATGTGATTCAAAAAATGCGTGGTTTCCAATATATTTGGAAATCCCGATATTTTTCCTCATTTTGTATAAAAAAACATTAGCGTTCAGTTATGTACAGAATTCGTGTTTTAGCTGTGCGTGCTGAATTCTATTCGGAGAAAAAAAGAAATTAATTCTATACAACGAAAAATTTGATCTTGTGAAAATACATGTTTTATATTTCCTTGTATTTTGTGTCAGAAACAAGTGTACAGCTCGTTTTCGTGTATCTGTCGCATCCAGATTTGTATTCACCGCAATTGTGACGGTTTCAATCCCTGGTTACAACAGCATGTATAACATGTAATCACCCTAGGCAATTACTGAATTGTCCCGAATTCGTGACCGATTCGTAGCCAAATATAGTCGTTGACTGCAAATATCGCTGTGTGAATAAGCAATCGAACAATCGTAGCGATTGATTGTCGACGTGAAAGCGTCGAGTCATATAAGACCGATCGAAATAATCGCTCAACACAAAAGCTGCGAAGTCATGGATCTATTTTCGGATGCGCGATCGGTATTTACATTCGTATGTAAATCTGACGAGGTAGGCGTTTTCGCGGAAGCTCAAACTCCCTCTGACAATGCTCCTCGTCCGCTTTAATCAATGCTGACCGCGTTCCCGCGCGATTTAATCGCGGTCCCCGTTCAATCGTCGTTAATGACGAAGTGAACGTCACACCTCGTCGTCCCGAACTTTCCTCCCTCCCGCTACACACACGTTTATTGTCGTAGGCAAATAACTTTCCGGCGACCGCGTAAAACCGAAGGAAATCGAATTCTGCGCCGTTCGCGCTGCACTCATTTATCTCGCGATCGCGCGCGCGTTCTTTGTCCGCGTTATCGACGCCCTACACCATGCCAGGCTGACGGATAAGAAACGATAATAAGGCAGCCAACGGTCTATCGGGTCTATATAGAACGTCCTCTTGCGAGAGAGAACAATTTTGCTCGCAGCCATCGATAGAATATAGAAGATAAGCACGTGAGATCTCGGAGGTCTTCATAAATGCATGAGAGATCCTTGGTTGCATTTTGCAATTTTCTGGCGCTATTTTTATCTTGCCGTTCTTCCGTACGGACTTGTGCCATTAATATTTGACTATATTTTTAATGCAATATCGAAGTTTTTCGCATTTTTATGTACCTTGAAGTTCATTTTCTGAATATTATTAATTTCCAGCCGAGTGCAAGCACTGATTTAAAGATATTAAATTCAGGTTTCTTCAGTGCATGCCGCGCTTAGCCGCCGTTCAATATTCCTCGTCAGAAGTTCGCGATTTTGAAATAACGGGAATATTTAATTAAACGTGGATGTGCGAGAGGTATATTGAAATTTATCGCACAAATATAAAATATTATTCTTGTTTGTCGTACGTATTAGCATTCCTAATAGCTTGTTTCCAACGTTTTTTCACGGATAATTAAATAAAAGTTGCAGCTTTTTAGATTCCCAAGAGATATAATAGAGAACGGCGAACATTTTATCTTTTTAATGCTCCCGCAAATCGAAAGTATTTTCTTTGAAATGAACTTTTCGCTGGATAAATATTCCAAATCAGACTCGATCGTTGCCGAGGAAGATAAATTGTTCGCAAATAATGAATCTTCGCGGATAAATCTATTTGGCTATTTTGAGCCGAAAACTACTTAGGGTAAACAAGCGGATTAAAATTACGTCAAGGTCTGATCGTCGCGATTTTGTTAACGTCCAAAAGGGAAGGGTTGTGTCCGTGATTTACAGACGGCAATGTTGCAAAGCGCCGGTTTGCGCGGCTCGTCTAAATATAGAAGACTAATGGAATTGCGATAAATTCAACGAGCTGGCAAACATTGTGGGACTCATGCCGTTCCGCGTGGCCCACGTTGATCGCTGGTTTCACGGCCGCTGTTAGATAACGACATAAAAGGGAGAAGTTCTCCTCTGTAAAGGTACTGTGGCAGTTTATTCTAAGAAATGTGGAAATGTTTGTTCGTCATTGCTTCGTTAAAATTACGCGTAAAGTTTCCTTGATATTGTCCATTGAATAAGAGAGAGGAAGAGAATTTGCTCCAAGATAACTTACTTTTGCCACGTTATTTCTTAAATTGTAATTTCGTTAAAATGTTGAAGGAAGTTGTCGTTACTTAACAAAATTTCCAATTTTTAATAATTAATTGGAACTGAATTTTTATAAATGTTAGTATAAAGTGTTATCGAAATAAATTTTTTTTTTAAATTAACGTTTTAATAAAAGATACTATAGGGAGTTTTTACAATACCGCCTTTCAGACGGTATTGCAAAAACTTCCTATTGTATGTAGTGACCCGTAAGAGTCTCATTTCGCGGTGGGTCATTAATTTTTAATCTTAAACAACTTCGTGACTCTGCATGACGTTAAACAGCAAACAAAGTCGAAGTTAGCTCCAATGAATACGCTTCTGATGCTGAACTTTGCAAAACATTCTGTTTACAGCATTCATTCGTTCCTAGTGCCCGCGTGACATCACGAAACATTATGCAAACGAAAACTTGTAGACTATAGCTTCGCAAATCCGCAAAAGTTTATCAAAGCGAATGAAACAGGATTGTGTCGTTCGTGTTCCACGTTGCGAGAGCTACCGCGGATTTCACGTATTTATCAATTTCACGTGAAGCTCAGGGTTTCTTTTTTGCGGGCAGGCAGCGCGATGGAGACGAGCTTCCATCAATCCTCCGGCTCGCGTGTGTTCCGAAAGTGCGACACTTATGAGCAGAAAGGACCTGCCATTTGGGCGGAGGTCTGCATGGAATGTTCGCGTTGGAGGCTGCGTGTCGAATCAACGCGGAAAATAAATTGCCATTCCATTTTCATCTCGAGGGATCAACGCACCTCGCGACAAGTACAGGTTGCGAGTGATTCCCACTGTGCGCGACCTATATGCCAGAACGGTAAATCCTTTCGCGAACACGTAGTGATTAATCGTCCGATTAACTGCGCAAAGGACGAGATAAAATTGGCAACGAGTGTATCCATTTCTTCTCTTTTTTCCATCGCAAAACGGCTTTCAAGCTTGGTCTCGCGGATTTCCGAACAGTTCCGGTCGCGCATGCAAAATAGTAACTAATGGGGAAGAGAACTCGTATATCGTTTTTTCGTTCACAAAAACAATATGGATCAATTCAAACGCCACTGTTGAAAAACTTCTTTTGTTAAAAAAAACCCGAAGCAATGCGATGGTAGTAATACAATAGTCAATTAATTGCGTTAAGTACGTAATTATTTTCAATACTTATTGTGTTAGAAATATCAGAAAAAATATAAACGAATACAAAAAAGACTCAAAAAGACGTTCTCTTTTACCTAATAAATAAAATTGCAATCTGAAATTAGGTATTTGTCTTACGGCACTAACAGAATATAAAAATAATGAGTTTTAATTTAAAGTAATAATTTAAGTGACAAAATTTAGTATATTACATTACTGACATCAGGAACCTGTCAATGCTGAAAATGTCGTAATACGGATACAGAGAGTAACGGCAATCATATACCTTTAATCAATCTTCGACGCGACGTGAGACATTATTGGGTTCCCGATCGACACATGAACGCGAAGACGGTCTCAAGCTCCAAATCGAGGAGAATCGCAGGAAACTGAGGGGGCGGGGAGGGTATCTATCGATTTCCCAAGCCCGGAAGGTCTAGCCTAGGAGGAAGAGGGTTCCCTCAGAGAGGTTTCTCTCGCCATTTGCCTCTCGCAAGCGCGGTGGAGGGTTACCAGGAATCTCTCTCTTTCTCTCTCTCTCGCGGCAAAAGAAGCGACCGCGGGATATCTTTTTGCCGGTTTCTATTTCCCAGGAAAGTCACGATTTCTTGAATAAACCCGGTTTATGTGTCGCGGAAACCGCAGGCAAAGGTGGCCTCGCAAGCTGAGGAACTGCAAAAAGAACCGCGAAGAGTTGGACCTCCTTTTCTTACGCGTTTCATTTCCTTTTTACGAGTGCACCTCAAGACACTCGTGCATATTTCACGACGTCGTCGCATAATTTAATTGTCGGAACCGCCAGCTGCGACGAATATTTTCCTTAATCGTCGACACACTCGCCCTGCGATCTCACTATTCATTTTGATAAATTGCACATCGTGTAAATTTTTTAATTACCGCGTGAAGTACGGTAACAGCGTGTAACAGAGTATTAATTCACAGAAATAATTTGTATGTGACAAGAGATAAGACGTATTAAATAATAATGTAGACAGTTTTTAATTGAAAATTCGCCTGCCGCACTTATTGTTAGATCTGTATTCGGTCCTTACTTATTGTAAGAAATCTTGTGCATTTTATATTAAATCTATATATTAACTTTTTTATATATACCGAAAATTTTTTATTAAATGGTAGAAATTGCTTGATCATCAGTTTACCGTAAGCTATTCCGAAATAAGTTTTTTTTACAATTTTAAATTTTCCAACTTATAAATAGAATATAGAGAGACCCAGTTTTTCTCGGATTCCTTGTCAGATTTCAATAGGCGAGGGAAGTTCTTTCTGAGTACGCCGTACGTTCTGTAAAGCGAAAGTTCTCTATGAAAGTTACAGAGCGAGTTGACGTAAACGTATGGATCCGTTTGTTGTGTTCGCCGGATAGGGAACCAAAAGTAACAGTATTTGTTAGATTCCGGGAAAAACAGCGATGTCATATTTTACTGGCGATCTTTTCGCGTCACCGCCAGAAGTTTCTTCCGTCGGGTTTCACTGTCGTCGACTGAAAGCACCTTTCTTCGACCGTGCACTACTCTGCTGTTCTCGGAGATCTCCGTTATCCTGAACAAACTTCATTTGGCGGAAGCGAGAAGTAATTTTTATTTTTAATCTTAGGAGCTCGCGAATATTGGCTTGCGATAATGGGATTGATAATGGGATTAACTGCGGCCGCCGTAAGTGGCATTATAACAAGTTTATGATAGAATTCAATAATTAGGAAGAGAAAATTAAGTCAGGCTTATATATATATATATATATATATATATATATATATAAATATTGTAAATTATAATATGCGATAATATGATACAATTTTATTTAATCCAAAGTTTTAATTGTTTTCTACACGGAGAAAAAGTTAGGGTTGCTACAACAGAATAATAATGTTATTTTTCGCTTATCAATACAAAAGGGTTATGGAAACCATAGTACTCTGGAAGTGACTTTGGCGATTGAACTGAACTCTCACAATCAGTGCTATACCGTGCAACTATATCTTACAGATTTCTCAACCATACTATTTATACTGCAGACTACTTTGGAAAGAGTACCGATAATCCTTTGGTTGAGGTACTTATATATGAGAGTATTGGTAACCGAATGTTACTTATAATAGTAAGAACTACGATTATGAGAACCGTATAAATGAGCTACATTTAATGTAATATCAATATAACTTGAATTCATATATATATTTCTTTTTCAATCATAGAGAGAATGTTGTTGTGACAACCGTAGCAATTTTCTCCGTGTATTTTTCCGTCTCGTGTAATTTTTTTTTTTTATTTTAATTCAGGAGCATTACATACCTGACATTTGAACATTGTATGTAAGACCATAAAATATTTTTATGTTTCAGTTTTTAGCCGGGGGCGATCATGACAGGAACATACCGGAAATCGGTGAGTACAGCTAGGTAGAGTGAATAATAGTTTCTATTGATTTCACTCTTTTATTTATTAGTTTTTTTTATAATTAAGTTCGTAATATTATACCTTAGATATATTATTCTAAAGCTTGGAGTTTGTCTCAAAGATTTTGTTTTGTTCCTGTGCGAACTTTTATTACTGCAGAATTAAATGAGTCGACGTCAACGTTATTTGCTTTTTCTGACAACGAAATTATCAATACAAAAGAATAGTCTATTCTATAATACAGAGGAAATGAATTCTAGTAAAAAGAAAATACGATTATAAGAATGTTTACGATATTTATGCTATAACTAACATAATATGAAAATATCTATAACAGACACGGGAAATACATATCGCAGGCCGATATACGGGAGATATAACTATCAATTACTTGTCAAAGTAACAAGAAGCGATGGGCCTTTCTCGCGTCAAACGCACTTAGCGTAATTTAAAAGTATCGGCCACCGGCTTTACATATTGCCAATAACCGGCCACATGAGAGTTATACCGGCGCGACATGCATATTCAGGAATTATTACGGTATTAACCGGTAGGATCAATCTCCATAAATTTTGCGTTCGGCATGCAGCGGACGATCAATTTGCGGAGGGAATGCGCGCGAAGGCAGAGAAATCTTTGATACTTTCGGTTCGCCGCGTAAGAGATTCGTCGGATGATAAATCGTCGCTATCGCATCGAAAGTTCAACATTCTTATTCCCCGTAGCCAGGAAACTTTAAACATACCGCTTCGTGTGTTTTGTACATACACGTCGTTGATCACAATGAATGATCATCCGTACACGGGCAGGCGGGGAAAATAGCCGTTGCGTCTTACGAAAATATTTATGGAGCGGTATCGAGCGTCTGAATTACTTCCAAGATCGACGAAGAAATATCAGCGGAAATATTTCAGTGGGAAATCTCCTTCAGCGGTCTCGTTCGCGCGCATTTATTAAAATCTCTCTTCCTCCCATGGATCTCTGCTTGGATCTCATTAGAATTCGGAGGAATTCCACGCTGCGATGACGGCATTCGAATAAGATAATTACCGCGTTTTATATATTCTGCGGTTATATATACTTTTTTTTTTTTAATTTATTTCAAGCACCTTTTTTCAGAAAATTACGGAGACCCATTTTTTTTAATTGAAAGAAACTAACGTTATTAACTTTGTTCGCGATATACGCTTGTTAAAAGGATGTTTCGCGTGTATAGCCATCGAATATTCACGCGTCGACAGCTGACAATGGTTCGTTCAACCGCGATACCGTCCTCGTTATTCACGCATCATTTGTCTCGTATCCTAGTAGGCCCTCATTATATTCCTGATATCTCGTCAGAAACGTCAATACATATCGAAGACGCTACGAAAACTAAAAAAAAAAGAACGTATATAAGACGACGAGGTAAAGGTATTCTTGCGAAACCGTTATCAGTTTCTGCGAAAAAGTTACAGTTAAGATAATGAGATTTTTATTGTTCCAACGTAATAGATTCTTATAATGTAAATACATAGTTTTGTTTAAAAAATGCAAATAAAATGAATAAAGAAATCTATATCACATTATTGAATTGTACGAAAAAAATTATGCAATATCTCCAATAAATTTCTTATATATAGCAATTAATTTCGGTGATGAAATAATAAAAGACGCAATAATTGCGGAATTACAAAATAATTAGGTGAAAACGTAAAGGTAATTGAAAAAATATGTAAATAAATTTTTAATCCGTTCCAGAACAGGCTTTAGTAAAATGTAATTAAAATAATGAGCCATTGCATAAATAACAATTTATTAAATTAACGAAGTACTGGGAAAAATAATAAGGAAACTATCCTGTATAAAATTTATATATTAATTAATTAAATATGAATATATTATAAACATAAACATTTTTAATTATTGCGTAGAAATTAAATTTTGAACGCGTTTCTCACATGTATTTCATGAGCGTTTTATCGTAAGTAATTAATTGTTGTCCAATACTATCTCGGGATGTTACTAAAATATGCGAATAATTGCGCTCTAAATATCATGACCAAGGAACATGATCGCTTTACCGAAAATTTATGATTATGTCGCAAGGATGAGCCCGCGTAGAATACTAATGGTATTTGCGACATGATTCTGAGCCATTTGAACTGGCTTCCTTCCGGTGGATGGACCCGCTCGTTAGCCTCTAAAGCCGCAGCTTTGTATAACCCGAGGTTGACTTCCAATTTGCTCAGCGCGTGGACATTCGGACATACAAGCCGAAGGATCACGCCCCGACCGGTTTCTATTTCCGACGATTGTTTACATATAGTTCCCTGTGAATTGCTACTTTGCATACCCATGCTGGTAAGGATAACATGGCACTGGCATTGCAGGAACGCCTAACTGCCGTGCTCTCCCACAGAAATGTTACACATTCACGATGCCCGAATACAATTGACCCGGACGAATGTGTCAGGAGCATTAATTGTAACGTCATGTACGGCGATTAGAGCTCGGACTGTGCAAAACAAGTGCGGATTTCCGTCATCAAAAAGTTCGCTTTCTGCAAATTTTATATCTGACACACTAAGTTTACCTAATGCGTTATCAATTAGATTTATTCTATTATCGATTGTTGAAAGCTTTTGAAGAATACGCCAATATGATCGCCTATGTGTTTTACAAATTGCGGACGTGCACAAATTGCGCGGTATTATAAAGTATTTCAAACTTTAGCCTCGCCAGTACTTCACCTCGCGAATGTTCATTTCACAGAATAAAACATCGCGTTATTAATGCAGCACGGTGATGTTTTGCGGCTGGAAACAGACTCATCGTTGCGAGAAAAACGAGAAAAAGGCAGATATCTGTATACATGTAATAGCCTTCTCTGATTATACATAAACTTACGCTTCGGTGAACTCGTCGTACAAAGATGCAACATTATGGTTTTTCTTGTTATGCAATAGAGAAAAACATCGACAGACCTGAAATACAAGAACCTTTGTCTTTCCTGACACACGTTTCCCGTCCGCGTGAAAATCCTCGCCGAAGTTTTTCCAGGAAGACGCCCGGGCGCTTTCGAACTATATCCCGCGCATTATCCCTCGAAATTTTTTCCTCGGAGTGGTCCATCAGTGAGGTTGTAACGGGAACTTACTCGACGGTTCAGAGAAAGAGAGACATCCGGCTATTGGATTTCTAATGATCAAAAACTTAGCCAGCCGTGTTCGGCTTTCCATTCACTTACCCTTTCCACCGCGGTTAATGCACTTTTTGGCTAGTTTTACCCTAAAACATTCTTCTCAGAGTTACATTTCTAAATTCCGGTTCTATTACAGATATGGGATTACCATCTTTATCTCTCGCAGATATTATTAATTTTATTGTTTTTGAACTCGTTTAATTTTCTGAGATTGATTTTTACCAAGCTAATATAATTAATATGTAAGAAGTAGATTGCATTGCAATTTTAAATAATCTCACTTGTTATAAAAAATTACATTTTTATTGAATCAACGAACAATGTTAATTTTTTTATATTTTCTAAAGATCGCGCGGTTTTTTGAACAACGAAAACTTATCAGTTTATTTAACTTTAATGCTGAATTATATTTTTATGAATTGAAATTTTTGTTATATGTGTAATGTAGGTTAAAATATTTATTAATATATAAGCTGATATCATATTCGTTAATCTGATAGCTTGACACAATTCTTTTCGACTCTTGCGAAATTAATATAAATTTGTCACGTATTTTGATACACATATGTTCTCAAAGGATGTCTCAAAGGATGTCTGATGTTTTTTTTTATTAATAATAATCTTAAAATTTCGTACATATATATTTCTAAAAGTGTAGCTTGCAACGCGTATATATAAAACGTATATTATATAACGTATATTATATACGTATATATAAAATACTGCATAATATATATAAAATATATACGTATATATAAAAAAGCAACGAGTGTGTTTACATAAAGCTGTACGCAATGTTACATTGTGTAAAAAACCATACACGGTATCTCGCAAGGAATTCCTCAGATGCAGGAATGCAAATTCTGTTTCTTTCTTGAAAGCTAAACAAGCACTGCAAGTAGATACAGTCAGCAATAGTCAGACGATGATAGATGCGCCAGTTCTCTCCGTGGGGATCCAGTGCGCGAATTCCCAAAATCGATTTCTGCCGCTGCCTCTCGATGTTCCCGAGATATAACGCGATTTCCCCATTAGCTTAACAGCGGGTGGAGTTAGCCACAATTCGGAGAAGTATAAGATCGAGCTGCAACGTCATCAACGTCGCTTTCGCATCCTGTCGCATCTTGTCAGCCGTGACTCGAACGGATCTATTCGATTGCTAAATATCGTCTTTAGCCTAGAAACGGGAATTGGGACGACGAGACGACGAGACGAGAAGTTTCTTGCAATTTGTTTACCACATACGTCGACGGGCATCGGATCACCGTGATAAATTGTACGACAAATTGAACGCAGATTAAACCGAGTTCTATCGACTGTGCGAGTTAACGAGATAATAATCGAGTTTGCTATTTCTGAGGGGTAGCGTGTGATCTTAATTGGGAAAGTTTACTCGAAGTAGAGGGCGAGTTGACCATTGAGGACGCCTCTATTAGACATTCAGGGATAAATAGAACGAACATAAGTCTTCTCTCTTAAGAACCGATCGAAACTTTTTTGGCTTATTGAAAAGTTTGTAAATTTCTGTCTTATAAAGTTTACAGAAATAAGTATTTAATACACAATTTAACCGCAGAGTTTTTTAAATAGAAAATTTGTATCGCGTTTGAAATCAATCCAATTAAAGCCGCGTTCTTAGCGATTGGTAAATAACTGTACAAACTGTCCGGATTGTTGACCGTGGTAATTATTGCATTGATTTATCCCTCATAAGTTAAATAATCCAGTGTTGTATGTATAATCGTTATAAATTGTTGAATGATTCACTGTTGCAGTGCTAGTTTGTCAGTTTCTACTGGCATTTATAATAAGACGACTATTACGTAGGCGGGATCCGGGATCGTATGCTATGATCGGATAGATTTACTGTCATATTAGACAGCTCTCTCGATTTTCGAGCTTATTGAGCAATCTCATAAACGTCTTCATGGACAATCATAGACGAGAGCTTCATCTTTTATCACTTCTATTAATTCTATTTTTATTGATCCCATTATTTGCGCCATGCAATTCAACACACAGCTGTTGTACATTTGTAGAGATGTATATTTCATCGATATTGAGACTTAAGAGATTCAACGTAATCAACACGACATTATCGTACATAAAATTTCAATCCATTTTCGATGAAATAATGGCACAACTATTATATCTGATGATTTATAATGTAAAAAGTAAAATTTCAATGCACTTTAATGCGCTCGCAATTTATAAGGGCGCCGGAAAATTTCTCTCGATCGCCGTTAATCATTTTCATTATACGCGCACTAATGGCCCATTTTCGTTTACGCATATTGGTGTTCATTACGAACAGCAGACACACACCAGCTGCGCCTAGCTGTACCGCTTGACAAGCTTTTATTTCGTCATTGCATTCACGGATCGCATAATGGCAAGCATAATAATAGAATATTTTAATTGAAATCTTTGATAGAAAAATTTTTACGACAAATACTTCAATCTGCTGTTAAATTATTTTCCGATATTTCCGAGCGAAAAACTCTGCATAAAAGTACATTAAAAAATCAATGCCATTACATTAAATATATATAATCAAAATATGTGCAGTACAAGCCTAAAGCAATAAAAATAAAAGTAGTAGTTGTATTATAGTCCCAAAACGAATTAATTTGACAGATTAATTAAATTACATACGCAAATATCAAGTTAATGTGTATAGCTATTAACGCTATCGTTGTAAAAGACGCGGTAACGAAGAGAAATGGCCTTTCGATTTGCCTCATTAACTGCTTTTTTTTTATCCAATGAAAGTTACTCTGCAAACTGCAATTAAGCAGACAAATTGCTGGCGCGAAAAAAAGAGAGATGATAAAATCGCGCTGATTGTAGTATAGTAGCGGACCGATCAGACGAAGCGCCGCGCGCCGCTTCGCTGCGTTAAAGTCTGATGAATATCCCGTTGGGCACGTCGCACAAGAGGACGTTTGGTGACTTTGGCTGGTCGCCAAGCGAGCGTCCGTACGCATGTTCACGCGAGACAATCCATCAGAAGTCACGGACGACGGATGGTATCCATTTATTTCGACGATCGTGTAAGCGAACCCGTATAATTCAGCAGAAAGAAAAGGAATGTGCAGGGAAACTAATTGCCATTGTATAATCCCGAGGGTCGCGCTGAATTGAGCGCGCGAATTGTGATTACTATCGTGCAGCTTTCGAGTGATACCAAGTTCAATTATTTGACTGATCCACTGTCATTTTTTTGCTCTTGGTCGGAATTTTTTTTTTGAATTTACATTTTGATATGGTCTCGCGGTCAAAGAAGCACTCGAGGAGCACAATTCTACTGAGACAGCAAGATTATTTCGCGATCGACAGGAACTTTGTAGTACCGGAAAAGCGTTCTTTTGCAAATACGTGCGGGATGCTCCTAGGCTGCTCCGCACGGGAAATGGATAAACCGATGAATAACATTGTCTTCAAAGGAGTATTTCTCGATATCCTTCCAACAAAGTTAGGCGCAAACCCACCGTGGAATAGTCCTTCGATTGTATCTTCGATACCTACGCTTTATCTATCGCGCACAGCGAGCGCAAATGTTATACTTGGAATAAGTTAGAGATTAGGTATATGTAAGTTCGTGAATAGTGTATTTATCACATTCGCCTGACTAAAGTAACATTGTCCATGACATAGATGAGATACACGTGCAAAATGCAAAAATTGGAAATTCTGAACTGTTTTGTTATTCGGTTTGATGAGCGGTATGACGGACAAGTAGACATTATTCTCGTATCTCAAACCCGTTCTTCTGCGCTATAATTTTCTTTATTGTAATTTTCTCTCCATTGTACAAATGAGATAGCTATGTTTGCTCGTTATACGCCATCAGGACGACAGCGTCATTTTTGCGTCGGCGCTTCGGCTTCGCAATAGCTCGGCATTAAATGACTCGCAGGAAAACGCAAAGGGAAAGTAGCCGGAAAAACGTGCCCGACGTTTGACCGGGTGGAACGAAATGAAGTTTTCCGAGCGAGAATGTGCGAGCGAGAATATACGAGTCGTATTTATCAACCGTGGAATTTCTCATAACGTTTCATCTTTTATTCTTCCGTTTGTGCGATCAGGAGGAATCTGGTCGTATGAAAAGAAGGCGTCGTTGCGAGACACTCCGTGAAATTCCGTAGCGGCATTATTCCTTTAAAGCAATTCAGACATTCATGGACACGATAAATTATCATTCACTGTGCGCGCGAATGTTCGTTGCAACTCGTTCATATAACTCGTTATCATATTCCCTTCACTACCCTCGTTCTTCATTTGGCACGCTTATATATCGCGGAAACAAACATAAATCGTCATATCAAGGATATCTAAAGGAGCGAGTAAATGAAGAAGATATATGAAGGATTAGAAGCACAGTTTTTCTTTATTCTAAAATATTTAGATATTTGAAGTTATAGAAAGCAAAAATCTGCAGCTGTATATACTGAGAGAGCAGTTTATTATTTTTGAAATAGTTTAAATTTTAAAATAAAGCAGAAAATTGGAAATATTCGCATATAACAGTTTCTACGAAAACTGACTTACATCACTTTGTTGTGTATCTTTTCACACTGTTGTATATTATTAACTTATTTATTAATTTAATATTTCCGCTTATTGCGTTTAACAAAAAAATTTTTAATATTTCTTTGTTTCTGATAGATTGTCCACTTTTTAATACGATTGATAACCACATCCTACATTTATATCCGAAGTTTATAACAGCGACTGAAACGTAATCGTCTTGTGTCGCCGATATATTTTTCATGCCGTCACGCCGAAGTAAAACGACGATATAGAGTGGCACGGGGATTATTTCACGTGCAGAAAATTATTCGGCACGCGATCAAGGTGTCCGATTCATTCGAGAGAGAGAAAGAGAGAGAGAGTGCCGGATGGAAGCGGTGTCAGTAAAATCTGTCAAGTTTTATCATCTCCGTGTTCCGGACACGTGACGTGATATATCATCCGTGCCTAACAGGACGGTCAGATTTAAAATTCGTAACTCGATGGAATTCTGCGGCGTTCCGTGTCCCTCCGTCCTTCTATAGCGCGAGTCAACTAGAACAGCTTTGTCCATCCAATGCTCTCTTTGCCGAACGACCTATATTTTTTTCGGACGACGCCGAAAGCAATCGGGTCATAGTAGGAAAAAAATTGGGGGAGGGACAGCCGGACGAATAGAGCTCCGTTCGATCGTCGAAATTAAATTCGTCTGTTTCTATGCGACACACGTTCCTCCCGAGGTTGCTATATAGGTGGATCATTAATTATACGAGCTTTATCGCGCACGAAGGAGGGGAATAGAGATAGCTGAGCTCTCCGACTTTTCGAGAGCTCTGTTTTGCGATGTAAAGACTAATACGAAATTAATCATCGTGTCATCTCGAGCTTAACCGCGGTGAGTCGCGTATTTTGATCGCGATGGAAGTCGAATTTTCATACTTTTTTAATGATCGCGTAATGCGATTTTTACTATACGATTTTGCGGAATATGATCTCTTTTGAGCCATGTAATTTCCGTAAGAGAACAAGGGAGATAAGGGATTGTTCGCATACGAACGGTGGGCCGTTTATCCACGGAGTTGGCCCACAGCAAATTGCATTCGTCTATCGCGCATAATGCAGTTACATACATTTCACGGCTGGCAATCTTTCTTGCCCACTCTCTCGTTATATTATGGCGAGTCACGGCACGGCACGGCACAACGAAATTTTGCGCGCCGAGCTGCGAAAGATCAAAGACCGCGCGTGAATATTCGCAGTCTTTATACTTTCGGATTACCGCGTCGATTCACTTAAAATATGCGCTTTGTGCCGGCGCACGCTATATTACGCCGTGCTTTATAGCGGGCGTGGTTTAATTTCGACACGTAGAACCTGTAAATGCATACGTGTGCACGAAAAGGGTTTTGAAATTGAGGTTACCAACGCGATATTGTCGTAAACTTTAGTTTAATATTATAATGCAATAATGTTCGATGCACAGAAACGAAATTCTGTTCAATTGAAGACTGCGCTCTTTTTAATCGGTACATCGAAAACTACGAAATTGAATTCTAGAATTCTATTTATTCTATATACCTATAGGCGAAACTTTATTTGTCGTTATTTGAGATGTCAAAATATTTTAGTAATCTAGTTGTGGCAAACAGTTTGTGTTTTATGCAAAATCAAAAGTTACGTTTCTCTCTCCCTCTCTCTGTGTTTCTTTCTCACGTGTATCTCGCAAAATCAATCAGTCAGTCGCTTGACACAGTTTGATTTATTGAATAAATATCGATTTTTCGTTTGATTTACAAATGAGCCACCTAGGAAAAGCCGGCCCTCCTCCCTTCTTCATTGAAATTCCCGTCACGGCAATGGCTTGAATAAATTCAACGTTGATACAAAAAAAAGTATAATTTATTTTATTAATTTTTATGTGCCGCGATTTATCATTGCACAGGAAGCAAAGAGATGGTTTCTCATGCGTCTATATGTTTAATACGATAGCTGCGCATCTAATTTCCAATCTCCGGCGTGTAATGCGAGAGATATTTTAATAGTATACCTTAATACCACGTGAAATATCGTATGAAACGTTGATTAATTTTTGCATTCACTACAGCAGCATAATAAAAACTAATATCGCGCGTCTCGTTTTCATCACTATTTATCGTGATACTGCGATAAAACATATCCTCGTTTTCTGTGTGTTTTTTTTTTTAATTTAAACACAACGTGTTACATGCTGTGTCGTAATAACTTCCAGCGCGCGCCTTTGTACGTGATAAAAAAACGATCGTCCAGATTAACGAATATCAATTTTTAAAAGGAAAGATATAGCACACAGAAGCACTACAGGAACGAGAATGAACGCCGCGGAATCGGGGACACTCTGGAAAACGATGGAACGTGCTGAAGCTTGCAGTCTGGCAGAATTTCAATTTTGAATGAACACCTATCGACTGCATGGGGACACGCGATAGGACATGCGATATTGACGAATATCTTTATAGATATCCACTCAAAACGTGCGTTTTATAGTGACGTTAAAATAAAGTGCGATTGAGAAAGGAGACCCGAGGGATATTCGACGAACGTATAGGTGTAATAGAACGTACAGTAAAGTAAATGGTTCGATAAATGTGTGGGAGTAAAATACTAAAAATAATTGTAATAATTATCAGCTTTATTGCAATAATCATTTTTTAGCGTAGACGTGCATATATGATCACACTTGGACTGTGATTGCTTCAGTCACGAATAACTTCAAACAGAAATAAGCACGTTCGTATTATTTTCATTTGACTACATACTATTCAACGAATAATTACTGTTCCGTTTTTATTATTATTTATCGTAAAAGATATATACGCGTAAAAAGAAACGCGAGAATTTGCTTTCTTATCTACTATCTGTCCCGGATTTACGTATTTGAAACTCACTAAATTGTCTCGCAGCAACTTTAAAGTTTAAATTTGAATTGGGTCACTATATTTGCGTTTCTCATCGTATTGTTATCGCGAACTAGGAAAAGTTACAAAAAACTCAAACACACTGACTTACATCTATTTTGAATTTCTCCTAACTTTTAAGTGCAAAGAAACATTATATACACTTCACCAATATAGTAGAGAAAGAAAGGAAGAGATAGAAAACGAAGAGATACGATTAAATTATCGATTCGTGCGTCTTCGGGTTAAAAATTTGAGGACTCGCGATATTCCCGCATAACTGTATCACGCCTCACGTCCCTGTTTTTAAACATCCTGCACATCCGCATGACACGCCGCAGTGGCCTTGACAAAGTGTCCCGCGCGTAAATTTGTAGAGGAGCGCGAAGAATTCTCTCGCGAGTAAGTATCTTTTAAACGGCTTTCGAGAGATCGCGCCTTTCACGGTGTCACACGTTACGTCTCGTCACTCTTTTGCCGAGTTCGGAGTACCCGGACGGGATGAAGAACGTCGCCTCGTAAAAGCTCCGTACATTTAAGCCGCCGTCTGTTTATTCTCGCCCAGCGCGCTCCCATTATTCGAGCACGTTCTCGTACCTTTTGTCTTTTTTTACCTCCTTCCCTGCAGATCTCCCGGTCAGATCTCACGGAGATATTTCATTCGTTCTTGAATTTTCGTGAAGAAGAGAGAAAATATCTCCCTTTTTCAACGTCTTCCCATGACGTATTCGCGATTTATAACTATCGTCATTATCGGCGGCTAAAACGCGTGTATCGTGAAACGATATCGTTACGAGGATTGTTAGCAAAAAAGATTTTGTATTACGTTCTTATTTTTGATATAAAGGATGTCCCATAATTGGGAGTGCTATACCGGACGGAAAATATAATTCTTCATGAAAAAATATTTAGGAAATGTAAAATTTATTGATAATCTATTTAATTTTTTAGCACTTTTTTAGTAGCAAAAAACATTGAATACAGATATGAAATTAAAACATAATGTATGAATTGCGCACGTTTTGAAGCACATCTAATTCTTTTTCTGAAAAATGTCTTCTTGGAAGGGCCGCAAGAAAATGCGAGACATTTCTGCAATACGTGTGACCTATACTGCTTTGCCATAACTTCTATATTGTAATTACATCCTAACGTGCCCAGGGGAATGGAAACGAGAACACACAACCGAGTAATTCAATTTAGGTGCCAATAATTTCAGAAGCCTGTACTGGAATAATGTCACGTTGTTTGCTGTAAAAGATTGATGAATTCCAGAATCTAATTACATAGATAATTTATAGCATAAATAATCAATCTTTTTTCATAGCAAGCTTTAATCTCTAGAGAAATAACGTAATTTATCTGTGTATAATTTGTTTTATATTACCACATCCTCCTTTTGAAATATTTAGGATATTTAAGTATATAATTAGTATATATAATTTCTCTTTTGTCTATTTTATATAAGACTCACTGGTTTTATTGTCATTCGTTGACATATTCAAAAGTTAGTACAGTGAAGTGAAACATTAAGTCATTGTCTTTCAAATTGTTATTTTTTGCATACCATTGTGAATCGACTGGGCAGCGAAATTGAATTTTGACATAAATACTCACTGCGTCGCGATGAGTATTTATGTATCAAGCAACACGAGGTTAAAAGATTTTTTTGTCTCTTTTTTCGTTTAGTTTACATTGGAAAGTAAAGTCGCTTGCATCTAATGTTGTTCGTTAAAGTAATAACGACTTTTTTTACACTTTTTTCTTGTTTTACCGGATTAAAGTTTCACTGTCCGTCTGTGTATGCCAACGCGGTAGAATTGTGAAAACTCGACCGTAAAGTCAATCGACGCAAATAAAAAGTCCGCATGCCTTCGATAAATTTTGTTGCGTTGCTCCGTTTCTCTTCTCCGATTCTCTTTGAAGTCTCATTAACGGAGCTTTCCGATAATTCATCCCATAAAATCGAACTCGCACACGAAAACGCGATTTCTGCAGTTCCCTCTGCAGCAAGAAATAAATAGGCAAAAGGAGAGGAAGAAAGGAAAAGAATATGAGAATGAGAATGAATGGAAGAAATTTATCATGCTCTTTGAGGTTTAATCCTCTAAGGTATACAGAGGAGTCTGTTTGCAAAATAAATACCGCGACAGATTATAAATGAGAAGTATGCATGATTTGTCACATGCAGTTTACCAGAAAACGTATGAAATACGTGGAGGAAAGTAAAAAAAAAAAAAAAAAAAAATTAAGAAAAGGGCGAAACGTAAAAAGGCAATTCAGGAAATAGAAAAGAAATGCGAAAAATAACAGGAATAAAACGGAGAGAATAAATAAATACAAGAAATTCCGTAATGCATGCCGCTGCGTCTTTCTGGGTATCGCGATACCTAAATCAGCGTACGGACGTTAACGATGCAAAAACCAACTGGCCAGTCGTTTTCACTGTAATTAACAACGTTTTCTTATCATTCGCGTCGACAATTGCCTTGCGTGTGGTTACAGACCACCCTTTCATTACTCATACACGCAAATTCAGTATTCGACTCAACTCATTAATAACCTATGCAAACACGATGTATCACATTTTTTTACGATGTATCAACCCACGCACGGTTTATGTATAATTTCTTGCTCATTTTTAAAACTACATTATTTTCTTTTAATGCGCAATTACAAAAACATTAATCTCCGTTAATCAATTTTTCACAAAGTACGCAGATTTTTATAAAACTGCTAGTACCGTGTCAAAAGTTTCTTTACAAGTATTCACATTAGTTCTGTATATTTAGATATCGTTTAACACAGTTAAAAATATGTTTTAAATATAGATACTTGTTTTGCTTTCAATACTGGAAAAATTACGCGAAGTATATTATCTGATGAGATACCTTTGGTGAACGGTAATGCTCATGCAGACATACGTGAATAGTCGATATTGTAAAATTATTTATCGCGCAAGTATGAGCGTGCAACAGGTGCAACGGGAGATCGATCACCAGCGTAGGCTACTACTCCGCAGTTCCGTACCTGTTCCCGATCATCGATTAAGTGGCAGATTTCGAAACTCGATCCGGAGTAATTCCATTATCAACTTACGTCGGTGAACCGGAGTGCGCGGTTTTGAGCACGGGTATTCACCGCCGAGTAATCAAGAAATTTTCCAGCAATCTCGACATATCCGGAACGTCGACTCACTTCCCAAAGTCAGCGCAGCTGAAATTCTAATTTCAGATTCGCGATATATTTCAGTCTCTTGCTCTGATTCGCATATCGAATGTAAAATAATTCCCGTTCCACTATTCAAATAACAATTCCGAGGTTATCACAGTTATGAGAAACAAAAAATATTGAAAATTACAATAAAATCGCGACTAATAATAGAAGGAACTCTAAAGTAGGTAGAATTTAATAAATAATAATTTAGGATGCGATGATATCAGAAATTATTTCTCTCTCTCTCTCTCTCTCTCTCTCTCTCTCTCTCTCTCTCTCTCTCTCTCTCTCTCTCTCTCTCTCTCTCTTTCTCTCTACATGATTAACAAAAATTTCGATCGAATTTTAGACAGTTCAACGCATTGCGTAATCTACGAACGCATTTCTATGTAGTAGATTCAGATATTTCCCATTTCATGTTAAGTGCAGATTTTGAAATTTGGCCGAATAATTCCATTACCAACTTGTTAATGAACCGCAAAGCTTAAGCATGGTGTGTTCTATTACCCGCGGCGCGTGTAATTTATCGATCAAATAACTCTCCTTTAATAAACCTCTTAAGCCACTGGTCCGACATATGGTACGTGTAAAGAATTAAACGTGAAAAAGGAATTTTCTGTTGGATAAAAGTTTGTATGTTGTTACAAAAAGAAATGGCTCTGTTCGATAAAATATATTTAAGATTGTTTTATATGCACCAGTCATGTGAAATATTGATATACGGTATTGTAATGTGTTCCATTAATATATAATGTTAACCGTTCATTTCGCAATACTTTTACAATACAATATATTAATATTGTTTTACGTGATTGCTGCATGTTTTGAAATTCGCAGCATTATTTTATCGAACAGAGACATTTCTTGAATCTTATGCTTTGCAATTCAATTTTTACGCCCTTGTCGTATTACAAAAGCGGATTGAAAAACATCTCCAAATACGCTCTCGGAATATTAGTTGGATTCCTATTCATCTTAAATGCAATACATTCACGTTTCTCGTTCGGAGATGATAAAGGCGCTAAACGAACGATTAGACTTCCGTGAAGCCTCCTTGACAATTTAGGATCACGGCAAACTGTCGGGAATTTACATCCATTGTTATGTGTTCTGTATGAATTATAATGCAAACCATAAATTATTTATAACAAGGAAATATAGGAAACATCCATAAAACATTTAGCTCGAAAAATTACTCTTGTAATTTTGCGATCTCAACGGACTTCGCGATGAACATTTAATTCGATCGAAATTTCGCATCAGGGAGATAATAACTTTCATAAATATTAATGTAGTACGCCTCATGAATTTTTAATACGTATTCACTCGTTCTGGTGATGTGAGCGCTTTGACGTATATTGATATGACCTCATCTCGGGGATGAGAGACTCAAGTTTTAAAAACTTAAAACCTAATTGTTGCTAATATTCGCAAAAAACATTGGTAACTTGCTCTCTGCCGGACGCTAGGAAATAACTCTGGCAGATAATCTGATGCTACTCCTTTGTGGAATTGAGTTCCTGAAGCGATTTCTCAGAGCTTGAACATTTACAGTCATAGAATTGTGAAATAAATTAGGTGGTATAGTATATGTAGTGCAATCAATACTTTTTGCTAACCTTATTTTATTGTAAGCTCATTTTTCCATCTCATATTTCGCTCATTCTTTCAATTTTTATCTGGAGCGTAATCTAAAGCAATTATTTTGAATATTAGTAGTGTTATCATAATTATACGTCTGACTTTGACTTTAATAATGTCTTATTAGCAATATTGGCACAATTTATTTATTTATTCAATTCAATTGCTAAAATAACATCCAACTGTAATTTTCCTTTCTTAAATTCTGTGTGTTTAGTGCAATTATGTTTAAAATATTTTATTACCATGCATTATAAAGCAATATCTTTTTTTTAATTTTTTCTTTTTGCCATTTATTGTTCATCTATCTGACTTTATTCACGATTCGTATAATATATATTTATACAATGGAACACAGATAATTGATTTTCTTGCGTTTTATTCCCTTTGCTATAGTAGATTCTTGTTTGAGTATTCTCATTTCTATTGACTTAAATGCGAGACAGCAAATTGTACAAATTCATTATCTTGTTTACAGAGCATACGCTCCCGCGGTTTTATACAAATTATCTTGTCTTTAATAATCTCGATCGTTTTGAGAGCAGCGCCGCGATGGCGCGAGCAGGATAATGATGGTGGTTTGTTGCCTCTATAAAAGCGCGTTCGCAATCGAGATTAATAGCGTCCAAAGAAATTGAGATGGCTCGTATTACGAGCGCGAATTTACGGCGACGTACAATTATTCCGCTTTTGCCAATTGAGCAGTAGTAAAATCGTCCTTTTTCCCGCCCGCTCGCCGATCCGCGCTCATTAATCGAGCGAAGGTGTTTATTTCTCGGTATCGCCCGCCGAATTCGATAGTCGTTGGCCTGAATTTACGAGCAACTGTCATACAACTTTAGTGCTCAATAAATAGCGCGGCGAATCATTTTTCGCGAATGCGCGCAAGCGGTGCACGGCGACGAGATTATTTCTCTGCGGATTAATCGATGTGCGTCGATTCGACGAGATAACCGTTTCGTCCAAATCCCGAGTGGTTGTATCGCAATTTGTTTATTAAAATCGATTTACGAAACGTTCGTCGAAATGAAAGTAAATTTACAAAGACATTTTATCTCAATACTATCGCACGTTTTGCCTTTTTAAAATTGTAATAGTATAGGTATAGAGGAAGTTAAATTTTTTTTTTTTAATCAGAGAATCAGAAAGAGAATCAGAAGCAGGCCAAAACGTTTGACGTTCTTAGAACCTTTTTATATTGTTTCATCCTTGACTTTGCAGTTATTATAAATAATGATATGCAACTGCGTTTTGCTTTTTATTTGAGTTCTCCTTCTCGTAGTTTTTACACGAAAAAGAGCTTTTGCACTAGTTTAAAGATTGACGTGCTATTTTTGTGGTATTTTTTTTTTCGCCCGCAGCGATTTGCGCGGTTCAAGCGTTCGCGAGGCGCGCAAACGGCATGCCGCAGGAAGCACAGCTGGCAAACATAATTTACGCATAGTTTATAATTGACCCGAGGAAAGCCCGCTGTGCAGACATCACGTGGATGATACGTGATGAAAGGCAGTAGACGTAGACCTCGTTTTGCAGCTTGCCGGTATAATCATGGCGTTAACGCATCTTCAAACTCCATTGTCGCAGCCGGGAGGAATTGCCAGCTTGACGTTAATAATGCGTTGACTGCCGCCATTAAACTTTCTGCTTTGAGCGCGATGACGTAAAATACCGGTGACGTTACATCGGTATTATTGCGTGTCGATTGCACCATCCTCCGAAAATTACACGATGATGTATATCCGCTTGTAAAAGGCGGACATACAACTGCCCGGCTCGCGTGGCGTGCATTTGCTCGCGGCTAATAAAAGAGAGTGCGCTCCCCGATCCATCATTCCTTCGAATAGTTCACCGGGGACAATCTTGCGTCGTGGCGTTATTCCACCGGTGAATATTTCTCGCGCAAAATCGGTATTTATATGACGAAATAGTCGAATTTTTTACGTCATAAATAAAAAATAAAAAATTCCAACGAAGGTCATATAAATAAATTTTTATATTTGCTCAATGAAAAAAATAGTTATCTCCTTTTTAATTAAGTCCCAAGTATTATATAACCTTTTACTTCCAATAGCTTACTATGTAATATTATTTATTTATTGCTCGACATTTCGTCTAATAATATTTAACTTTGAAACCTTACAAGAAACAACGTTTATTTTTTGTTGATTACGAGGTATTTTATATATCAAGTTTTCTCATATGAAATATCTTCGTTTATACAGTCATATCTAATTTTGAAATTATACGAATTTTTTGTTTCTGATGCTAATTCCATAAAAATTAAAATATACTCTTAACAAAAATCATGTCGCTTTAAAATTAAAATACTTCTAGAAAATAAAAATGTTTAATTATTGAAACAGGTTTATATGTTACAAGAGCATGCCGTAAAACTGAATATTTTGAAGTTAGAATAATGCGTAACCCAATATGATGTACACATTATGCGATCTGACGTGACAACGATGACATTATTAATTTCAGAAGGCGCGTACGAAGATGAGGAGCAGTTCGCCAGGGGAGGCACAACCCCTGGTGAAGACATCGTCGGTGACGAGGACGACGGTCAAGGCGGAGGTGGCACGAATAACTTTCCCTTGAGAATGGCGTCCGACACAACGAGGGGTCGAATGACCGCCGTTGCCGGCGGCTTCCTGCGAGGCGCCGGGCAGGTGAACTTCGACCCCGAGGCGCCTCCACTGCCGCCGATACACGTTGTACAGACGACCTGTCTGCTCGAACGACCGGAAATTGACAAGAAAGTCAAGGTAACGAACAAATACAAAATTGACGTGGATCGTTTCGAAAGGGTAACGAGCGTGGCATCGAGTGAGGATGAATTAATCTTTCATTTACATCATTTTGCGAAATAACGCAACATTTCAGAGGGTAGTTAGGATCGTATTACTTTTAATTAAGAGTTCAGTATCTAATTAAACGAAATTAATCTTTAGTATATATACATGAGCATTCTAGTATTTCCTCAAACAAACGGATCTCTTTACATCATTGAACGTCGTGACCTCCTTCATTTGAATCTCTTTGATTTATATATTATTTTCTTTATTGATTTCGTTCTTCTCGGTATAATAAATATCGAGCGAGATAACAGATGTACCGTTACCAATTTAAAACGATTCCGACCGTAATGATGTAGCGAGGGGCAAAAAAGGTTATTGGGTCGTAGGTTCTCCGAGGGCTGGGAATAAGTCGAGTGCACACCGCCGTGGTTTCCGCATAAATTCTCTCCCTTCTCGTCGGAGAACGGGGAAACTACAACTCGAGTTTGACGAGCGGCAAAAGAAACGGAAGCGGAAACAGAAAGGGCGGCAGTCGATAACGATGTTCCGATGCCGATCCAATTTGTGCGCGGCTTGAGAATTACGGGAGAGTGAGAGAAAGTGAGAGAAGGAGAGAAAAATGAGGGAGCCGGCTCTTCTCTTTCACCGTTCTTTTATTGAATCTCGCCGGATGTTGGCCGCGCGCGATAGCGATTTTGCCTCTGCTCTCCTCACGTTGCTGTTGCCCGCCTGTCGACAGGAAGGAACGAAGTGTCGCGCGCGCGCGCGCGGTGCCGGTCGGGTCAAGTTAGATTAAACCTTAATGCCGTTTCGATAACCACGTTTAACGCAGACGACGCGACGACGCGATAGACTGGGCGTGATTATTTTTGCATTAGGGTTGCGGGGATTGGCAGAGATGTTTAATATCAGCCCGTGTATATACTCGACGCGCGACTGATCGATGGCGCAGACATTTAAGCCTTCGAATAAGGCCAAACCCCTCTCGGCCGAATTTCTCGTTCGCCTTGCTGCGGCGATTGCATTATTTAGCGGCCAGGCGGATCTTCAAATAGCTTTGGTCTTTGCATCGCTTTCTGCGGCGCGGTTATGGATAATTAATTATATCATCTCGCGCGTTCGAGAAGAAGGAAAACGCGAAAATGGCTATAAAGGGCATAAGCTAGTCTATTCGGATAGATCGGAAAAGCGCGCCGCTTGGGGAAAACTTTGTTTTTCTCATATCGTTCTCCGGGTCGAAGACACTCGCGGTGAATGACGAGGCAAGATACACGCGTGCATTTTCGAGCATTTATGCTGAGTAGCTAGCAGAAGCGTTCGTTTTTATCGTGCCGTAAAACGGTAAGTAGGTTGAATTTCCTAAAGGGATAAGAACGCGACGTTCAAGGATCTCCTCGATCTTCCGACTTTGCATTTCCCAGGATCGGGATCATCGTCCAGGATTGCGCTTTCGTAACGCTCTGCCGTCGTAACACGCACTTTACATACGCCGTGGAACACACGTTTAATCTATTTAAGGATGAAAAGCTCCATAGAGAGAGAGAGAGAACGCGAGCGGGCTGCTTTCATCTTTTAGTGCCTCGTAAATGTCCTCGAGTGAGCTCGCGCAGCGAAACCGCAGCAATTCTGGTGAATTCTGTTGTATTACGTGACCGAATTTCATGCCCACCCTCATTGAGCCTCGAATAACACAGCAGTCAATTTTTGATGATATTATATATACATAGCATTGGTTAAGAAAAGATTTCAAACCCGCCACCTTTCAATTCTTAATTACGGCAGCCGAAGTATTTTCGTTCGGGTAATTTTTATTGCGTGATGCATTATGCATAAAATACGTATATAGAGCCTTCTATTAATTGCAGTTATAAACGGTTATAAATGCTTTGCTTTTAATGAAGATTCGTTTCTGTTTTTCTTTTAAAAATCTGGTCTGATTTTTATAGGTACTTGGGAAATTTATTTTCTTTTTCACACGTTCTTCCAACAGTTATAGACAATACGGTTGTGCTCGACAATAGATCGTATAGAAGATCGCTAGAAATATAATATGACACTATAGAGAGCGCGCATATATCACCGATGCCAGTGTAGGCCGTCACGAATGCAAGGCGCGAATAGTAGATACAAACAGTTTAGTCAGACACAGAGGCAGTGGTTACATACTGCATGTGGAGACAGTGCATACGGAGACAGTCGAATGCTGGGACGGTAGAAATACAGTCCGAATACAGATAATGCCATGGGTGTAGTGAGCTAAATAGACGTTAAAGACAGTAAATACAGTCTGCACAAGATATGCACAAAATAAGTTGTTAGAAACACGTATGTCTGTTTGCAATTGCATTAATTAAGGCAAAGAATAAAAATTTTATTTTTCTGTAATAGCTAATTAAGTGATGTAAAAATCTAAAAAAATTGGTTGTTTAAATTAGTTTATGTGCCAAACAATTTTTTGTTAATATAAAGAGACAAATTATTTATTTTAGCGCTACAAATATTTTTTTGTAGTTAAATTAACAAAAATACATGATAAGATAGATATTCAAAATTATCTAAAATATATAAACTATTATTTAGACTCCTGAATTCCAAAGACTTTTCAAACGGAATAAATGCATACGCTGTTGATTGCCGTGACTGTAAAATTTATAGCATCAAATCTTAGAGCCGTACGTACGTCGCAAGTCGAATGATTCCTTAATGACGTAGGATTTATAGGCCACGTTAAATGTCTGCTTGCCAAGAGTACACCGCGCCGAGACACGAAATCCTTTCCGGTGTTCTGCATAACGAAGGCATTGAGGCGAAGCATTTAATCCACGATGGCAGAGATGAAATTCTATGGTTGGCGAGCGTGACTGCGTTTTCCCGTTGCCGGCGGATTTAATCCTGTTTGTAAAACCATCAAAAACAACTTTTGAGAATAAGTACGCGGAAGAGAATTCTACCGCGAAACCGAGTGAGGGTTTCGCTCGCAAACCTCCTTTTCATAGGATCTGCATTGTCTTATGAAAACAGATGTCTCTAAAAATTGCGATAAGAGATCTTCTCGTAAAGTGAAAATCAATATCTGAGATTGGGGACGTCGATACAATTCACGCGCGACGCGGGATTGCTCTCCCCCGTGTATTCCAAGTCCTCTCTAATATATTTGCGACAGAATACCGTAAAATTTGAAAGCATTTTAGAGCTTTGAGAAAGATTCAGGGGCTACGAAAAGCTTTGCTTTTGAGTCGCGCTTTTATAGGAAAACGCATGGCACTTAATTTAAAGCAAAGGAAACGCAGGAAAATAGAATCAATTAAAAATTAATTTGATATTTAAAATTAGATAAAACGTGCGTCTAGGCAAAACATTCCCGGACGGTTTAAATATGTTCCTTATATAATTGAGAAAGATTATAATTAATGTATATCAAAAAGCTCAAAAGATTAAAAATAAATCACAGAAAAAGGAGCATCGAGCCGCAACAAGGTGGAAGTGTTGTAAAATTATATATTAAGGAAACAAATTGACAAACGTTTCGGACCTTTATGGCATATCTTATATTATAATTATAAGATAGGTACTCATATAATTACGGATTTCTACAACATATATTTTTCATATCTCAGCTTTCAAGCTTCCTAAGATAATAAAAGTTTATGCGCTCAGATTTTTAGTACGCAAAGACGCAGATTATAGTTTATATAACAAAAGGCGAGAAGGGGGGGAGACGCGAAGGCAGACGCAGACGCAAGTGGAAGAAGAAAAAGAGCTATACATTCTAAGACAACGACGCACTCGAGATGCTAGACAGCTAGAATATAATATTGCGAAGGCCGACACTGACAACGAGTGTTTGCTAAGGGCGCACCTTAATTGTCGAACCGGCGCACCCTCGACAAACACCGTCTATCATACACATGCCTTTACGGCCCGCTAAGGCCCGCGTGACCCTTTTTCGCCATAACCGCGCGCCACGCATTTGTCTCTTAAAAGTGGATTCCGATCAAGGTGAAACCCTCCCGATCATGTATGGAATACCAACGTAGGGTCAAGATTTGCGTTGGAGTTACATTGCACGCTCACGCGTGTCCGCGATACGTCGCACACATGTCCGACATTTATGGATCGAGTTTCGAACAATATAATACAAACGCTATCTTGTCGAACGGCAGATATCACGACGGATGAATTTGTTGCGAGAGGAAATTCGCGTACGTATCGGCGAACGCGGTGTGTTTCAATAACTTTCGATAATCGGATAATAAAACAGCTAATTCACGGCCTGATATCTGCCTCGGTGCATCTTTGTTTATGACAATGTAAAATTGATTGCGCATCGAATGTACAAACGGAACAGGCGAGAGCGACAATTAAAATGTGCTGCTAAGCACGTATTTATATTTATGGCCTTTACACGAAATAGGATTAAATGGAATTTATACGCGCCAACGCGATGAAACATAATTTGTACGGTCGACGATAATTCGGTTTACGTTTTGGTAATAAACTTTTAGGCCATCCCTGTTAGTAATTTCAGCATTAACCTCAAGCTGTCCCAAAATATTTCTCGCACCCGATAATTTAATAGTACAACAAAATGATGTTAACGAATTGAATCTTTGGCTGCAAATCGGTTATGCGAATAATGCGTTTAACTTTAGCTTAATTTCAAACTTATATTAACAAAGTTTAAATCTGTAACGTTTAATTGCGATATATGAATATATATCATGTCCGATATTTAAAAGAGGATTGTAAGAAGGGATCGCGCGTACGACTACAAAATCTTTAATTGTAACATTTGAAATAATTAAAACTCCGGGCGATCCGTAGATCAAAGAGAGCGACTAATCGCAATGCGAGGCACGCATCGGCAGAATGCAATGTTACGTACATTCCACGAACGCTGTTATGAGAGACTACAATTGATCCTCGGACCTGGGTGCATTTCACCTCGTTAACTCTCACTACCTCTTGCACGCGAATGCATACGCTCGGTCCAAATTCGGTATGCTGCAACTTCCGCGTGAGCGCCGCGAGCGAGTGTTGAAATCACGTAGCGAGTGTTGAATCGTGCATGATCGCTACAATGACGGCGAAAAGCGAGGCTGGGGGCCACTAGACCGGCAAAATATGTGTAACTTAACGCGCGTTTTGGTGCAAGCACAGCGCGATAATGGCGCGACGCACTGTAAAACCGAAGCGAAAACATTTTAGAGACACGGGTGCGCGGGCAAACTGCTAAAGAAACACCGGAAGAAGATGTAACGCCGAGAAATATGACCGACTTTGCCTCTCGCGTAGGCGGTGGCTGCGGAAATTACGTTTTTAGAAAACGCTGTTTGTCTTCCAGGAGAACTCTCTCCCTTGCAAAATTTACATTTAACAGTACACCGGAACGTCACGCTCCTAATATCTCTCGCGAAAGAAATGTTTATTAACTTCCGAGTTTAAGCGGTTATGAGTTAACAATCAATGTTATGTAGGAAGTACGCCTAGATGCATACGTTCAAACGTATAAGAAAAAATTATTTCGCTTACAGAGGCACAGCATACACGGCATGATGGAGGAAGAAAACGTCGTGAGACCTCATCAGGAAATGGCCAGCCTGTCGCTTCAGGAGAAGAAATATCTTCTCGCCGTCGAGCGCGGAGACGTGGCTTCCGTTAGGAGGTCAGTTGAAATTTATGGTTAAAAATGTATGAATACCGTTGACTTTCGTATTGGTACAAGAGGCATATAGAGTGAAAAAAAACAAATAAATTTTCTGCTTAATCGGACATACTTTATTTTTAACATGAATCTCATTCGACATTGATGGATGCACCGCGAAATGTTTATAAGAGATAAGACCTTTCCACACAGGTAGATATGCTGTCTTTCGACGGCTCAGGAATATAGCAGGTGTATATTGAAAAAGGAAAGAAGAGGAAAAGAGATAGAGAGGAGAAAAGAATATTCCGCTTATAGATATAAAATATATATTTAAACAGAGAAATAGCTTATTTATACACGAATGTGGAACGTGAGTTTCATCTTGTTTGCATCTCGTTCATACACGTGTATCCTTAGATGGTGTACATGTGTATATCCTTACGAGTTTCCCTATTTCTTTATCCTTTTATTCCTTCGTGAATTAAGAAAGTACCATTATTGTACGTTAACCTAATAGAGCTGTGATGAGAAATACGCGGGCACGTGCGCATACGCGTGCACGTGCTGGTAAAGATAGATAATCGTGTCGACGAACATGGAATTCAATGTGCGAGCAGGTACCCAGAGAGGAAAGGAAACTTCTTCCGTACAAATAAAGAAATACGAGTTAATGGCAATAAACTTTTTCAAGGGAGCTAACTGCGTCGCAACGTTACGCGAAATTTTCTTTCACTTAAACTTTCTGGGACAAATCTCATTACAGTTTATGGCGCTAATTTAACTTTAGCGTGCATGTTCTGCAAAAATATATGCACTTATTGCATTTATATACATATCAAAGATTTAAATATTTAGAAATACATAAGACATAAAAGAATTAAGGTGGCAGTAATATCTTTAAATTTTTTCTTAATTTCTTATTGATCAATTCATTCCATGATGTTATTGCGAAGATTAATTTATTACTGTACACCACTTCACATTCTTCAAATGTATGAACATCCGCCGGTCGTGTGTGTGGCACACATGATCTTCTAATTATCTTATGAAGCTCGCGCGATTTCGAAAACTTTCAGGAATTTCTCTCTGCTACGCTCATGTTAATTGAAACTGATTATTATCTATGATTAAGTTCTCACTCTCGCGAAATTTCTCTGTCACAATTTCAGATTAACATCGCTATTCTGTTACAGTTTTAGCGAGTTACAATTTTAACGGAAAACAGTTGAATTCACTTGAATAAGACAGCTTCTCTTAATTTTCAGCAAAGTTATATTATCAAATAAATTTTAATATTATACAAAATGTCTTGAAACTATCGGACATTCTCATTACAGATACCTTGACTGACTTGGAATAAAGTTTCTTGATGGAAATATCAAATCACTTTTTTGAGTAAAAAAACATTTGGAAAACATGCACATGATAAATTAAATTTCAAAGAAAAATAAATGACATAAAATTACACATTTTACAGATAATTTTAAGTATATAGAATTTAATATAATTTTAATTTAAGACATTTTACAAATATAAGTATATAATGCTAAACATTGAAAAGGTCCGATAAAAGATGTTCCGTTTGATATCATTGTTTAGAAAAATTATTCTCCAAATGGTCTCCATATTAGCTGAAGAGATCCGGTAGTTTCGAGATTTTCTGTTTACAAGTGTTTGTACCTACGAATCCTAAACGGCAATCAATCTTCCGAATATCCTCCTGTCACTGCAGAATGCTCCAAAAAGCCGTCGAGGCCGACATTAACGTTAACTGCGTGGATCCTCTCGGACGATCGGCTCTCCTCATGGCGATCGATAATGAAAATCTAGAGATGGTGGAGCTTTTAATAGAGCACAAGGTCGATACCAAGGATGCGCTCCTTCACGCTATCTCCGAGGAATTCGTTGAGGCAGTGGAGGTCCTTTTAGAACATGAGGAGACCCTTCACAGGAATGGCGAGCCACATGTAAGTGTCTGTATGCACATTACATCTAAATGAGAGAGAGAGAGAGAGAGAGAGAGAGAGAGAATATAATAATTATATACAATATAACTTATTAGTCAGTTTTATTGGAGAGAGAGATTCTAAAAAAAATATATATAAATTATTTTTTTTTATTTAAATTACGTTGCTCGTATATATTTTAAATTAGTAACAGCCAACGGTGTGTCGTAATTGCAGATTTACATGGAATATATGTGGAATAACGTTTCATACAAAATTTCATATTTTAGTTTTACGATCGAGTTTTACGTCGCATCGTGGCTGCTTGTAAGGGTATAATCTAGCACAAACGTTACTCGTGAAAGTAAAATATGTAGATAAAAGTTGATTAAAGTCCGTAAATCGATTACTCGTGTTGGTCGCTTTACAAGCGATTTTTCTGTATTTTACTTCGTCATCAAGTGGTTTCTCCCTCTCCATAAAGACGATTCCGTCAAAGTATAAAGTCGTTCGCGATGGCAACGAGGGAGACCGGGGTATCCGGGTAGGGTGAGAACGAGGTTGCAATACGAAAAAGTAGAAGAATACGAAATTTCGAACAGAGTTCTAATCGGCTTTAGCAAGGAATCGGCTTACGCAGAACTTCAACGGAATGATATCCGAAGTCTGAAAGCGCCGTACGAATTCATTATATGGGGAGAATTGGTTCCCCGTGAAGAGAAAGGGTCTACCACCCGTGACGATGATTGATTAAGTCGATCACGCTGGTACAATGGCAGCGCGAGTCTGCACCGAGAGAGATTATTTGTCGATTGCTCACGTGAAAAAAAAATATATTCTTTATTTAGTCGACTTATTATTACTCATCTCATTGTCGAGTTATCATTGGCATTTGACATTATTTCTTTTCCATCGAAAGCTCGTTAAAAAGACTCGTTACAATTGAGATCAAATGTCAATTGTATACTCGAC
This sequence comes from Temnothorax americanus, assembly GCF_048541705.1. NCBI lineage: Eukaryota > Metazoa > Arthropoda > Insecta > Hymenoptera > Formicidae > Temnothorax > Temnothorax americanus. Next base: position 1,953,382 of record NW_027509391.1, read on the forward strand.
GAAGAGTGATGGAAAAAACAATAACTGCAAAAAGCGATTTGTGAATAATAATAATTTTATGTGAAAAGGGTTAAACGAGAAAAAATTGCTTGCAAGCGCTTAGGAGAGAGACTTCAAGCGACAGGATTTTATGAGAGTAATGACTTGCGGTTTAATTCTCTAGAGCTGGGAGGCTCTACCTCCTGATACAGCCACGTTCACCCCCGACATTACACCGTTGATCCTGTCGGCCCACAAGGACAACTACGAAATTATAAAGATTCTCCTGGATCGTGGATCCACTCTGCCGATGCCACACGACGTTCGCTGTGGGTAAGACCTCGAAAAATTAATTAAACACTTTTATGATTATGAAATTGGAGGGAGCTTAGAGGAAATGAAGAAAATAATTCACGTTAAATTGTTCTTTTGCTTGTATTATAAATTGTAATTCACATTATCTTGCATATTTTACGCGGGTTACTTATCAAACATTCTAAACATTCTAACATTTAGAGTTTCTGTGCATCTTCGTGTGATTTATATGTTACGATAAAAAGAGCGAGGTTTCTTGTTTTAATAACGTAACTTTCCTCTGAGATATCTTATTTATTTATCAAGCTGAAGATAAAAATTTGATGATGAATTATAAAAATATAGGTAAAAATATACTTTATGCAAATATTTAAAAATTCAGATAACTCTTTCAGCAAAGTTAATTTTTTTTAAATGATACGATTAATAAATCTCTGTACAAGTGCTTTAGAAGTGTCCGGTCATTGATCCCTAACTGGAAGCTCTTTTTTTGGAGCTAATTAATTCCCTCGACCGGTTTATCGTCTTATCCCTTTGTGCAGACGCGACAAAAGCTAATTAAATTAGGCTCAGCGCGCATGAGCGCCGCGTTACCTTCATCACCACTCTCTAAGGGAAAATTTAATTTGTGATAATCACATTCCATTAAGATTCGTAACTTTTTGTCTCGTGTCCCGCATTAAAATTGCAGAAAATTTTCCGGATTGATATGTAACTAAGAAGCACGAGAAGAACTTTATATTACATAATATACTACATGAAAACGATATCGTTTGTTTGGTCAAAACAGTTTTGAACAACAATATTTTTCGAGTGAAGAGGTACCATTTTTCGGACAAAAGCCGTACCGAGTGCAGAGTACTTACATTCAGTACCCATAACGCGTAGCTTTTGTTCGAAAAATAGCGTTCTTTCAAAATTTACGCGAAAAATATTATTTAAAGCCGTCTCGTTTTGTACGTTTAAAACTATTTGTTTTGTTCGTAAACTCGGGACATAAAAAGAAATAGCCATCATGTTTTTCTCGATTCGAAACTAGATTTTCCCATCGCTCGCGCGCGTAATAGTCGAAATGTTGATAAAAGAGATCTCAGTTGGCGAAAAGATGATGTAACATCGTGAGACACACGGCCGCCCTGGGAAATTCGAGAAACGGTGACGCCGGGCAGTTAGCAAGCTGTTTTCATTCCGGCTTGTTGTTGCTATTTGTTATTTATTCTAGATGCGACGAATGCGTGACATCGAGGATGGAAGATTCCCTGAGGCATTCGAGGAGCCGACTAAACGCCTATCGGGCGCTGGCGTCGCCGTCCTTGATAGCACTGTCGTCTAAGGATCCCATCCTGACTGCTTTCGAACTCTCCTGGGAACTTCGACGACTCTCGTTCTTGGAGCACGAATTCAAGTGCGAGTATCAGGCAAGAAATTGATGTTCCCTATTATTCGTGAACAATATAGTTTTGTCCGTTGGATTTTTGCATATGAAATGTCAGGTGCCAGAGATTTCAATTTTACCAATGAACGGTGTTATAAAATAAATACATTGAATGACATGTTTGATTTATAAAAGCATGCTGCGGTAAAATGTTTGCGATTTTTTATTAGTAAATTTGCGAAAATGTAGAAAAAAAATTGGGAAATTTATATAACATTATTATATGATCTCTTAAAGTCAGATGTAATGTTACAGGAACAATTTGCAGTATAAATCTTACATTTAGGAAAATGAAAAAAAAAAGAATATTAGTGTAGAAAATTTAACGTTTAAAATATGAATCTGGAAATATATGATTTATAATTTCTTTTACTTTTAAACTTTTACAATTTATTAAAGCAAGAATACGAAATAATTTCTTATTCTAAAAAATGCGACATTAAATTTCTTCAATTACTCGTACATATACATATATTACTTTCTCAGAGATTACTCTAAGATTATATAAAATTAATATTTTATGTGCGAGAATCTAAATAGTTATTATTCCAACGAATTCATCATCGATTAATGTTCTCGAAAAAAGCGTATATTTTATTTATTATTTATAATTTTTGTTACTCGGAATGCACAGAAAACAATACTTGTCTTTTGCACTAATTATTTCGAAAGCAGAGAAAGAAGTCGAACGTACGTTCTATATACCGCACTAAAATTACGTATCACAACTTTTCGCACATCACGAACATATGGCAGTTAAATGATGAAAATTTCTTCAAGTAGCTCGCTTACCAAGCTGCTGATTAAGACACACGCGTTGCTTCTCAGCGATATTTCTTTCTTTGCACAGCGGTATCCTGTTTTCAAAAAACACAAATTTATCTCGGTTAGCGAGGCACGGCAGTTAACACGTGTTTTCCTTTAATTTAACGGTCGTGCAGATGTACAACCGCTCTCCTTTCGACTCTCAAGCTCGCTTCGAGCGCGTTCCTCGAGCTCTACGTTAGCTTCTCTCTTTCTCTTGCTCGTCTTTTCTCGGTGTTTAAGTGGCGAAAGTTTAAGTGCTCACCACGCTTGAACAACTTTTGATTTATACGCGCATAAATCGCACTTCGCAGTAGCAATACGCCAAGCAAGCGGCGCTATCGAGTTGCTTTATAGTTGCCCTCCGCCACGCCCTTTGTTCTCCCTTTCAGTCTCGTTAACGTTCCGGTTTCCTCTCTTTGGCTCTTCTCGTACCTTTCAAACGCCGTCATCAGCCTCGTTTCTTTGACCCTCTGTTCCTCATTCACCCACTTTTTCTTCGGAAAACTCTGCCTTTTTTGCTCTCATTTTGCTGTTATACCGTTCCATCTCAAGTGTCGATCTTGACGAATAACTCGATGAAGACGACTTTGAGAGTAAAGTGAATAAAGCTTAATAAATTGCCGGGAACGCTTCTCCACTTTTCTTCTACTCTTTCCTACTTTATCCTTATTTGTTCTTAATTTTCGAAGTTAATTTTATATTTGTAAGCTCTTATTCACACTTTAAACGTAATTATCGGTTAAATATATTAAACTTTATGTGATAGCAGCGTACGTCGAAGAGAGATATATTTATCGTGTCATAGGAATATGTTGAGAAGCGTACGTTATACATATCATATTGCGTATCTTTGTGTTCCATATGATAAATCTAGTTTACGATATCGTTGAGATGGAAGACGCGTAACTTGATGTTGCAGACAATTTGAAGTAACATTGCAGTAGTCTCCTCCAGATAGAAAATGTGTAACCTTACAATCACGTCGGTTATTTGCTCCCCATATAGGGTTTTACAATCGGCCCAATACTGGGCCAGTATAACTAATGCTGGCTCAGTATTGGGCCAATTGTAAAATCCTATATGGGTCGTTGGCTGTTCTTTGGATTTTTTTGTATCACGCATACATCAAACTGTAAAAAATAACGACGAATATAAGAAAATCTGAATCGCTCAATCAGAGAAACAATTTTTTGTATCATTCGAAAACTGTTGTACTTGAAATGCGAAATATTCTAAAAGATAAATTCTCAACCGGCGGGTGATGTACGGGCCGCATTTGCCTGGCGATCGATAACGAAAGTAGATTACAGCCGAACGATTTTCTCATCACCTTTGCCTTCTTATGAAACGGGATATAACTTCCTGCGGCGATTCTCGGTTTATGTCGGCTAACAATGCGGGACACATCACAGAAAGATTGTTATATCCGCGTGAGTACGTGACGAGAATTCAATTGGACTCGAGACAAGATTGGCGAACGATTAGGATAGGATCTCGAGCACTTGTCGACCTTGCAGAGAACCTGGAAGCTCGATCAGCCGTTGGCTTTATCAAGCGCGCGAATTTTTTCTCGGTTCACAATTCCCGACACGTAAAGCGATAACGTGAAGAATCCGCCGAATTTCCTTGAGGAATATCGAGAAATTCCGACCGAGATTTTCGAACGAAATTAGGACAATTATTTTTAGCAGTCTTAGGAAATTAGATGCTTTAGAGGGAATGCGTGTTTTCGAAATTGCATTACGATGTTGTGATCGGCAGCAACCCTCGTCGATTTCAGGAACTCCGGAGACAGTGCCAAGATTTCGCGACCGCATTGCTGGACCACACTAGAAGTTCCTACGAGCTCGAAGTCCTGCTGAATCATGACCCAACGGGACCAGCTTTTGAGCACGGAGAGCGGATGCACCTTAACCGCTTAAAATTAGCCATTAAGCTGAGGCAAAAGAAGGTACGGAGTGTTTTAGCATAAAAGAGAGACCCTACAATTTTTTAAATTATACCCGATTACGAGAAATAGATTTTTTGCTGGCCTCGATAATGGAAGCCGCATTTGCGAGTGCAAAATGGTCGCTGTTTTGTTTTTAAATTTATTGAAAAATTTTTCATGATTTTTTAAACACATGTAAAGTGTCTGACAATTATATCGCAAATTTATCGCTAATTATTACAACGTTAACGCAAACTTTTGGAGCATTACTGACGTAAGGACCGAGCTTTAATTAAATTAAGGAATAGAGACGCAGGAGACGTTCATTAATGTATGATAATTAGGAGTGGACAGTTGGAAGGTAATAATTGCAGTTCAAATTCTGATTGCGTGAGAGGCTGCCACTTTTCTGCCAGTCGTACGACCGGAAACTATCGGTCAATATCGCGTTACCTGGATATTTCCAGTTCGTGGCGCATCCTAACGTGCAGCAGCTACTGGCATCGATTTGGTACGAGGGCTTGCCGGGATTTCGAAGGAAGAACATGTTCCTCCAGGCGCTGGAGATCGTCAGGATCGGCGTCCTTTTCCCGTTCTTTAGCGTAGCGTATATCATCGCACCTCACAGTATGGTCGGCCAAACTATGAGGAAACCATTTATCAAATTCATCTGTCATTCCGCATCGTATTTCACTTTTCTATGTAAGTATGCCCTTATCCCTTACGAAGTAATTATGTTGGGACCTTTAAATCGCTTTTTTATCTACTAACCGTATGTCAATTAAAGAATTCAAAGAAGAGCAAGATAAATTAATCTTTACGCCAACGCATGCGAAACACATGAAACATTTCGATAACAGGCCGGTCGTTTCACGCTCAGTCAGAGCGATTTCATGTCACACTTTAAATCTAACCACTTGGCACGACATCCGGCCGTAACCTGCCATTTCCTAGATTGTTCGCCACACTTGATCAGCGTGACCCAAATATCCGGTACATTCCGGAAATATCGGTGGCACCGCTGAATCACCTTGATACTTACCACCCCCATTCTTATAAACATCTCTCTTTCCGGTCTCCAATTAAGGCTACACGAAACAGTATTTGTCTCCGAGATCGATACATAAAATCCAATCGTTTCAAGTAATCCAGGACAACTGATTTCTAATCGATGCGTGAAAATTACTTCAAGTAATCATCACATCTTATTGTAATTACCGTCTCTGAAATATTTTCTTGAAAATTTTGTATATTTGTACCTTCTATTATTTTACATTTTCTGTCACGACATTTTATTAGTTTATGAGACAATTAAACTTTCGCTCCGCCACTATCTTACTAATCGAATAATCAAGTAATTCCGCGATGAAATTTTCACGAAACTAACAAAACGTGAATCTTGTTTTTGTAAACAGCTAAATTTTCTATCTGCTAAAGGAGAATAAGAGCAATTATTTGATTGAGTGCATTTTCATCTGGTTCACATACAAACGAACATGTGTTATTGGCTCATTACAGATAAAATATCATATATAGTTTTATATCAATAATTTTCAAGTAGTATTTGAGGCAACAAAATGAGTATGATTTAAAAAATATTTTTCGCGTTTTTTAGGATAAACAATTATTTTTATAACCTTATTTGAGTAAAAAATGGGAAGAGAGAAATCTAGAAATAAAAAGATCTTAAAAATCAGAAACATGTTTTGAGTTTTGAATATTACAAATTTCGTATATTATTGTCTATTTTTTCATATGACTTTTTCTATGTGAGAAATTTGTTTCAAATTGTTTGTGCTTGTTATTAACTACGATTTTAAAATCATACAGTTTATTGTGTAAATATACCTTAATTTTTTAAAGATTGAAATTTATTATGACTTGAAATATCGTAAAATTTTTGTAGAATCTCCACAAAAGTATACTTTTAAAAGAATCACTTTGATGATATGTAATATTCATTATCAGAGGAAGAAAAAAAGAGAAACCCGACATAAGCTGAAGGTTTTCGAGTCCGACATTTCATATGCAACAACCCAATAATTTTACGCGTTTGCAATATGATTCATCCTGCGGAAGTATTTGGGAAAGAGTGACACGCACCTCAAACAGCGTATTTAACTTCCCGGCACGTTGGCAGATCAAACATCTACGTGGCGAACGTCAAACAGTTTACAAATACCTTTCGGTGCCGCTACCAATAATAGTCGTGCACCAATGTGCGGAATTCAGACGGCTAAGAAACATTACTGTTCCGAGATTAATTGCTCGTCCCCTCCCCGTCCGCGAGGGATACATCCTTGGCTTGGCCACCGCTATCCAACACTATCTGATTATTTACATCGTTAACGAAGAAAATTGTATTAGATGCTTTTAATCATGTTGGATATAAAATGTAGACACTTCTTTTTTGTTGAAGACAATTTTTGTCAGGAACCGTTCTTTATCGCAGCTCTCTAACTTCCAACATTAAATGTCTGAGATATTAAATCGCGAATTAAATCTCTGCTGAAATGAATTCTATCTCCGCTGAATCAAGTCGCACGATCTATTATTACTGTTACGACCCTACGTTCGAATTACGACTGTTCTGAATTTTTAACGATGATGAATGCACATAACTTTCCCTGCGCAGTCATGTTAATTCTGGCTAGTCAGCGGATAGAAAGCGTGATCGGTAATTGGATGGGGCACGATGTCGTGGAGCACGAACCGGAGCACGAACCGACAAAAAGAGGTGCCGCGCCAACGATCGTAGAATGGTAAGGCCTTCCTTCAATTTTGCGCTCATATTCGCATTGCGTGTTATTATTCGTAAACTCGGGACACGCGTTTCACATTATACGTATTTCCGCTGATTGTGAGGCGTAACAGCGAGCGGAAGATTCTATACGCGAGGAATACAAGCAATTTTGATGGAAAAATGTAAAAGTGAAACAAAAAATACGTAAATAAGAAAGAAGATAAGTAAAGCGGGAAAAGCTGGGTAAAATCCATGTAATATTTACCGGCTCATGGCACTTTCCGTTCGTGTGGAAGACGGTAATATAGAACGTGGAAGCGTTACACAGACAGTAAGTCGGTGGTAAACGAGATAAACCCCAGAGGTGCGCGTGCAATCTCGAAGGGTTTTTTTTTCCTTTTACGATGACGAGATCGAAATGAGGTGATCAAGACCTGTCATATTACAAATTTATGTTCGTCTCAATGAGCAGACTGATTTCGCGTTCAATTTGGCACGTTATTGATATATAAGACGTCACCGAGATTCTGCTTTCGCGCGGAACTAAATCAATAAGTAAAGAGGCGCGAGCGATTATAATAACAAAAGAAAGAGGCAAAAGAGAAAGAATATGAAAAAAGAAAAAGAACGAAAGGTATCAAAAAGTTGAAAAGGTGCTAACTTCTCCGAATAAATTTCTGATGATATCCAATCGATTTGCAAGGCACGGAATTCGTTGAATAAATTGCGCGAACAAGTTCGACCTGGCGTGCCGCGTTCTTATCCTCTCGTTGAAAGACAAGATCCAAACCAGATGATCGAAATCGCAGGTTTATATTGGCCTGGGTGTCGGGATTGATCTGGTCGGAGGTGAAACAATTGTGGGACGTGGGCCTGGAGGAGTACGTGAACGATATGTGGAACGTGATCGACTTCGTAACGAACTCGCTGTACGTAGCCACGGTGGCGCTCAGGGTCGTGGCTTACTACAGGGTGCAAAAGGAGAACGAGAATCAGGCGCCGGGGATAGAGATCCCGGCGCTCCAGCGTGAGGAGTGGGACACTTGGGACCCGATGCTCATCTCCGAGGGCCTCTTCTCCGCCGCCAACATCTTCAGGTAATAAATTGCGAGAGCGTTCGATCGTGCATCTCCGTCGTCGGCGTGTTGTACAAAGCTCAGGATTGCGATAAGCTGGAAACACGATTAATCTCTTCGCATAGACCTTATAAGCGTCAAACTAAATCTTTTCATTCTCTCACCTCCGCAAGATAATAAAACGAATTATGATGTACCGCGATACATCTCAATTACGGTCCTTAGTTGCGATAGCGGTAAAATTTATGCGAACGCGTTTAGAACGTGCTTTGAATGCGAATGACCAGTGCATCGCGCTTAAAGTGCAAATGAATCTTTGGTTACGTCGGATAGCCGACGCGGCCGAGCGACAGAACGTAGAAGCTGTACCGGGGAAGTTAACGTAGGAAATTATTATAACTACTTCGGTATTATCCAGATTAAATGCCATGCAGCGAATATTGTTGCGTTACAGCTCGCTAAAGCTCGTCTACATATTCTCTGTGAATCCTCATCTCGGTCCGCTACAAGTTTCCCTGTCGAGAATGGTTATGGACATTATGAAATTCTTCTTCCTCTTCGTGCTGGTGCTCTTCGCCTTCTCGTGCGGTAAATGGAAATAAAAGATCGCCACAATAAGATCGCGCGAGATGAAGATTAATGTGAAAGAAAATGTGTTTATCACAGGTCTCAATCAACTTCTCTGGTATTACGCCGATATGGAGAAAAAGCAATGTCCCTCAGCGATGGCGCATTCGGCTAATTTTAGCTCCACCAATGCTGACCCCAACGCGTGCACCGTCTGGCGCCGATTCGCCAAGTACGCAATGACTTTCTTTTTACATAAATATTTACTTTCTATAAAAACATATATAGAATGAGAATTCAATTTTTATTGAAATCTCTTCTGAAATAAAAGGAGAAAAGGAATAAAAATTGATACATATGATTTTAGAAATCAGATATTTTATATAGTTATGACATAAAGCTGCTGAATATTTTATATTTTATAACTATATATAGAGTTATTTTTTATTATTCCGCGTTGTGATCTATTTCGGGTAATACACAATATGAATTTCGCGAGCAGTCTGTTTGAGACAATACAAACGCTCTTCTGGGCGGTCTTCGGCTTGGTGGACCTCGATAGCTTCGAACTGGACGGCATCAAGGTGTTCACCAGGTTCTGGGGCATGCTGATGTTTGGTACTTATTCGGTTATTAACATCGTCGTCCTCCTGAATCTCCTGATCGCCATGATGAATCATTCCTATCAACTAATCTCGGTAAGTGCAGTAGCTTTCGCGAAATTTATTTGCAAGGGTTATCGTATATATAAGGTATAATCGAACTAAAAACATAAAAGAAAGACGAAGAAAATGAGAAGAGAAATGTCTAAACTTTACTCGAGTTAAATGTCACATTAAATGGATAATGGATTAATAATACAATGAAGGTGACATTTATTCTTTGTGATAATTAACGAAATGGGCGCGAGATCCTTGAAATACGACGTCAGACAGAAAATACACGCGGCAAATCGTACCTTGTACTTTTCGCATCTATAACTAGCCAAAACTAATTAGCCGGGTGATTCGCTGCTCGTAATTAGGAACGCGCCGATGTCGAGTGGAAGTTCGCGAGAAGCAAACTCTGGATCAGCTATTTCGAGGAGGGTGGTACCGTTCCGCCGCCGTTTAACATCATACCGACCCCGAAGAGCGTCTGGTACATCGCACAATGGGTATATCGGAAGCTCTGTGGGCACAGCAGGGCAGCCAAGAAGGAACACATGCGAACAATCAGGGTAGGAAAGACAGTTCTCGGATTTTTCGCAAGACCAGAATAGCATCCGCGATGCACGCCGCTGCCTTTGTAAGAATATTCCCCGGAGAGTCGATCTTCCTTCAATTTTCGAACCTGAATTTTTATCGCTTGCGTATTGCACAGCGAGCTGCGGAATAAGATGTCAATGCTACGGTATCGCGGGGGATTCGGGAGCGCTGGAGGATATTGAAATACATATGTATTCTATCGTGAGGGATGCTTTTTACGGGGTATTTCTCCGGGGCTGTCCGTCTCCGTATTGGATTTTAAAATTAGGTTCTTATGTAGCAAGAATATTTAGAGAGGAATTTCAAGTGTCAGAACAGAAGTTTGTGCATTTTTTTTTTTTGTAAACTTATCAGGAATATTAAACGGAGGAAAAGTTTTGTCGTTATTAGTCGCAACCGCGTTTTGCTATATCGTATACGTATCTACAGATCGTAGCATAAGTATATACAAAGTTTTTCAGACTTACCAACTTTTATCTGCAGATTCTTTAAAGGGTTTAAAAGCAATTCTCAACAAAAAACGAGGAATCTTCTTGTCAAGCTGTAATCGATTAAAGATAAAAGCTTCTCAAGTATAGCAAAATCTTACGTGTTACTTAGTTTTATTGTTTTAAAAACTTTGATTTTTAATCGTTATGCAATTTGGTATGGTGTTTTATATGTACTACACTTTGAGGTAATAAATAATTTTTAGATACATGATACTCAAGATTGAAAATAAATCATAGCGACGTTCGACATTTTTGCTAAGGAAAAATCTAGTACACGAATCCGTGATGTATTGGCTTGACAAATCTGGGGCGTACTATATCAAGCGTATCGTAACATGTACTTTGTAACGAAAACTTTAAAAACCGAAGGGTTTCGATTTCTGATTCTTGTCTCAGCGAAAGGTCAAGCAGGCTTCTGAGCGGGACTTTAGGTATCAGAGTATCATGAGAAATTTGGTAAGACGATACGTCACCGTCGAGCAACGCAAGGCGGAAAACGAAGGTGTGACGGAAGACGACGTGAACGAGATCAAACAAGACATCAGTGCATTTCGTTGCGAGCTTATCGAGATATTGAAGAATTCCGGCATGAATACCTCCACTGCAGCGAGCAGCGGTACCGGTAAGTTAAAACGAGAAGTGAGAAGGGAATAAATTGCCTTGCGTATATCCCGCATGAGAAGCATCGATTCAGTTGCACAGTGTTTGCTGACGTTAAAGTTAAATGTATGTACAGCAGATATTGATTGAAAATGTTTTCAATTTTTTTTGAAAGGAGTGACAGATTCTCATTTAGTTGAAACAATATTGTTGTAGGGTATATTTCGCGAAACGAATATCCGTAATATGCGAACGGAATAAAGTTATTAATCCCTCGTCTCTTGAAGTTGTGTAATTAAACATTGTTCCGATACTAAAACAAAAAGCACATTCGTCGCAGCGACGAACGAATGTGTTTCCGAGTTAACGATGAGAATTATATACGAACGACGGCGCAATTGCTGGATAATCCGCAAATTGTTAATCGCATCACGCGGAGCATCGAAACTTTGAATTTAACTCCGCGATTCCGCTTCGGAATACCAATCATTATTTTATCCTCAATAACGCATTAGTTACCGAGCGAGAGTAACCTCTTGTAAATTGAACCTAAAGAAAGCGCCATTATTCATCCGAACTTTCGGGGCTAATTACTCTAATTAAGAAATTTGCCCGACGATTTTCTAGGTATCACGTCGGCTTAAATCTCCAATTAATCGTAACGAGAAAATGTATAAATTAATGTCTTACCCGTGGCCCGCACATGTTTTTTCCCTCTTTCTCGATTCTATGCTGAATAGCTATAATCGTTAGCCTGAATAATAAATATTCAAAAACCAAAATTTTTATTTTTTCACAAACTGCATTGAAAAGGAAAAAGTTTTTTAAAGAATTTTAGAAGATTTTGGGAAGCACAGCATGGAAGTTATTTTTGTTTTATTTTGTTATTAATGCAACAAAAAAAATAAGAAAAAGTTTAATTAATATTTTTGATATTATTCCCGTATCTGCTGCAATTACCTGTTATGCATCGAGAAATTGATTTATATGATTTATTTAAGTGTTATGATTTATTAGGATATTACGTGAACCTAGATTATCTCTTGTTTTCTTTTATTTCTTAGCCATTTAAGTTCTTTTGAGTTTTTTAGTAGATCGCTTGAGGCTGCTCGTCGATTTTCTGTTTGTCCCCTAGACGGTAGCCTTAAAGAGCTGTCCTTAGGTGCGGGTGGCAAGAAAAACCGCCAGAAAGAGCGGCGGTTAATGAAGGGTTTCAACATCGGGCCGCAGCCGGGCGGAAGCGGCACCCTGCCGCCCGTGGCCGAATTCATCGCGTCCCTTCAGCAAGCGCAGCATGAGAACTCCCATCATGACTTATTTGGCTCGACCATGAGCGGCATATTCGGGTCGGGCACGACCCCGAAGAAGAGCCCACATCATACAAGTACTAATAGCGTGCCCGGACTGGCCAGCGGGTCGCGACAAAGCCACGGCACCAGAATTAGCTCTCGGAAAAAGCGTTGGGGCACTCTGATCGAGGCTGCAAAAGCCGGACGGGTCTCCAGATTGATCGGTAAGTTTTGTCAAAAGTTTTCTCGTATTAATATTTCTACTTTAATGCTAATTGTGTTAAACCCTCAACGGAATCTCTCGATATCTGTGCAATTATATTTCGTAATTTATTAAATATGAACGCGCGCGCGCGCGCGTGCGTGCGTGCGTGCGTGTGTGTGTGTGCGTGTGTGTGTGTGTGTGTGTGTGTGTGTGTGTGTGTGTGTGTGTGTGTGTGTGTGTGTGTGTGTGTGTGTGTGTGTGTGTGTGTGTGTGTGTGTGTGTGTGTGTGTGTGTGTGTGTGTGTGTGTGTGTGTGTGTGTGTGTGTGTGTGTGTGTGTGTGTGTGTGTGTGTGTGTGTGTGTGTGTGTGTGTGTGTGTGTGTGTGTGTGTGTGTGTGTGTGTGTGTGTGTGTGTGTGTGTGTGTGTGTGTGTGTGTGTGTGTGTATGTGTGTGTGTGTGTGTGTGTGTATGTGTGTGTGTGTATGTGTGTGTGTGTGTGTGTGTGTGTGTGTGTGTGTAGTCACTAATAGTACGCTCTTTATCTATATATGAAATATAATTTGAAGCTATATACATTTTATTTAAAGTTACGATATGCACCTATCGTTACCGATATATTTTTTATTTTTTCTATTTTCCCATCAGTGGTTGGACAGTTTCATAATGTTGTCAGAAATTTTGTGACTTGTATCTCTCTTCCATATACATCTTTTTACTTATTTCAACGAAACGATAATAATGAAGTCACTTTATAAATAAACGAATGTCGTTTTCTCTTCCCAGGTAGATCTCGTTCGGAGGACTCGGTATATTCACCGGCGTCTGAGGATGGCGGCTCGCGTTCCGAGGGTTCCTCGGACTCGAAGTCCTCTTTGGAGGGGACCGGTCACGATGTACAAAGCACGCAGCATCCCCATAACTCTCATTCTCATCACGCGCAACATCACGAAGCGCATCACATGTTTACTCACGGCCTGGGCCCGGCTCTGGCTGCTCTGAGGAGGAAGCGCAAAAAGTTCTCCGCCTCGAGAGTATCTACGCCTGCGATGACCAGCAGCACCAACACGAATCCCGCAGACTCAAGCACAACGTCCTCGGTCGCCACTGTTCTAACAGCCAGAATCTCTTCGAAGAAGCAGCTGCAACGCGCCAGCAGCGTGCCCACCCGAGGTCCCGAATTAACGCCGCAGTCGTCAATAACGTCGTCACGGCGACACGAGGTCACGCAGAGCCAGCAGCCCAGTCTCGATGTCGTCGAGATCGCCATCAACGAGCGCATGAACGCGCAGCAAGGTGAACCGATATTATTGCGCGGGATATTATTTCACGAGAGCGTGTAGGATGAAGCAATTATAACATGCATTATTGCGCACATAACTATCTGTTCGCCACTTGGCTGGGAATAATTATCCAAGCTCGTAACTAGAATATAATGTAAATTGAGTAACAGGATATATGTGGGCATTTAACATTTTTATTCAAACTTGTGAAAATGTCTAAATAATATCTTATTAATTTTATGTTAGACTTAATTTTTGCATATAAAAATTTCGTGTACAATTTTTCAAAAAAATTTATAAGTGATTTTTTTAAATGCAACATTTGAAATCGAAAGGCATTTACGATGTGACCATTGTTATTTTTTTTAGGTATCGTTCCATTAACACCGTCGACGACCGAGGAGAGCGTGGTGGCGAGCGGCTCGACGTCGATCACGGCGAAGCGAAACGGATCGGCGACGCAGCAGCAACGTCTTCCCGGCATCGAGCCGATTTCCGGCCACGACGTGTCCGCCGGCTGGCTCTGAGGAAACGGATGTGTCGCCGACGGGCGGCGGCCGACCAGCTGACACAGGAAGCATCAGTCGGAACTCAGCTTCGAGCTTCGTTTACAACGGCCATGAGGCTAGAACGACGTCGACGACGATTGTGCACGCACGCACGCATGCGGCACGATCGTCCTGACGTCGGCAGACGCACAATGATGCCTTTCTCGCGACGCGACGCGCCATGCCGATTAAACGTAAGAGCGACGTCGATCGAAAATCTCGAAGAAACTCCATCTCTCATTAGGATCTTTTATCCTCTTCCCTTCACCAATCTTTTTACTACGGACACTTCCTTCAATAAGATATAATGGCTCGAAATTGACCTTCAAGATTATATTGGTACGTTATATATTTATTATTTATATTTTATATATATTTATTTTTATATTTTATACAGGAAAAGGAGAGAGTTTCCACGATTTTATTCTAGTAAGTTTATATATATATAATATATATATATTTTTCCCAATTTTTAAACTTTTTTCGAACAGCAGCTGTATATAAAGTCGTATTTTGCGTCTTTTTAATCAATTTTAAAGTTAACATGGATGATGAAATATCACATATGATTGATCGCGGTACCTTCTCGCACGGCTGTCTTTGAGCGACGATCGACGGTAGATTGTACTGAGAATTACTATTATTACTACTACTGCCAGAACGGAAGTGGCATGTGTGAGTCGGTGACAAGTAGCCTAGTCAACACTAGTCAACCAGATCTCGTAACAAAAGAGTGAAAAAAAAACAACTATTATTATATTATTAAGTTAAACTGTGGAAGGAGACGCGACGAATTATGTTACCTCAAACAAAAGTCGAATCTGTCGCATCTTCAGAGAGCTGGTCTACTGAAGAACGAAACTCATAGCTTTCTAGCTCCTCCCAAGCGATCGTTTCTTCGACGATTTATTTCTTCCATCTACTTATCCCATTCTAGTCACAACTAATCGATAACCAATTATTGCCAACGGACGATTTTTATTATTTTTTATTCTACAATATTTTTTAGAACGGCCACAAACGCACAGGTATTGAGAGAATCAATTATATAATAATTCTTCCGTAAGACATGCACGATAGATTGCGCGAAAGAGAGACATCTGGATCCTTAAAATCTCACATTTCTGCAAAATTCCGACATAGAATTAATTGCTCGTTAATCGTAAGCTTGTAACTGCTGACGAGTCGTCTTTTAACGATCCAACGCGTTACTCTCTGCCTGTATTTGGACTATCGAACAGTTAAATCTTTCGTTCCGTCGAGTCAAATTGGCGAGAGACGCCGAATCGATTCTCGCGAGAAGAGCAGGAAGCAAAGTGGCACGACCAAAGAACACGCCGGTATTAGTACATATAGTCGAGTAGTGGCCTAAGGAAACGAGAGTCTTAGAGATATTACGACTATTTCCTAGATATTACGTGTATGTACGTTAATAACAATTATTACTATCGTTAATGTCGAACGAATCGCGCGATCAGCACCACAGGTAAGTTCCTGAGAAGCAAGTCGCCCTGAGGGCGCACTGTCCAATTGCTCGCTCGCTTCGTCTCCCCTATTCGTCATGGATCTTCCCACGGTCTCGATAATGCCGTAAGAGAGATATATAGTCATTATTGAAGCGCTATATATTTACCAAGCGGATCAAAAAAACCGCCGAAGTAATATTTCTTTAAATAAAATATAGGATTTTGAGCGAGTTAATGGAGGGATTTCAGTAAAGGTAAATTTTTAATAGGAATTATTTGACAATCTTAAGAAATTATACAATGTTGCATTATGAATGAAATTTTTATTGTTTAACGAGTGATATATTATATAGAGACCTAGTGTATCATCTCTTAAAAAAAGTATATGGTTTGGCTCTTGGTAGATGTATAGTGATTTATTAATCATTATACCACCTACGTGTATTATTTATATGAGATTATTAATGTAACTGTGTGAAGTTAGATTTCCAGTTGGCGATAAATAGCGAGTGTTTGTTGTGAAAGGAAAGGAAAAATGTACTGCGAACGAAATGTAAATTGAACCAACTGATTTCGATAGGCGCGAGATATAGAGCCCGGAATTATTTGCAATGAAATGACAGTCCTGCGAATCCGATCGAATTTTCTCACAGATTACAAGTGTATGAAAGTGGCGGAATTTTTCTATTAGCCACATGAGTGTGTCGCATGCGTTTCGTACTTCCTACGAAAACGTATGGATCATACGCGTTATGAGAATGGAAAATGAGTAATGGAAAATCGTAGCGGTGTCGAAAATCCCCTCAGAGTTGCGGATTTTGGACAGTTTCCAAAGACAGCTGATTGCAATTCAGGATCCGCCGCGTGAATTATAGATGCATGAATTCCTACGTAAGAACAACAAGCGTAGCAGCTGCGGGCATCACTCGAGCAATCGTATGTTGATCGAGGCGACGTGCCACGTTTCAAAAACGTGTAGCTGCAAAAGCGTGAGAATAGCGAGAGGCGAGAATCAATTGGATATCTAACTCCGAATTGAATTTTAAGCGCGTTTTCTATTTGTGACATAACATGAACAAATTGTGTCAAACGACCTCTTCATTCCACTCGATCGGTATAGTGTCAAAAATTTAATACTACGGTTAACTGTCTCACGTTTGATAGATGTGATATTAATTTACAAACGACGGAATTCGGATACATAAAATTTGAACGGATATATATTACGAAAAACAAATGTTTTAGCCGATATAAAACAACTACGTCGACTCCACGTTTTCACAGTATCGATTGAAATTCGATGGGAATCAGCAGGCAGCAAACGAAATGACCATTAATAAAATATAATTTATTCTGATAATCCGTTTATTCTCTGTATCCAACATTTTGTAGAAGGGATAGAGCACAGCGCAGCGTTTATAACGCGATTAATTTAAAAGGAGGCAAATATTGGCAATAGAGGGCTGGCAGTAATGTACATTGATAGTCTACAAAGCCATCGATTAATATTAATTTGAATGTTCAACGTGGATTGCTTTGTGAAGTGGGACGTGTTGAAATATTTCATTTCCAATACACACGCTAATCCAAAATGTTTTTAACAATTAAATATTTTAAATCAAATAATTTTTTTCGTTACCGTATAGCGCTTTTTGGCATAGAAAAAAAAGAAATCGCGAGAGCGGAAAAATATTAAGAAATAATCAAATTGCGCACGGGACACAATAATCCACGTTATGCATTCGTGTATATGGCTTAGGTCTCGTACGTTTTAAGATTAAAAATTTACAGAGATTTACCTCTTTGCAGATGTAATTAAACTATCTTTTTTTGACAGATCCTTTGCCTGAGTAATCCTTATTCTACTATACGTATATCCTAATTTAAATGCCATCGAATGTAGAGCTTCTTCTTGATTCGTCACTCGCACGGCGCCAGTTCGCAACGGTAACGACGATGCAGCTTCTTCGGGCAGGGACGGCCACCGTTTGCAGCCTCTCGCTAATTGCGCGAACAAGATATCGTCAGATATTAGAGCAGATAGGTCTCGTAGTAATGCCATGTACAAAAGCTTCGTAATATTTCGTTAATATAATGTTGACGCGACAGTTTATGTTATTTCAGCGAGCCGCGTATACCACAAATTCCGCAAATAATAACACATGCGCGCTTAATAGCCCCCGGCCAATTAGCTTACCTCGACGGTACGGTAACTTGTGACGCGACCAACGCCACAAGTGACACTACACGGCGACCAATTTGACCAGCGGGTTACCACACAATCCACAGGGGGAGATGGAGGTGGAGGTGGACTCAGCGAGTCGATAGGTGTTTGGTTTTGGTTTACGGTCTCGTTAAAGGCCTGGCCGGTAAGAGCAGTTCGCACCTGGAAACAAGAATTTAAATGACACCCCATTCCCGCTCGCGCGCGTGTGATTTTCGAAAAAAACATTCAATACTTACGATGTCGCAGGTATTGCCGCACTCGTCCGCCGTTAGGAAATTATTCCGGTTGCCGCGGCATCCACCGTACGCGAAGGGCACGCACATTAATTTCCGCGGGTTGAAAGCCCACCTCTGGAAGTAGCCTCTGCACGGGCCGGGATCTGCTTCCTCCATACACACAACTTGAAAAGAGACACGGATGAATCTGAATTGCCGAAGGAAGAGAACTCTGTGTTCTCCGGTCGTAAAAATTTCTCATGTTTCTTACCCTTTGCCGTTGCCATGTCAAATGTACAGTCCGACTGAACGAGACACGGCCGTTGCTGGATCAATTCCACGCGCGAGGAGCATTCCGCCTGCAGCGACATGTCGACTATCAGCAGCCTGGTCCTCAGTTTCACCCCCTTGCCGCAGGAAGCACTGCACGGCGACCAGTCGGACCAGTCCGTCACCTTAAATTATCGCCGTCGAACGTTGTAAATTATCGTACAATTAATCTCTATCTCACGGGCAAATCTAGATTTCGAACTCCGCACCCTGCACACAGGATCGAGCTGCTCTTCCGTTCCCGCCTGACACGGTAGCTCCATGCACTTCTCCTTCTCGACGAGCGACACGTGCGTGCAACGTTTGCGGCCGCGACGGTCGCGGAATCTCCTCGTTCGCATTTTCAGGCCGATCCCGCACGTGCTCGAACACTCGGACCACTCGCTCCATTCGGTGGTCTCGCAAAGCGGGTCGACCCGCAAAATCACGTCGTCGTCGCTCTCCTCCTCGCCCCTGAAATAACACCCCGGCGTCTGTGATCGCGTTATGCGAAGAATTAAATCTAACGCAATTATCCGTTAAATATTATATTCAGTTTGACTCGCTCGTGGAGCTTCGACAATTTCTTAATCTTTATTGAGACATAAAAAATTGTGAACCCATGGCACTCACGAGCATTCGGGAATGGACGCGACACACATCTCCTTCGAAACCAGTTGTCTGTTACAGTTGAACATAGCGGCTTTTTCCGGCATTCTGTAAGACCTCGTGCGCATCCTTAAGCCTTTACCGCAGGTCACTGAACACGACGACCACGGCGAATAATCCGTGGTGTGGCACTCCGCTTGAAATTTAGAGCGAGATAAAGTTAAATTATGCTCATAATTCTTAATTGCGAGGAGCTCAGTATCTCCATTAACGCTTGACACCATTAAAACTTCGCAAATGATAAGGCTAAAAAGAAATATTCCTTAGAGAGCTTTTTTTAAAAAGATCGGCTATTGAAAATATTTGTACGGCGTAATATGCATACGTCTCGACGTGTCCTCGGTGTTCTCGGCCACTTCCAATTCGGTTACTTGCTGCTGCAGAAGTTCCTCGCTGCATCCGCGTGGAATAATTTTCTCACGGTTTAAATACAGTCTGGCCAGTGGGTGCATGGGCCTACCGGACGGATCGTAGAACGGCGACCGCGGATCCTCTGGATAGAGGGTCGTTATCGGCTTCATCTTCTCGCGCGGTTTCGTCTCGGAATTCGGCGACATGTAACTGATGCCGTTATCGGTTCCGGCGTCCCAAGGATAAAGATCGATTATCATGCTCCTCGTCCACGTGCAGTCCTTCTGACAAAGATTCAATTTGCTCACACCTACCACCCAGTCGGGAGACGGACCCAGCATTGAAGCCACCGAGAGAAGAGGGTGCTTTCGATCTACCCTGAAAAAATCGTGAAAAAAAAACTGATAGAATAATAGTGATTATTAGAAACTACAAAATATTAAAATCGAATTTAACGCATAAAAATTTCCCTTTTATAAGCTGGCAATGTTTACCTGAAGCTTGTCGTCGTATTTGTATTAACATTAGGATACCAAAGACCGGCGGCTTTAATAAGCGTTCTAAGGTGTCTAGATTTCTCTCTTAATTCCGCCTCCACGCCCGTCGCGGAACCCCACTCGGCCAGTTGTCGAAAACCGTCCGTCGCGATATAATCTCTACCCCAGAAGGAAAAATTCGGCTCGTGCGATGCACCGATGACGTCGCTGAAATGGGTCAACCAGGCAGAAAACGGAAAGTCCTTCGGGTGAGTTCTATTCGACCAGATACCCTCCATAGTTAACTGGAAAAATGTGCGACCAGACGCTTTGACTAATTAGCGGCCTGTATACCTTATTCATCGACCATCGTAACTTCGGCAAAATGCACACATGTAAGTTAAAATAAAAAAATTAAAATTGCGCTATCTATTCTTTTATATCAATCTCTGTCGAACTTGTCGAAAGATTTCATAACTTACCGAGTACTTTGCTTCGTCGCAAGCGCAACATCTGGTCTCGTTAGCACTCTCGATTTCCGTGTTTACCGTTTCGCAAACGGTCTTGGTAAGGGCACCATCTTCCGCATACCATCGTACATTGTTCTCCAAAATCATCGCGGTGAAAATGACGCACCCGGAGCCGGCCTGTGGCGCCCGCCACATCACCTGGATCTGTCAAGAAAATGAGTTATTAAATGAACGGAGAAGCAAAGAAGAGATTAATATTATGTAATATATCTTTTTATAGGAGCCACGCATATGTATCAGCTTGTATTTCTACCTCAGATTTCGGGTAATCGGTCGCTTCGGAAATCGTGTTAATGCAGTCCTCGTTGAAGGTAGTCAGGGAATCCGGAAACAGCTGGAAGTAACCGACACGAGCCGCAGGGTTACTTGGCGCGTGCTGCGAATGCACCGTGAGTGTGAAACGCGTAAATTGTTGCAGTCTCTCATGCGTTTGCGATCCTAAAGAATAGTCACGTACATCGATCATCCGCAACAACGATACATTTAGAAATCTCGCGTTTACGTTCTTTATCTCGTTTCCTAATATACTAATTTTTTTTTAAACAATCTTTTAGGTGTATACAACCTTGCAGGCTAATCGTGTGAACCGCATTCGGGATGTATCCGTTTGATTGTCCGCTGATGAGAATTCTATAACCACCGTCACCCACCGTCCTGCTCGCGGAAGCTTGCTCCACCGTTGGCCTCATGGGACATCCGGCGTGAGTCACGGCGAGGAGACACGCCGTCAGTATTAAAAGTAACATTTTGGAATGTCTGTAACATTTCATACATTTTATATTTATTTCCCAACTTATTCTAAATGCATAAAGTAACTTAGCGTCTTATGCATTTGAAATTCGTAAAAGCTATCTGTAATTACTCAACGATGTTCATTTTTACAATATGTAAGTGATTATCATTGCTTTATTTTATCACATAGTATTCTGTGAAAACTCTGACACATTTTAATCTTATTATTAAACAGTATAAATAATTTAAAAGTTATATAAAGTTGGTATAAAACGTAACAGTTATATAAAAACCATTATCTAACATTCTTGCAAGATTTGTGATACGCGAATGACATTCCAGAGCGATTTTGTCCTTGAATTCACGCCTCGCTTGCTCGGCAAGAAAATTTCTGCAATTGACAATGCCGCGAAACCGAGCGAATCTCAGTTGATCTCTTAAGCGCTATTGTCAGAATTCGTCTGAAAAGCAACGAGAAAGAGAGAGTTGTATGATCCAAACCCGAACGAATCCCGCCGATCTCTTCCGACCGCTATTGTTGAACTCGATTTGAAGCGATAAATCGCCGCAGAAATACCTTGTGCTACATAGGGCCGTAAAGCAGAGATGCATAATCGCGAGTGGATCGCGGATCGGGCATGATTTCGCAATCGCGAATGGAGAACGGAGATCGTATTGTAATCGCGACTGAACTGCAATTGGGAAAGATCTGGAAATTTTTTAGTTCTTGAATAAAAGATATCGGGATTATTTTTCTACAAAGTGATAAAACTGTAGCATATATATTTAACTGATAAACTAAAATTATTACTTTTTTTTTAATATTTATATAAAATCGTGCTGATAGATTGTGCGAACTAGAACTAGATCTCTTCGATTCTTGCAACAGTTTCGAAACCGATCGTACGAATTCAACGACATAATATAATAGTTATTGCATAAATTATTTGCGGCTAACGATACTCGATTCTCTCAGCGATGGAGAAGCAATCGTGAAAATGTTAATTACTGTCTCCCGCGGGACTCTTCCATAAGCAATTTCTGCGAAATAGAAAAGAGGTTGGTTATAATTATGTCTCAATATATTTAATAATTGGGCAACATCGAATTGCTCTCGCTTCATCTGTTTTTATTGAATTATTGCGTCCCTCTGCGCACAAGTCCGTGATATTTTATGATCAGTACGATCGCGCGTGAGAGATTAAATTACGCTTGAGATTGAGTGTCAAGATGCCTGGTCAAAACGCTCATACAACTTGATTACTGTAATTAATAGACATCTTTGCCGTACCAAAAAGATGCTGATAACAATAAATAAAAATAATAAAAGTAATTACTCACTTTGAACATGAATAACAATTAAGTGAAAAGTATAAGAATACGTGGAGAAAACATTTATATATATAAAAAAAAAAACAATTTATTGGAATACAAATAAAAGAAAAATGATTAAACAGATAATGATTAATCGACGGAAAATAAAATAACACGTTAATTTTTTAAAAGATTTATGTGACACAAATCTGTGCAAGTGCAAGTGTGTTAAAATGATGAGTTCTAGCGCGTGCCGCATATGTTCGCGCGCAAATTCCACGCTTGACGCATCCGATTACAATTACGGTCGAATAGCTGGGAGAACTGGGTCGGGACTCGTGCCAATCTGCCTCTCGACCGGCTTTCGAGATCGGCACTCGCAAGACACACGTAGGTGGCTGTAGGTTTCTAGAACGCTAGCTCGGCGAGGCGGACGAGAGACGAGACCAGAAAGAGCGAGCAGCGCGCACGGTGCACGACCCTCTGCGGAGCCGGAAATTGCAAAACGCGGCACTCGAGAGATGTGCTTTCTCTCTATCTCTCTCTCTCACTCTCTCATACTCTCGGCACGTGGCGCAAGCCGTTCCGTCTATCGCGCGTTTCTGATACGGAAGTGCTCCGTCCTGTCGTGAAATCCAAGGTATACGAGAGATTCGAGAATTTCCTGGTTAAAATCTTGAAATTACACATCTCGTGTAAGTCATTACGGGAGAACGTGCGGTGAAATGCATACGCAAAAAGAACGATTTTGCTGAAGTATATCTAAAAATTTAGCTAAATACAGAGAATCATTACATTGAACTAAATGATGTATAATGTATTGGACTCTCAAGCTGGTTGCTAGAATGTCAAAACTTTTTGCAACATTATCATCAGGCTTGAGCGTCCTACATAATTATTTTGACGGTCCAGTATAATTATTTTCCAGATCTGTATCTAGCTCAATTTTTAAATATTTCAGCGAAACCGTTCTTTCCGTTTCTGTAAACAGTCGTAAGTTTTACATTAAGAAGATTGAGAAAGTGAAAGACTTCTCGTGCGTGTCAAGCGCCCCACTTAATTCCCGTTATAAAATTAATCGCCATTAAACATAATTTCCATTCTGCCGAACAATAAAAGAATCATTAAGAACGTTGCACGACGACTATCGTTTCCGCGATGAAAATATTGATATTTATATCATCACTATATGCTCTCTTACCTCGTGATCCCGCCTTCGTTGGTTTTTTTTTAGCAGCGCTCGTAATCTATCCCGCGATCGATATTCACTCTCACGGTTTCATCCCGCGAACGATCATATATTCATTATTCGTGAATCTCGCGTCGAAATTATCGTGGAGCTCGCCAACGGCGGCGACGATCGCTGCTCCATGTGTACACACGCGTGAAAACTGATGCATATATGACGCACAGTCGAACTCGTACCCTCTATTATATATCCCTACCTGCAACTACTCACGTGGGTGAGTTTACGCGTGTCACCACGCTCGCAATTAGCGAAATAATTAACGGTACGGACACAGAGCGACGAGCTACGGTAAACTTTGATTGTATTCCATATTTGGCAAATTCTGTTAGATGACGTGTGATTAATTAATTTTTCGTGTGATTAATTAGTTTGTATCTTTGCCTTCTTTACAGCTTTATATTTTATAATATCTTTAGTTGACTCTCAGTAAATTATATCTATCTTAAACGAGATTAATTGTTTTATTAATTTCTTTATTTTTCCAGATTCTGTAACATTTAACCTCAAACAGATTATTCATTACAAATATATCTAATTAGTTATTTTACTGCTATAGTGTTGCCATGATAATTGGTTAGCTTAAATTTTCATGAGTCATATGTCTTCCGACGTCTGTATTGCTCGTACTTGACCATCTTTCAACTTTAACGAGCCGTAATAGAAATGAACATATAGTTATTCAACTCGCTCCCCAGCCTATGGTTCATTACGCAGCGCAGTTTCAAATCATTATCGTGCGTGATCGTGCGATATCGCGTCAAGTTGGTCACGTTCAATTAGTCTATTATGTTTGGCTGCGTCGCCATGCGATGGTCACCACTGATTTACCGCGGTAGTCGCTTTAACTAGCACGAATTTATCCGTTGAAATTTCCGCTCGCGGAAACTCTCGGGAATTTGTTTGAACAGGCCACCTTGAAAATTGCGTTTGCCGTTTAGCCCATAAAAGCGGCGCGCCGACGTTTTATTAATTCACGTACGCTATTTCGCGGTGAACGCTAATCGATATCGCCTACAGCCGTTTTGTTAGGGCGTTCCGCAGCTACCTTAAACACTAATAAGCTCCATTGAGAGTCCGTCAATTAATCCCATTGCCACTGCAATATGCATATATACGTACTTTATCGTACTGCCATGCATCGGTCCCTTGGTTCGTACAAAGCGCACTTTGCTCACTGTACGATTAATACACGCGTGTAACACATACGAGCGATAAAACTTGGAAGGCGCGTTCGTATCATTAGCGAAAGAAAAATCGGAAACTCGCGCGATTGCCGAGCGGATCTTCGACAAACATAATTTGCGGAATGGCGAACGTCGCGGATCACAGGCTTCTTTTATGATGCCGTTGGTCCTTTCACGCGCTTGCAGACCTTTGTGGCTTCGGGGTGTTCTCGCCCACGGTCAAATCTGATTGCTCAACCATCACAGCGGGATAACTTGTTATCGTAACTCTCATCAGACCATTGATTAAGAGGATCGAGGCTCCATTAAATTTGAATTTTTGAGATTATTTGGTATCTTCGCTATTTCTAATAATTAAGTTTAAATTAATGAACTATTCAGATATATATATATATATATATATATATATATATATATATATATATATATATATATATATAATACCCATATAAGAAAATTTAAAAAAACACCAAGAAGTATTGAAATTTCTTTTAGACAGAAGTACTTCAAATTTAAACTGAGCAAAACTTACCAATATTTCACGCATATTATGTTTCGTGTATTTAAATGATCTCATTAGATATTACGCATGTAAAATGTATGTGCCATAATGTTAACATATCATTAATCACTACACGAAATTAATCATAGTGGTCGTTGCGATCAGCCCCGACCAAGATTCTCATTTGAATTTACAATTAGTGCAGAGAGGACGATCGGCACACGTTTGCGAACATGTTAATTATATAATCGAGCTTCAACAACCGGACCGATTAGTCACAGAATCGCCAACGTGATGCATTTCACGACACGTCCGTTCGTCAATCGTGAGCAAATCGTGAGTAAAACGTGAGCAGAGAGTGAATTACTCACCGGCGGATTCGAGACACCCGTGAATATTCTCGCTGTCCAAATCGACGGACACTGACGGAGAGATCGGCGGATGTTCGTGTGCTCCGTTTCCAGTGAACCGGCCAGGATTTTATCGGGGAGTCACGGGGTCAGTTTTGAGTCAGCGTGTATCGCCTCGAGATAATGCGGAAACGACGACGATAAACGCCAGCGGCGCGGCCGCGAAGATACGCGGATATATTTAATGCGGTATACATTTGCGGTTTCTCTTGGAGTTGGAACAGCGGCAAAGAGAAATCTCGATGCGACCGTCACCCCAGATTACCGGTGGATCTTTACGAATCGGCGCTGTGTTTCTTTCGATGCCTCATCGCGATAAAACGCGAACGTGCACGCTTGACAAATTATTAAGTTAACGAAGAATAAATCGAACGAGATAACGAGAACGTTGGAAAGAAATTTATTTCATTTCGTGATCCCTGGCGAAAATAATATGTTTAAAAGATGTTTGCTTGAGTGTTGTGTGTGTGTGTGTGTGTGTGTGTGTGTGTGTGTGTGTGTGTGTGTGTGTGTGTGTAGATGTTTTATTTTAGTTTTAAAACATTTATTAAATTGTTTATAAGATGTTCACGCCTACGTTTTCCTTATGAAATGTCCAAGTGGCGTTTAATAATGTGGCCTTAAACGTTTCCATTATAGTTTTCTAAGTATTTATAAAATGTTTTGTCAGCAGAGGGTTAACCAAATGTTTGCAACATGCTTCCAAACAGTGCAAACATCAATAAAACTCTTCATAAATAGTGTAACTATTGATAAAACTCATAAACTATCTTTATCGCTTATCCCCGCAGGGTTTGCAAGGCGTTTTTATAAGGAACGTTACCCAAACCTTTACACTATTACCCTTCTCCTCTTACTTTAACTTTTTGGACCAACAGCTTAACGTCTCTTCCGAAAGACGGAGCCCAGTATGCTCCGCACAAGAGCCTATCTTGCACGGAGGGGCGCAGCTGCCGGAATAAAATTCCATGTTTACATGGCTGTGAGGCTGTCGCCCTTGAGGATGGCAATGTGGTCTTGTGGTAAAGCGCCAGACTTGTAATCCCGAGGAACCGGGTTCGAGTCCACCTGATCACAGGAATTTTTATATTTCAAACTGCACCCCTCGCACGAGTGGGGCTCGTGCGGAGAAACTGGGCTATCTTTCGGAGGAGACATTAAATTTGAAATTGGTCGTCAAGCTTGGGGAGCTTGGGAGTATTGTGGAAACTCGCCTTCGTAATTAACGGGATTGGAACCACCCAATATCAGTTCACTACCCGTCGCAACTAACAAATCTCTGTATAATAGGCAGTATATGTTTTACATTGTACATTTGCATATTACATTTTTTTACCGTACATTTTTTTTTAATGGTGAATGCTTTTAACGGACTTCCGCATTCCGCACCACCCTGAAGGTTCCGCTACCGGCGCGTTAGGTTTTTAGTGAACCTTCGCCTACAGCCCTATTATAACACTTTCCATACCATGGAAAGTGTTATAATTCACCATTAAAAAAAAATGCACGGTGAAAAAATTTGATAATAATACATGCTTATAGTTTATGTATTTTCAAAACAAAATTGAATAGAAATCATATTTTTAAACACATGCACGGCTGACTTATAAAGAATTAAGTTATAGGTAATAGAAAAAGCGATTTAATAAAGACGATGGAAAATCGCGAGTTTCGTGGGACGTCGCGGCTCTCAGCTCCCGATGTATCGGTGCCCGCCGCGGCGGCGCGGGCGGCACAGATCATGAGTTCGCACACAGAATGAGTTGTAACTTACTAAGGAGTGATTTCTCCATCTTGGACTTCCTATACTTTTTTGTTGACAAAATTATCTTCTTTTTTTTGGCATTTTTTTTATTGAAATCGAAGATGTTGATCTTAAAGAAAAATCTGAATTTATTATTAATGTTGAAAAATATCAATTAATTAATTTTTTTTATTAATAATGCATAATATATCTCGAAAGTGTGTAAAAAATACTTAAAAAATCACTGGTCATTCTTTAAAATCGGTAATGTTTACGACAAATTATCGATGTGTGAAGTTTAACATGACGGCGCATGACGGCCTCAACGCCGAAACTTTAAACCCCCGTAAGTAGACAACGCGTTGGACAAATGTCTAAAAAATTGGTGTGGATAATTATGGTCAATAGGGCAACAGATTGTGTAAATTTCAGCACAAACAGAAAAAAATTTTTTTTTAGGGTTTATCACTTCGCATAGAATGCCCCTAATAGGCAGTATATTTTTCACATTGTACATTTGCATATTACATTGCATGGAAAGACAACGTATGTAATTAAAAAAATAGTTTCAGATACACGTGGGCTATTCAGAAAGATACATACCGACTTAGATAGAAACTAAAAACGGGTCGGGACACCACGCCTTGATCAATCATGTTTTGGAAGACAGGAGTCCCAATCTTGGATGACAAGGGGTAACCCATCCCCAGGACGCCGTCGAATTCCTCATCGAAGGACGTTTTTCTCAAATAATTAACAGCGACTCCGAATGTTTGAGATACAACCTTAAGGCCAGCAACCTACGAAACGTTGATATTATTAATAAAGTATAACCGCGTGCGTTTTTTTTTTTTCGGAGAATAATAGCAACATGTGTTTTTTAGAAAATTTTCGTAGGTCATAACTGTGATTAGAATTAAATATCATTTACTTGACGATGACTTACGATTACATTATCACTGCATAAGTACCCAGACACATCGGCAGCGCCGTAAGAAATAGAAAATCTACTATATCCTGGCCAATACGTGCTGGATCTTGTACTATCATATTTATTAGGTTCCACTGCAAGAAGTAGTAAATAAAATTAAATCAGTTAATAATGAAGAGTCTAAAAATATTAATTTCTCTTCATTATTTTCTATTGCTTTAAAGATTTTATAACTTGACTTAAAATTTAAGTGGAAGAGACACAATTCTACAGTATTATTCTTATCTTACATTTTTACTTGATATCAAAAGAAAAAGGAATAATTAAGATTATTTTAACACTTGAAACAATAATGTTGGTCCACCAAAGGGTTATAGTGAGAGGAGAAGGGTAGTAGTGTAAAGGTTTGGGTAACGTTCCTTATAAAAATGCCTTGCAAACCCTGCGGGGATAAGCAATAAAGATAGTTTATGATAAAACTCTTCATAAATAAATATGAACCACGATCTGTCACTAAAAATTTTCGCCAGGGATGCAAAACACGAGCGGAAGATATCTCATCTTCGATTGGGCTTCGATCGAAGTCCCAGCCGGCGTCGAACGCACCGACATATCATCTCCGAGTTCTTATACCGGGTGTCGTTCGAATGTCGCGCCTTGGCAACAATTAGTCACGGCATGGGACATGGCACACATCACGCATGCGTTATATTATCGACAAAAGCCCACGGCAAGTGCTCGGTCAGTCGCGGCTGAGCCGCGCCGCGCGAGGAGCTCCGACTTGACGTTTCTCCTCGCTGCGACCACCCAGCCCCGCTTGCCTACGACTCCAAACGTCGCAAAACGCCGTTGCGTTTTCTCCGATCGGTGCGACTTTCGACTTCGAAATGGGAACGTCGTGAGAGATCATCTCGTCACCGCCCGCCGTCATCATCATCATCGTCATCGCCGGAGCGGTTCTCCAAGCGTGCCGCGGCCGCCGCGCGCCGGTCCCTTGAGAGGCACAGCCACCCGTCAGGCATACGCCGCTCCTGATTCGACGGGGCCAAGGACGTTCACGTTCGCAAACACAGACGCACACAGGTGGAAAACGCCGACAAGTGACGAACGTGAGAGGAACTGGGCGATCCCAGGTAGAAGGCTCAGAAGGCTGACGGGGCACGCGGCTCATCATCGGCCATGGCGAGCCTGGCGAGCAGCTCATCGTCGGCGGGCCTAACCAGGGCCCCGACGATGTTGGAGCAGCTGCTCGAGGAGATCAATTTTCAGAGAACGAAAGAGCTCAGGCAGATGCTCAAGGATGGTTCGTATTCGATTTTGCTGCCGGAGTAAGGCGGTTAGGCATATCTGTCGAGTTGGGGGGGGGGGGATGACAATGTGTGCGTATACACGTACGGTGGGTGAGGGTGAGACGGCGCGAGTTAGGGTGTGCTTTAACCAAAGAATTATGTAAAGGGTGTTTCGTTTTCAAAGGGGTTGACCGCCGATGGGAAATGTAAAATCGTCTCGCTTGGTGGAATTGCTTTAAAGAAACAAAATTATTTTAAATTTTTTGTTTGATTTTTTATTATTTTTATACTTTATAACATTTTTTGCACACTCAGAAAAGCCGTTCACATAACTTTATTGTTGTTTATATCAAATTTTTTAATTTACTTCCTAAAAATTTTAAGTATTTGATGAAAAAAATGGATTTGGACTTAAACGTTTTATTGCGATTATTTATTTCAATATTTGGAGCTGTCAAAATTCATGAAATAATATAAATAAAAAGTTTTTAAAATAATTTTTAATAATAGATAATGATATACACAGAAAATTGGAAAATACTCCAAGGCTTGTTTAGCGCTACGCAATATAGCTTTATCCGTCTGCTCCAATAATGAAAATCGCCTCATTTAGTTCGCTTGTGTTCGTTATTGACGGAGATTAATAAATGTTTCGCTAATCACTTTAACTACGTACTCTGTTAGTCATAGGAATATTTGCAGAGTATTTATACTTGCATGATGTATGTTGTATTTTGTAATCAGTTTATGATCGCCAAACAAATATGCACCGTGAATCACGTCACTTGTTCTCTTTATCTTTATATTAAGAACGTCGAATTATATATTATCATATAAATTATAAATGTAACACAACCATATAACAGATTTTAAAAATTTTAATTGCTCATATTGATTTGCATTTGTATTTTTTTTTATGTGTTCACAATTTTCATCTTTTACTTACCAAATATGGAACAACATTATACTTTTATTTCTTTTCAGAAATAAAAGTTTAATCGAAAGATTTCTTTAGAGAATGCTTAGGTAAATGAGGACATCGGTTTAATGAAATGCAGTAGATCCCCGTATAACGTAAGGGATGCGTTCCATGTTATATGAATCCGTATTACACGAGTCACATAGATTATACATATATGGATTATGCAATACAGATTACGCATATGCAAACACATATTTATATAAAAGCTGTAAAGATTTATTATAAAAAAGTAAAATCAACATTAAAGATGTAAGAGTAAAATATTTTTGTTCGGTCCTGTTACACTTATTTTTTATTGTGAAATATTTTTTTTTTGAAACACTTTAAAACGAACAAATATTAAAATCTTTCCGTCGTGTGTTATATATAAACTCGTCTTATATGGGGATCTACTGTACTCGACAATCATTTGTCCAAAGACTATAAATAACAATTAATACCTACATGATGTATATTTGATTAGAACGTTGAGATTGAATAGAACGGAGAGTTACAAAACTAGACTTAAAACGTATCAATTATTTAGCTCAGTTTCTTAGCCAAACCCGGCCAAACCTTCAATAATCACGTCATAACGGCAGGTATCGATTACCTGATATTTCCCTTCTTTTACTTTCATTATTGTATCTCCCCCCTTTTCCGGTATATCCTTTCGCGCGTATAACGTCGAATCGATCGGGGGTGAATTCGATATCAGTCAAACATCGCGCGTCGACTCGGAAAAATTAAAAGCGCATCCCGAACACTTTGAATCGCCGTCTTTAAACACGTAAACTTTCTCGTCTCTATCAGACTCTGGATTCGTCGTGCTGCAAGGCACAACGTATTGGACGGACCTGTTCGTCCGTCACTTCCTCTTTCAAGCGGAGCACGCCATCGACGGCGACGACCTGCTCTTCTTCGTCCGCAAGAAACACGTGAAGACCTCGTCGAGGTATCTGCCCAAGTTCGAGACCGAGGTCGACGTGTTTCGCAAGGACAGCAAGAAACTGCCGATCGGCGATCCCGACATCGATTGGGAGGAAACCGTGTACCTGAATCTCGTTGTGCACCAGTTCGACTACACGCTCACGTTGGCGATCTGCACAAGAACGAGCCCCAAGGAATTGCAAGTGAGAATCGTGGCGCTAACTCGACTGAGTTAGAGAAGAATTTTAAAAATTGCTATAGCAGAGATCTATACAGAATGTCTCACAAATCGATTTTCTTCCCTTTTATTTTTTCTTATCGGAAGATTTGGGATAATGCCATCTTTGTTATGATATCGTGTGATTTTTAATCATTTATTTTACATCTATTGTTATTGTAGAACTGACAACCGGAACCTCGAATTAGTACAGCGATCTTTTTTAGGTATTGCGAAGGCATTCTCAGAAAGTATACGCCAGTCCGAGTCGACGGCGTATGGACGCCAAAGGTGACCTCGAGGAAATGACGTACCCGCACATATGCTTCATGGTGGACAATTTCGACGAAGTTTTCTGTGATATTTTAGTCAGGGATGGGGAGATGGTGTGCGTGGAGCTGGTCGCCTCCGACCGGGAGGGCGCGATTCAGGGCGTCATTTTCCTCGGCTCGATCAGATACGACGCTTTGAAAAAAGTTTACGACGCCAGGGTGAGTTCCTTCGTAGCGCATTTTTAAGCTTATGTACGTGAAATTACAGTCGTTTTTACTTTTAGTCGAGCCTGAGCACCAAAATGGCGCAGCGAATGACGTTCGGCCTTTTCTCCGGCGCGGCCTCGCAAAGAATAGAATTCGTGCGAATGAAGGGACCACGTGGTACGTGCGAGAATTTTATCAATATTGTTTCTTTCGATTAACTTTTTTTAATTTATTTATATAATTTTTATAATATATATATATATATATATATATATATATATATATATATAATTCATTTTATACGTGATAAGTCACGGATAATAGAATATAAGTGAAAAAAAAACTCATTATTAAAATAATCTAAAAGTTAAGCGTAAAGACGTATAGACGTAGGTGCATGGTTAACGCGAGAATGGGTTTCACCTTGATTATTTAACATGACGTAATCGCTTGCGCAAAAGATGGATAATAGAATTTCTATATTTATCGATACGGCGAGGCGTAAAGTATAGAAGTTCGATGTGATATAAGTTACGATAAAAATTCAATTTCACGGGAATCGTTCAGGCAAGGGACACGCGGAGATGGCCGTCACAAAACCGAAGGGTTCCGGTGCGGAGACGCCGACATCGGAGCCGGGTTATTGCGCGACCGACCTATGGGACGCTGACTGGGACGACGCCGAGGAGCTCTTCATGTATCGCCATCAACGAAGGCTGTCCGATCCCAGCGCGAATCTGAACAACTTCGTACGCGGCGGCTGGAGAACGAAGCCGGACACGGTGGCCACTAAGGCGCGATCAGAGAACGAGGGTCTTGACTCGATGGCGAACGGTCTCAGCGAGATCGAGGCCGGTGACGTTCGAGATGGTAATTATCAGCGAAGGCAGTACAAACGAAGACGAGGACAGATTTTGCTACTCTCCTACTAGATTTTTATAGTTTTACACTGTTAGACCGGCATTCATATCCTGCATTTAGCGTTAAATACGGACAACGTCGTCGCGAGCCGACCGCAAAATTCAGACGACGTTTATTTGCGGTATAACATAGCGTTAAATACATGGGATATGGACATGGCGTTTAGTATCTTTCTCTTCTCAATGTATTTCGTTCGCATCCACTCTCGGTCAGTGCATGCTCCTGTGTTGTATCTGTGTAATGCACAATTGTCTTGATGTCATCAGGCATAGAGACGCCTCCATCTTTCGGCAATACTTCTCAATGCTGGCAAACTCTATATAGACTTGAAGCTAATAGATCTAAATACTTTCGCGAAGATGTGAATCATAACTGCATTAGAGCGCGATAGATAGAAGCGACCGCATGTATACGTTGAAAAAGATTTTTCTACTGTGACTTGCGCCCGATATTTATCTTTTTACCAGTTAAACGGTGCAACTTAATGCACCGTAATAAGAAAATCTTCTATTCGAAACGGTATCCCGTTTCTTGTCTCACTAGATCGGATAGTATTCAGAATTTTTCAGGCAAACTTAGTGTAACACTAGCACAATGTTAAGAATAGACGAAATAGCGAGAGAAAGATATAGAAATACAAGAGAAAAGAACAGATTCAGTTCTACCGTCACCGACACAACCAACCACCACCAACAACCACCACCATCACTATCACCACTAAAACTATTTATCACACTCTAACTTCCGATTCGAATGTTGTCGCGTCTGTTGCGAAAGATGACAGAAAAAAAATTAATGAACGAACAAACGAAAGAGTTGTTTCTTGTTGTCTCTAATCACTGACACGTGCCATGCCGGCTCTTTCCTTTGTAGCCGATGTACAGGATAGCAGCTGGGGCGGCCGGGACTCACCGGGAAACCGCAGGAGTCCCTGCTCGTTCCGTCGACGAAGATCGCCGTCGGCTCGGCAACAACAACAACATCAACAACAACACCCCGTCCACAACAAGCAACGACAACGTAATACCCGGGAACGACCCGGAATGAATGAGAACTCGCCGATACGCAAAGAGACGAACTATCGCGAGACACACGGTGAGTGTGCTCGTTCGCGCTGAAAACGATCAGTCCGATCAGTCTCTCCTGTCTCTGCTTTGACCGACGTTCTTGCTTTTTGTGTGACTAGTAGAAACTCTGTGTTAGTCTCCTTCCCGAATTACCGAGTGCCATCGTGTTCCGTATCTTTGAGATAAGCTTTGACGCAAGAATGTACGCTGTTAATATAAACTGAGAGCAAAAAAGCTTTCTTAAATATATTCATTTTGTTACTCAATTGAAGTAAAGCCAAAGCATTGTGTCGATAAAATTTTCAAGTTGCACCGTAACATAAAAGAATAATTTAGATAAATGCACGGAGGACAAAGCGTGAAAAGAGACCGGGAGCACGATCGTTTGTAGTCGCGACACGGGTGCAATCGCCGTCTAAATGACGACGTGGTTCTCGCGGCAGGTTTCCACAATCACCAGCAGAACAATCATCAGCAGAACCACCAGCACCAACACATAGAGGTGGGCAGCGAGATCTTAGTGCCGGCCGGCCGGTGCCTGACGGACGACAACGTCCGGCAGAAGTTAGACTCGGGCGCGATATTGGTGCACGGCAAGGAGGAACTTCCGCTAGGCTACGACGTGGCGACCGCTACGGAGGACAATAACCGGAAACGACGTCCGTACAGCGCCGGGCATCTGTTCAATCATCATAACGGTGTAGAAAACGACGACGAGGAGCGCCGGCGGCTCAGCGACGACGAACTGCTCAGGGTGAGACGGTCCGACGGCCGTCGTCGTCTGCGTAGCGCCGGTTCCGATCACGAAGACTACGCCTACGGGCAGAACAAGAATAAGAACGACGAGATCAGAGACAAAAACGCGAACGCCCATCACGTGACACGCA
Source organism: Temnothorax americanus (assembly GCF_048541705.1). Taxonomy (NCBI): domain Eukaryota; kingdom Metazoa; phylum Arthropoda; class Insecta; order Hymenoptera; family Formicidae; genus Temnothorax; species Temnothorax americanus. The sequence continues at coordinate 1,988,954 of NW_027509391.1, forward strand.
TCAACGGCGAGGTCGCGTCGATGCGTCGGCAGAGCGCCACGTTGCCCCGAAGACGACGTCGAAGGGCGCTCTCGGGCAGCTTCGCGGGTAACCCCCTGCCCCCTCATCGAGTCACGCCGGACGGCACCGCGATCTACTACTGGTGCGAGCTCCCGCGCCGCCCCGGCTCACAGGGTAAATTTTTCCTACCCTTCCTACGCTCTCCTCCTATAAAATACCCCTCTGTCCCTCGCCCTCGACGGAATCAATCCACTAATTATCATTTCTGTTGTATTAAATCGTTGTGCGTAATGTAGACGTGCGCTACTTGAACCCAAAGCATTCGTTTGACTGTGTCATCAAAATGACTGTGTTTATGGGATGGTGAAATGGCAACGAGCTACGACGGAGAGTGGTAGTGATGGTGGTGGTTTGCGAACGGTTTGCGGGCGAAAGAACGACGATCGGAAGCGTCTGTCTGGAAAGAGACTTTTAGTCGGATGCTCGTAATGATTTTCGATCATGAATTTCACCACCGATAATAAGCACGGTCATCAAAAGTATTATAGGTAGATAGTTAGTTAGTTCGTTTTGTGCGTAACATTACTTCTACTTTTCAATACACGTTCTCTATAAGAATTCATAAAAAGAGGGTACATCTAGGCACTAATTCTTCTTAAAGTAAACTGTATATGATTCATTTTCAGCGAATGCGGACCTGTTTCTGTGTTTTGCATAATGCCATTTCTATATACGTAATACATTGAGAAACTTGGACGCACTTTATCATTATACATTTTTCAGAGTAAAAACGAAAATTGATGTATCCTGATATTCCTTACTCTGTTTGTTCTTACATATCTGTTTTTTTTTTCCCGCATAATCTGTACATCATATCACACTCGAACTTGTTCATCTGCTCAACTGGTCCGTAACAATCTAATCAAAGATGCATTTAATCCCACGACTCTAAGCTTGTATCTTACTCTGTGTTTCATTGCTCGAATGAATGACTATCCTGTACGCATACGACCATCCCGTCGATTGAACGACTCAAACCGTTGCAGGACATCAGATATGCTGCAAGCATTCGAGTATTGTAATTAATAATGTCTTCTTTTAGAGTTGGATGACGGGGCGTATAATCCGCTCTGGACGATGCGAGGGTTCACCCAAACTTTCCATTTCTGGAAAGAGACGAAGCGAGCGCAGTCCGTACCTTTGAACGCCTTTTTAACGTACATTACGTTACCATGGTGGAGCATAGCCAAAGGTAAATCAAATTATATTAATATTTTTATTTTTTAATATTCAAATAAAATATCTAAAAATTTTTTGATTACGCTGTGCTATTATAATCTTTTTCGGTTAATCTGAGGAATTAAATTAAATTTAAATCTTGTATATGATATAAATCTGACCCAAATATGATATAATTTTTTCAATTTTATTTTCTTGAGCCGTAATAATTTCTGTTGTAGATATTCTGGATCACCGAGAAGGACCTATCTTAACGTTCTAGCTGACAGTATAGTGCATGCCACTTCTAATTTCAATACTTTCCTTTTTTCACTTTGTACGTATATCAACAATTGTGGCCCAAGGAATATAATGATGTATAGTTTAAATAATAAATCAAATATTATTTACAAATCCTCTGGATCTCACTGCTTTGCAGTGTGTGATGGCACACACACATTCCGTGATTCCCTTTCGATTAATTCAAGTCAAGTTTTACTTTATGGTGTATAGTTTTAAAACGCGTCATCTTTGCATTTTTTTTTAAATGCAAATATATGTTCTGGCAGGAAACAAAGAGAAAAGATAAAAAGAAAAACTAGAAAGACTAGAAAATAGATTAAAAACGAAAAGGAATGTTTTATTATGCAGAGATAAATAAAATTGCATTTTTAGTTTCGCGCTCTTCAACCTCGTGCGATGTTGAGGTCTGAACAAGATAAACTAAATGAAAACTGGTTTATCAAACGCATACATTTTTTAGATTGCTATAATAAATCATGTATTATCCTCACATTCGCGGAAACGGTTACATCAGGCGCGATATTTGCGGTACTTCTTCTGTAGCAATTTCCTTCCCAGTCTGCCAAAGTAGACGTTTTGCGGCCGAAGTTTTAAAACCACACGTTCCCACTATATCTTCCGGCCGTTATAAATAAATGAGAGAGAAATTTCGTTATGCTCATTATCTAATGACACGCCGCGTTGCGAGCAATTCTAGTTTACTCGCGTTCTGCGTATTATAAGCTAATCATGAAACTTCTTATAGCAGTGTGTACTTTAGTGACCGTATGTATTTGCATCACCAAGGGCACGTCGTACGATGAATTACGTCCACACAAGGCAGAGATGACAGGTAATTTGAAATTTCTTGTTACTAATTTATTAATTTATTTTTATATAAAAGCTTCTGTGACATTCATTTCCATCAACGGTGATTGCAACGGTGATTAACAGTTTTAGAATAGCCAATGCTATTAAAAATTACGTTTTTAGGAATTATAAAATGTCCATTAAATTATGCTACATTTCGTGAGAACATTTATCTATTGTAAGCAAAAAATGTAGAAGACTTTTTATTCATATGCAACGTTACACGTTTTCACATAATCGATATTACAACTGGTTAAATGCAAAAGATCTTGTCTTTACTTTCATGTTATCTATAGACTTTTCATTTTTATAATTTATACACGCTTTAATTATTACAATCTTGCGCGCGATATCAGTAATGCATAATTGAGATGGATTTGCTCTTTTTACTTTAAAGAATGTCGTCTGTTGCTTCCTCACCGATCAATATCAGACTCTTACATAAGTAAAACGCGCGTTATTATAGCTTCGTGTATAAAATTATTTTTCTTAAGAATACAACTTACACAACACAGTTGATAAAATATATGTCTTTTAATTTTATTGTTTTTTTCACAAGAAGTATCATTCTTGGTTGTATTCATTGGAAATAATATACAATCTTTATATATATATTTATAATAAATATATATATATATATATATATATATATATATATAAACAAATGTTCTGACTAACTGACTGACTGATTCATCAACGCCCAGCCCAAACTTCTAAAATCTAGAAACATGAAATTCGCGGATTATATTCCTTCCATGACGTAAGCACCCACTAAGAAGAGATTTTTAGAAATTCGATCCCTAACGGGATGAAAATGGGTAAAATGTGTTTTCAGGATGCCTCGACGGGCAAGGCCGCGAATAGCTTAAACTAATATTTTTATATTAATAATTAATGTATAGTGATATTAGACTTGTTTAGGAAGATAATGCAATATGGTTCACGCAAAGAATTCTATCCTGCATAACACGGAAGTATTGTCATTATTCGATAGTACATTAAGAAATGAGTAAAAAAATTGAGTCACCATTTTAACTTTCAATTTATTTGTAATAAAGTTCTTTATATACACATGCGCATCTTTTCTAAAATTATATTAAAAAATTGAGCAATAAAATATATAGAGTCGATAAATCGCATTATAAATAAAATAACATCTTTAATTTAACGTTGCTAGATATTTTTATACTTTATCGATGACGTACATTTTTTTTATCGTCGATGCATATAAATGAAGATAAAAAACAAAGACTAAATATCTTTATAGTATAGATTTCTTCGTAATGTAACAAATATGGGCTAACGTGAGCAGCACATTCTCTGGTGTAATCCTTATATGGATTATATATCACTCTGCAGAAAAATGAAAATAAAATCCTTGAGATTACAATAATAATCGATCAGGTTGCAGAGTTCACTCTAACATTAATATAATCTCCGAAATTATTCCAAGTATGATCCCACAGACTCGGATCGCCCTTACTGTCCCACGGGAGATTTCCGGGTAGAAGCGCGCTGCTGCTGAACTTCTTCAGCTCGTCCTGCAGTTTCCTGACGATCGTTGGGAACCTTTTGACGCGAAAGAAAGAAATAGGATGATATAATTATCACAATCGCTCGCAAGTTAAAATAAAATGAAATTTCGCGATAAAACTCTATTGAAGTCATATTCCACTCACTGTCTAACAAGATTATTGTCCTCGCAAGGATCCTGATAGACGTTGAATAGGCACGCTTCCTCTAACGGTTTGCAGACAGGCAGACTGTCATTCCGCGGCGGGCACTTGATCATCGCGTTTTCGCGCAGCATCCGAACGGCTTCCGTAGTAATACCCAATCCCACACTGGCGACGGCGTGCGCCGCCGTGCTGCCGATCACGTTGTCCACGTCGTAGACCCATTCCCTACCGGATGGACCGTACCATCCGTCCCATTCTCCTTTATAAGTAGATCCTATAAAAGACCGAATAGAGAATTGAATCAATATATATTTATTATCATATATTTTTATCATGTTCTGCAATAAATATAGAAATAATAAGAAGAGAACTGATAAAAAAGACACTCCTCGCGGTTTCCAAATTTAGATCGTTATAGATCAGAACGTTACTATTAGTCCCTAGAAACTCTCTTACCTTGAATGAGCTTCCAGTCACCGACTGTGATAGCGGATGTACCGTAAATGTCATCGATGTTGTGAAGAACGCTCGCGCGCGGTGATTCGGTATCTTCGCTAAGCGCATTCCATAAATCCATGCCGTCGATAGTTAAGTTCGATGGATCACCGCCGGCGGCTGTTATAAGCGTCGGCAGCCAATCGGTAATATGTAACATCTGCCTGCTTACTCGGCCAGGTCGCACCAGTTTGGGTGACCATATTAATCCTGCACCTCTGACGCCGCCTGCAATAACAGAATTGAAAAGATTGTTCATTTACAAATGTCGTAAAAAAAACAGCTTCTAAAACGTGATTTTTTTTAAATTAAATTTTTAGAAGATACTAATTCGTCTAATAAAGGCTTAGTTTTATAAATAATTCAGGTTTTTAAAAATATGGATATACTAATTATAAATACAATTATAAAAAGTATATGGTTGAGAACACAATTCTAAAGATATTTTCTTACCGACTTGATAAGTGCTCTTGCTCATCATCAATCGAGACGTCTCAATTATATTGAAAATTTTGCATAATTGTCTAATTTAGTTGATCAATAATCGAATGAAATTACCTTCCCAAAGAGTGTTTTTAACCCCTCTCAGTGGCCAATTAGACGCCGCATTCAAATTAAATCCAGCGGCAGGTCCACCGTTGTCCGTCGAGAAGATAATTATGCTATCTCGTAACATGTCTTTCTTATGCAGAGCTTCAACTACTTGGCCCACCGATTGATCTAGTTTACTCAGCATACCTACATAGTAGAATTCTAAGATTATCAGTCTGTTTATGCTATTAGTACATATTTCAGTCTCATATCTCATTTCTTAAGAATTTATATTGTATTTTATTTATATAATAAATTCTCTCTTTTTTTTTTTTTAAATCGACGGTCTATCTAAATCTTATATTAATAATAACTCTAATTTCTGTCTTCCTTTGAATGTCCCTGTCTCGCTTATCGATTACCTGCGAAACGTCTTCGATTGTAATCGAAGATATTGTTGAACTTGGCGACCTCCTCATCCGGCACCGGAAGCGGATTATAAGGGTTACCGGAATGCACGGCTGCGTGAGCCAGATATAGGAACATGGGTCGACTAGTGTTGTGCTTGTCGATCAATCTCGTCGCTTCCTTTGTGAAAATGTCCGTGGAATATTGGCCGTGCAGGTCCCACGCCGGCTCCATGCCCCGTCTCATGTCCAAGCCCCAATAAGGCTGCATTTTTACCACGTTATCACATAAAATAATACAAGACCCTATTTATTTGTGTAGTCGCTCACGTTTTCGACGGCCGTGTGATCGAAATAATCGTGATGACCCGTCCAGAAGCCAGTGTGGGTGTCGAATCCCCTGTAAGTCGGGGTGTACTCCTTTTTGTAAAATCCTAGATGCCATTTGCCGACGATGTGCGTGCTGTATCCAAGCTCGCGCAAATATTCCGGCAAGAGTTTCTCGTGGAGTGGCAATCCTCTCGGCTCCGCACCTTTGAGAACCTGAATTATTCAAGAAGTCCGAATATTGTACAAGAAATTTCTGGCGTTTATAATAACATGCCGTTTCTCGGCGAACTTGACGTCAGTCACACTAATATATTTACGAGGAGCGTTTAATCTTAAATGTCGCTAGATTTTTAGATAGTTAAAGAAACTATTTTCGCCGTTATCTTAAAATACGAATTAGAAGAATTGTAAAAAAAGCGCATTATTCACTCAACGTCATTAATTGCGCGATAATAAAAGCGACGCATCGAACTGGCGCGGTCTTTTGTCGACTTTGTGTGCGGATATATACGCGTATAGCGCTGAAAACGTGTATGCGCCGAATAAAGTAGTAACGTCTATCGCTCGGTATGATAATTTCCAATTGAACTATCCAGGTCAACGAGGCAAAAGTGCAAGCGCACAATATCCCCTTTTGTACCGCGTGCTGCAAGCAGAACAACAACATTTCCGCCAGCTGATAACTTTCAATCGCGTTTATTCATTGACAGGTGCAACAGCAGCTGAAAGAAACTGACAAACTAGAGAACATCCGCGATTTTAATAAGCGACTCATGAAATTGAAAAAAGAAAGACTTTAAGCTTTAAGCGAGCAAGTTTGATCGCGTTGCAAGGTAAGTCGAGACGTTGCGAGAGCACCACTTACACCGTGCTGCATTCCAGTGTGAATAGGATATTTGCCGGTCATCAGAGCGCTTCTGGACGGTGTACAGATTGGGGTGACATAATATCTGTCAAGAAGCAGTCCGGAGTACGCCAGCGCGTCGATATTCGGCGTTGGTATCTGACCGGAACCGTGAAAGCCGACGTCGTTCCATCCCTAATGAAAATGAGGCTAAATTTAAATGTAACTCTATTAAGATACCTTTTATGATTCTTTTTAATCTTAAAAGGTGGTTTATTCGCGACTGTGAGTCAAAATAAACCTTATTTTAAAACTTCTAATTTCATACACTTTCATAGTCGACTAAATTCATTAATGAATTTATCAAAATGATTGTATATCACAAATCGAATAAATAATCAATAATAAAAAAGAGGCGAATGAAAATAGTCCAATTTTCTTAGCGTAGTACAGAAGAGCTTCAGATGTGGCAACGTCGCAACATTCATGTAAACAAATGGTTGCACGTGTATCGTTCGGAGCAATAAACTTAGAGGTTAATTTTATTTAAGTGTAACATTTACTTTTATATCATAAACGAACAACCGCGTTTTAAAGGACGCTTTATCAAACAAAAAGTGTTTGACCACAAAAGAAAACGCGCAGAACTATTGACAAAAAAACAAGCCGAATGGCGAAACACAGCCGAAGTGAAATACCCATGTGAAGGGCGACACGTTGTTACTCTCAAAACGCTGGGAAAGAATTTGAAATGCGGAAATCGATGTCTTTTAACTAATTTTATGAACATTCTATACGGTTGAGATTGTTGGCTTTGGTACCATACGATTCGGAAGACACTCCTCTGTTTTTATTCTAATTTTCAACCTGATCTGTCTTTTCTATAATTTACTACCATCAATTTATCTCAAAATTACGGTCTCTCACGCGTCGTCCGCCATAAACGCAATGCTTAAGATAGGGAAAAAAGCATATTTTTAGACAATAATATCTCGGAAACTACACGGTCAATCCATTTCAAATTTAGCATGAAGATTCGTCAGTTGCTTAATTACTTTTACTGAAAAAACTGCATCGATCTGTTTTCATAGGTTATATGGACATACCACCTTTTTAACGTGATAAATTTATAATATCTTGTAAAGGCGAAGAGACACATTACATACAATTATTTTATTTGATTCCAAAAAATCTTTGTAATACAACAAAAATGTGAATAACTTGCGAGTATGCGTTACGATAAAAAGAAAAATTATTACGGACTATTACTAACGCATTTCGTTGATGCGTCACCGATAAAAAAACTCGTCCTATATTTAAATAAATTATAATCAAGTAGATACTTGGCTTTACACAATGTCGAATCTGTCATTGCGAGGTTCTTTATTCAGTCTTTATTTAAGTGTAACATTTCTGGCATATTTCTTTACGTCTTTCCGCAAGATATACCGGCGACAAATGATCACTTAGGTAGAAATTATCATCTCATTTCGTTTTTGTTAACAATTCATTATTTTTGAAGCGTCCTGTAGCCGGATATAATTTATCGCAAACCTTGAAAGAAACTTGCCAAATCGTCCGCTAAAATGAAGACAATATGCGGGTGCTTCGTCGCAGTCGCGTGGACAGCAAACAGCAGAATCAGGGACGATGTCCATTGCACGATTCCCGATGGACGACGCATGGTTCCCGTTCCTTTTGGACCAGATTTTTTTAGACTTCGTTATTTTTGGACGCGTCGCGTTTCCCGTGGAACCGGTTCGCGATTCCTCCTCGAGAATGCGAAACGGATCTCAGACGCGTGTGCGGCGACTGGCCGCTCGAAACTATCTTCTCCGCTCGGCTCTCTTCCGAGAGTTCCGAGCCGTCTTTTTCCGGATGCGAATAGTGGGGAACCTCCCACCTTGAAGAATCATCTCCGTTCATATCGTCATTCGTCACAACGATCTTTTCGCCATTTAACCGATCATCAATTCGCTCGCGCCACTCGCTAAGTGGTCGCGTTATGTCTGCAAATTAAAACTGTCCGGTATGCTGCACGATATACCGCGTTTCGCATTATTTGCGGATTCGACGGCCGACTTATCTCCGGTTACATCAAGATCCCTACGTGACCTCGACTTCTTTGAACCGAACTCGTGAACTTACAGAACTCGCCAATTCAATTCTTTTGTTCGCATAATTTGTAACGCGTTATTTGCAACGCAACAAAATAATTAAATTTTATTTTCTTTTAAATATTTAATATTTACTATTTAATTTTTTTTTTTTTAATATATTTAAATAAGAAAAGCAAGAGTATGCCAGCGCAAGAATTCTTGCTCCTAAAAAAGAATGTTTTACAATCTTCTTATATAACTTGTACTTCTATCGCAATAATAATACCTCGCTTTTACATCGCGGCACTATTGCATATGATATTTCCATTTATTTTGACAAGATATTATCGCTGTTTCCCTGTGTCCGCAACTCAGAGCGTTAATATGTATCTAGACACGTAACAACGTCCATCGATATGTCACGCTGTATTATCTTCCTTTATCGGAAACACAGTTAAAAGCGTGAAAACGCGCATGAATCACGCTTGTCATCACGCAATCACTGTGAAAAATAATGGGACAAATACATTAGCGTAAAAAATCAGAAAACCGATACGTAAAAATAGGGAATATTTATTCAAGCAGGAGAAAGATGAATTTTAGTAACGTAAAATTATTTAATTATTTTCAAGAAAAGTATTACAATAAAATTACAATTTTTTAGAGACGTTGAAAATATTCAGTAACATTATATGATTATAAAGATACTTTACAGCTTTGGATAAGTTTGCAAAAATAAAATTGTCATAGAGACCATCATACATACTTCTTTCCAATTGTAAGAAAAAAGGAGAGAGAGAAATTGAAATTAAATTAACTTGCGTGCAAACAATAAAAAATCTTTACCGAGGTTTGAGTATAATTTTAACTTACAAATTAAAGTACGTATAAAAATAATGACTCGCAAAAAGGGCATGCGGATTATATTGTTGTGCAATGAATACAGACTTAAACAGTGCGTAACGAGCAAAGTGAAATGTCTTTCAGTCCGTTCCGTCGCGTCAAACTCTATTGTCGCCGGTTAAGCCGTTTATTACACCGAGGCAACACCGACATATTCATTTATCGTATCATATCGTGTTCACGGCGAAGAAGAACGATGTTACTGCAGCTATTATTCCTTTCGACATTATAATGTCCTTATGAAATAATAATTTGTCAAATTCCTGTGTTATCTTTCCTACCCAAATGGAGAGAGCGTAAAAACGCAATTACGAAAATAAAAATGTGGCACGCGCTTATCTGAGCGTGATCCATCGATTACGCTGATAAAAATAAAAGAAATTTATCCCCGTGAAAAGCAATATTGTATAAAGCAGGTCCAACGTTCGATCATTTCCCATTCATCAAACGGTCTCATAGTGAAATTTTTAAAAGCATGTTGAACGTATCTCTTTATATTCTCTTCTCGCTATTGATAAATGTGTCTTCTCGCGGTCTTATAAATAATGATACTGCGGCGGGAGAGAAGCTTACCTACACAGACATAGTCACTGCAACGGTAAGTTTTTCCGAAATAAGTGAAGTGTAAAATAAAGTGCCAGTACTTAGAAACGCGATTCTATATTCATATAATATACATATATTATGCGCATATATAAATAACGAATTACATTTTTGTATTATCTTAAAATAATTCGTCAAAGCCATTTCTTACTTTTATTAAGGATACAAAAGCGATCGTTTACAAACTTTCTATGCAACTTTCTTTCTTACAAAGAAATCATATTGTATTAATTTTTCGTAGGTAAGAATTCTATATCATTGTCGACCAAAAGAGCCTGAACTAACTTTACTGCTAGGCGGAGATTATAGTGAATTTCTCAGACGAGCTTTTTTCGCTTGGGTACCGGTAGCTTTAATAGGGGAAACGAGTCCTCGATTTAACGCCCTCGAAAAGTTCGCCCTGACGAGATATTCTTACCATATGTACGTGAGCTACAAGTTCATTTATTTTCTTCGAAAATCGCACCGCTTCGTGTTAGTGGCATCCTCCCAACCGTTGCTGCGATCTATTTTGCAGGTGAAAAATAATATATAGACGATTTAAAGCAAGAGTTAAACGCGAATGCGCTATTTTAAATTATTGTAGAAGATGCATCCCCTTTATCAAGGTTTTGCGAAGCCTTGAAAACTAACCGCAGGTGTTAGTTCCATCTAAATTTTTGACTAATTTAGATTTCCTTATCGAAAGTGGAATTTCCTTTAAGAAAAATTCAATTCAACACTTCTTTCATAATAATATTAATTAGCCTCGTTAAATACAAATAACAGTTTCGTCATTCCTAAACAGAAAACAAAAGATTCACCGTGGGCGAATTCGGACGGATTTTATATTATAGTCGACAAGGAGACCGAGACTCGAGGCTGTATAAACGCTTACTCTTTTCTCTGGACAGCTTGGGAATTCGACTTGCTCTCCGTTATATTTCCGTGCATCGATCCGGACGATGGGATCGTCTATTACACATATAATCCGTATTCTAATAATACGCCGACCGATTGGGTCGAAGTAGACCGCTTCAAAGGACGGAGAGGCCATCCTTGGATAATATTAAAAAAAAAATATGAACATGGTATTTTCTTTCCGTCTGATAGAACACATTATAAACTAATTCATTTTTGAGTGTCTTAATGTAAAATAGAATTGTTTTGCCTACTCCATATTACTTTATATTATACATAAATGATTGAACGCTGACGGCTAAAAATATATTATTAATTATGCGCGAATGTTACAAGTATATAAATCGCATAATGATTTGAAACTTTAATTAAATTTGAAAGTTATATTAGAAAAAATTATCGTAGCACGCGATAAAAAATCCATTAGATATATTTAAGAAATTAAAGAACAGGCTTCAGGGCGAATTATAAAGCTAATAATAAGCAATAAATGTACGAAAGTAGAAAAGCTTATAATATTATTTGTAAAATTCCGTGTTATCTCATTTCGAAACATTAGCCATTTTTTTTGACGAATTTGTACGGCAATTACTGTAGTTTTTTTTTCTTTAGACAAAGACAAAATATGCAAAAATCTGGATTTTGATAAAACGGCCACTTTGAAAGGCTACGAGGTCCGACTGAACGCCGTCGAGATGGAACCGTTTATAAAAGTCAATTTGAGCGCGACGGATCTGCAGAAATTTCGCGGCGATAACAGCGAGATCATCAAGATACTCTTGATCAAACTGAGAGCGTCTCTGAGCGTCGACCTTCACAATGGCAGCATCTACGCGCTCGGCGGCATAGGACCGAACGGTACTCTGATAGGTTTGCTGGCCCCTCTGAGCGACGGCAGAATAGATATTGGCATGAACACGAGAAGCATGCTTATATTGTGGAGAGTCAAGTATATATATATATATATATATATATATATAAGTGTGAGACGATAGAAATAAATTATATCATCATAGCCTTGTAACAAATTTCGTATGTAATAAATATATCGCGTCATATCGTATTAAATATAAAAGATTAATATAAAAAAATAATATTTAATAATAATAAGTAGTTATCTTTTAGATACACGTATCCCCATACAAGAGCAGCCCTCTGTGTGATAGCGCAACCGAACCGAGAAATTTCTCAGTTCACCAAGCTGATGAAGTTCATGTCGTCAGAAGTGATAGTGGGAATGGTGATAATGTGTCTGCTGACTTACATAGTATTTACGAAGAGCGAAGGTTATGTAAAAGCTGGGTTACAAGTGATACGACTTATGGTCTGCGTAGGAATTCTACATCCATCCAGAATCAGCTCCACCAGGATCTTCATATGCATGATATTGATCCTGTTTCTCAACATAAACGCTCTATTCCAAAGCCACCTGTCGGCCTTACTCACCGTGCCGGTTTATTATCGCAATATCGACAGCATAGAAAGTATCAGGGTAATATAATAAACCTTTATTTTGCCGCTCGCTTTGGCTCACTTTTCGCACACACGCTGACGAAAATTAGATATTATTATAACTTCTATAATACAATCGCCTTCCTCCATTTAGGAAAATTAACTTAAGGCTCTTTCCTTCTATAAAGTTGAGATGAAGTTTTCCAAATATAGATGGTTAACTACCTCTTTAAATAAAAAGAAAATAATTTTGAAACCAATGGCATCAGTTTCGCTTTTATTTCGTTATAATTTTGTTTTAAGCTTTATTTGACAGACATGACAAATCCCTTTCGCAATCTATAATATAAATTTTATCTTCGTCTTGAAGTGGAATCGACTGATGCTCACACGGCACACACACATTCGCGGCATCACGTATCTATAATAACATATGTATATGTGCAGGTTTATTAATAACATATTTGATAAGTCAATTATTTTGGTTGTCTTTTTATAGAAATCCGGTTACACCATATACGGACCGCAACAGTTGAAAATGTTGTTAAACGATCCTGTATTGGAATCGCGTTACGTGTCGGTCACGTATGAGGAGTGTAAGAAATTCGTTGAGAATTCGACGACCGCTGTGTGCTTTGGGGAATGTCACCACTTCTACTACAGGATCAAGGGTCAAGACCTTATTAGATCGAGAAAACTGATTGAGATGACACAATCGTATGTCACTCGCGAAAATTGGCCATTGTACCAACGGGTGAATGATATTATTCAACAGATGATGCAGGCCGGCTTGATCCTTAAATCCCGAGCCGACTTTATCGCGGAGGTAAAACGTGAGAGAGCTAGGAAAATTGCGAAGGGGAAAGACTTCAAAGTAATGTTGCTGAAGCAGCTTGCATTCAGCTTTTATTTTCTCATAATAGGATACACTTGCGCCACTATAGCCTTCATATTAGAATTAGTAGCGGGCCGATCTGCACCCAGACCTAAGAACCAAATGATCAAAAATAATACAGAAAAGAAACAAAAAGCTGGAATAATCAGTAAAATCTCGAAAATGTTAGCTTGGAATTAAGAAATCAATTTTTCGTACGATTTACTCTCTTGAAGCCTTTCTTTTATAAATTAACTTTTGCAAAAAAAGGTAACAAAATGCTTCATTAGTTGTATGTCACACAAGATGTTAAGCTCTATTATTATTTATAATTGTAATCACATAAATTTCTTGTAGACGTGTATTGCCGAAAAATTTTATTGTTCTTACACATGCATCAAAATCACCTGATTATCACCTCCTCCCTTCGTGTATCACATTTTATTTAACACGAGCAGTTAGTACAGTACGCAAGTTTTTCAAAATAAAACTTTCAAAACGCAAATTTATAATATTAATAATAGTGAGACACCTAAACCAGAGTTATCTATATAAATATTTTATAACATTTATTAATTAGAATAAATACGACATAATAATTTTGGTATCTATGTGTCAAAAATTTTACATAATTATCATTAATAAGCAAAAAGATTTACGTGTACATACGTTTGTGTGTATATAAATAATAGAGAAAAACAATATTAAATATAAATGCGGTATGCAATACTCATATACGCAGAATTTTATACGATATCTTGTATTTGTATATATTTAAGCAGAAAATTTATAATATACAAAATAATACTTTTCGGGATACTATATTCAAATAAAATTGAAGGGTCGATATATGAAATCAATATATCGTGTAAAAAATATATACTTTATTTTTTAATAGATGTACAAGTTGTATTCACAATATCTAACAATTTGATAGTTACTGAAAAAACAAGTACCAAATCGTTGGTAGAAATAATATCGCACATCTCTGTTCCAATTTTCACATACGTATTCATTTAACAACATAACACATAAATAATAACAAATAAAAATTACAGGCCAATAGGCACATGCGAGTCGATATTCTAAAAAATTTTGACTTATTTGTTTAGTAATGTCATTTAGATTTCCTAATATTTAATGATAACTTCATGAAAAGGCAATCAAAATTTAAAATGTCTTACAAGGGCGAATCCTACTCGGTCGTTCCCCATGTCGAACACGGTGTAGTAGCGACGAATAAATACATCGCCCAAAATCCAATCTATACCATCAAACTGAGTAACAGCTTGGAAGCCGGGAATGCAATTACCTCCTAATTCAACGCCGAGCTATGAGACATTAAATATGGCATGATATTTCTATTCTAAAAACAATTTAAACCTTTATGTAATAATATTCTTTACCTTCAAGATATAATCTCGACCAGTGAGTAGAAACGTCTTACCACCTATGACGAAACTGATATCGGGCAATTTAGAAATATAATCATCGTCGCATGGCACCTTTAAACGAAGGTCAATGTTAGTAATTCATATTAATAATCCGAAGCTTATCAAACATTTATTAATTTATTTCAATAATTTATTTTAGAGATAATTGTGAAAGCTGCCATTGCAGAAAGGGATAATAAATTACCGTATTATTAACAACACCGATCTTTTTCTTAAGAGCTGCGATATCCTTCGGTGGTCCCCCTATCTTAGAGAAGCCCATGTCGACGATAGCTTGACAGCCTTTCTCGCATAAGGCGCGATTTTCAACTTCAATCCTACAGTGGGATAGCATTACCAATTAGCTGACATATAATCCGCGGTTAACATACGTCTAATTTAGAAAAAAAAAACTACATACTTATCCATTGTAAATTGCCAATATTCGCGGCGGAAAACAGCCACATGCGTAAACTCGCCCACGTAATGGGCATGATTGGGTTGGCCTAATATCAGTAAACCGCCGTAAAAGGGGAGTTCTCGTCATTTCTGTATAGATTGTATATATTTTTTACATTGCATGGAAAGACAAAGTATGTAATTTAGAAAATAGTATTAAACACACGTGAGGCATACGGTAAAATACATACTGGTTGAGATAGACGCTAATAATTGGTTTGAACAGCACGCCTTGACTAAACATATTTTCAAAGACAGTATACGCGTCCCTAAGACAGATGATTTGGAATAACCCATCCCCAGAACGCCGTCACATTGTGACTTGTCCCAAAACATCAGTTTCGGAAAGTTTAATATTTCGCCAAACGTCTGTGATTTAACCAGAAGTCCACCAATCTACGAAACGTTGATATTATTAATAAAGTATAATTGCGCGCGGTTTTATTTTTCGGAGAAAAATAGCAACATGTGCTTTTTGGAAAATTTTCATAGATTTATGACTGTGATTAGAATTAAATATATCATTTATTTGACTTATACCATTATGTTATCGTGTGATATCTGTCCGTACAATTTAACCTCTTGCCACTTTTCATTGTAGTCCGATATATTGAACCTGGTTCTCTCTCGAACGTATGTGGTGGACTTTGTACGATCAAACTTTTCATGTTTCACTGCAAAAAGTAATAAATAAAATTAAATCAGTTAATATTGAAGAATCTAGAAATATAAGAGTTTCTCTATATTAATCTAAATATATAATTAACAGTAGAGAGTTAAATCATCAACTATATTTATGTTTACATTTTTTGCTTAACATGTGAGCTGTTTTGTATAAGAAATTATTTGTATCTTTAAAGTAAGTGCGCTAAATAATGTAAATAAGAGAGTATGTAAGCATGGAGCTTAGCTACATAATATTTACCTTACCACTGATTCGAATCTTTGAAACGGTTGCTTTAAAGATTTTATAACTTTACTTGAAATGTAAATGGAATAGATACAATTCTGCAGCATTATTCTTATCTTATATTTTTACTTGATATCAATCATTAAACGAGAAAAAAATTATTAAGATTATTTTAATACTTGAAACATTAATTTTTTAAATACAAATGTACATATAGGAATAATAGAATGTCGGGGAGAGAGCTAGGTAGCGATGTTACGATATACTTACAGCAAGCAGCTTAGGTAATGTCGCAGTCTTTGAATGGTACCCAGAGATCTGATGAACCAATGTCGAAAAGTATTTTAAACTTCTGCTGTGGAGTTCCAATTCCGATGATCCCGTAGTACTGAAGATCTTTATAATATAGATCTATATACCCAACTCCGGCAGCATCTCCGATGAACGCCTGTGTCTCGTCGTAGTCTCCGTCGAAGATTTTTCAACAAAGGATGTCCTGAATAACGGAATTCTTGAAACAACATAAAAAAAATTTCGTTATATTATATGCGTATATGTATCGTATAAACGCGAATGTATGTACATATATCGTAGAACATAAATACGAATTTCTAACAATTTATTTGATCATTTTCAAGCACTTTTTATTTAAAAACTATTAAAGCCTCAACATTTTGGCATTAAGAAATAAATTGCTATCTGCATTACGCATATTAGAATGTAGTTAGGTATTTTAAGTGAGATTATTGGTGTCATCGTGAAAAGAAGATATCACACGACGCTAATCTCAGTTAAAATAAGATTTTCGAAGGAATTCTCAAAGCATCTCTTATTGCAATCAGTTTGCTCACTTTATTCCGACTTTCAAAATGCGTTTTTCTTACAGATTTGATGCAATTATGGTTTTGAAATTAATTTTATAATTATTTATCGCGAATTCTGCTGCAATTCCAAGTAGTTGGAAGCGCGATCTCTATACGGTATTATAATTCATCGTGTCGATATAAATGTGGATCGTTTATATATATATCATGTACTCACCTATACGACTCCGCGTTGATTGACGCGAAGTTGATTACCGTGATTACCGTCATCGTCACAAAGAGCCGATATATGTTTATTGAATTTCTCGGCGACTGAAAGCTACAAAAGTCGAAATTGTTTTAGGACCGTTAGAACTGCGAGTCAATCCACAACCGGTACGTACAGACAAAGAACAGAGGCAGTCGAATTGCTAAGCGTTCCCTTATATACAAATGTGCATACATGTCCTTGTGCTTACCTACATAGCATGCATATCGAAAAGACGTCCAGAAGATAACCCGAAGATATCCTATCTCCTAAATATATCTTACCAATGCGATTGGTCAGTTGCCGAAAATTTAAGAATTTTATCAACATAAAAAATTTATCTAATTTAAGAATTTTATCAACATAAAGAATTTGTCAAATTTAAGAACTTTATCAACATAAAGAATTTTGTCAGTTTCCAAGAATTTTCTCAATTGTCAAGAATATTTTACATTTCTAAGAATTTCTCGAATTTCTAAAAATTCGGGCTTTCAAATCCGGTTTTCGTGAAAATCAAAAGTCTGGAAAATTGACAAAATATTGCAATATAATTAGGAATAATCAGGAACAAGGTGAAATAAATCATAACTTCAAGCGTTTCAATTCCAAAAATATCTTTATTATTTATTTCTTACATTTACATTATGAGTAAGGCTATGTGATCATACATATATCTTTAAACATCGAGATATTATTAAAAATCAAGAATGTAATTATGTATGCAGATACATCTGCGAATGTGGGATAATGGAGGGATGGATGAGGTTGTCGGCAGAAAAGAACTCCCCCCTTAATTTGGTCAATATTTTATTTATTCCTTCATTTTAGTTTAAACAATTTGTTCATTCGGGGAAGTGTCCCCGTAAAATGAATATGATATAGTAAATATGTTCCTTTTTTTACAATTTATACCATATACACAATAATAATAATAATAATAATAATAATAATAATAATAATTAATAAGATTCTTAAACATAATAATATATAATAATCAAAATAATTAATAATAATTAGAATATAATAGTAATAATGCTAAATCTAAGGCGCAAAACATAAACAAAAATATAGGGTACACGTTATAGTGAAACCGTCCCCATTAAACGACGGCATTTATGCTATGTATGTACGCATTTACAGACCGCTCATCAACTGCTTAATACGTCATTTCATGACAACATCCTCGTCTCACATTAATTTATTATTTTTAGTAAAGGCTCTCTCTCTCTCTCTCGCTCCCACTCTCTCAATCCGTCTAAGCTGAGATTACTATAAAATAGGTAAAAAAGCCCTGTTTCACAAAATATCTCGCAAATATATAGATATATATATGTATATGTATATATTGTCTTTCTCTTCCCACGTTTTATCTCCCCTGTCGCCGTTGTCTCACGTGATACGTTTTCATCATTATTTTGTCTTCCTCTCTTTTGCGTATGGTGTAAGAGTCAAAACTAGCTGCACCGATTCGTCGAGGAAATGCGCGTTTCGCGAAAGCGAAAAAAAAAAACGAAATGCGTGCAAAGTGACGAAAGACATCAGCTGATCAGACGTGCATAGAGCGAAATTAAGACGCGAGTCGAAGGACGTTATCTCGGCTCGCGTCCGATCGACTGAAAAATTATAAACTGGCGAGATCTCTCGAAAGGAAAACGAAAGAAAAGTATGACGTAGAACGTTTTATCTCGACGCGATTGTCCTTTCGTCTCTTTTTAAATTTACAATGTCAATTTGCACGGAGCTTCTTTTGGCAACGTGAGTAATAAAAGGGGATGGAATAGTGTAACTATTAAAGTTCTGCATTTTTTTTTATATTGATTACTTGGTGTACAAGGTGAGGCATCTGGAACGTTTTACGAGATACATTTGTCGAAGGAATATTACAAGTCACTTCGTGCGTCCGCTATGTGTAAATTTTGTACTTCCTTCCCTCCGCTACATGTCGAAAGATGTGTGTACGTGTTTGCGTGAACTAAATAAATAATCCGCAATTAACGAGGAAGTTGTATTGCTACGATGGACAATATGCGCACGGCCGAAAAACGTTGATCGTTGACGATATCGTTAAGATAGTTTTTGAGAGATTCGCATAATTAAATGTGATGCATTTTTTTTTATTATTCACATGATTAACGCGATATTATAATGCGATCCAAAAATTGCATAAGTAAAGTTCGCATCGAAATAAATCAAATTCTATTGCGCTTTTCCAAATTTTTACAAGTAAATGACGAGTTTCCGACAATTACGTCGAACACGACTTGTATAATAGAAAAACGTAAATTTCTTCAGTTGCAGTACTGTTGCAATTGCATATTAAATTTTAGTATATGTTTTTAGCAATAAATCCTTGTTTCTTACGTATTTTGACAATTTTTCCCGATGCCAATCGATATCTACGTAAAAAGAAAGGTAGAAAGAAAGTAGAAGAGATTCGGTCGGGGATGTTTCACACGCGAATATAACTCTTCAGTCGTTCTTTCTCCGCTCGAGTCGTTTTGCTCGAGAATAAGCGTCGGAGCTACTCTAGGTGACAACTGAAAGACTTCTCTAACAAGTTTTGCAATCTTCGGATGATCTAAGTGACAATGACTCGACCGGGCACATTTTGTATGTACGTGTATGTGTGTAATTAATTTTCGTGTAATTAACGTGTCTCCCGGAAATTATGCGTATGCGTGTCAGCCTCCGCGCCAATAAATACAATAATTAATTAACGATAAAAATAAATACGAAGCAAATAGGTAATTATATCTCATTAAGCGATATAATTTGGTCTCTCCTTGGTGCGGTTTGCTCATTCACGTGTCCTCCGACTCCATTCCCCTCGTCTCTCTCAATCCTCTAATTAATTCTGCCTACTTCTCGCTTTCTATCTACCCTTCCGGCTATCTGTCTGTCTGCCTGTCACTAAACGATTTGTTAAGTATGTCCAGCGAACGTGTAATTAGTCAATGTGGCGTGTTCGTGTGTGTGTATATATATATATATATATATATATATATATATATATATGTATATATATACATATATATCTCAGCACGTGTACGTCGCATGGTCGTAATGCCAATTAGAGACGGCCGTCTGTCGCGTATATTGCTTGCTCGGCTCGGCGAAACTCCGCGTCGCACGAAGGGAGGGTAGATCGCTCTAAGCGTTTTGTCGCAAATATCGTGACAAAAACAAAAAAGAAAGAGAGAGAGAGAGAGAGAGAGAGAGAGAGAGAGAGAGAGGTAACCGCGTTAAAAAAATATCCGACTCCCGTATCGTTTCAATAGTCGATCGGGCCGCGCGTGACGGGCACGCGTTTGGAAGCGCCTACGGCGAGCTGATAAATGATAACTCGGTGATGGGGAGATCCCCTTTTTTTTGCGTTTTTCTACCCTCGCCGTCGTACGCGGAGTCGCGTCCGTGTGGTATACGTGTCGCGTCGCGTCGCCGTTACGAACGCACATTAGTCGACGCAATTAGTCGGATTACTTGTGCATTGCCTCCGGTACCAACCAACAGCATACGATTGCTTCGCCAACTTCGGAATACGCTCCGCCGTTAAACCACCCTGCCCGCTCGTCCGTCCGCGAAATAGCGTCCGCAACCATCGCCGCGTCGACGTCGGTTCGCTCTATTCGCACGAGCTCGGTTTCAGACCGCGTCCCGGATAAGAGAGAAAAAGGAAGGAGCCGACGATTTAAAATTTATCGCGACGGAATACAAGAATACAATTTCAGTAATCGCTAACAGAAAACGTAATGTTATATATATATATATATATATATATATATATATATATATATAATATAAATAACACGTAATTACAATGTCGTATGACGTAATTAAATATTAAACTTTTAAATAAGCTAAATACACAATAAATCCAATGATTTATTAAATTTATTGTGTATTAGCTTTTGTTACTATATTAATAATTTATTATATTTAATTACATTAATAATTTAATAATTTTATTATAATTAATAAATAATATATTAACATAAAATTATATATATATATATATGCAATTTCTCGACTATTCTACATTTATGGTTTATCTGACCGTGAAAACCGTTTCCGCAGACAAGGATGTCTCAAACCGAGCTCTTTCACGTAGAATAGCGTCGTGAACAAAAAGGGCGATCAAAGGAACTCCACCTATTATTATAGAGAACATTATCGGAGGACTTTGCTGAGTGTATGCGAGGAATAATACGGTCAATCTGCGAGGTCTTGCTTTAAAATCAACCGATGTCGCGGCTATCCGAAGATGCGAACTCGCGTCGCGCGCAATATTTCACCCTCTTCTTTTTTTTGGCACAATCGCGACGGACAGGGAAGTTTCGCAGCGGTAAAACGTCCGTTTGTATTCGGAGAATTGGATAGTACACAATACGTCCCATACGAATATAGGAAAATAATTATCGCGTATAATCATCAATGTAATAATTATCAATAATGTAATAATATATGATATAATCGTAATTAAGATTGCGTATGTGTATACCTCTCGTCTCTTTAACATATATATGTGTATGTATATGTATATACACGCAATGTACTGTGTGTTGTATGTATATATACATATATATGTATAAATATTTTACAAAGAGTGTGGTGTGTGATAGGGGGGAGGGTGTAAGGGGGTAGAGGCTAAGAAGACCAAAATCAAACGGCGCTAATTAAGCTCTCTCTATTAAGGTCCTTTACAGATACGAGGGCGATATCTGTCTCTGCGCGACTGTGTCCTGCCCGATCGAAAAACCCCAGCTTAGCTTCGCGATGAAAGTAGGAATAATGTACATTTCTTCAGTATGTGTGTGTGACGCGCACGTCTCCGCTTTCCCACCTTCCACGCATCACTTCACCTCGTCTTTATACGTTCTCTCACTCAAATATCTCGAAAAAAAAAAAAGGATAACAGCATATTATTTGTAACGTATAATAATCATTACGCAGTGAAAAATAGTAACACATCGTTACTGTTACCATTATTAATTCTATGCCTATTATAATTATTATTACGATCATTATTATTATTATTACCGATTGTAACTGTTATCGTCTAGCGCCAATAATATCATCAGTGTTAACAATAACAGTAACGATGATATTGATAATAGCTTAATAGAATAATAGCAAAAACATCGCACGATTCAACCACGTTGATTGATACATAAAATGGAGAGAAGGGAGGCGAAAAAGAAAAAGAAACGTAAGAAAACGTAAAGAACCTACAAAAGAACCAGAAAGTGGCGAATGCTTTCCGATCGAAATTCGCGCTGCGGCGCCCTACGGAGCGACAGCACCCTTTGCTTATCTTTGGAAGTCATACAGGAACATACATCAGCCCGAAATAATCGAAAAGAACGTTATAAAAAGGAAAATCTATCTAAAAACCGATAATTATCTAACATAAACCGACAATCTTTTCCGCACGTCATAAAGACACATTCCTTGCATGTGCTCGTAAATAACAATTCCACCGTTTTTCATTTTCTTGAAAATTATGCCGAACTTTGACTTGGTGTCTCGACATTTACGTTCTTTCTTTTTTCTTTTTTTTTTAGAGCGGTCGGCCTGGCGGGAAAATGGGCCTGATATATGTATCTGCTATAAATGTGTCTCGAAAATATTCTTGAAGCTCCTTAATAAACTTCTTTTTCTTTTTTTTTTACTTTTAACTTTTAGTCTCTTCTCTTTATCCTTTAGCACTCGCGAAATATAAAATTGTATCCCGTGAACCATTGGACCGCGCTTAGTAACTATGGGCCGTCGTGATCCCGCCAATCCGCCTGCGGTTTCTCTTCGTTATCTTCCCTGATGTTGCTAACAGAGCACATCAGCAACGAGACAACAACGCTATTTTGTAAATTAAACGAATGATAATTGGTCCTACGGTTTCGGAGAATGTTGCCGGTTATCCTTCGGCTGGGTAACGTTCGTTAATCACTTAAGAGAGAATTAAGTTTAGATTTCGGATATGCATTAAAACTACGCGATCATGTTTCGATCTTATATTTGATAAAAATCCCTTCGATTAGTGAATTCGGATTTCGCAAGTTTGTTTCGTCAAGTTCGGCATTTTATAGAGAAAATGAAACTCGGAACGATTACCGAGTACGTACTTTCCCGCTGCAATCCACTCGTTGTCGATTCGTTAATTGAATGCGGGGGAAGAGATGCGTTTGAGACATGAGGCGAATCAAATCACTGGTAAAACTCGAAATAACGAAGCTACCGTGAGGCGTTCAGAATTTTTCTCGGCACGATCCGATGATCGAGAAGCGATCGTAAGAACGGGGACAGATCGAAAAACTCGTCTGAGAGAGTAACGTGAACGGGCCATTCTCAAAGAAAGAAAGCGCGGAGAGCATATTTTTCTTTCGGAACTAAATTCAACGGACATTTCGTTATGTATTGATTCGTTACATATTCTCATATCCCTCTTTTTTCCTATTTGTTAATCTCTTACCCGATTCTAGACAAGATCTGTGGTAGCAAAAATTGGGGCGGGCCGATCTACCGCAAACTCGACAACGGTAGACCGCCCTCAAGACGGCGGCACTCACAAATATCTATTTACAAAAATATACACATGAGCAACTTGCTTATCCGCTTGCGCTTGTTTTTTTTTCTCATTGTTTTCCATCGTTAGCATCTCATGCCGTGCGCGCAAGAGGATGTTCACCTCTTCGGCATCCGGTAGACGGACGAAATTCATTCGCGATCAGCAATCTCGAATACTATATTTGTTACTTATTATTCGCGAATACATTTTGCCCGTCACACCGTTCACCACGCACTTTTAGCACGCGTTTTATTTCGCTTTGTTCTTCCCTTGCTTGCGTTTCATTAAATCATGCTATTGGTATATGCGTGTCTGTGGTATGTCATTATTTTTTCCTTCTTTACTTTTCAATCGCACTAGAACCTCTACTTGTTTCTCCCGGTTTTAACTCTAGATAATGTAAATAATATGTATTGGTATAGTCGCATCTGTTTACTGCTTTTCCTGTTTGCATATTAATTACTCTAATCTAAATTACTTCCCCCGTGATCTATCTACAAAAGAGTCGTGTGCTTCGCACGCAAACGTTAGACTATAGTTTAACTATAGCACATCACTTGATCCTGGTTGTTGATCCTGTTGCTCGCGCATCTCTCCACCGAAAAACACTCTAATCCTGTGTCCGCTCTCTTCCTCTTTCTCTTTCTCATTTTATCACGATTTCTTCTCCTATTCGCGAATACAACTGTCGTCTGTTCCCCTATACTGAAACGCGGCGCCGGCGCGCGAGATGCATTATCTCTCTTCGCGTCATTAAATATATTCTTATCTTTATAACTATTTATATATATATTTATATAGGTAATAAACTATATATATATTAAATATGTATATATCCCTTTTTTATATTCATCGCACTCGAATCGCCGAAACGATACTCATGCTTCAGGTAACGTCGGCTGTGGGCGCACCGTGAAGCGAGAACACACGGGCGCTTTTTACGTGGCACTTACTACCCATTCAGTGGTTTTCACTTTTTTTTCTCTTTTTTTCCTTTTTCGGTCATCATCTTTCCCTCACTTATTCCCCTCTTCCCAATTTTTCTCTGATTCTCCCCCCCTCCCTCCCGAACTCGCGTCGATATCTATGCGTTAACTTACAAAAGCGGACACTTCGGAAAAATAGACACGAGTTATCACGGCTCGCTAGAAATCTAATGCACTCGCATCGTCGCACGCGAGCGTCTCGATATCATCCCCCCCCGCCCGACGATTCTCCACTGCGCCTCGGGAGTAAGTAACACGTGCTCTAAACAAAGTGCACGAGGTTCGTTTATGCACCGTGGTAAGATAAAGCGACTCCCCTCCATCGGTCGGCCGCCTTTTTCCCTCGCCCCCTCAGGCACGCGCTTTGCAATTGACTATAAACTTGCTGCTAAATTTATATCAAGAATGCCTCCACGTCGTCCGACTAAAGGAGACCTGCTCACGAGCTGCTCCTGTTTTTCTCTCCTTTTTCTACATTGCCGTGACCCTCATTATCGATTCGATCGCACCCCCGAGACCACTTCTCGCAGAGAAAATAGTCCATGATTTCGCTATATCACCGCTATCGCACCTTCCCGTTTCTCACGTCTCCCTGCATCGCTGGGTTGTTGATTGACGTCACAATGATTGACGCAACGACGCTACGCAACTACGTGTACATGGTCGGGTAAGTGACTATGTTTTGAGGAAGAGAAGTAATGTAGTTTGGGGTGGGTGGTCGGGGGCTGTGCCACTGTGGTCAGAGAGCTCGTAACTTCTTTATACCCGCTTGAACGTAACGCACGAGCTCGCGTAGCGAGCTATACGATGTCAGGGGTCCCAATCTTCGATCCAAGTCGATGAAAAAGCCTGAAAGCACGAAAAAAAAACAGCCATTACAAAATCGAAACGAGATTCATTGGATTCAATCTTTATTTCTCTACGTACTTCTATTCTCCTCCTGTTTCGCCTGCTTTATTGCCTGGTCCCAGAGGTCATGGCCATTCGTAAGTAAACCTGAATACTGATTTTGCTTTATCATTGCATTGTAGACGTGCACAGGCACGCTAATGTATTGGCCATTGACCGATGTTGCCGGATGTTGCCCACCGCTGCTGTATCCGGAGGAACTTTGACTACCGACGGAACCTACAGAACCGGCGGGCGACGGTGTAGGCGAAAGAGAAGGCGTACCTTGTCCCTCCCCCTGAGCAGGCGTTGTCTGAGCTGCTGATTGCTGTGATTGCTAAAATAATTGTCTCATCAGTTATAACTCACGCGCAGATTTATATCATAATAAAAATTGTAATATGTTTGAAGTAATTAATGTAGGTATTAAATGTAAAATGAGATAATCCAGGTAATAAAAAATATTCACCTTTTGATTGAAATCGTTGACGATCTTCTGAACCTCTTTCACCTCTTGTTTGCGCATATTATAAAGTTTGGAGTACAAGCGTGACTGGCACCAAAGGCTATAAAGACAAATCGCAATTTTGAGATGTGTCCGCTTATGCAATGCTGTACGATTCAAAGAGGAAGCCAGGTACACTCACCTCAGAATGGCCAGCTTAGTGTGTATACTGTTCTCGGGTGAGTTGTTGGATTGGCTCTTGAATTTCGACGAGATGTATCTGCGGAACAAAGAGAAAATCGCTTTAATTAGCAAGCTTTCTCCTATTTTTTTGTCATGCGCGTACGCGTCTTAATTAAAAATGTACTAACTTGATGAGACTAAGAGTATCTTTGTACATAGTATACGAGGCTTTTTCCGTAACTGGGTCTGATTCCATCGCGTCGCCCGTTAGAAGGAAGTACAGAGCGGCCTCCAGATACATCATGCCCTGTGCCGTAAGATCATTCTCCTCGTCGGCATTGTGCTTTAGTCGCTTAGCTTCGGTCAGGTACTGGTCGTGGTCCCTGAAATATATATATATATATGCTGTCATACATAAAAAAAAATCAATTAATTCATGCAGAAAAGCATAAAAATACTATTTATATCATGCTAGATCTAATTTGAGCTTAGTTCATATTCAAATTCGATTATGATAAAGCCTGAGCATCGTGCGTAAACAAACAGCTTACCTATCCTGATCTTCTAATATTTCATTCTGAGGATCGAAGTAAGAATAGTAGACGCGCTGAGCTGGAAGAGGTGGTGGTGGTAATAAACTCGTATCTTGTTTCTCGTCCCTCTCGTGATTTGTCGGTTGAATATCACTTTGCTGTGGAATATTAAAATATAACATGTACAAGTTTTTCCATTACACTGCAATACATAATTAGAAAATAAACAACTTAATTTTATTTTAAATATATTTTTTATAAAAACAATATATTTTCCAGAAAATTAGCATTGTTACATTAGCAGCATGCTTGACACATTAGCATGCTTTCATTAAATTAAGTAATAAAAGTATTACAACTATAACATGACTACTTTTAGAATTACTTATATAACCGTTTTCTTCTCAATTTCTTCGTTCGTCGATTACAATATCAAGAAGTAAAGCATATTAAGTATAAAATTATATAAATAAAAGTTGAAAGATAATTACATTCAAAAATGCTTAAAGTTAAATACGTAAGTTGTAATACTTTTCAATTGAGTACTTAACTTTGTCCTAGATTTATACCTGACTGGACATTAATCCGTCGTTTGTGACATGCCTCCGTTGTCTTTTGCGGCTCCTGTCCTTATGCTCGGACGAACTCTTCGTTTTCGCGTCCATCGAACACTGAACAGGGCTCAAACTGGACACGGAACTGCAACTCGGATTACGTTTCCTCTTGAGTGCATTATTGATTGCACCGGTACCACTAGCACTTCCAGCACCTCCGAGAATAGCACCGCCGCTCTTCGAGTCCGACGATATCGGCTGGCCTTTGATCACAGAACGTGAACTCCTACCGTCACCCTCGCCCAACAGTCCATCAGAACGGTGAATCCTCGCGCGATCTGACACGACCTGCTGCTGCGGGGGTGGCGTGTCTATGATCTCACCCTCCTCTGGCGTGGACGGCCTCGGTGGTTGCGAGGTCGCCAAGCTAGAGGACGGTCTCTGCCTCGAAGACGGCCTAGTGTCGGGCAATTCCGTACGCTGTCGTAACTCTTGCCCTCTCGATAGTTGCAGTAACTGCGAAGATATCCTGGCAAGATCGATCTTGCACACGAGACTCGATACGCCATTCACGTGTGTGAGTGCTGGAGGCGAGCGCAGAAGAATATTGTTTCCACCACTGGACGTCCGCGAGGACGGTCTTTTGTATGGGCTGTCCCCGCCGGTCGGCGTGTGCGTAGCAGAATTACTCGTGTACTCTTCCACGTAAATACCGCATTTACCACCACCTTTTCCACCTTTTCCACCTTTTCCACCACCCTTCCCGCCGCCCTTCGACGTAGAGAAGACGTGGCGCAGCGTGTCGCTTTTCTTCTTGTCCTGTACGTTGCCGGCGTCGTCCTCTTGCAGTTTCGACGCCGGGCTGTTATCGCTATCAGAGTTATCAGGCGAGGTCGTCCTCGTTGGTGGTGCTCGCGGCCTGGGTGGCACTCTAATATTTATAATACTTAGATCAATAATTTAATTTATTAGTCTCGTTGTCGTGCCAAAAAAAACGCAAGTAGAAAAATAAAGAGGAAAGAAGAAAGAAAGAAGAGTTTGAAAATTAATTTAAATCTTAAATATTGATGAACATATCTTAGAACAGAAAGTGTTGCGTTATTATTATTACAAAAATTATTTATATCTTCGTTGAAACACAAAAACAAGACACGAAAAAATTAAGTAAACATTTGCAAGATTTTCTTTCCAAAAAAGTCGCGCCTCGATAGAAATACATGTACAATTTATAACACCTTTTTTTTAGAAAGCAAATCTTGCAAATGTTCACAAGAAAAGATCGATAGCTAATGCGTTGGAATTGTGAAGAATATTTACCTAGCGACTTTGATACGATTACTCCTTACAGACACCTCCGTTTCGCTGTCGGAGTCCGAACCGCCGACAACGTTGGCCACTCTCGACCTCGGCTGCCTGGGCTTGCCCTTGGCGGAATTTTTCTTCTGGTCTTGCTTCTTCGGCGAGTCCAACAGATTGCTCCGCTTGATGGGGGGAACTCTTGTCCATCGCGCGGCGTCGTCCTCGGAGGCACTGTGATTATTTTTCCTGTTCGGTGGCGAACTCTCATCGTCGCTGGACGACACGCTCAGTCTCGATCTCTTTTCGATTTCTTTTCTCGTCGGTGCCACGGCCGACACTTTGGTAGGTCGACGATCGCTGTCGGAATCACTGTGCGATCTCGAGTCGTTGTCGTCGTCGCTCGTGGGCACCATTTCTTTCGATTTCGGTTGCTTCTTCTTGACGAGTGGCGACCGTTTTCTGGAAGTGGCGACCGTTCTCGTCCGGCTGCGCGGCTTGCCGTTCTTCAGATTCTCGTCCGACGTCCGATGACTGCGTTTCGGGCTCTTGATGGATTTCCTGGGTCGCCCGGGTCGTTTTCTAGTATCGGCCACCTTCGGCTTTTCCGTCTGGGCGCGATTATCTTCGACCAGCTTATGAACCTTCTCCTGATCGGAGTGATGATCGCTGTCGCTGAGGGAACTCATGTTGTGAGTCCTCTTCAAGGCCTCGTCGAGCTGCCAATCGCGGGGCTGTTCCCTGTGCGACCTGCTGGTCTCCGTCGTTATCTCGAGCGTATTCTCCCGCCTGGCGTTATCCTGCAAAACAATGCAGTTCCTTCTTCAAAGAAAATTCCCTGACATAACTTCTTATAATTATATAATTGAAACGTATCGACTTTTATGTAAAAACTATACTAAAAAGCTTCAAAGCTTTCTTTCTCAAAGTGTCACTTCCCAAAAAATTTTCAGATATATTGGTTCTCAAAATACTGCTTCACTTTAATCCGCGCAGATAGTCCAATCTTACCTGAGCCGGCTTCGACTCGGAGTTCTGTTCGCCATGCTGTATCGCCGTCTTGTTGAAGAAAGAACTGAGATCCCAGCGACGTTCCTCCACAGCGGGCGGCGGTTCCTCGACCAAATTCTCCTGCTTCGGCGAGACCGAGGGCGGCGTCGTGGGCCCCTTGGACGGCGGTGGCGCCGACGCCAGGTCGTCCTCGTCCTCGGAGTCGTCGCTGCTGTCCGAGCCGGAATCCGAGCCGGAGTCCGAGCTCGAGCTGGCGCTTCCGGAACTCTGCGGCGCCTCGGCTGGACTCGACGGCTGGCCGACTACGACCGGATTCGTCGGGGAGCACGCGGATGGCAGGGGATGATTGAGAACAGGTGGAGGAGGAGACAGCTCTCGCTTCGGCGTCACCCGCTTCGGTGGCGGTGACGGGTACCTGGGCGGGCTGATCGGCCGCGGGGGTGACAACGGGCCCACGGGTGACATGACCATGGGCGACATGGGTGTCAGAGACGGCGGCGCCGACGTCATCAACGGCGTCGATAGACTGTAAGGACGCGAGATCAAACGATGCTCAATATTGGACACCGTGATTTTCGATAAAGATATCGAAACGCTGGAAATCGTAGAAATCTCTCGTTGGCCAATTGCTCTAGCACATTTTTAAATTTTGAGACCGTGAAATTTTGAGTGTACTCAAATTGCGTGTATACTCGAAAAAATTTATGTGCAGGCACTTAAGAAAGGTTTGGAATTTTTCAAAAAATTTATTTTTCTATTTTTCACAGCGCTGATTTCTTTTTCAAGCGCGTGAAAAGAAATAAGCACTCAATTATTTAAAATATTATATCTATTTAAATGTTCGTGCCGAAAGCATGATTTCGAAGAAATTATGAGATATAGAAGGAACGTTTTTTAAGAATTTCAAAACTCCCTTTTTTAAGTCTCTGGATATAAAAGAAAAAAACAATTTCGACAATTAAGGATAAGTATTTTTTTATCTCTAATTGCTTATGATCCTAGTTAATTTCTGTAAACAAAAATCAGATACTTACACAACCGTGAGATCCGGACTTCTGTTTGCTCTCGTCGGCCTCGACGATATTTCCTGGGAATAAAGAAGACCACCATTAGTAATTTCGCCGTGAAATAAAGTGGAACGGAGATTTTCTTCGCTGCGATGAACAACCATTTAGTTCTTCGTCAAACGCGACTCGATCGTATCGGTTTGCGAAAGTGCTCTGCGGTATCGTAAAAAGCCAACGGAAAAAACAAACTCGAAGGCGAAAGTGCAGCTAATCGCGTTCAGCTTCCATAGTTCAAAAATTATGCTTCTGAAGTTAACAGCGCCCATGTTCTCATTACAATATTAAACGATTAATATTTAATTTAATAGCAAATATTAATTCATAATTCACTTAATTTCATAATTAGCATGAAATATCTATAATAAAATTTATTTAACAACACGCACCTAACAAAATATTAAATATCTCTTGAGATATACGTTACCTTATTCTCTTCATCCTCGCTATCCGACAGACTCAGATCCCGCGCGAGATCCCTGCAACAAAAAGAAAGCGCCGTTCAACTTTATTCCGAGGTTGAGAATCGTTGAGTCGTGTGATTCACCGAAGTGCCTTAGCGAAGCGAACGCTAAGAGGGATTTATATCTCGCTGTTTAACGCGATCCCTCTGAAATCGTTCGAGCGAAATCCCACTCGTTAAACAAGGAAACCCGCTCGACGCGATTACGGACGCGAGAGAGATTCTCAACGGCGGAGGCGGAGGCGGCGGCGACGGTGACGGTAGCAGCCGGCAGAAAGCGGAGATAATTTGATAGCAAGAGCGAAGTGCATTCGATTAGAATCCGAGTCGGAGCGAGAGAAATGCGTGCGAAGAATACACGCGCGACTGCAACCTGTGGAGCACCGCGTATTAAGGAACAATCGTTCATTGATCCTCGGAGCGCGCCGTTCTCGCGCGTCGCGCGACCACACTTCGTCTCTCTCCCATCCGTTAGGGTTTCTCTCCGTCGTTCTCCATTGAAAAGCTCAAGGCTGGAATTGGAGATTAGAAAAATAGGAAACTCCCAAATAAAGTTCACTTTGACGACCAAAATCAAACCCTCCAAATTAGGACAGAAAAAAAAACACAAATGCGCAGGAAAATCGCACCGAATTACCGAAAATTCTCGTTTGAAGTTTGCGCGAAGTGTATTGTGCGCTTTAAAGACAAATAAAGGTTTGAAAAATTACCGGGATGGGTTAAAAAGCGGTGGAATATATAACGCGCGTGCTACTTCAACGTTGTATTAAATTACACGTGAGATAATTTATTGCTTTTTGAGAGTGCTTAAATGCATTAAAAAGTTGGGATATTAATTCCAAGTCACGTCTTTCATTATCTTCTCTCTGTATCGCTCTCGCTTAATTTAATAAAGTGGATAATAACAGCGTACAGCTCTTGGACAAGGTCGTGCTTATGCAGACGGCAAAAAAATGAGATTCCTTTACGGTCGATCCAACACATACGCACAATTACCTATATGCTTAGGTTCTAATGTCTCTTCAACGTTAAAGACTTTTCGCGCGACAAATAAGGCGCGGGAAGAAAAAAAAACATTTTCGCGAACGTAACGGTCGAGATTTGAGCCGAGACCCCGTATGAAGAAAAGCAGAATGGCCAAAGTAATTGGCTCCCGAGTAAAGCTCGGGCAACGTCGCGCGATTCCCAGAGATTACCTCGCTCTCGACGAAACGCTTCGGACAAACTGTTATACGGCGATCGCAATTACCTGCTTCTATGTCATTAAGCAAATACCTACTATACGTCGTTTATCAGTCTGCCCTTGGAATTAGCCGCGTTTAATTTAATAAGAAGGATAATCGCCCGTGCCGCTTGGACTTATAAGCGCTCTGCTCTTTTTCTCTCTCTCGTTCCTCCCCCCCCCCCCCCCCCCCCGACAAGAGTGAAACGCGCGGGGGCCCATTCGTTCTCTCGATCATCGCGAAGAGGCATGCGAGCCTCTAAG
Organism: Temnothorax americanus; assembly: GCF_048541705.1. Taxonomy (NCBI): domain Eukaryota; kingdom Metazoa; phylum Arthropoda; class Insecta; order Hymenoptera; family Formicidae; genus Temnothorax; species Temnothorax americanus. Next base: position 2,021,785 of record NW_027509391.1, read on the forward strand.
GACCGTCCAACAAGTATCCGGCTCGTGGGACAAGGCGGAGGATAGCGGCGGCGGAAAGCCCCTACACGGAGTGTGTAGGGAGAAAGAGCGAAAGAAGGAGATAAGGAGAAAATACGTAGAGCACCGAACATCGCACGGAGAAGAGGGCATCGACCCTAAATGCACTGTCCTACGTCCCGCGTGCTCTGTGCGAGCGTGCCTTGTGGTTTTGCCACGCCGACTGCGTGCGCGCGAACGGCGCGGCGCGTCGTCTCTAAGCTCTCTCGTCTCTCTGCCTGGCACCTGACTCCGTTGACAACCAACCGATCCGACCGGGAGGAAAACTCACTTAGTCGAAGCACAACGACAGCTTCGAGATCTACAAAAGCTTGCAACACCAAAATCTTCGCGGTTGATAGCAACGTGGGATATTCTATTGTACTTTGAAACTTAATTTACTACTAATTTGATTGCTGGATATACATCTTCAAGGCTCTTCGTTATTCTTTATATTTATTCTGGAAACTCACAGGAATAACAGTGATTTATGAAATAAATAATGTATCATAAAAGTATTGCAAAAATTCTAAAAAATTATTATTAACTGGTATATTTATTGTATATTGTTATTTATTTTAATAAAAATGATTATTACCTATATATTTAACTGATATATATATATACATATATTAGACATTGTATCCGGATAGCAATAAAGCCCTTAAAAAGCTACATAAATTTTTATACCTGTTCCCCTTTCCCTCCTGCTCTTCCTCCGTTAAAAAAAAGATTGCATTGAACGCGTAACATTTCATCAATGCCGTGAGTAACCGTGCAGCCGTATTGTCCCGTGGAGTTAATAATAGCCACGGATTGATTCGAATTACGCGAACGTCTAAGCCTTTGCCGCGACTGCTGACCGGCTCGCCGCTGCTAACAAGAAACCTGCTAAATCGCCGCACGAAAGAGTTTAACGATCGCGTCTCGAACGGTACAAATTTACTCGGGCTTCGTGGGAACGTTCACAATTTTAGAACGGCGCGCGGCGCGGCGCGGCCGCGCGCCGCATTCGACGTTCGCGTATTGTTTATTAGCGCACGAGCCGCATTTTTCATCGGGACGGGGGAAACGACGACTAATGGCGAACGCGGGCGATTTATCAAAGCGCACGTTCGTCGGTAACGAGAATAAGCGTAGATTCGAAAAAATTCTACAAAGTATCGTTCCATCGAGGCAGAATCCTGCAAGCGGAGAAACCCCGCTCTCTGTGCCTGGTCTTATCTCCATTTGAACAATTATATTCAGCAATGACAAAAATACGTGTTATTTTATAGGTAAATCGTGAAACTTTTGTACTTTATAATTTTTGATATCTCATTGTTAGTTACACCTCTCGCACTGTCACTTTGAAGTAGAGAATTCTAATACCAATTATACCAGGTACAAAATGTTTAATAATAAATTCCAGAGCAGCTTTCTAGCAGAAACCTCGCATTCTCGTAATTTGAAATTCACTTGTACCGTTCCCCGGGGATCCTTCACGTTTAACGCTCATACGCGCGCGGTGAGAACGCGGTCCATTGTCAGTCTCCGGACTGTGTCGTCGCGCTGATGCAACTCGCTACTCCCTTCGGCGGTCGGCGGTCGGCGGTCGGCGGTCGGCGGTCGTGGAAAAGGAAGGGAACCTGTTCGCGCGAGGCGTTCCTTTAACCTCACGTTCCGGCGTGCAACGGAACCGTCGCCGTGTCGTAATAAACGCGCTGCACACACGAATGCACTCCCACGCGAGCAGCGTGCGCCTGTACACACGTGCGTGCGTGCGTGCGTGCGTGAGTGCGGACGCACGTAACGAGGAAGAACACGCACGCGTCCGGCCGGTCGGCCGCGGTGGAAACAAGTGGAAAACGTTTCCGCGGCGGAAGGAGGGAGGCAAGGAGAAACGGACGGCAAGGGTCCGCCGCTGTCCGTTTCATTAAAGGGAAAGGCGTGAATGAGCGTTCCTCGTTTGATAAGAGCGAATCGACGAGAGGAGAAAGGTCGAGATTGGCACACTGTTACACGATACTCCCGTAGATATGCTGACGAGAGAAAAAAAAAGTTGCACACGGAGCTCCAATCGCAAAGGAATTTATTCGCGATTCTGCCATTTTAGCGGAAATTCAATTCTTTATCTGCGGCTCGTAAAAATTCCGCATTTGTTGGAAATTCCTTTCTCCCTTCTTTTTCTCTCTCAAAATCACCGGCAAATAAATTGTACAATACAGCGTACCGTCTATATTTGTTATTTCTCTATTACCAATTGTAAAATGATATTATTAATCATTAAAGAGAAGTGTCAACAGATTGTTTAAGTTTTATTACGCTTATTGTGTCTAAAATTCTTTGCGCCGCCGCGCGGCGCAATTAAAGAGTTTTAATTAAAAGATTAATTATATTATACTTTCTGACGTGTGTACGTGTGTGTGTGTGTGTGTATATATATATGTGATGGATGGACTGCGTGCACGGAGTAACAGGACTCTGTTATAGCCACAAGGTAAACGGCGCAATGCGCAAAAAGGATAATAATCTTAATCGAGGGCAAGTTCACAGGAGCCTCGTTTACGAGCTTCTGCCACGCGGCGTCTATTCAAAGCGTTTGCGCGAACAATCGGCCTCTCTCTGGGTCTATTATCTATTATCTCATCTCTGCCGCTCGCTATCGTCGTGTTTGTTCGCCATCCGCGGCACGTGCGCTTTTACCGTTCCGTTACAATTGTGACAGCCGACTTCCGAACTGTGATTTTACAGCGGCGGGCGCGACATCGCGATCGCAATCGAATTGAAAGAGAAAAACCAGGCAACAATTACTACGTTTACGCGCGAGCGTTACTTCTGTAGTAACTTACGATATATTACTCGTTTGCGCGGAGTAAATTATCGTAAGTTACTACAAAATCCCGTTTACGCGAAGGAAAATCCTGTTTACGCGAAGGAATTATCGTAAGTTACTACAGAAGTATAACGCTCGCGTAAACGTAGTGAATGCCACGTACAGTAGTGTGAAAAAATAAACATAGTATTACGCGATTAACACGCGCACATCGAACGCTCATCTATATCTCGCGAAGAAATGTAATGTCAACAACGCGAGAGTGCGGTAGGCCGTTCCGAGAACGTAATTTTATGTTCACGGTGGAATCAAGATAAATGTAGATAGAGAGATAGAGTAGGAGAGCACAGAGAAGTAGCAAGAAGTTAATGGATTAATCGGCGTAACTAATGCGCAACTCTCTATTTCTGGCGACGTAACGAAAGGCAATATCCGCGTCGGTTAGCTTCGCAACCCTAATCCTCCTCTTCATCGTTCTACACCGAGCGCGACACGTACTACTATATATGTATATATACAGTATATACACGTACACGTAATACGCCAACGGAGTTGGCGCTAGTAAGTTTCTGCTTGCTATTAAAGAGAGGAACGACGATGAGAAGCGGAGAGGAAATACGGGAGACCGCGGAGCTGGAGGTGGTCTGGGTCTGGGACGGGGGAGGCGCGCGGGAGGTTCTCGCTGGAACCTCCAGAGGTGCCGACGACATCGGACGACAAGACGGAGGAGGCAACAGCGCGGTAACGCGATAGTGGTGGTGGGTGCTGGCGATGGCACTGATAGCAATGTGGTAGTTGTGAGTAGAATTCCACGAGGCAGCTAGCTAGCAAGCCGCTTGTTGCGAATAACTTCCGAAGTTCGCCATGGTATACGGAGCGTTTCAGAACCGGGATGTGTCTCTCTCTTTCTCTCGTCGGTGTGCGCGCGTTGCCGAATGGATGTATATGTTATTAATTAATCGGCGAAGCCCGAAGGCGGATCTCGGGCTTCGCCGTTTCGCCAAGATCAACATTCGTATGTTATAAAAAAAAAGGAGTAAGAAGGAATTCCTGATCGCGAACGCGCAATCTTGCGATGGCTATCTAATTCACTCAATGAAATTAATTTTACATTTAAGAAGTTACATTTAATTACGGTTGCTTTCACACAATTCCTCTGTTATTTTCCGTTTCGAAAAAATCAAACAAAAGATTTTAAACATTCCCGATTATTCCAGATTTCCGAATTCCAGTTTTATCAAATAATCTACCACTGGGGAAGGCTATTCGGTAGCGACGAAACAGCATGTGTGTGTATCACTATACTTCCTTCTTTCTCCCTCATCCGCTTTCTCCCTTCCTGACTCTTTCTATCCTTCTCTAACAAACGCAGCCCACTTCGTTCGCTAGTTGATCCTCTTTCGAGACTCTCTCCTGTCGCCCTCCCTCTCTCGTCTTCTCATTCTCTCTCTCTCTATTTTCTTCCTATCCCGTTCTATCCCTCTTCCCCCTTGAAAGACGGATTCTGCCTTTGTCTCTATCGCGGATACCTCTTTAACCCACGGTTGCCTCCATCCCGCTTCAACGCGACGCGTTCCGGTCTCTCTCGCCTCGCGCTCTCCTTTTTCAACGAGTCTCGCAATTCCCTTTTACCCGCGTGAGGCTCTCTCTTTAACCCCTCCTCGTTCGCTTTACCGCTTCTGGTTACACGCCATCTCTGCATCCGCGTGCACACCATCGATGCATCTCGCGAGAGAACACGTGCAACGTCTGTTTGCGCGAGCGCGAGTGCGCGTGTATACGCGCGTACGTCCCGCCGCGCAGGGCTGGCACGATGCGGGGCGCAACACCTGTGTCTGACAGAGTGAATTTCCGGCAGATTTGCGGCGCTACGGATACACGTCCGATATGATTACGCGTGTGTGTCATCGCTTTTAATTAGTTCGACGGAAATTCTTCTGGCCGGCAGCACTCCGATGCGGCGCGCGCAGTCTCGAGGGAAAATGTGTTATTCGCAAATTAGAGAGAGTCGGCATTCCAGATTTATTAAAAAAAAAACCTCCATGTCTCTAATATTGATGACAAATACATCATGAAGAAAGAGAAAAATATTGAATCGAGCGTCAATTCGTGACAGACGTTAAGTTAATTAACGCTCCGTTGCTCTCTATTTTCAAAGAAACAAGATTCGGACCGCTTTGTCTTTCGAACCGGCAGAACGAAAGTCAAATAACAGGTAATATGCTCCTGCCAAGTGGTAAAATACTTCTGAGGATTAATAAACGGTAATCCGGCGCGTCGCCGTGTTAATTATCCTCCGAGGAGCGAGAGGAAATCGACTTTCCACTCTATTTGACTTCTACCTCGCGGACGCGTCGAAGCGATCGGAGTGGCAAAGAAACGGATAATTTTAGCCGGCCACTTGGCGGCTAAATTTGCGAGACGCGCGTTTCGCAATCTTCGCCAGGTTTCCACTCGTAAGTTCGCGGAGAATGCCATGCAGGGCGCAACCCTACGGTGAGAGATGCACCCCGCTCTCCTCTCTCTTCTACCCTTAACCCACATTTTCAACCTTCCAGTTGTTTCCCTCTGGGAAAAGACTCGTGCTATACACCACTCTGTCTCCACGACCGTCTACGTGTGCGTGTACGCCGAAGTTTGCACGTGCGTCCGTGATTGTGCGGCACGAAACGCGCGTCTGCACATCGCGGCGCATCGGTGACGAAAGGCACCCCGTACGGCCGAGCATCAGCAACAATTTCACCTCTACGCGCCGCGGAAAGAGGGAAAGAGAGAAACGGAAAGTGAGAGATAGACAGGGAGGGAGGGAGGAAAGGAGAAGCGGGGGAGGACGAACAATTTTGCGGCTCCGGCGTGGCGGCGGTGGCGGCGAACGGGAGAGAGCCGGGGGGATGAGAAATGGGAAGCCTGGGGGAGAAGAAGAGGAGACAAAATATTGGCACCGCGGTATCCGAGAGAAGATAAACGCGCGGCTCCACGACGAATTTGCGCGACAATAAAGCGATTACTGGCGATTGCCGCGGACGAGATACGCGCGGCGGGTCGCGCGGAGCACACGTGGCGGGTCCGCGACTGCGCGACGAACTTTCCCGGCCAGATGATCTCGTTTCCGCTTCGCGACGATGTTAAACTCGCTCGATTTTATCCCCTGCCCTAAGGGCAAACGATGTAATTTGAATAGATCTCGGCCTTCCGAATTTTATTAATTGTACCATTCATTTCAAAGAGAAACTTATTCCAAAAATGGAATTTTGCTGTAGACTCTCTTTGAAAGCAGAAAAAAAGCTCTATTTTCCGAGCATTAAAAAACATAGAAATTAATAATTTGAAGTATAATCTTCTCTGCAAAATGGGGTTTAAATTCAAATTCAATTATTCCCAACATTATTATTCGACGGTTCTTCGAATAATCGTTTAGAACAATTCGCTATAGTTGAAAAACAATCGAACGGCTCCAAGCATTATTTTTCGCTGACTATGTTTACCGACCAGCGATTCGCTTTGAAGTGAACGGTTTAATTTGGTCCGGCGGCGAGCACCTGGTGTTTCTGTTGGGCTCTCGAAAATAGACACGGACGCCGAATCAAACGGCGACGCGCCGTTAATCCCGTTCTAGTCGATCGACGACGCGACGTCGCGACGTTAAAAAAGACGTCTCGGAGGAATTCGCAGCGCGAGCCGTCGGCGTCGCTATTCATAGAATACCCATCGCGCGCAGCACGCCGTAACGGGTAAACCTCCTTTTAACAAGGATATCGCAAGTGCGGAAAAGCAAGGTTTTTAAATATTTGACAGAAACGTGGAAATCACTCTTTAAAGCACGATTATTGCGCGATTGATTCCCCCCCCCCTCTTCGCGTGTTGCTCTTTCGTTTTCGCGTATCGCGCATTCTCGACGCAAATGGAAAATTTCCGCGAGCACTCCGGTGGCGAAATTCTCCCCGAGAGTTCACCGTTAATAGCTCGCTCACGTCCGTTTCAACAAAGCGATTACGGGCAGGAGTCACTCGCGCGGCAACGCGCGCGCGACAGAACGAACTCCGGGCGGTCTGTCTGCTCGCTCGCACGCACGAGCGTACTGCGGAATATATCGTTGCGGCAGGAAAACGGCGAGATGAGTAACAAAGGGTCTGCCCGTAACGAGCTCTCGCGATGTAGGTCGTTCACTTCGTTCGCGCGGCGCGAACCGGCGCGTCGCGAAAACCGGAGTCGGAAGCGGACATACGGCGTCTCACGCCCACACGCGTACAGGCGTGTAGATATATATACACACACACACACACATACAAGACGAGCTGCTCCGGTTAACGACGTCTCATCCGATTTAATCTCGCGGCTTAGTTAACGCCGGTGGAAACGCCGGAGCACATAACCGGCGCGAGGTGAGCCAGAGAGCCGACGCCGACGGTTCTGCACTTTTACGCTTCCACCACGTCAAGAAATTCCCGACGCGCCGTTTCGGCCATTTCGAGCCGTCACTTTTCGTGGCCGCGGTAATGAGATTGCCCGCTTTAGAGTGCATGGGCTCCTTAATCTACAGATGGATCCGCGGAGCAGATTATCGCGTATCGCCGCCGCCAGCGAGGTGCAAATCTGCGGGACACGAGATACGCCCATCACGGATTCATAAAGTGACGAATTTAGGACGCTCTCCCACGCCCGAAACATTCCCGTTACTGTCCCCAGACGGCGAAACACATATTCAGCGAAGTCCTCCTATACGCGTATCCTATCGCGCGAATATTTTCGTTATAATTAATACGGTGTTAAACAACCTAGTGAGCCATGCAATCTTAAGAGAATGCATTATACACAAAATTCAAATAGACGAATAAAGCACGTATAGCGAAGAAGTATAATAAAGCAAAATTCCACAGCATCGTCGCTCGAATTATAAAGCGTCTAGATTTTTTATTAGCGCGACTACGCTAAAATTTCTCAAATTCCACAATCCACGAGCAGGAATATTTCTCTGATATCCTCTCTCGGGGCTAATACTGTCGCGAACGAGATAAAACAAAAACGAGTACTTATAGGTACATAGAGAGGCAATTTACTCGCGCGCGTCGAATAATCCTTAAACGCGTCCTCGTATATATATATATATATATATATATATATATATACACCAAGAATTATACCTGCGACGCATTTCTTGAGCGGCATTGAACTCCTCCGACCTGGCGATTTTAATCTAGAGCAAATTTTTCATCGTCGTCGCAATCGCAGTTGGAAAAAGTCGCGACGCCAGGCACGGCGCGCGTCTTTTTATTTCACTCGTATAATCCGGTCTTCTCTCTACCTCCGCGTTTATCCGTGCGGCATCTTCGATTTGAGGCGCGAAGCAAACTCTTGTTCTCATTACTCTCGCGAGATAAGGTCGAACCACGCGCGCGCGCGCGCGCGCGTATGCCCCTTCTGATTACACACGTCTCCGTCGTTCGCACGTCGCGATCGAGTTGCGAAAGATGATCGACGATGCCTGCGGTGCCATTCGACACCCACCCTCTTAGTGGCGCCGTATTGTAAGTGCCATCGATGTAAGTACATCGTAGACTGCCAGAGAAGCTCAGGAAACACAACCGAAAAAGACATTTATAGAACCAATCAATAAATTGACGCTCAAACCAAATCGAAATTATTAAATCGCGGAGAATTTAATTAATAGAACGTATATATATATATCGACGCGCTCTTACTAAACAGAATAATTATTCTATTTCTAATTACAATACCCACTTAACTGAACCTAATTACGCCTAATTAAATCTTGAATTAAATCTTGATCGAATCGCGACTAGGATTTTCGGTTATTGAACATAAATTGTTACTCGATAAAGAAGTTTCTAAAGAGCTTTATAAATTATCCTCAAATGCCCTGATAACGGAGTTTTGGTTCTTCACACGCACACGCACACGCACACGCACACGCACACGCGCACGCACGCGCGCACGCACGCGCGCACGCACGCGCGCACGCACGCGCGCACGCACGCACGCACGCACGCACGCACGCACGCACGCACGCACGCACGCGCGCGCGCGCGCGCGCACACACACACACACACACACACACACACACACACACACACACACACACTCTCTCTCTCTCTCTCTCTCTCTCTCTCTCTCTCTCTCTCTCTCTCTCTCTCTCTCTCTCTCTCTCTCTCGTTTTATTCCGCCAATAAAGTACATGAATATTCACTTCATTCTGTCCTCAACGAATAAAATTTTTCAAATTGTGCGACGCGCAAATTTTAACCCCCAGCCTCGTAACTCTCAATTCACACTTAATAACTTGTCGTTCTTAACGTGTCTCGGCTCGCCTAACTTTTATAGCTCTCTCAATCTTTCAATTCTGAAAGTATTACGCATGATGCATAGTTATAATTATCAAGCATATATATATGCGCGTTAGGATTGGAAACGGAAACGTACTATATATATATATATATATATATATATATATATATATATATATATATATATTAAATTACTAAATTATTTACTTTATTACAATTTAATTATTTTTATGCGCGTACGTTTCCGTTTCCAATTCTAACGCGCATCGCGATGGACAACTATTATACGATTCGTGCAATTTAGACTTCGCTGTCGCGAATCTCATATCGAGGAAACTGCGGGTAAACCAACTGAATTCCCGAATACAAGCACCGCCGTTGCTGGTAATGGCGAAATATGGGCGCGAAAAGCTTGTAGCGAGAGATCTCCGGCGCGCGCAGCCGGTTTCCTATATGTCGACGATGCTGCTTACGTCTGCAACTCGCGCACATACCGCAGATAGGTATCCCGATAAACCGTTATCGCGATTCGCGATATACAATGTGCACGCCGTGCGCCAGAAGACGCTCGACGAGGCACGAAATAATCGAGCGATCGGACGCGCTCGTAAATTTCGCGCGTGATCGGCGGACGGAACGTAAACGTGCGCGGGAAAAGTAATTATTAATTAACCGTTTTGCAATCGTGATCCGCATGCAACAGGAGTTGGATATTGAGAGTTTCAGCTCTCGAGTTCAAAAGAGAGACTCGGGAGAGTCAAGCCGACACAACGCCGGGGCTATTAATTGAAAATTAAAAATGGAGGATTACAAAAATACCTATAAGACTCGTGACGGAAATATTATGTACACGTTATTATCGAGCGTTCGCAAATAACCGAAACTCGTTATCAGCTCGTTTAAGAGTAATGTGACTTAAGCGCGTTATCGGATCGCGCAAGGCCACAGGCCGCTCTCGTCTGATAACGCACTCGAGTTTCTGATGGTTATATTGCAAACTAAGCAAATGGAACAAGCCCCGGTGTTTTTTCACGGTACTTGGTGTATTTGCGGTCTATTCTGACTTTTATGAGCCGGGAACTAAAATTTAATTGCCCGCGTCAATCACCCGCCCGGGGAAAAAGAAAGATATCCCCGCGGAAGAATATCGAGATCGACCTCTAGAAAAAGGGGTGCGAGCTGGTGCAAGCGCAAAAGGAACCGTGTATCCTTATTTGAAGGAACACATTGATTAATTCATTTGGAGATTAATTCTCGGGACAATTCATTCTTGTGTTGTCGGAGAAAACACCGGGTATTAACGGATCAATTATAGCGCTTTTAACTCTCCCTGTGAGCCGACGAGTGACAGCCGGCGGGCGATTAAATAATTTTCGCTTAGGGCACCGATTATGCACCCCTTCCGGACAACATACGGCGCGTACAAATAAAAGATCGGCCGAAACTCTGCGGTGCGAGAGGAGCTTCGTGAAACACGAAGGAAAAAGGCGGTCCAGTCGCGGATGCCGCGACCCACTTCTCCATCGGACAAAAGCGTTGCGCGATGGCGGTTATTAGGAGGAGGGATCGTTAGAAGGGGTTGAAACCCTGAAAAAGAGCGGACGTGAGAGTGGGAGATACGTGTCCTGCCTCTCTACCCTTTTATCGTCGGCTCGTTAATCCCTTTCTCTCGCCCGCGAGCGAGTGCAACGGCGGCGTAAATTCCCGTCTCCCGAAAATCCACCGATATCCGCGAATTCAATTTACGAGTCGCTACGTGCGTCGCAACCCCGCGCGATACTTTCGCCGGTTATACATCCGTTACGTTTTAGTTTATCTCGCCGTGAGATCTAGATAGCCGGCATTATCGCGCGAAGGCATGCAGAGTGTACCGATGAAGAGCGATAAACTACCTTGCCTTTGGAAGCGATTTCTTTGTTGTCGAACTCTTTGTTATAATTGCGGTAACAAAAGTGTGACTATCTTTCGTTGTATACGCAATTTCAATAAAAAATAAAGCAGTTCTAAATCGCGACTAATTAGCTGTAACTAAAAGACAAGCCCAACAAGAGCTTTTTAATTTTTATTGAGTGCGATTAAATTAATAATATAAGACGATATATTTACCGTTTATTTATCGGCAGATTTGCCGAATCGAGATAGATACAAGCGCGATATATATCGCATCATCGTAAACGAGGAGTTTTTCTCCGCGGGAGGTTTCCAAGTTCACGAGGGAATTTCAGAGAACGGTCGGAAAGAAAGGCGACGATGGGGTAAGAAGACCCTGGTAAGTCCGTCATAAAAATGTACGAAGGGATTCTATACGCGAGAGGGGAAAGAAAGTTCTAACCGTTCCGCCGCGAAGGCAAGAAACCCATGACACGTGAGAAACTTCGAAACATCTTTATTAGCGGCGTCCACGTGCTGCCCAAACTCCTCTTCCTCGTTGTCTCTTTCGCGTGTATTTCCTTTCCAAATCCTTCGCGGAGCCTCCGTTCTCTTTTTGTCTTTTCCTTCATACGCGCACGTAACGTCCGATACAAGACACTTACGTCACCGTCGAACAATCCCCTTCGCCCGCGCTTCCGCCTTTCGTAATTTCATTCATCCCCGCGGGATTCCGCGGCACTTTTTTTTCCGCGCGGATTAAAACTGCTTGTTTAAGAGTAAACAGCGGAGAGACCGCGTGACGATGTGTTTGCGTGCGCGCGGCGGAAAACAAAATATTTGGCAAAATGGTCAACGTCCCGAAAAATTACGGCGCGCTGCACGGTTTAATTAAAAACCCCTGCGAGAATCTGCAGTAAACTTTACAGTTTACAATGTAACCAGTATATGTTTACCGACGCGCGCATCCTGCAATCGCTCTTTTATTTTATTATTCCATCAAATCCGCGCGCGGTTTGCCTCGCGGCCGACGTAACTACGATATTACCTATTTAAACACTGATGCACTGTTAAGAAAACGCGAATTGCCCGACGCGAAAGAGCGAGAGGGAAAAAAGTTATATCGATTACCCGACTCGAATACATAATTAATCGTGCGCGCTGCTCCCGTCGTCAACGCATACGAAATACACGTTGTTTTAAAGTAAAAAGTACCTTTTTGAATGTGTGTGTGAGGTCTCGACTAGGAAATGAGAACAGATAAAGTTACTTATGGGAGCTTCGTGCGAAAAGGTAAGAAAATGTTTAACATGAAAGTCGTTAGGTCAATGTACTTACGCAGACAGTCTGTTGGCGTTGTGCTGGCGTTCTGCAACAGAAAAAATAAGAACGGCAAAATTAGCAAAATTAGTGTAGAAGCTTATTGTATGGTCTGTCTAATTACCGGCCGCATGCATTACGTTAAACCGAATGTCCGGTGAGCGAATATTGTGTTTGAATAAACAATCTGTCTAACTGGTAAACTCGTATCAAGTCAGTTCGAAGTGAACGATTTTCTTCCTCTATTTGTAATGGAGAATAAAAGGAGACTCAAGTACAGTCTTGTATAATTAGGTCTGTTTTTTATTGCTGGACTAATGTACGCTCTCTGTACTTACAAAGTGAAATAGGTATATGTTTGCAATTTGGCGAAAGCGAGAAGGGAAGTTCTAGTGCAGCAATAAAAAAACAGACCTATTAAATCTCTTCTTCAATTTTAGATGTTAAGTCTGCGCTCTTAGGAGAGAGACAACTTCCTAACGAGTCTATATAACTTTTACGTGAGCACATAGTGAGACTTATTGTCAGAATCACCGTGACCCGAAGTATCGTGCGATTCGACAGGGGAAGTGCGGTTAACGACTTCGGGACAAGGCGAAAAGAGATCCAGGTAGGTTTGACGAAAATGTAAGGTAGGTAGATGTACGAAGAAGCGGTTTGTCGTTCCACGCAACACACGGTCTTTCGAACCGGGACCGTCTGTCGCGCGCGAGAAATTCGCCTTTAGAAATTCGATGACCTGCTTGCTGCCGCGACAGAAGGAGGAGGGGGAGGGGGACAGAGGAAGTAACGATGAAAGGAAGAGGTGGAAGAGCAGAGAGCGCGCGCGGGTCGACCGGCGCGGCGACCGGCATTGCGTAAACAATGGCGTACACGCAACGTGCACGCATGCACACACAACGTATGTCATGGGAAAGGGACTCGGGAGAGCCCCCGGACGAGTCGCTCTGCGGCATGAAAGCGGAGAGAGAGAGAGAGAGAGAGAGAGAGAGAGAGAGAGAGAGAGAGAGAGAGAGAGAGAGAGAGAGGAGGGTATACACGGCGTTAAATTCGAAATATAGAGGGCTGAACACACCGGGGCGAGTCAGCGCGCACATACACCGCCCGTCGTTACGGGGGGCGCCGTAGTATTTTATCACCCTTATTTTATCACCACGCTCGTTTAATGTGGAAGCGCGTGCTTCGACGTTATTACGAAGCCGCACGCAAGAAATTGCTGCGGCAGCCGAAAATAATTCCGGCGAGAAGAGGAAGGATTTCCTTATGTACGACCGAGAGATCTTTCACCCACCCCCTTGGATTCGTATTAGCATTGAACACTAAATAATTTTCTTTATGTCGCATAAAATATGTTAAACGAGCCTTAACGAATAAATGCGTCAGACAATTGCCGTTTTCTCCTCTTTATACACTTTTGCGCGTTTTTTTTTTTTTTATAAATGAGAAATGTGTTTTGTAAAGATATTGTCTTCCTGTTGCGCGCACATTAAATAATTTATATTCACGATCAGAAGGCACTCGGTTATAATGTCAATAAACGATTGTATATAATTGCACACCGAGGTATTATTCATCGGCCGTCATGGCCGTCATTTCAACAATAGGTACGAAATTATCCGGCGACCTTCCGCCTAATTATCAATATTCGTCCCGTTGCAAATCCACACAGCGGTCGACTAGGGATGACTGCGATCAATCAGTGACGCAACGCGCAACAGCCGCCACTCTCGATGTCAGGAAAATAATTAGCGCCGAAGTATCACGAGGCCGTTACGTATCTTGTTAGCGCACGTGTGTCAATAATCGAGCCGAGAGTCACGTTGACTCCGCTTAAATCTCTCAACGTGAAAGTTTACGCCTCCGTAATTCTCACCCGGTGTCTAAATAAAATATTAAGTGCTTAAACAAAAGGGGCAGGGATCTGTGCGTGATTTAATATTGTCTAGAAATACGGGCGGTGTGTTGTTTCCCGCGGTTTTCCGCGCGACTAGCCGCAAAGACGAGCGCGAATACGACTCGTATGAATAATTTCGCACGTTTAAATTTATCCACGCGCGGCGCGATCTATAAAATCACCGACCGATCCCTCTGCCTCCCCCCCCCCCGCGGCGACCGATCCAGAAACGCGGGGAACGGCCGGCCGCTCGGAGTCAGCTGGCGTGCTGATGATCATCGAGATTCGAAATTTGCCAGGCGGCGGCGTTCTCCAGGTGCGTAACAACGTCGGTCAACCCGTGCAATGCGCGCGCCACGCCGGTGCAACAATGCGCCGTGAATTCATCGTCGAGTTATCTCCGACGGTGGCGAGCTCCGTGAGCCATTCGACTTGCCATCGTCGTCGTCGTCGTCGTCTACAATCGATCGACCTATCAAGATCGAGCAAATCGAGCGGCATGGAGCGAGGGCGAACAAACGACTAGATGTTGCGCACCTGATGATAACAGAAGATAGCTGACACCGCCCTGAAGTAGCTCGAACCTGCTGAACATGAGTTATCGTCCACGTTGCTGCCGCTGCCGTTGCTGCTTCTGTCTCATGTTACTCACGTTGTTCGCTGCGCGAGTAAGACGCGGTCGTCCGACAGCACGTTTTGCCCAGGGATGCTGCGTCAAGATGCGACTTCTGGTGCTCAGGAATCCCCGAAGAAACTCGACTCTCGTCCGATCGCGTTAAATTACGCACCCGCGAGATTTTTCGAGATAATTCGTCGATTCTTCAAGATTAAATTGAGTTTATTATCAGTCCTGGATTTTCGTAATTAGATTTTAACGGTGGGCTGAATTGAATTCGCACGACTCCGTTTACGAAACGGAGCTGTATCTTGTAAGAGATATTTTCTTTTTGTTATCGAAGTGGATTACGTTCGGTCTTGTTATCGCGCCGCACAGTGCACCAGCGTGGAATCGGCTTTATCTAAGGAAATTGCGAGAGGCGTCTGCTTGCCGCACAAGCGGAGCATTCAGCGCACTTAAATACAAAGCTCACATTATCCGCGGAACATTGAAAATCCGCACGCGAGCGCGCGCGAGGAACGAATCGAAACTGGCGCCCCACACACGCGAGGTTGCGCGGGTAAAAAAAACGGGCAAAAAGTTTTCTTCAAGGTTGCGTCAAGGAAACGTCAGATCAAGATCCACCGGAAAGTCTATTCCAGCTGCGAGGCGTTCTCCAAAAGCCGGCGGACTTGCTCCGATATCCACGTCATGGCATCGCGCGAGGAAACGCTTCGCCCGTGAAGACAGGTGTGTCGGCGCGCGAAGAAATTCTTCAAGGTCGCAAATTTGCGAGGCTCCGAAACCCTCGGCGCGAACTTCGGGGGCGCGTTTCGTTAAAACTTGCGTCCCGCTCGCGAAAGTTGGAGATTAACTTCCGGCGTCGTCGGGGGAAAAAAAAGAGGGAACGGAGCGCGCGGTATCACGGGTACGGGCAGCGTGAAAAAAAAAGAAGAGAGAGACCCCTCTTCAAGGTCGGCGGAGGGTGTGGATCCACGTTTCGCACCGGAAGCGCCAACACGCCTCCCCGAGGCTCGCTTACACCTGAGCGACTGACCCAGACCCGACTAAATCCAACTGGGAAAAGGTCCTCTCTTCGGGGTCATCTATGTACAAACTTTACGGAACTTGGCGCGGCCGCGCAACGTGTGCCCCTCTTCTCGGAGGGGGGGAGAGTGAGCTCTGAAAAACGAGTGCGCTGGCGACACGTGTACGTACCAGTCCGATCGCTTCGGCACTGCTTCCTCCTCGTCGATTAATTGTTCCTACTGCGTGCGTGGAAGGAAGTAATTGTCATTCCGGCGACGTTCGCGACTGGAGGTGACGCACGCGTGAGCACGCGAACGATGACAGGCGGACAATAAAGCGGTCAATAAGAACGCCCGCGGTCCCCCGTGAAATGGGACCCTATCTTCGGGGAACGCGATGCGCGTCGATGCTTCACGCCGCGCACTCTGATCGCGACACTCTCGCTGACCCGACTGATCGCCACGAGCGAACGGATCAGCGGCCGTGAACAACAAGCGTCACGTCCACGAATTCAGATCGCCGCCCCCCTCGAAAACTTCCGGCGATGGTGTTCTGAAAATATCGATTTTGCGTCACTTGGCGTGACTCGGGGATTTCACTCGCTTAATACGTTGGACGGCACGAGGCGCGCAAAGTCCTTACTGCGCTTCACACAAAGCCCGGAAATCTTAATTACAAATAACGAGCGCAATAACGATGCGCGATGTAGATCGCGACATTGTTCGATGTCGCTTCGCGAGGAGTCGTGGAACGCGGTCGCCGCGTGAGCGACTTAAAAAAGTCGTTGAAGAGATTCTTTTCCTTTGTGCTCCATCAGCCTCGGCGGGAACGAAAAACTCGTTGCGAAACCAAACTCCGATCGATGACACACAGGTTTCCTCGTAATTCCTCGTCAACGTCGCCGCACGGCGGCGGTACAATTGATCGCCGCGAAACAAATTTTAATGAGACGGTGATAACTCGCTGACGACAGCGAATGATGAATATGCGCGCGGAGAACGGAGAGAACGCTTCATGAAGAACGTCACGCGATATACTTCATCCGCGAACCAATAGGGACGCGCGCGCGTCAGTTGAACCTCTCGTTTTGAAACTCAACACCGATCGATACTGCGCACAACTTTGTCCGCACGTAATGCCCCACCTCCTCATCAACATTTCACGGCGAGTAGAATTTAAATGAGCTTCAAGCTCGATGACACGCACGTCGATTAATTCAAGCATGCATACGCCCGATGATCGCACGCGCATCTCCGCTTTTGTTGTCTCGCTCGCGCTCTCTCCGTCAAATTGACCCCCACAACGACGGCTTTTGCCATACCGTGAAACACTTCACACCCGTGAAACGATCGATAACGGCGCAAACTTGCAAATCGCACGGTCAACACTTTTGGCCGACGCAGATTTAAATGTCACAACGCCAGGGCTCGATGAGACGCGACGTGCCTTCTCGCGTCCGCGTATTACACAATCGATAGGGGACGAAGTAAAAACCCCTTGGTTAAAGGTTCCAATCTCCTTTTCACCCTCGACTTCGCCCGAATCGATCGATCGGTGCTATAACGGCGCAACCTTAGGAATCTATGTGGTCTCGCTATATCGGAGCGGAGCGAGCCCAAGCAGAAATTAATGGAACCTTCGCGAAGAGCTTCTTCTTGTCGCGCTGGCAAACTTCGATCGTCTAGAACTGGTTCGCGGGTTCCCGGTAACGATTCACAGCAATACAATCGACTGCGACGGTAGAGAAATTTAAATCGCGCCAGCGCGAGCGCGGCGCGTACGGTCTTAGCGACGCGCGTCGGTTGACTGAAGCTCGGAGGGGCCGAGGGGCCCCTTCTAGTCGGGCGGCATCGCCGCGCGGCACGATTTTCTGCTTACTACCGCCGCTGCTGCTGCTGCTCGCCGCTGTTGCTCGCTGCCGGGTGGCGCGCCGCGCCGCGCCACGCCGCGCCGGTGGTACGGTAAACGGGCCCCGAAACACGCGCCAACGAGAGGGGCCCCTGCGCGAACGCGAACGCGCGCAGCTTGGCGAGCAGACGGTCGCTTCACCTGCGCGAACCGAGGGCACCGAGGGCTTTGTTACGTATCTCCCCCCTCCCGCCCTCCCTCTTGAGCAACGCGACGACGGGGCCCATTGGGATCCGCGTCGGGGCCCTACGAGCGAGGCCGACGCAAGAGCGAGTGTGCGCCTGTACCGTTCGCAATATCGCGCGCCGTCGAACTGCTGTCGTCAGGGTTGAAGAACCCTCCTTCGGAAAGCGGGAAACTTCGGCAAGCGGGAAGCTCGACTCGATTGAGAGATTTATGCGTGTTTAGGTTGCCAGGGGAAACCTTTCTCTCACCCCGGGATTTATCGACGATCCCGCGCGCTCGTCGTTGACTCTTACACACGGGGTGAAATACAAAGGTAAATACTACTAGGAGGATAAAAAAAAATCTCTTAACATGTAATTCTGGGCGTGACTTTCGATTCGCAGGTCTTAATTTGCCGATCCATTTTCGAGGCGAATAAGAGAACGTTAACCCGGAGAGGGCAATAATTGAATCCAAGTCACGGAAAATCTTTCGAGCGTTTGTCTTTGTTAAGTTCCTCCTCCTCGCTATACTCGTTGTTTATCGCATAAGGAAGGGAATGTATGTTTCCGACATTCGCGTATAGTGTACCGATACGCTGTTTATAGCGGCTTGGATTTCTGCATTCATTCCCCGGCCCCGGTCCTTACAACTTACTCTCGTATTTCATTGCGCTACGGCTTTTACGAGCAGTGGAAGTTTATCGCGGAATCCGAGCCGCGACGTGACTAAACTCGGCTCGAATTAATGTATTCAATGACGCGAGGTTCATCGATGATCGGCGCTGCAATTGCTTGTTCAACTAGCTCCAGTTTATACCGACAGTTCCACCTGATAGATTATGCGAGTTAATAGCATTAATAAAACCAATACGGCATACGAATTTAAGGAAGTGAATAAATTGAAGATAATTATTTAGAAATATATAAATCCGTAAATTAGAAAGATTTTCAAAATATACTTTCCTTCCTTATAGACTTCATAAATAATAAATAATAACGCTTGTACAACGATTCGGAGCCGAATTATATTTTTACACGTGCTATCGAGTCTGCGTATCGTGATGGGATAACGCGCACCCATATCGCTGTGTATCAAAACTTTATATTTTTCTAGAAAACTTCAATCATATTTCAACGTTCCGAAATTTGCATTTTACGCCTCTCTCTCATTTCTACTTCATTCTACATACATATATATTTTATAACATTTCTTTATCTGTCGCGAGAAAGTTGTTCCGAAACAAGATTGTCTGCATGCTTTCTTCCCGTTATTGAATTATGTGCGCCGCTCGTTACTTCGATTTCCCGAGCTTTTTCAGGACGATCTCGCCGGGAGGGGGCCCGTGACGCCTCGTAACGATAAAACGCTTCGCGCGCACGCCGGGGCGATGATGTATCGCCCCGGAACGAGCCCGAGCGAAGGAACAATGAATAACCACCGATCGACGGTGCGCGATGCATCGCGCGATGCGAACGGCCGATAACGATAATTACGAGAAAGCGTTCTCGCTCTCTTTAAAAAGCGACCGCGCTGTCGGGACGCGAATATTGTTACAGCACGGCCGCGACGGCCGCGCTCGTGCCAGCTCGTGCGCCTTCTTCATCGAGGTGGAGTGCCTTTACACCCACCGAATCCGAGGCGTGTCGTGTCCTCGCGTGCGTGCGTGCCGTGTGTCGCGCCGCGAATGCAACACACACGCCCGACGAGAGCGCATCGTGTATAAGTGGTACTCCGATGCATCGAATAAGGGCCTTTGCCTTTCCCCGTGGTTGCCGGCTTACTCGACGCACACCTGAAGCATTCTCGAGGCGCCCGCTGGTTTCCTTACCCCATTACCCCTCTCCCCCCTTTTCCTCTTCCTCTTCGCGACTCGGTCGCGCGAGGGTACGGAAATGCGTACGCCCCGCGATTCGATATGCATCAGAGACGACACGCTAAACGCTAAATGCGCTCGATCGAAAATGAAGCGCCGTATAACAAGGGCTTTGAAATTCACCGGCGACGCGGCGCGGGCCCGACCGGATTGTTAATTAGGAATGTTTGGTGTAAAACTCGGGGCAGATGGCGCCATGGCGTCTAGTCCTGTCATGGCGGGCGTCAATAACACTAACTCAATATACATGTATGTGTTGGTGTATGCGTGAGCCTATCTGTGATACTTCGCGGCTAGTTCGATTCATCAAAAAGTCGAAAGAAGATTATTACGGTCGAATCGAATCGAATTGATGAATCGAACTAGCCGCGAAGTATCACGGATTAGGCTCACGCATACACCAACACATACATGTATATTGAGTTAGTGTTAGTGACGCCGCCATGACGGAACTAGACGCCATGGCGCCATCTGCCTCGAGTTTTACACCAAACATTCCTAATTAAAACGAGTCTCAGGCCGTGGAATATTAATATTCAAATTATCTACGTAAATCCTATCAAATTGACGGCTCAATAAACTTCGAATTTTTATATAAATACGTTTTCAAACCGGTAAAATGCGTACCATTTCATAAAGTTTGCACGACGCAGAAACGATTGCGATGCAATATTTAACCACCGTAATTATCCTGGATTACCAATATGAAGCTTTTAATACGCATGCAGAATTATTGCAAACAAATCTGAAAAAACTAATGAAATTAACAATTTCTACTTACATTGCGTTTATTTTTCCTACACAGATTAAAAAAAAACCAATATTTTTCGAACAGCAACGAGAATTATGCAAAAAAATCACTAACGACTCCGCGTTGCGAATCCAGAATTATTTATATTTGCACAATCATTTTTGCGCCGTTGCACAAACGGGAATTTTTCCGAAAGAGCGCCTCGAAAGTTACTTGAATGCTATTATACAAAATTAACGAAATGAAAAGTTCGACGGAAATGTTCGATGGCCAGTTGTTGCTCGTACATGCGTATCGATCGATGTGTTCATCCGGGTGCGCGCGCGCGCACGCATTCACGACCTGTGTTTATGTTAATGTGTGCGTGCGTGCCGGCCGTGAACGGAATCGCGTCCGTGTATTATTAAGGCGTATAGTTAGACGGCACACGCCAGGACGGCGTATGGCGGCTCCGCGTGCACCTGTTTGACCAAAAGGATATCTGGTTTGGACCACCTTGCCTCCCCGTGGCAACTCTTGTCTTTCGCTCCGCGCTCCGCCGTTTTCGCCGCCCTCTCTCTCTCTCTCTCTCGTCCTCCTCCGTCTTCATCAGCCGTCATAATTCGCAGTATTTTTCTTCTCCCGCTCCCGCGTCTCGATAGGATAATCCACGAGAGGAAATCATGACGCATTATGCGGCCTCGTTCCCGAAATTAGGTCCCCGAGAGCAGACCAGACGTCGATATGACCCGAGGGCAAGCTATTTGGCGGCCAGGCTTCGTTATTTTGATGACGAGGGGATGACGTTATTCCGGGAATAAAAATCGCCGAACTCGCCCTTCCGCGCCGATCTTCGTAAATATCCGCCGATTAAATACTTATTTTTTTTCCTATGTCGGGCAAAAATGTATTCTCATCCTCGGCGAGACGCGATCGATGGAAAATTCATTTGTATCCGGCGAGCCGAGCGAGACGTTTCTTTTTATAGTCGCCCCAATGGGCGGATATACAGTGCGTATTAATTACGCCTACCGATATCCGACTTCGATAATTGATTACGTTTCGCCTCCTTCGTTGCAACGCGATGCATCGCGCGGCACGCGCATTACGCTTATTGGCGCGATACAACGAATTGTTTGTGCGCCGCTATCGCGATGACGCGGACAGAGTCCGCCGATGATGGCAATAAGTCATTCTCGACAGAGATTTACGACCCACACCTCCTGCCTTTTCCACGCGTAGTAATAATGCAAGGAAAAACCTAACGCAGAAGTTGCTATTTAAAAGCATGTTTTCATCACACCTTCTATTCTGAACTGACGAATCATCGATTGGAATGTTATCGCGAATCGAACAGTAAATATCTCCTATCACATGTGCGGGAAAGAATTCTAAATTGAGCTTTGGAGCCTCAACGTCGATGAAGAGTCATATTTCGAAATGTCATCCTCTTAATATGTAAATTCACGCAATTTTGACATATTCACGATGTAGAAGCATGACTTGCAAAAGCGAACGTTTTTATTACAAGGCTGTCACTGGTAATAGTGCCGATAACAGATAACAAGTGTCAATTCCTTTATTTACTGTTAAAAGAATTATATCAAAGTTCTTGACAACGTATTTTATTGAAATACCGTAACCAGCGTTCCACGATTGCACCTGCCTGCCGTGTTAAGAGAAGAAACAACGTTGCGGACCAACATATGCATTTCGAAATTAATTAACCACAGCTGGGAACACAAGCTGATAGCGTGACTTGGATTCTTCCGATCGAATATCGCAAAATGTCGTGCCGCAATTACGAAACTTAATTAATTTTGATCCACTTGCAACATAACAGTCGCATAAAATGCGACAAATTAACATTTTGATTATAAAGCTGGTAAAAATAAACATAAGCACCGGAAGCGAGCTGTGTTTAACATGACTATTTCATGTTTTCGACAATACTTCGCTATTTTATTGAAATGCCGTAATGTGCATTCGTGATATTACTACAGGCGATGTCCTCCTTGTTAAAGAAGGAACATCGGTGCGGGTAATACACGGGCGTTTCAAAATTACTTCAGCATAGCCGAGAAACGTAAGTTGTCAACGTGACCTAGATTTGTCCATGGTGCCACTACGAAATTCTGAGTCACTTAATTCCAGGTAACCGATTGCCTCCTCGCATATACGACGTCATGTTAAGCAATACCTTTCATTGTTGTTCGGCCGGCTGATGATAGGGAATTACTTGACTGTAACGCTTAATTTGCATCCGCAGGAAAGAGCGGCTTGCTGACGAAGTGAACGTAGGCGAAACGCGAAGAAGTGCATTACCGAGGCATAATATCAAAAGAGAAGAGCCGACAACAAATGCGACCCCTCCCCCTCCCCCGCCCCTCCCGCCCGCAAATAAACGCAACGATGTAATTATTGTAATGTCGTTCTATACTGCCTACCGAACGCGATCTGCAATTACATTTAAAAAAAGAGGATACATTTCCGTTCTAAATTCTGAAACTTCTAAATATATTAGCTTACAATTTGCTGAGAAAAGAAGAGACCTGCGATTGTTATGCTAATTAAATAAATGTCCTTTACTAATTTTCTTGACTTCATTCCACTTCGCGACTCCTTTTGATTTACGTAAGGAACAATCTATCGTATTACTTCAAACAAAAAACTGAACGTTATTTTTTCAATTTTAAAATGGAGTAGACAATAAAGAAACTTTGCGCCGTTGTCCGACAAAGGGCGGCTCGCATTTATTGGCAGGTTATTCGAGTTTACCTGTAAAAAGCTCTCGCTTTTTTTTCGCGTCATCAAGCGCAGAAGAAGCGAGGCTACGCGTGACAGCTTTGTTATATATAAACCAGTGCAATAAAAGCATGAGCGAAATACGGTTCTTTTATCAATAAAAGACAAGTCAAATAAAGTCAAATAAAACTATCAAACGGTTTCTTATTCACTGAAAAACCTACCCTCCATTGTCACTTTGTTTTCTAACAACGGTGTTGCAGCGCGTTAATCGAGGTCCAAGACCCACGATAAAGGGAAAGAAAGAGAGAGAGAGAGAGAGAGAGAGAGAGAGAGAGAGAGAACACCCAGAGGGAGTTGTGACTTTTCTAAAATAACTCGATTCTAAAACGGGTTAAAGGAAAACATTACGTGCCGTCCGTTTTTGAGTGGAGGGTTGTACAAGAATACGTAAAATGTCATACGGTCGGCGAAATCTGAGTCTTTTGTGTCAAAAGAGGGAATGGGGAACATCACGTCGGAGAGGATGGGGCAAGCTGCGCCATATACGCGGGAGGGATGCGAGAGAAAAACGTGAGTCGACATGTGCCACCGGCCGGCGCGGCGCGACGCGGCGCATGGCGACGACCCAGTTTGCCGGCACTCCAGGGCGTCCCCCGATGCGGAATCGACTTGCATAAACGCTACCGCTACCGGCGGGCGGGCTCCTTCGAGCTTATCCAAACGTATCTAGAGCGGCTTTGCATCTCCATTCCGCTTGGCCGGGTCGTCCCGCCCGCAATTGCGAAATGTAACGTCTGCGTCGTCGTCGGGTTCGGTTTTTCGAGGGGCCATCTCGAGCGAGCGTAAAATCGCGAAACGAACAAAGTCCGGCATTCGACAGAGAAATGGATTCTATCTATTGGAGACACTTGGTCCCTTGCTTCGTCCAATCTTTCGTGTTACGACGTAACGCGATGAGCCGCGACGTGTCCCGCGAGAAAAGTGGACATTTTTATACTTCGGGCAAAATAAATTTAGAAAAAAAAAACATATTTAATATTTTTCGCATTGCATCAATGAAAAAGAAAAACGATAGAAGATTTGCGAAGAAAAATAAAACTTGAAAATCGTTCACGGCGAAACACGGTACTCGCGTGTTTCTATTGCGTTCATTTGCGTCGTATAAGAGAATGTGCTGAGGCTCATTCACCCGCCAGGTGCATAGTGCTCGTCGTCTCGGGCCAACGAATGACGATGCACAAAGTCGGCCAGGACCGTGGCACACGTCAACGCGGATAGTTATTAACGGGTTGCGCAGCGCGACGACGCGATATTCTCGGGAGTTCTCGTCGGTCGGAGGCAAAAGTTATCCCGACTTCGGAAACTTCTCGAGGAAGGCTGCTGGATAACTCTCTCTCTCTCTCTATCTCTCTCTCTCTCCCTCCCTCTCTCATCCTTTGGAGCACTTTGAGTTTTGATGGTTTCTGACCCGCGCACGACGTGAACGAGGTTGCAAATTCAACACCGTTGTGCACGTGGTTCGCCGCAAGTGCATCGTAAAAGAAACGATACATATTGCGACAGGATGACGCGGTGCAATTCCCGGATCGAGAGCGCAGTTATGTTCCGAGCAGGAATGTTCGCGGTAAACGCATATATGGCTGACACCGAATGCGATAATGAAGCTTTAACCGCGTTTGAGGATTAGGAAGAAAGGCAGCAATTTTCGAAGCAAAGCAATCGTGAGTGAAACGAGATGTAAAATGAATTATTTATTTTAGGAAAAGTTCTACCCTTGAAATATCAGAAATAGACTTTCTGGGCTTTCTAAATGATAAAAAAATAAGTTTTGAATATTGTCCTTTTTTTCTAAAATAGCGAATTCAATTATAACGTTGGGAAAAAAACATGAACGGGTAGTCGATTTACTATTCTTATTACTACTTGCAGCGCGGAATCGCTAAGAATTTACGCGAACATTACGCGACTCCGTAATTATTCAACGCGTCGTTAAATACTTTACAGAATGTAAAACGCGGCTCTCTGCATATACGCAGCTATAACCAACGCATGAAATTTTAAAAGTTCGGTGGCTATGCCGAACACAACCGTGGATATTTTTAACACATATATTTCCAGTTTCGCGGCATATAAATATTGCATGGCGCTGCTTGCTCTCTTTAGGGCTGGAAAATTCGAACGGGAAATACCTCAGGCCACTATCTCGCGCTTTTGCGCGGCTTTCAACAAAAATCCCGTCCGTGCGCAAAAGTGAATTATACATTTCTACCGAAGTGAAAAGTTTCCGTTGGAAAACACCGACTTTGCTGTAACCCGTCACCCGTCTACCTTTTCTCCTACCGTCTTTTCCGCCACTGTCGGAATAAATTAATAGGCGACTCGAAATGCCGACTACTCCTTTTTTATGGAAACTGAGTAGCGAGAAGGTGAAAAAAAAATATGCAAAGTAACTACGCAGAAGTAGATTACGTTTGTGACATAAGATTAAGATTACATAAATAAAGCTCTAACGCTTACAAAATTTGGAAAAGTGACGAAATCTCGACATAAAATACGGGCTTAATTCTTATAACGTTCATTTTACAAAAATGTACATAGAAAGTTTAGTCCAATACAATTTCATCTTTTCGATCACACGATTCAGAAAATCAAAACTGATAAATCATATTACGCAAATGAATAAATAATTACTTTAACTCACCCTATCGGGCGAAGTCCTTTAGGCACGTGATGAAAAAAAGAATTCGGGGGCGCCTTCCCCTAACACTGCTACTACCATCCGATAGTAACCGGATTGACAATACGACGTATGGCGGATTAGCGGATCGCTCTCGGCCTGGCAGCTTTAGTCCGCTAATAATCGATATACTCAGGCGAAGGTCGTACGCCTTCGCGGCATCTCCGGTTATATTCGGGGTAATTCTTTCGTTCGCCCTCCCTTCACCCTCTCCCGGCCACGCGATTGCTTTCCTGCAGAAAACCATCGCGTGTGTATCCATCGGCCATCGATCGGCAAACCATAGCAGACGGCCGCGGCCGGTTGAACGCTTCGATTACCGATGCACATCGGGACAAGTTATACGAGAGATCGTGCATGGTTAGTTAATATTAGAGAATTTCGCAGAATTCAATGCCGACCAAATTGAAACTTGATATTTCGCCGGTTTTATTACATTATTTTAATGTGTAGGTATATATACGACCGATGTTGGCCGATGCTCATTTATTGTATCTCGTTGGATGCAACTTTCATGCGCTGTCTTCGTGAACACGAAAGATGCTTTTCCTTTGCAACTTTTCGTTTTACGGTTCCTATTTAAGAAGTGATTCTCGCTGAGAAGTAACTAACATCGTGAAAGTTTCATTTACAGAAAACAGCAAATAAAAATACTCAAAGTAAATAAAGATGCTTGATTGGATGTAGGAGAGAAGAAAAAGTCACAACTCTACTCTACGAGCGCGTTTCGATCGCTGCGTCAGTATGCACGTAACGGAGTAACGGAATTTATTACGCTAAATTTCACATATTCTCAGGCAGCTACTAAGTCAAACGTAATTCCCGAAGCCTTCGCCGTATCTCTGAGAAGAAAACCGATGACTCTTCCGAAAGTTGATGTCAGTGCTGCCGAGGCGCAAGAGCACCCTCCTTCGTGAATAATAAAAGCGTAGCGTGTTGCCGACTCGATCGCCTCGAGCTCGAGGGGTTAGCTATCGCGCGCGCGCGCGCGCGCGTACACACGGAATCGCGTGCACGTATACGCGCCGCGTACACGCGAGGTCTACGGCGCGGCGCGGGCTTATGCAAACTGGGTCACACGATGACGTTTACAGACACAAGCCTAAACCCGACGACGAGTCGGGTCAGTCTGGGTTCGTCGGCCTTGAACCTACGGCGGGAGAGCGTTAAATGGCAGGACGCGGCGCGGCACAAAACGACGAAGGCTCTTCCTGCGCGTTTTTACGGCACGGCGACGCCGTGAATGCTTAAACGGCTCATTTACATCGGGGCCCTTTCCGCTAATTTGCGCGCCCCTTCATCAGCGCGGCGAGACCCCGAACGCTGCTGGCGGCGGCCGGCGAGAGCGCGCGGGTTTGCCAGTAATTATACGTGTTTGAAGCAATTACCGGCGCGCGAGAACGATTTTCATAAGGGAGCCATTATTTAGCGTATCTCTAATATCATTGTCTCCGCCGGCGTTCGCCGCCGCGAAATTATCGCGGAAGGCGATCCTCGACGATTAACATCCTCCGATAATTAATTAATTAACGCTTACAGAATCAGCGCCCGGGCCGAACAGCCTCGCGTTACGACGCGTTATATACGACGCGCGGTCCCAAGTACACGCGCTATTTATTATTCGCGGCAAGCTTCGGTAATTCGACATCAATGTCAGTAACTGGTTGTTTAGCGCACGCGGCATGTTCCGATTCAGATTTGCATGATATTAAATTCTCTTCGTGTGTAATTATACACGCCATTCCGCTAGAAAATGTTGCCCGGGTAACAAATCGGTTCAGGTACATCATTTATAATGAGAGGTAAAGTTACTCGAGTTCAGAAAAGTTGTTTCCTTCATTGAGCGCAACCTTGTAAACTTGTATAGCGTAACATTGCACTTTTATTTGTGTCTCTTCAAGAACTTTAACGAACGAATCATTTGCGATATTACCGCTATAATCACTCCGCAAACGCTAATTCTCATCACGCAGGGACTGACCAAAGATGTTTTCTTTTTGCATCACGCGAAAAAAAGAAAACGAATTCTTGGCAAAATCCCCGCTAAGATCCTTGGTAAATTACGGCAATGACTACCGCCGTCTCCGGGATTCGAAACAAAACAGCGAACGGACGACGAGAGGGAGAATGTTAAACGAGCTTGAGGAGTTTTAATCGAGTCGTTCATGCTACTACCGCTCCCCTCCCCCTCGTATTTGCCCACCCCCTCGTCCTCTCTCGGTCAGAGGAGCAAAAGACTTGGTTAGAGACGTCGTTTCGCCTCGTCGTTGACTTCCGCTCGATTTGCATCCGACAGTCGCCCCGATATCGACCTTATGAATAACCACACCGACGAGTCGGATCACCGACGAGGGGCTGGAATCCCCTTGCGGCCCCTTCACGGAAGAATCCCCATCGTGAGAACGCAATTCTGCGACAATACAGGATAAAGGACAGGTCGCGGAAAATACAAGCGCCATAATCTTGAATAATCGCCTAAAGATAGTAATATGAACGTGCTTTTGATCGCAATTTAATCATGTAATTGTGGTTTGGGAAAATTTCGTTTAATATCATATCGACATTGATATAAAATAAATGGTTTAGTAGTAATAATAGTAATAGGAATAGCTGGGTGTCATCTGGAACAAGTGCCGTTAACATAGCGGTACTACGGTCTCCAGTATTTATGAATATTACATTTTCAATAAAATCAGTAATAATTAGTAGTAATAGAGAAGTACTAATTAACGTAATTAACTTTAATCTTTAAAAAAAAGTAAAAGATAACTTATTTTAAACTAAATAAGAAAAGTCCGAATTTTAATATAACGCGACGTCGAGTAAGTATAATAAATCCACTCGGAAGTGATTGAGTACTTCGTAGTCGCGCGCGAATTTCTAGAAAAATTTTTCGTATCTTTCATATTTCCATCTTTCACCCGCATGTCCCATCTTCCAGCGCACGACCAACCTAATAATGCGGCAATGTTTATCTTTCTTTTTCTCTCTCTTTCTTTCTCGACCCTTTTCGACTTTGCAATTACGCAAAAATCATTCACAAATTTTTCCTCCTCGCGCACCAGGCACACGCGCCGAGAAAATACGGAAAGTACGCGAACGTTATCAAAGGTTTACTCGGCGGAATATCCGAACGCACAACGACGGTGCGCGCGGTGCAAAAAGAGAGAAGAGGCAAAGCGGAGAAGGGAGGAAGGAAGAGGAGGTGGAGGTGGGTCATCGACTTCCTCGATGTGACGCAACGAGCGCACACACATGTGCGCCGCGAATACATCCACATTCGTGTGCTCGCACGTATCCCACACGGAGACTCCGCGAGAGTGAGCGGGTCTCGCCCCGTTAACCTCTTCCTTCCGGAAATGGCCCTCGCTCCCTTCTCCCGGTGCGCACCGACGAATCCTTCCGAGAGGACCGTTCCGCGTCGAGTTCCGCGACGAAGAATTTCAAGTGGAGAATTTCGGCGCGGGGTGAGTCACGCGAGCGCGTTCTCGCGTGATGGCTAATATTACTCACGATTTTCCTCCGAACCGCGCGCCGCGTCTCCCGTTTGTCGCGGCCGGCGGTAAATTCGGCGTGGCAATTGATTAAGGAGGGTGTAGTCCCGGCGGTCGAGCATTTCGCTTGAATTTACGTGACTCAGCAGGGAACTCTCGGAAATACGATCTGAAGGAAATTACACGGCTTACGATAACTAAGCGCGGATCCCAACTACGCCACTCCTGGTTAGCACACTGCGCACTGTACGCACAAAAATAATTGAACGCAAGTTACATTAAATAGCGACACATATTCCCGCGGGACTCGGATAGAGTGAGATAATTGAAAATTCGAAAAATATCTCTTTAAAGAATATCGGTACACATTCGGTGCAATATCGCGATAAAAGGAAATTAATCAAAACGATTTCATGATTTCAATCTCGCAATTGAAAACCTATTAAACGGCCGACGATAAAAACGCGCGCAGAGAAAGACATGCAATTCCCCTTGGCCGTACTTCATTACGCAGAAATCAATCAATTAATAACCATAATGCGTAACAATGTTCCCCTCGCATTCCCCTCATTTTATTACATATAAACCTAAATTAATTAAATCATCGATAAATTTAAATCCGCAATTTATAAGACCGCTTTAAACGGTTAACGTGGAAATTTTCACGAGGACGTGAATAATAAATACAGAACGCAGATAAAACAAGCAAATCCTCCGATGTATCGAATCGCGATTAACGTAATAAATCAGTCAAACAATGAACTACCTGACTGCACAATGTGCGCGACGGAAATTCTTAAACTTCCGAGACGAGAACGGTCATAATCGTAAAAGCGCGCGCGGGGCGACGTTTTACCTAACTAAACGCGACCTCGCGACGAAAACGCGTTAAGAAAAAAATTAGACGAGGGTTCTCGAGAACGACGCGCGTGAAAGCGCCGCTAATAAAACGCAAACCGGTCGATGGCGCGAATCGGTTAATACATGGATTCGCACTGTTATTCACACGTGCGTGAAACGATTCGAGAAGACGTAACGAGGGCACAAGCTGGAAGAGAGAGAGAGAGAGAGAGAGAGAGAGAGAGAGAGAGAGAGAGAGAGAGAGAGAGAGAGAGAGAGGAGCGGGAGAGCAGGGGATGATAAAGGGATGGATACGCGGACAGCTGGAGGGCGGGATCGCAGGGGTGGATTTAATCACGTTAAGTAACTCCGACCTGGCCGCATAGGAGCGAGCGAAGGGTGTTCGAAGATAAAGAGAGTGGGAGAGCGTGTTATCGACCCTCCTACACTCCACCTCGCCGGCCTTTTAGCAGTGACCAACACGTATAAGTTCGCGCGCGTAAGCGCACACACGTACACACGGACACGTGCCATTTCCTTCTCGCGCGTCACACGTATTTTAACCATTAAACGGTTTGCCCCGTCTTTCCAGCGCCAGCGCGCGGCGTCAGCATATTCGACGGATTAATTGGCAGTCATACGTTCCCCGGCAGATAATCGAGAAAGTCATACGTCGACCCCGCTAAACGAGTTTCGCGATTGATCATGGAGAGTATCACGTTACTCCCTGACACGTATATATAAAAAGAGAGGGACGGGAAGAGGCGTCTGCCACTACTGAGGGGCTTCGATAATTTCAGATAATTAATTATCGATCAATCACGTCGCATGAATAAACTATTCGAGATTAAATTGTACATTTCACGGTCGTCCGCTGGCATCTTTATAAAGAAAAATGATTTACGCTTCCAAAAAAAAAAAAAAAAAAGAATTCCGCGAGTTCTGCTCACTCGATTAGACCGCCCGATGTAACTGATAGATCTCGTCGAGATATTTCGCCTCCGATATTAACGATCGCCATTTAATCTTCATCGTCGTATAAATGATTATCGAAATAAATATAAAACAACGAATGCGTTAATTAAAAATGCTTATTAAAACGATGCTGTGAAACTCAAGTCTTGTAACAACTTTGTGATATTTCTTTCAGTCTCTCATCTTCGTTTCAACGTAACGGAAAAATCACAATTATACACGAGCAAGATTTACACTCGACTCACGGAAAATTAACGAGTAATTGCGTGACGAATTCCTGCTCATCCTTTCTCGCTGTGATATTAATTAATCAAAGCACGGCGATGTTTGCCCAGCCGCTAACGCAAGACGAACGCGCGAGATGCCGCGCGGTTCTTTATTTTCCGGCGGCGGTCTCTCTCGTGTCCTTTCCTCCACCCTCGCGCGATTCAGTCTTATCCATCCTTGTCTAGTTATTTATCGCTGGAAGAACAACCCCGGGACAACCCTCCAGTAGGTGGCGGGTTAGAAAAGGCGCGCTGCTCGTGCCACGGGGAGGCGAAAAGACGGTCTTAAACAAGAGAAAGAAACCCCCATTGTAAACGCGGCGCGATGTAGACGAGGAAAGCTAGCTACGGTGGCAGAGGGGTTAGAAGGGCTCGTAAGGGTGGGAAAGGTGGCAAAGAGGGTAGAAACAGGATAGAACAGCGCGGCGAGAGAACCTACCTAACCTTCCTCGGCGTACCGGCTGAACCCGGGACGTTATTAGGAAAATGGACCTTCTTCTCCCTGTCTTCTTTCCTACCGTTCGCGCTCGCTCACAATAAACTGCGCGCGGCGTCTTGCCCTGCTGCTCCTTCGTTCCAGCTCGCGTCTCACCCTTTCGCTCTTTCTCACCCTCTTGCCACCGAGACCGCCCCCCCCTCCTCCCCGTGCTCGCAGACGTTGAACTTTTTGACGTCGGGGCCAACCTGCTGTCGACAATCTACTTCCTCGGTAACCGGAGGCAAGAGCCGTGAGACGGCATAATATATATCTTTCCACCCTTCAATTCGGATAATGGCGTGTGCCGCTATACGCGCGAGTACTCGCCGAGATACGGAAACGATCGTTGTTTATCGTGCCGCCGAGCGCGGTGGATGCGATAAGGTAAAATATTCATCTTATCTCGCGTAGCATTACTTCTTTTCTTATTTTCGTAGTTTGTAACTGGAATTTGGAATTATAAACGGCATTCTGCGGCTTGAAAACAGAGAGCACGCTAAGTACCCCCGGAGTAAAGTGAATTACATCTTAAACAGTCGGAATTTTTTTTCTCCGAAAGTTCTTGCACACGGAGCCCGGGTAAAAGGCGTTCTTTTCTCTCTCTCTCTCTCTCTCTCTCTCTCTCTCTCTCTCTCTCTCTCTCTCTCTTTCTCTCTCGGCGTGAAATGAAGTCATAATTCGGTTGTAACTCACGACTCATCTCATATTTAAATTTCCCTAATATGTCGCCTCCTCTCCTCCCCTCCACCCCTTCGGCATGGATCCGAAAGCGGAGCAATTTTTCTTTTCTGCGCTACTTATCCCGCGCGGAAAAGTTATACCTGGAAATTATACCCGGACTTTGAAATAATACGCGACGTAATCGGCCGACGATCAGGCCGGATGACACAACAATATGCTAAGCGACGTCCGACCGTATTACCCGCGAAGTATTACAGTGCCGCAGACTACGCGATGATTTAGCACTTCCGCGACACCGTATGTAGCGTAATTGGGCAAGTGGATCATGCAATCGGCGATGTGTGTACGCCAAGCTCGAGACTCGAAGAAAGGCGATCGATATTCAATATTTAATTTGTCTCGCTGTGTGTACAAATCCCCCCACCGGTGTCCCCGGTGATGCAACCCGTTCCGTATCTCCCTCCGTCAAAACTTATCCGGCCTAACGCAGACGCGTAAGAACCGGAACGATGGGAAACGAAGCCCGGGGATCGGGTAACGCTCTCCAACACAAGTTCGCTATTATTCAAACTTCCGTGAGACGAGTGGGACAACGTGAAAACCGAAACGCAAAACAATATGTGAGGAAACGTACGTAGGAAGGTATCAGTCCTATCGTGCGGATAATAATAAACGCAGCGCGAGAAAAAAACGCGACCTCGACATCATTCTAAAAATACCGGCTCTTTCTGAAACCGCTAATTTTTTAAACATCCGTATTTTCTTCGGTTTTTTTTCTGCCAATTCGCCGAAGGCTATACACGCTCGCTTTTTAACGGTGGTGCCCCTCCGACGATGCCAATTTATTGAATCACCGCTATCGAGGACAACCGCGCACAATGCTCATCGATCTACCAACGTAATTAATAGCACTCGACGATACGGTAATTGCCGTAACTTGAGAACGTTATGAACACCGATCAACGATAATACTGATGATAATAGCATAAATTAATGGCCGGCGTATATACCGACGTGAAAATCAGATGTACGACGTGATACGGCGCAATAAATTGTACGCGGATACGCGATGGACCGCGACGAATGCCGCCGGTAGATCGCGCCCGAATAATTCGAGCGATGGAAAATCGAGCTGAAGATAATTACATCCGTTATAAGTCACATTGTACATCCACATTGAATTCGCCGACTCGAATGCAAACGCGCAGACAAACTCGTCGGCGCCGAATAATAATCGCTCGAAAATTTGCGGCTCCGATTTTTACCTCGTCTCATTAAAAGACCGAGGACGGATAAATAATTAAGCCGATTAGCACCGCGCCCGTTGGGTTTATTCTCGAACGATCCCGTCGTTCGTTCGGCCGCGAGCGAATCGCAATCTGGTCCTTTTATCAAAAGGCATTAACAACGCAGATATCGCATTAGAGAAAATTCAGAAGCGAAAGAGTCGATAATCATTGGAAACGAAATTACTGCAAATTTGTACGATCAATTGTAATAAATGTGATCGTAAATATATCAGCGCGATGTTAACGATATTCAACGATAAAATAGTTATGGAATTATTAAGCGCGAGAGCGCGCGCACGCGACGGGCGTCGCATCGATTTAATGTTCATCGTAAAGCCATTAAAAATGACAGCGGTGAATTTCGTTATTAATTGGAAAATTAATGGTTATAAATTATTGGCTCGATTAAATAATACGCATTAACAATTATTATTATCGAAAAGTACAGCGGGCGTATTCATTGTCGCAAACGCCCACGATCGATATCGCCCTTTAAACTTTACTTTCGGCGACTGCGAGAAATCAGTTTCTCATGCTGCCGAAAGCGGAAGCGTACGTATCCGCCGATAACTTGTGTACATTGTAAATAATATCGAGCGGGAGTGGTATAGATTTATCAATCATCCGGCGACAGTTGTAACGCGTACATGTATTCATGAGCTGGCATAATCTCGCAGAGTGGGACGCGTACGCATGTACGTCGACGCATATGCAACCGTGTGCGTGTGTGTGTGTATATATATATGTATTACGCACGCGAGTAGGTACGTGCGCGCGCGAATGCGTGGTCGCACTCAACAGGTATCGATCTCCGATGGAATAGCAAAGGTGCGCAAAACGGCTACGCAATACTACGGAGCAGATACCGAACGAATGAGTGCCATGCGTACTCGAGCATTGATTCAACGGATGCACTTTTACGTCGAAACGACCTTGCGCGAGAGGGAGAGCCCTGTACAATTCGCCTGTCGCATGTGCAATTTCAGACATCGATCGATCGGGGCTCCCTTCTAATTTGTATTCATTACAGATCCGTATCGATACTGAATTCAATTAATATTACCCTAATGTTAGTATGCGCACGTTAAAATGTTCCCAAGCGTCGCACAACACTGAAGAAATGTTCGCTAAGATAGAAGATAACGGACGAATAATTGTAAAATGACCGTGAAAATAAAGGAAATCGTGAACTGAATGCAGTATAAAAGGATTTTTTGCATTCGTACGAGAGAACTTTTTGATTCGACTCGTTCCTCGAGTACTTAATACCCGCCCGAAGTGCCTCGCGAATCCGCCAGCGTGTACCGTTAAAATGCCGTAACTCTTGTATGAATATTTTATGAGCTCGCTGCCTTAACACCTCCTCCACACGGCCAGAACCGGGCCGCGCCGCCGCCGCGCGGCGCGCTTCGCGACGGAGAGAAAAGACCGGCGCGCATCGAGGCATTCATTGTCATAAAAGGATTCGCGCGAGGTGCGGCAGTCGATGCAGGTGGACGTTTAACGATCCGCGGTCCTCCGACGCCGGGTTATGGCTTCCCTCGAACCGGTGCGCTTTATGATCCCCGCGGACGATCAAAGACAGACTCGGGAATCGCTTGTCTCGCATTCTTCAGGGGACTGGACTTTATAAACTCGCGCGCGAGAGACGCGCGTTTTTGCGGTTTCGACATTCGATTTCTTGCCGGCGTATGACGAAACTCCGCGTGGCTAACGCTCTCTAAGAATGCGTATCTCTGAAACTTTGATAGCGGCCACGATTAAGCTATGCGATTCCCGTATAAGATATGGCTTGTAATTATCGCGCATAAATGTTACATCATTTGTACAACGAGGCTTTTTTACCGCACAGTCGCAGTCCGATGTAAAATATTGTACGTTCAAACGTGATGATCTTTTTTTTATATGCAATATGTAATACACGTAGATGACTCTTTTCCCTACCCTCGCGCTCGTCGCGGTCTCGGTAAACATCGATGCATGTTTATTTATAGCACGCGCGATATTTTCCACGCCGTCTTCCGGTCGTATTTATATCCGCGGTTAGCGGCCAGGAAGCTAATTAACGACGGAATTGTGATATTAAGTGCTCGCCGGTCGGCGAAGGCAGCGAAGGGAACACGGGGATTGTCGGGACGCGGCGGACGTTATTACGGAATACACGGGTTGTGCAAAAGACGAGCACTATAACAGTGCCGAGAGGTGTTGCTCAACCGTTTCCACGTATACCATATTTTTCACGCTAATGATTATGTGCCGACGATTATTCGAAGAAAGTATCACAGGTTTCTGTAACTAGCTCTAACATCCTTTTACTCGGACCAGTATAGTAACTCCTCCGGGGTATTATACAAAAATGTAGCAAATTATGTGAGATAGATAATCCAGTTAACCAAGGTATACGTTTTCCATAAATGAAGCAATAATTGACTGCGGCTCCCAAGATTTTAACGAGCGTATTATATACAAACGCTAACATATGCATCTATGTTATCGTCGCTGATACGTCGTTATTTTCGATGAGATTACACACATCATTCCAGGCGTGAGCGAGAATTGCCAGCGTTCAAGCGCGTTAAATATAACTTCCGCGCGCCAAGTGTGACGCACCGTGTGTTCGCAATTCATTAGGAGCCCGGCGACGACGACGACGACGACGACGACGACGACGACGCCGACCTCTGGCATCCACACAGAACGAATGAAAATTTAATTCGTCTAGTTATAATACCCGCCCGTATATAGTTCGACACAATATCCCGCGCGCATTGCAGAGTCAATAAATGGCAGCGACGTCGACAACCTTCTGGCCGGATTGCACGCGCACAAGGTTATGTAATCGAGTTAATAAGTACAGCCCGGTTTTCCGCGGATTGATTGCCAAGGACATCCGATAAAGTACCGTTCGAAACGTGCGTTGAATCCAGCCCGAGTGATGAATTTCCAATCATCTCGTTCGAGACCTTTGCAAAGCTGACTCTCGTTGAAATCCCTAAAGAAACGAGTTTCGAGTCCAAAAGTCTAAAGAGTCACGAGGACGAATCGTTTAAAATGAGAATGGGAACAGGAAAAACGCGGTATCCAGTTTTTCGTTTGGAAATTTTCCCCCGAGACAGATGACACGCACACGTGGTATCGCGCGCGAATATCTACCGCGGAATAGTCCGCGACGAGGAAAGCTACGCGCCCGCGTCATCGAAAGCGAAACAAATATACGACGCGCCGCGCGCCGCGCATATTTAAGGCTTAATAACAAACCGCAGGATGCGGTTTATCGGCACACTTACGTCAATGCATTCTCGTAGATTGGCCGCCCGTAAAATCCGCGCGGCGCCGTCTCCTCTCTCGCCGCGCGCAATTTTATGCCATTACCCGCCGAACGCGCGTAATCATTCCACCACGCGCTTATACGCCTCGCGAGCCGATGGGAAATTTGAATAAAAGTATCGGGCCTTACGCGCGGAGGGCGACGTTAACAGAAATGGATGGGAAACCGCGGGCGGACGGCGTGGCGTGCTTTAATTTGCAGGAATTGAACGATCTCCCGAAAGACCGCTTATCAGTGTAATGCCGTTAAAGCGAGTTTTTCCACGTGTAATATTAAATAGCCTTCACATGGTTAGATTGCGATCGCTCGCCGTAGCGCGACACGCCGCGCCGGCCGGGCCGGGCCCCCAAGATCGTCTAAAAACACGCGAGCAAAACGTCAAATAAAATATTACACGCGAGGCGACGCATGGGCTCCGAGAGAGCTCTCCATAGGAACTTCTGCTGTTCTACCGTAATAAAAAGAGTGGTAAGTAAATCATCCGTGTGTTTTAAATTGACGCGGTTGGATAGAATCGATTTTTTTTAAAAAAGTACGGCTATCGCGTATGTAAAAACTGAATGTCATGTAATTTGTTGTTCTTTTTCAGAATTATAATCGACCAAATTAAATAAATAAAATTAAATTTCATAAAAATTGCGCGAAAAATGCAAAAACATATCGATTAATGTATAACGCGTTATCGACTGTGTCATAGTTTCTTCATCGGAATAAAAATAATTTAAACACAAACGACTCGTCAAAGTTATATCGCTTCAAGGTATAGCGAGAAAATCCGATTTGATATTATCGATTTGCGGGTAGCGTTACGCCTCGAAATAATCAAAATGTATCGCGATGAATAACTTATCACCGCGACATTTAATGTCGTCTCCGATCGGCAATCTAACTAAATAAATAATAATTACGGTCTCACAATGAACTGACCCATATTCCATAACATTTTCTTATCTCCCCTCGCCTCGTTGTGACAGTCTCGACAAAAAGGCTTCGCGAGACTGAAGCTATTGTATATTGTAGTGACCTGAAACACATCGTGAACGTCAGATGTCGAATACAGATGCACCTGTCTGCCGCTTTTAATCATCGTCGTCAACATTGGTGAGTTAATTTACTCTCTCGTAAAATTTTTAATATCCCCGAACAATCTTGACCCGTGAGAAAAAGTACACTTGATTGAAATTAATGTGGCAAGATGATATACCGTGTTAAGATTAGCTTCGAAGTTCAATGAGTGATCATGTTAGTCTGATCTGATAACAAGAACCATTAGTTCGACTCTATCAAACACTAAATATCATGAGATTGATTATACACATATAAAATTTTATATATGTATTTATACACACATATATATATTTATTTATTTATATATGTGTGATTTAATGAAGCATGATTCACAGCGATAATTCAACTTCGCAAGAACGTGTCACATCTCCTTCATCTACTTGCCTCTTTAACGCCGCCTCGAATACGAAGTGCCTTCCACAAGCGCTTGCATCTTGTATTCTGTCGCAAACTGCGTCGAAATCTAATTTCGAAGCAACGATTTCGACAACTCGCTCGCTCGCGCGCGGACGGTATCATTTCCTGTCGCGAATCCGGTCCGACAAAGAATATACGCGGCGACTCCCGCCGTATATTTTCCGTCGCATTTTCCCCCCGTCGGCCAATCAACGTTTTTCCACCCGGAAATTCGAATCGCGTCGCTGTGAGCTATCCAAAATATTGATTTAAAACACATACACGACCGGTCTCGTCTCGTCTCGCCGGCGCGGCGCGGCGCGGCGCTTCTCCGGCTCGCCGCGAAATTTCCATCGCGCGGCGCAGCGGGAAAGAAAAACAACGATTCGCGACGTTAAGACCTGTTCAAACGGAACGATAACGAGGCTACGCGAGATCGGAGATACCCGGCTTCCGTGGCGCCTAACACGAAACTGTAGTAGACTCTCCCCCCCCTTCGCGTGGGTCAGACCGTCTAACGAAATTTCAAAGTTGCCACCGTTGATGGATGATATTGGCTTGTCACTTAACGAATTAAAGCCACTCGTGAACGCCGGGGGCTTGCAGCAAAATCAAAAAGCGGCAAGCGAAGATTGCGGCAAGAAGGGAAATGTGAGAATCCCATCGGAACTTCTTACCCCGTCCGGGTCTTCTATCATTCTACATGCGAGCGAGCGCACGCTCGACGATCACGGACACAAGATGGAAAACGCGCCGCCGCGCCGTAATAAAAAGTCACGGCACATCCTATCTCATTACAAATAAAATCTTGTTGGACACTTTCCATCTTCTCGCAGAGGCACGGGCGTTCCAATTCACATTCGTTGGTCCGCGCGCGCGTCTCAAGTCTCAGGCGCTTGCGAGTAAGAGAGCGAGGGCGAAACCGAAGTCGGAGCTTAATATTCAATCGCCTCCGACTTCGGTCTCGCCCTCGCGCTCTCTTACTCTCTATAGGCTGCTCCTCGGCGAAGTTAACCCAAGGGACTTCCTCCGAACTAGAAAACGAGGCTGCTAGACGGGGGGGAAGGGGGTAACGGAGGGGCTGTCGGTTAGCGGAGGATAAGCCGGAGCAGCTCGGTGGAAGAGAGGCGCGACGGAAACGCTCGAGAGAAGTTCGAGATCGCGGCCGAGGCGATTGCAGCGGCGCGGCGGGGACGGGAAGGAGGTCGGCGAGATGGTTGGATGGGACGCCGACGGCGATTTCAATAATTAATGTCACGGGAATTGCACCGCGGTGGTGGTGACGGTGGTGGCGGAGTTACTGCCGCAAGCCTGAAATTCCCTGTGTCGCGGTAGCCCCGTCGCGAAGCGATGCGATGCGACGCGACGCGTCTCTCTCATCCGTTGGATAATTATTACGATTATCTGGTAGACGAGTCTATAAATAGCGAATCCGCCTGACACCGAAGCGAAATAAAGCTTGAAAGCGGCTAACCCTGCGAGCTAACCCTTTGCCGCTTGAATTAATCGACAAATAAGTCAATACGCAGCCTTCGTCCTTATTTTAATATTGTCAACGTAGACTGAGATGACAGTTTATATTATTCGAGGGAAATTTTATGAAAATACTAAATATATAGTTTGTTTGGAATTGCTTCGCGTATTTGAAAAATTAAGCGGAGATTTATCGGACATGTGATTGCAAGTTAATAATAACGTTGTATAGATATAAAGCAAGTAAATAAATTACAAATATCGAAACAAATGGCACTTTTATTATACCTAACACCCAGTTAAATAATATATCTTCGCTTTTAAACGATCTATAAATTCACGTTAGAATTCAGGGCAGAATTATATTCGTGATACATATGTATAGATATGTGTGATCTCTTGTATGTAGACGTTTCTAATTTTCCAAATGTTTTTCGTATATTACAGATTACAGAGCACGTAATGTTATAAATAGAATCACAATTTAATAGATTGTCTAGAGTGGGCTTTATGTTATCCACGCTCGAGTGATAATTTCGTATCGCAACTGAATAATATCCTCATAACCATCCATTCTAGCGAGAAGCGGCGATAAATTCGAGACGTACGCCAGCGAGAGAGAGGACGGAAATAGCAGAAATTTTATACATACACTCTCCCTATATATCCGCGTGTCTATCTATCCAAAAACATTTTCACCATCCGTTAAGCACTCCTCTCCGGGGCGGGCAAGGAGGGAATAACTACCGCTCGAAAATAGACGGACACCGTGTGCCGTCCCCTCTCCGATGACGGCGCCCGATGAAATTCAGAAGAGCCGGATTCCGCGCGTATACGGTTCGGTTTCGCCGGTTACCGCCGTGTCGTCCCACGTCGATCCGCGAGGCGAGCGAGAGCGAGCGAGCGCACAGCACCGCGCGGCGCGGCGCGATAGACGGCGGCGGCGGTTCAACCGGGAGATGCCAGTGCAAGCTGGTTGGTCTCCATGGAAACCAACCAACCTCCTCATCTCGTCGCCCTTGCTCATCCTACTCGACGTATCGCGGACGGCGGAAGCGCGGGAGGACGAGGCAGGACGGGTCGGGAGAGCGGAGAGGGTGGTGACGGCGCGGTAGACCAGGAAGTGAGAAAAACAGAGGCGCGAGGAGGAAGATGGGATCGCGAAGGGCGAAAGAGAGTCTAGCGGATGACAAAGAG
Organism: Temnothorax americanus; assembly: GCF_048541705.1. Taxonomy (NCBI): domain Eukaryota; kingdom Metazoa; phylum Arthropoda; class Insecta; order Hymenoptera; family Formicidae; genus Temnothorax; species Temnothorax americanus. The sequence goes on from NW_027509391.1 coordinate 2,063,297, forward strand.
GATGCGCGAAGAGACAGCGAGAGCTGCGAAAAAAAGAAGGATAAAGTATGCGACAGATTTAAAAAAAAAAAATAGAGAATAATATTGGGAGGAAAGGAAAAGTGTGATAAAAACAAGAGAGATGATCTCTCTGAGGGATATCATCTTTGTGAAGGAACGTACATGGTGTAGCTGAAGATTGAGAATGTGGTCTGTTACGTCAAAAGTCCCTTAACATGCATAAGTTTCCGGGAACCGGAAACCGAAGCTCCTTACTGGGGTCGAGCGTCGGACCAACCCGACATTGATCGACGTCCGTTCTTGAATTTCGCGATGACTCCGCGAAGCACGTAGTAATTCATCGTAATCCCGTTCCGCCCGGTTCGCGCGCGTATTCGCAGACGTTCGTCAAAATGCCGTTTTACCGGACACTTTTACGACTCGCGCATATTCGCCGATATCGCTTTCGATGCGTTCCCATTTCGGATCGTTCCAAACTTTCCAAAAAATCCATTAGAACTTTTTTTGTATTATCTTTCCCATCGTAAAGATCTAGGGACCTAAAATTAAAGGGAACCCGACAACGTTCCATAATAGAAAATTTGAATTACGTTAATTCTAAAATCACAAATTGGAAGAGAAAAATTTAGCACGCACGTTTAGCTAATTTTATTTTGCACTGCTAATTTTATATCGTAACTTATAACAGACGACACATATTCTTTTTCGTAAGACGTAAAATATTTATTGCAATTAATATTCTTTCATTTAACACATTTACCAGTGATCGACATTGACATTTTTCATTTATGCCTCATCATCGGTGACCGTCATGGGACGACAGTTAAATAAATATTAATTTATAATATATTTATAATTTATATATATATAATTTTTATCATTTATAATAATTAATAAATTTTTGTGCAATTTAATACTACAAATTGAACGTTAAATTGTTCATTTTAGCATAAAATAATTCAATTGGCGTGAAAGTCACGTAAAATATTGGCGGTGGATGTGTTAAAAAAATTCCACGCAAAGATATACATGCAATTTTAATTTTCCTGGATTTAGGACGATGTGGAATTCAGGTCCCTAAATAATTCAGATTCTCAATACAGAAGTTTACTAGCCACATTAGGGCTCGACGTAAGATATCGCGAGAACTCCCTATAGAAAAGAAATTTCACGCGCGATAGTCGAGTTGTTTGATCGTTGGGGTGAATAAAGAATGAACGGTTCGGCACAATCGTTCATCCCTCATCTCCCCCCCCCCCGGCGGCATCAACGGCCCGAGGTTCGTCAAAGATCGTCGGTCACGCGATCGCGCCTTCGCTCATTAACACCGACGCCACCCTCGGTGGAAGAGGTGGATATGGGTTTAGCTCGCGTGGGCACGCGTGCGCGTGCAGGTAGGCGAGAGAGAGCATCGTGCATCGATGAGGCGTGGGCGTGGGTATCGCACGCGTGTCGGGATTCCGGTGTTTAACGCGTCTCCCTCCTCTCTTAATCAGCTCGACACGACCTCGACTCCTTTTGCCTCTCACGCGTTAATCAAGAAGCGATACGTTTCGCGGAATTAAGTCTTCTCCGTTCCTTATTTATTAAGGGAACATCGGGATTTTTCCACGAAGTATACTTGAATATGACTGCAACCCTCGGGGAATTTTCCACCGAGAGTTCCCGCGGTGAACTAGTTTCGAGATCTGAACAGGTATAGAACGTAGTTGGCAGCAACTAGGGAAACTTTGGCGAAAGTAAAAATAAACTCCATATGAATTCTAAATTTAGATTGCTCACGATAAAAAGATAAAGCGATTAAAAAGATTTTAATTAGCCAAAATCAAAAATTTAAATCAACTTCAACTCTAAATTACAACAGATAAAATAGATGGAAGGAACGCGCTGACCAAAAATCGAACCCCAAATTGATTGAAGAACCTGTCAATTGAAAATTAAAGTCTATTTTGCACGTAATAAAATCGTAAGCGGTTTTCGATATAACGTTTGCGCAATCTGCACTGCGTTAATAATACTGCAAGCTCGCAGATCACGATATTACAACGTTTGGGTATTACATGCCGACGTGTTGCACGTGCGCGCCTGCGTGGCTCAATAATGTCGCGCAGTCCTCATTAATTTGCTCAATGGAGCGTCGAGGTACAGGCCCGATCGAAACTCACTGCGCCAACGAGTTCAAACGCGCGAAGATTCAACCGAAATTCAAACGCGGATTCATAGACGGTAAAAAATTGACGGTTCTCCTTCGTCTGTGCGAAACTTATACAAAAGCTATCCATTTACAACATCGAAATTCCCTGTTTCTCGTTATACCTCGTTGATATTCGGTGACATAACGAGGAGGATAAAATAATATAAGTCTACTTCCGACTTTTCCGCCAAGTGTCTATTTCTCCCCCGCACCGAATCGAATTTTCAGAGAAAGCGATATTTTCCGATCGCGAGGGCGGCCCTCTCGACCGAGGAGAAAATTCGCACGAATGGATTTTTTCGGTGGAAGAATCCTTGTTGCAGTTCGCGGAAGATATACCGGACCTCGTTAACGGGAAACTGTCAACCTCGTGATTCCGGAGAGAAATAAATTGATAAGTCGTAACCGCGCGCGCCGCGCGCGGTCCCGGGTATATACGACGCCGTTCCGCGAAATTCCGATGAAGAAAGGAAGGAACGTGGGCGTTCGTTCGGATATTCTTGTCTCTTTCCAGAAGATCTGCCAGCGTCCCCCTACAATTTCCAGCTCTCACCGACTAAATTACTTACGGTTACGGAGAAATGTCATTCATTTAATGCAATTGCGTAGAAAACACTTGTAAACCGCAACTACATATGCAAAATACGAGATGATTATAATGTCGTTATTTATAAAAAATTCCAATTTCTTCCATCAGGCAATCTGTTATTCGTGCTATTCAAAAACAGTAATTTTTATCAACCAAAATCTGAAAACGCCAAATTAATTGGCGCAACCATTAATCTTCTGTTAGAATAATTATCATGCATTTGATCATTTTTATAATGATCACTAAAATATCTTGTTTATACTTCATATGTTTTTATAAAATATAAAAAGAATTTTATTATTATTACTACTATAATTCTACTATATTATTAGAATCTATATATTAAAATATTATACATACACCGCTTGTCATCTCAATATGTTCCTTATTTATAAAAGAAAATACAATAATAAAAATTTAAAAAAAGATACTCATTGTCAGTAATAGCTCATCCCCTATTTTTAAGAATCAAATCTCTGCTCCTTTAATCAACGCCATTTTCGCACACAACACAATCGTGTAAAGGGCGCGAAATAAGCTTATCGCGGGGGGACTAATTCAAATTTACCCAACGAGAAGCAAATTCGTCCCGACTCCCGATCGTTGACGAGGGGTGGTTGTAACCCTGATAATAGTCGTTGTAAAGTGGCCACTATAATTCGAGTATCAGGCAGGAAACGGCGATGGGAAAAGGCAGAGAGAGAGGGAATGGTTAATTCGTGAAACAGTAACCCTTTCCGCCACGTTTCAAAATGCCGCAATATCGACGAATCCGCAGATCTTTCTCTCGCGATCTTACGTGCTCGTTAAGCGAAGCGGCCGTAGATCTTCTTGAAGATTTCGATTCCTTCGAAAATGATTCGCTCGACGCGAAAATCGATTTCGCGCCCTAATCAGTTTGATCGATCAAAGCCTATTTTACTATTTTGCTGTAATGAATGCAACTCTCGATGGGGTCTGTAATTAATTCCTGCATAAACAGGTTATTCGTTCGACGAAACATATCATGTTAGTGAATCGTGACATTAACATTAATATTAATGCGAATATTAACACACAGAGTGTTAATTTACTTTTAATAAGTAACGTATCCCCCGAGAGTGTCCGTAACGTCGAATTTAATGTATATAAAAGTATTGCGCGCTCCGAAAGGTTTCCGGTGCGCTGCGGTAGTACTCGCGAGCAAATGTCAAATATTTAAATGCTTCCAATGTGAATATTAACGCTTTCAAGCCGTCGTTACCCTTTTATCGCACATAACCGACGTAAAAGTATTTCCGTGAAAATCCGTTATTCCTTATCGCAATCTTTCACGCGAAGAACTTACAATCATATGATGCGAATTCTAATATTTGGGGTATCCATGTCCATTAAAACTCAATCTATTTATTCCAATAAAATATTAAAAATAGAAGTTCTTTCACTCAGACTATTTGTGATAAAATTAAGATTATTCTGAAGTGTTTGATGTTTAAATTAAACATCTAGCTATGAATTCACAGTGATACAAACGTTGCAAGAAAACGAGATTAACTATATATAGAGAACCGAGTTTCGTGCGTAGCGGCCCGCGTAACCGTGATAAATAATGAGTCGCGCGAGGATCGCACGAGCGAAATAAATAACGCGTATTTCGCGCGCTTAAGCGGCTAAATGAACGAATGTCAGAGGTCGAATGGCTGATTCATGAAATCGCACACGCGAAATCGACGATTGGGGGATTTTGCGCGGAATCCACAGGTTTTACGTTCGGTGGCGCGCGTTCCGCTGCAACGAGTGCTTCTCCGATCTTTTTTTTTCTTTTTTTTTTTTTAAACACGCTGTTAAGCGGATATGTATTTAAAACTGTCGCAAAAGTTTAAAATATCATTTCGAGCAATATACGCGGCGCGTCGCGTTTTGATCGTCGGCGAATGTAGCGGACAGTTACCAGAAATTATGTCCGCCGGTGATCCTATATTCTGTATTCTGACACACAACGTGTGTTTTATCGCGAAAAATTGCGGTATACTGGCTCGAAAGTTGACAGCGACGGGTTCAGAGCTGACGTTAATAAAACTTCAACTTGAACATGCAGCGGTGTGCGTGACGATGGTTCTGCCGCGCGTCCAATTTTGAAAAAAAAAAAGAAAGAAAGAAAGAAAGAAAGAAAAAGATGCGATAATAATCATTAAATATTCCCATATACATATATAACAAGTGATTTCGTATGAAAATAAGTGCGCGTAAACGAGAGGCTGTTTACCAATTATACGTCGATGCAAATGACTCTCGTTACACGCTTGCGTAATGCGCAAAAGAAATGATTATATTTCTCTCGGTAATATTCCCGCACGAAGGAATTACAATCGGGGAGAACATGTCACGCTCTCTCATTCGTGTGCATGACTTATCAAACGCAGAGTTTGTAGAAAGTGTAAAAGATAAAGAAAGAGCTTTAAGTGGATACTCACGAGGCTTCGCAGGCTCTGGCGGGGCGACTTCCGTCAACTGCAAAAGAAAAATTCAAAACTCGTGAGAGTTCACTCAGGACAATCAGGCTTTTCAGGATCGTATCGTATTCCGCCGGAAAGAACCAACCGATCATACCGTGGTTCGGTCAATTCCTTCTTGCAGAATTCAATTTACTGTCCTTAGAAACTAGCTCGTCAAACGAGACGTCCTCGCGCACATACCTACCGGGAATTATATTCGCTTCTACAAAATGGCACACACGGCAAATAGCTCGGGCATAGTTTACACATACGTCGGTAAGGATTCGACGTTGCAAAAGGGAGCGAAGGGGGAAAGTTGTCGTGAAAACAACAGCGGGAAATTAAACGGATCTGGGAAAATTTGTAAAGGGAACCGCGAGAGAGTGTACTTTGTCTCCTCGCTTCTCGTTTCCGCATCGAGTAATTTACAACGCGTCCCTGCGTCTCCCTTGATACCCAAGGAGCACCTTCTCCCGGGGCATAATAGAAATTTATCGCGCGGTTTTGCGACCCTTTACGTGCATTCTTGTAATCGCGAATGAAATAACATCTCAGTCTCGGCGGTACCACCGCGAAACTTCACGCGGAATAATCAACTTGCAGCCGTGCAACCAAGTGTCTACCGTAAATTAATACCGTACCAAAAAAATCAGGCTAACGACAATGCTATTATACATGACAAATTACTGTCACTGCTATACTCCAATTGAATAGCAATTGCATTGTTAATAGTTTACGTTGCACGAAACATTTCATCAATTTGAGTAACAATAATTAGAAAAGAGTAGAGGATAAACTTCCATATCTCTCACACGCGACGCGTGCATCTGAATTACAAAGCGCACGCACCTGCTTAAGTTACCTGTTAAATGGTAATTATACCGTCTACAAAAAGCCGGTATTATACTGCGTAACAATTCCTTTCATCTGCGAGAGCGCGAAGTTGACCACCGGTCGGAAACCATGCACCGCGCCGGGCGCTACGCAATTTCGCGAACGCGCCCGCGCTATTTCATTCCCCGGTAAGTCCGCGAGTAATTCTCGCGACGTTTGAGCGGAGAAAACGCCGGCAGCGATTTTGCATTCGGCCATTATTACAATTTACTCGCGCACGCAAAAAGGATCCCCCGGGCGGGAAGGTATATATGTATATACACCATATATACGGCGGTCCGAATTAATCCACTTTTACGAGGCCGATTTCGCTCCGGTCTCGTCGTCCCGCGTCTCCTTTCCCTCCTCTTTTATCGCGCGCACTTTTTTCCCCAGCTCTTCGCCAAACCTTCCGCAGTCTCGTAGGCGGGACGAGGAGAGGAGGAGAAACAAATTTATAATACGCAATGCGGTATTCTGCAGCGTGTTGGGCTGCAAATATCATGCAAAGTCCTACCAGACGTTATAAATCGTTTACAGCGTGTGATAAACGGTGAGTAAAAGCCGGTGAAAGTATAAAAGCTTTCAGAAATCCGATCGATTGATAAATAACGCGGATAAATTAGAAGCTAATTTTTACGCAATCATTAAACCTTTCAATAGTAAATGATGCATTTATTCTCTTTCCCCTTCTCTCCTTTGTTTCCTCTTCTTCCTTTGTATATCGCTATGTTGTTCAATATTCAGTCAATATGCAATTATTCTTAAACTCGGCATTTAACAAATTTATTCTTTGTACATTACTTTTTATATATAAGCTTCTTTTTCTTGTTTTTGCGACCTATTTTATGGCTTTTTAATTTTATTATCGTAAAATATATGTTGTAAAGATATAAACTATAAAATAGAATAAAATTTAATCTAATCTAACAATTTAATTTCGTGCGATAATGCATTTAATTAAATATTTTTTCACATTTGACAATAAGATAAACTATTTTATTGTCTTTATAGTTTAAAGAATCTTGACACTTCGTCTATTAAAAATAAATTTAACTGTTTCTTTCGTATCTAAACGATTGCACACAAAGTGTAGATTTTCATATCGGGAAGGTAAATGATCCGCCGGATCCGCTTTATTTATGAATGTTATCGCGACAGATATTTTTATCAAGCGGCTGAAAAGAGTGAACGGACGGATTAGTTTCGTCCGCAATTTTATTTACAAAGTAACACCGTTTTTCGCAGCGCGGTCAAGCGACGGGGTTTTTACGTCGGATGAGTATCACCGCAAAAGAGACGCCGCTGCGAGAAAAACGTACCGCGAATTAAACCGATGCTCTTACGGGCGCCTTCTCTCTCTCTTTCACCGAGCATCAGTCGACCCTGCCGCTTCAACCCCGCGTCCCTCCCTGCGCCGCGCGTTATGGCCCGCGCGCTGCAGCTTTTGAGAGCAGCAAACGCTTGATACGTTGCCAAGTAGCACGGGACCTAGCTCGAATTAATGCGATCCGAGACATTTCCCACCCGGCCGACATGATTGCTCCAGAATTACTCGCGCGCGCGCGCGCGCGCGCCCGCCAGGTATCAAATGTTCCGCCCGTCAAAACGGTGTTTCAACAACGGTAACCGAACGCGAATTCCGATCGATTAAACGCTCAATTAGACGATCGGCTAAACATCTCCGCAAATGTCAACGCGCCAATAATTTCATTCAAATTTGTCATTAGAAATTATATGCTAATTGCGAAGTGATGAACATATCGGTAACTAATTAAACGTAATACCAAAATCTCTCTTCTTGGTACCAATCATTCATATGGAAGTAGTAATATATGTGTGCGACGTATTATACGTATACGCGCGTAGATTCGACTACATCGCGTACGATTATCGCGAATCTCTGCGTTATCACTGTGATTTAATGCGAGATTAGCGTTCGAGCCACTCGTAAAATGCTAATTCACGCATGCAAATAAGACATTACGCGATTGCCTCTCTCGACAAAACTCGCTGTCTTTACATATATACACGTATGCACGTGCGGAATTACACACACGCGTACGCACACCGACACACCGAGCGACGCTTGACATCACGCCAAGTGGCACGAACGATCCGAAAATGTTGCCGCTCGATCGATATCACGCTTGTGGAGTTATCACGCTCGCGAGAGAGACAGGCGCGAAGTCAATCTCGCCCCGTTTTGCACACTCGTCCCTCTCGCTTTTCCCAAAAATATGTGCGCTCTCGACAACGAAGTTCACGTTCACGCTATTTTGTGATTGAAACGTTACCGCGATATATACGTCGCAAGGTTCTCTGCTTCGTTTGAATTCTAATATCATGATCGATAAACTGTAACTCTTTCCCCGCCGTGCAAAAAGCGAACGTTTCACTTCGGAACTAAATAAAATCATTATTTATAGCTTTCAAAAGCATCTTGTATTGTTTCATTCTTGTACCCTCTGTTTTATTACTACTACTACTTCGAATAAAAAATCGCAAAAAAGATAACAATAGAAAAAAAATCTTATTTGCCACTAAACCGGAAATATTCTCTCTATGAAATAGCTGGTAACATAGATAGGATTAAGGCGTCCTCTTTAGCTTCAGCAATCGCGAACGTCAAAGCGCTTTTTCAAACGGAGTAGTGATTACTCTCGATTCCCCGTTTGCTATTTTGATCGGCGAGATGTAAGAGCCAGTTACGGTGAGTGAGTGGGTAGATATATCGATTGATTCTTACCTTCGCCAGATGGGGGTTGAAGGTGAACTTGGACTCGTGCTCCTTCCGCGGTGTCTGTGCGATCGCCGTCAATGGCGTGAGTGGCACAGCCATCTCCTGGAACGACAAAAAAAACAATGGTCAGAGAAGAATGGTCAAATAATTCAGTGAGATCTATTTTTTTTGTCTCGTAAGTTAACGAATCGGCTCAATTAATCCTCTAGAATGCGTATAACGATCCTCAAGATCTTGCGTTTATCTTTTTCGACACTTTCAAATCGTTTTTCTTTTCTCTACGTTAATTTTAAGTAAACTTTAAATGCTTTTATCTCTCAACAGTACTCGATTTCAATTTATTGAAAATACCCTCTCGCTATTTGAGTTTTCGATCAAACGTTCATCACGTTCATCACAGGGCACGCATTCTAAAGTTAAGCTACTCGGCAGGAGATGATAATACATGACGAGATTACATTTGTAACATATGATGGTAATCAATGTGCAAATATTGAGGAAAGATATCAGCATAACTGACGCGCGATTCACGAAGGGATGACGAATCCCCATTTCTTCGCGCCTCTCCCGAGGCACGAGAGAAAGAAGCGGTCGCGATTCGATAACAACACGTTTACGTAATAGCGACTGGTGCAACTAGGACACGATTACGTCAATGTCCACGAACAGAGCCTCGCCGGACGAATTCCACACGAGTGTGAGCATCCAAACGCAAATGCCTCCTATTGATGCATACACACACGCCCTACAGCAGGTGGCGACTTTTAGATATCTAAAGTTACATTGCAAGCGACGGTAAATTCCCACCCTCCGTTTAATTTCGATTAGACTTTTTGAAGCAGAATTTTAGTTTGTACTCAGCTTGATTATACCAAAATGCTTAATATGCTTGAAACAAAAAAGCATAAAATGGATAGCGTCTCAAATTTTTTATTAAAAAAAAACGGAGATTTTGTAGTAGAACGGAGAAGATAATTAAATATTAGTTAAATATTTAAACATGAATAATTTTTCTTCAAAATTCTATACTTTAGTTATAAAAATAAATTTAAAAAACATTTTACGTTTATATAATGTTTTTGAAACCAAAATTATGCCTCTCTATAGCCATAGAAACTTACAGAATAAAATAAGGGTATAAAATGTGTGGGAAAAGATTGAACATTTTCAGGGACAATTTAATATAACGCATTCACACACATAACCACGTATACCATGGATGTGCGATAGGGAGGACGACCAACACGACGTCGGCACGAAGTCGCAAACTGTCGAACAATGCGCCACGTTCCCGAAGCATCGAACGAAATGCATTTCCACGGGCGGGCGCGCGCGTCGTCGCGGCGCGCAGGCCGATTCATTGACCCGCCGAGGAGACACCCGTCGACGGGAAACAAAGAGCCGACGAGACAAAAGCCCTCGCGGCGAAGTGCTTACGTTCTTACGTGCGATCGGCGGCGCACTCGACGTTCGCGGAAAATAAAGCCCTAAAAGCCGGAAACACCAGCAAAAAAAAAAGAATCGAGACGAGCAAATCTAGAAATGCGTATAATGTACGCGTTCGCGATTTCCGGATCAATAATTCGGCTTACCTTGTGTCGAACATACGTTGATTATAGTAAAAACTCAAGTCGAATTCTACAATGAGGATATAAAAGTCACTTGTCACACTTTTAAAATTTTAATATATACTTTCTTGACAACACAAAGTTTCAAATTACGATTCCGAATTGAGAAAGGTCTATCTCTAAAATTTAATCCGTAAGAAACTTCATTTTCCGCTCTGTTTACAGTTCGAAAACTGTTAATGTCGCAGTTTATAGCCTCGACACATTCGCGACGTTTCGTAAATTAACGGAACCTCGAACAAAAAAATTTTTTTAAACCAGTTTGTACCACACGATACGACGCGATTCATAAAGTCGAATTAAAAATTACACAAAACAAAAGGACTATTCGAATTTGGATTCAACATCGTACGCAATCCCGTGAAGAAGCACGTGCCAATTATTAAACAGCCGGTACATCACACATCTCTTATTCGTTACTCGATCCGACATGTGTCATTCAGAAGTTTCAATACAAAAGTAATAGACGAGCTAGATTTATATAGATTCAAGTACATCAATTTCGCGAAATAAGACATTCGTTTTGGCGAACGATCGTATCACTTCGATAACGAGTCGTCGCGCGATCTGATCATCGCGGCATCGTCGAGTTTTCGTAAGGAATAATCGCGATTGAGACGTATCGTATCGCGCTCGCACCTTGTCGCTTTCACGTTTCAAAGAATAATGCGTCGTCATGCGGCTCACTCCATCTACCTGTCTGCCCGCGCGCCCGACCGCCGCAACCTCGGTCGCGCCGCGCGAAACATCAAGGTAACCGCGTAATGTAAATAATAGGCCGCGCACCGCGCCGAGCGTCTCGCACCATCAGCCAAATCGTTACGTGATATCTGATGTGTGATAAATTAATAATAATAAACGCGTATCGAAAACTCGATGCTCCGCGAATTTAATTTTTCAGCTATGTACCACGCTCCGTATCGCGAATTCGCCAGAATTATTAATTTCGCTTGAAAATAGATTTGAAATAAGTCTAATGGAAATACGATTACTCGAATCTCCGAATCGATAAACGTAATACAATTTGATGTAGCAGCATGCAGCGGTGCGTATTCATGTGTGTGTGTTTTAGCCTTCTCTCTTTTTCATAACGTCGTCGTGCGGCGCATCGATTTTGATTACGTTATTATTAGAGAGATAAAAACGACAGACGGTCTCTTAACTCTCCTCCGTCCAATGCTCACGGTGATTCAGACTCGGGCTTCTTTACCGTGCAATTTACCGCCGGCGTTCAATTTAATGCTTGGCTGCTTGCGGCGTAAAGAAAAGATCCCCGATCCGGTCACATATAATAAACATTATGTTACGAATTGTAAAAAAAAACGTGGCACGATAATATCAATAATGTCTCGCATTCAAGAGAATGTGTATTGTTCTAGATGGAAATTGCCCTGTAATTTCGTCAAATGCGTGGTATCGTATTAGTACGGGCTCGCGGAGTAGCAACGACATCAGTATCTGCCGCGAAACGGAACCAAGCGTTTCATGCTCTGGATGCGCATCCTCCCCCTGTCAGTCCCGACGTAAAACGTCAAATTATTCGAAAACCGCGAAATAAGCCGCGAACATCGATGATAATAATAACAGCGAGCGCAATATATTGCCAATGACAATTTGATTGGTAATCAAAAGCAGAGATTATCATTAATCGATACCCGAATAAATCACTTATGTTCATTTCTATCAATGCAGATTAACTTTAATCTCGATTTAACTTTACTTTTTATCTGTCTCTAATTCTTAAGACCAGAAAAGATGAAAATGTAAGTTAAATCGAGATTAAAGTTAATCTACGTTGATAGAAATGGACAGTAGCAGAATTAAGATCGCCTTTTTGGCGCGTATACGCGACTCCAACGAGACACTTGATTAGAAAAGCAAATTACTTACATACGAACAAAATTTATAAACTGCAACAGATCAAAAGTATATTATATTCGCTTTCAACTGTGCACGTGTATCGATTATTTTGTAGGATTTTCTTTTCGATATTCCAAAAATATTAAATTGCAGAACTGCGGCCGGCATTGTAACGCATAATTATTCGGCGCCAGCTATGCACCTGTACACACACATATGTGTGTACACATATACAGACGCGCGCGCGCACGCGCGAGCATAAATGTACATACACACGTATATACATTCCCTATGTAAGCCCTCTCGCTATTATTACGTACAAAACCGATACTCAATTATCGACAGGCGATGGTCGCGCGCAGAGTATCGCGCAGAAAGTGAGTAATCGCCAACTCCCCGGAGTGCAATTTAATTTCGACTGCAGATCCATTGGTCCGTGAAACTTGTTACTCCGATGGAAACGCAACGCACGACATCGACGTGCCGATAAAAGTCGACGGTTTCGCAGGAAACGGATGGAAAGGACAGGGAAACTTGAACGACATTGGCGTGTTGCTGATGCTATGAGAGTGCACTCAGATAAGAGATTTTGCTTAAAGAAAACTGCTTTTTTTTCCTAACTTCAAATCTATTAAAATATCCAAACGCGGAAAAGCGCTAAAAATATTATAAATCTAATATTAATTAATATGTATATATATAATGCATCTCCTCTCATAAAATTATATTTATTTTTTACTGTAATCAATCTGTAAAATATTCTTTCCAATTTATTATTTTTATATACTCCATTAAAATACAAAACTTGAATATACCCTCGGGCAAGTTAGAAGACCGATAATACATTCGAGTTCGATAAAACTGCTTCTTTATCGAATTACCCATTCTTGCTATTCCTGCCAAAGCGCGTGCGGTTGCATCGTCGGTGCATACCTAATAAAGACGAGCCTGACGGAAGAGACTCGCATGCCAATCCAAAGAGGGAAGGAGAAAAGAGAGAGGAAAGAAATTCCCAAGGGTTGAGTCATCTCTCGTCTCTCTCTCTCGCTCTCTCGCGGGCGTGTTTCGTACGGATGATTTACACGGGCCAATAATTTATATCCGCGCGACGCACGAAGGACGACATCGAGTTATGCAAATTGCACGCGCTACGAATGAGGAATTTATCGGCGGCACGATATCGAGCGAATAAACGTCGAATTTGCGAATGAATAATGGACGCGGCCATCGTGACAAAAAAATAAAGCGAGAGAAATCGCTTCCGGATTAGGGAGAATCGAGAATGTACCCGTGTGTGTGATAGAGACCTCCGTCCCTTACAAAAATCTTACGATTTGCCTCAACTCTGGTATATATAAAGCTTGTATAAATCTAACATTTCTATATTACATGCAATAAAATTCTTTTGAAAATTATAATGTGTGTTCATTTCTTTCAATTCAATTTTCTTTTAATCATTAAATTGGAACGTCTTCATGACCCACTAACTGGATGAAAGCTCTCCGGAGTACTTCACGGAGACTTTGAAGCCAGCCGACGATACGACAATTATGCCGGACACGCGAGAGGAAGCCGGCGGGCAACGAGCCCGCGGGAAAAAACGAGAAAGAAACTCGACCGCGGCGAGAAATTTGCAAGTCGCACCCGCTCGTTACGCTAAAGGGCGATTTTAATGCACCTCTTACCAGTCTGATAAGTTACGCGCGGCGCACTGTCTATCCCTCCTAGCGTATCAAGGGATTACCACGTAACTCCCAGCTTTCGCAACGGAACTTTCGCTCTGCCTACGCAGCAATTTCTTGTCGTGGATGTACAGGAAAAAAGTTGCTCTTATCCCCGAGACAGCATTTGAATACTATATCAAAGATCTTGCTGAAGCGAAAAAATGTACATAAATTCAAGCGAATAATATTATTAGGTATAAAAGAACCAGCCCGACTGTATAAGGCTTATTTCTATCTACTTGTCGAAGATCACCGCCGAGAGGGAAAGAAGGACTCTCGAGTTAAATTTTATTAAACTAAACTCCCCTTTTTCAAATAAACCGAAAAATACGGTAGAAATATATTTCGTCGATTCTTTTGATTTTGAAGTGAAATTCGCCAAAAGTCGTCTGTAACTTTTTAGATTAAATGATCGTAACCGCTCTAGACAAGTTAATTTCGTTCGCTCAACCTTACTGCCAACCCTAAATCTTTCGGCCCACTTCGGCGAGGGGGAACAACTACACGGGCGGAAATTACAAGCGGCGAGCGGGACGCGATTTCCTCGCGATTGTTGAAAACTACAACGGCAGCTGGCGCGAGGGACGACAGAACAACCTGGAGTCCCGGTAATTTGGCAATTCATCAACGACGACAAAAACTTCTCGCAATTCGACACTCGGGGGTAACTATACCGGCGTACCTTACGTACGGCGAAGGTATAATGCCGGTAATTATGCCAGGCACGCGAGAAGGAGCGAGAACCCGTTACCGCGCGGCCAGGCCGATGGCACCGCTCACTTGCGATGGAATTGCACTTGCCGTCTTCCAGCCTTCTCGCTTTCGCCTCCCCGCGCCCGCGTTTTCACGAAGAACCCTCCTCACACTAAGGCTCCTCTCGCGCTGTCTAAACCAGCTATAACAATCTCTATACCTCTATCCGATGGGCACGGAAGCGAAACTCGCGTTCCGCAATTTTTTACGGTACTGTGTTGGAAGCGCAATTCTATCCCGTATCTATGTAGTAATCATGCAACAAAGCTGTAATTATTTAACGTTGCTTTTTTACTCGTGTTTCGAAATAGAAGGAAACTCAGACGATTTATCTAAAATGTATCGGAAACTTTAAAGATAAATCTCAGGAAGTGGAGATATATGTGAGTTTTGCTCATATCTCTTTCGCTCATATCGTCTCTTTTATCTTGTTTTTGTATAAAAAAAGGACAAGATTTTGTATAATATAGATGTATCTACATGGTAAAAAGTTATCTATTCATCTACTTTTATGGCAGTAATAGCTTGAGAACATAAAAAAGAAAACTTCGTATAATTATATCGAAACCAGTTGCCCGCATCAAATGCGTAGCTTCGATAAAAGTCTTAAATTAACTGAATCGACGTCGAATTGACCTCATTAACAACGCCCGACCTAAATATCCTCGGCGTGCACGTTTAAGCGGCACCGATTAAGGATACGGCACGTCATTGTTTTACACACCTCGTTCCCGCGAGCCTCTCTCCGTCTCGTGAATATAATTTATCGCACAAATGTCGTCGATCGACGTGCGCGCAACGCACATATTCCACGATTGACGTTTCCACATTCTCGATAACTGGCTCAAACGCGCCGATGGTTATAAGCTCTTATCGATCCGACGCTTAGGTCGAGTAGCACGATGACAGTTGGGCGGGAAAAACTGTTCAGCCGTATGTTACAATCGCGCGAGTGTCGTAAAGTCCCTTAAAAAATGTATCCCAACCCTCGTTCCGTACGAACAACTCTATCACGCGAAAGAGCGATTATTAATTCAATGTCACTGGATAGGTAACTGTTATGCTCATATAGGTCACGGGCTTTTCGCACCGTCCGAAGTGCGATAAATCGCTGTATTAGGCCCACCAAGATTTCGCTGTTGCGCTGCAGCCTCGCGGTAGATAAACGTCTATCAAGTAATAATTAATACTCAAACGCTTTCGAGAGAGCCTTGGAAATTGGCGTGCAGCCAAAAGCGGAAGTTCGTTTTCATATAAGATCCAACAAATTCGACCAAAAATCGAATTTCTTCTACAAATTCATTAAATCGACGAACTGACACTCGCGGCGCAAATCGATTCTTTTGAAACTTGTATATACTCAGTTAAAATTTCGTTAACGTAAGATTTCCCAAAATTCACGGATTTACAACTCTCGGTCAACAATATTGCTTTCACGTGTTCGATGTAAATAAACGTTACTATTAACCCTTCATCCCACTAGGTGGATCGTTTTCGTCCGGGCGAAAATCAAATGTAGTTGTAACTTTTGAAAACGGGTAAAGAGGGCGCCACTGCAAATCCGTAAAAAAAGTTATGCTCCCCGAAAACCCGCCTACCGAGTTTCAAGGCGCCAGACCCCCTCCAGCCGTCACAGGAGACACGTAATTCTTGAAAAAAACGAGGTTGGCGACGAACACTTAAGCACTTCATTTCAAAATAATTGCATGCAATATTTTTTTTATGAAAGAAGTACGTTTTTCCCCTTCAATTTATTTTTTTATTCATTTCGATATCTTTATTTGTCTTAAAGTTATGATTTTTTTAGTAAAAGATGATTTTACAAGTTGTAGTTGTAGTTGCTCCATTTTTTAAATATAAATTATGTAAAAAATTAAATTGTTTATAATTTTATGATTGATACTTCAAATTGAAGGTTTGAATTACCTCCATGAATTTTTTCAGATTTTTTGTAACACTTTAACACTTAAAAAAAAAACGTCAGAACGAAAACGACCCACCTATGCGGCGTAAGGTGCCAAAAAAACCTATGCGGACGAAGGGTTAAAAGTGCTAGACGTAAAAACGATACGAGTGACTCCATGCCGAAGACAAAAGCATCCCGAAGTAAATGGAAGGTGGTCATGGAAGAATGTGATATTCAGAGCTAGCCAACCAGAGCGATCGTCGTCGTCGTCGTCGTCGTCGTCATTGTCGTCGTTGGAGTAGGCAAGCGCAATTAGCAGTCACATTTACGATGCCTACTGGCGCAACTCCCGTATTTTCCCACGGGCAGAGCCGTGAGAATAATTCATGGGCTTCTGCTCCTGCACCGAACCCGCGGCTGCCGCGGCGCGGACGAGAGGGACGAGGGACGAAGAGGAGCGGGCAAGGGAGACAAAGAGGAAGGGAGAGATTTCAGAGGCAGAACTGTACCGGCTACTCGGGTACAGCCGGGCATCGTCATAAATTCATGCTGAAAGTGGAAAAATCCGTGGGGAAGGGGGAGGAGGCGGCGGTGCTTCTCTGTACGAGTCTGGCTCGTTAAACAAATGGGGATGTACAGCGGCTTCTCATTTTAGCGGTTACTCCCTCTTTGAAAGAATTAATAATATTGCGTTTTCGACCGCCACCTTGGTCCGCTCTTTCGTGTCGTGTGTTTGCCTCTAATTTTTGTGATTCTCGAGTTCTTAATTGCGAGATATACCCGACACAAACCATCGTTAGAGGAAGCCCTAAATTAACCGGAATTAATTAAAATCGTCAAAAGTTTATCTTCCTTTTCCCTGTTAAATGACTTTGTCCGGTGACTCGACTGACATTTCGTGAAGGAAAGCCCTAACCGGTTACACGCGAACGCCCACGTGGAACGCCCTATACACAGACGAAAGTATCAATCACGGGCGAACGAAGTGTCGGAGCGACGTCAATCTAGACGGGCGGGGGGGGGGGAGGATTGACACTGTCACAACGTTACGACTGCTGGGGTTCGATGTTATCGGATCCCGTAATCGCCATTAAACCATATCCATAAATTAGCATACGATCCCGTCGACCCCTAACTCGTTTGCCTGATCCTCTCTCTCGGTAGCGGTAGACTACTGAAATCCCGTTATATACTCAAATGTCGAATCCAGAGAACAACGCGCGCGGCGCGTCGGGAATTATCTCTCCTGCCCCGAGGATTCGTCGGCGATCAAAGGATTAGAATCCTGCGGGATGCGACTATTTTCAGCCTAATGCTGACGTCACGACGATACATCGTGCCCGGGGAAAGCGACACGACGCGGACGACCGGCCGCGGCGCGGTGGCGTGAATCATCGCGTCGTCGGACACGCCGAGAGAGCGTGTCAGGGGACGACCCCCTCCCCTTCTCGCCCCTCGTTTCCGCACTCGTGGAAATTTCGCGTAGACCGCCGTGCCCTGGCGCCGCGCGCGAATGGCGCCATAAATTCACGTGTCGTTTTGAAACGTTTACCCTTCCGCCGCCGCGGAATCGCATTTACGACCGTAATTACTTATCCCGGATAATTTAGTCGCCAGCTGTATTTATTATTGATATCGCATATACACACGCACACGTAGCTCCGTAATCCGCGGCTCTCTGCAATTTGCAATTTTCTAATATTGTTGCTACCCGTTGTACCGTGTTTCGAGGAAATTAACGTGACCGCCGCGCGTTTCCGCGTTTTTATAATTTAACGCTCCGCGGCTGAATCTAAACTGAAGGAGCAGTTTAAAACAAAAGACATCACTCTCAATTTCACAATCCAAGCGAGAGCAAAAATGATAATTCGATTGTACGAAAGCAGCACCATCGGTGTTTATCTATTGTTTATCTATCGTTAATTTTTGACGAAAGACTCGCACAAATTAATCCGAGAGAGAGAGAGAGAGAGAGAGAGAGAGAGAGTCGCTCATCTTTTATTTTTATCTCTTCGCTTCTTCCCGCTTCGACGAAGCAATCCAAGTTCGCGTGTCTTGCCGCCGATGCTATCGCGAACGAGCACGTACAAGACGCTTTCCACGGTGCGGCAGAAGCGAGGAAGGTGCGCAGCATTCCCATTGTCGGAGAGCGCAGTCCGGAGTGGGGGGCTGGGGCTGGGGCACTCCGCGTAAAGACGCGTTCTTTACCACCGTAATTCCGTTTCTCACGGCGCGCAAACAGCCGTGGCTGCAGTTTTTTGCCGTTGGCGTTTAGGAAAATATTTACGATCTCGCGTGAGGCGATTGTCATAATCGTATCGTTGAAGTGCGAATAACGGTTCTCTCTCGTCTGTTTACTCGCTACGCGATGAAAAAAATCTATTAAACAAAACGACGTATCACCCTCTTCGTTGCTTCATCTCTCTGCCACTTACGGTTGATTAAAATCAATAAATAGCGACGAATTCGCGAGTTTTTGCGAAAAAATAATTTACTAAATGTAAGCCGAAACTGTTTATAACACAATTCTTTGATTGATACTGATTGCGTCGCGTGTCACAGAACATGTACAAAAATCATGCAATAAATATAATCATACGTATATAGAACCGAGCAACTTTCTTCGTATGACAAGACTGCCTGGGAATGTCCACATGGGCTACGTTTTAATAAATTTTCTATTAACAAGCACCATTGAACGCACATAAAAGAGACAGTAAAGCGACTTGGATCGATACACGGATATAAAAGTTTCATCGAACCATTAAAATGTTTAATCGCATTCTTCAGTCTAAAATTCCGAGTTATTCGGACTAATAATTAAGCGAACAACGGGCGGTACATTTAACCGTATCAACACTAATTAATAACCGAGCTAAAGAAACTCGGGTAGTCTCCGCAAACCGCGAGCGACGATAACGGTGCTTTCGTCGTACTTAGTTTTCGCTCCGAGAAACTTCTGCACAGGAAGCGCGTCGGGAAAAAGTTCGCCAGTAAAAGCGGAAAGATCACCGGCAAGTAAGATAAATGCAATCTCTTTTCTTGATTTCTGGATTAACGAAGAGCAACTCGCGAGGAGGGACTCGAGGCTTTTACTTAGAAATCGACAAAAGTCGAACGTGGGTTTCGCGAAAGAGACCACCGCGATTTTCCCTCCCGCGAGATGCCCCCCCGAGAATTCTCGCTACGTCTTTCTTTGCTTAATCTCCGTAAAAAAAGGGGCGATAAAAGAGACTCAAGAGAAAGAGAGAAAAAGAAAGAGCGAGATAAATTCGTTCGCGTTCGTAAGTATTAGAATCTGTCGTCGTTAACGAAAATTCGCGCGCGTAACTGTCGTCCACGAGAATCGTGTATCGCAGGTTTCTCGTGAAGTTTCGATTAACGGAAAATCAAGACCGCTTATCTCACGAAGGCGTGACATAATATCGCTGTCGAAGATCGGACGCGCAGGAGGTGAACGAAGAATGGTAAATCGATCCTATGCGAGATAGCCTTGCGTATCGGTGAAAAGATTGACTTATTGATCGAGCATGAGTCTCTCTCGTCGAGCCGGGAAAGGAAACTCGACATTGGATACAGCCCGACGATCTTGCGTCTCGCAACATCTGATCTCGTGCGTTTGTCCGCGGAAAGGTGTTCAGGTGTTGGTCAATCAGTCTTCAGACCGAGCCGCTGATGTTCCGTGAGCATTACGTTTCACAATATATATGTATATATATTTTTTTTTATCGGGAAATTGATTTATCTAATATTTCGCATTACGTACGTGGGAGACAAAGGAACTTTATCGTACGTTTTAGTTATAACTTCGTGATAATTATTTAAATATAATGATTTGACTTTTCGCATGCGAGACTTACCTTCAGGATGTTTTCTACATCTAGAGTATCGATCAATGATCGCGAGTTAGACCCCTGAAAAAAGAAGATTAAAAAGATATTAGTTACGATCATCTTCATCGATATAAACATTGATATAAATTATTAATTTAACGAAAAATAACGAAGATCTCTTTTTGGTAGAATAAAATAATGAACAGTAAAAAGACTATGTGAAGAAAAATTACGCTATTTGAATTTAGACTATTTTTCAACGCACAGTTAAACAGAATTCATTTTCTCGAGATTGAACTGATCTCTTCTCGTATACGCGCGAGGACTGGTTTATACAGACGAATGCGCCCTCCTCGCGGAATTTCTCCGCGATTTATCACGAGCATCTCCTCGAGCGATCATTAATCAACATCGCCGAGAAGAGGAGGCATTGAAAAGAATGTGTAAGTAGAAGTGAGACGAACGGGAAGGACACGTCCTAAAAAGGGTGGTATTACGAATAACGGCGAGTAGTCATTCCCGGAAAGAAAACGCGGGAACAATGGAGAATGCGTGAGGATAGCTGAAGCGCCGGATGACGGGAGGGGGGATAGAAGGGAAGAGTGACATGGATGCGAGGGAAGGGTTGAGAATGTCTACTAACTTCTAGCCGGAGGACACCGCGTCGTGGGGGATGGGGCGAAAAACGGAGGCAGGCGAGACTGGATAATCACGGAAAAGGAATGAGCGAAAAATGGGAAAGTTGGAGAGAGACGAGAAGCGAGAAAAGGTAGGCAGAGATATATTTGTATTATCACGCTTGCGAGACGCGATAAATAGAGAATATACAGTAATATTTAAAATTATTACGGATTTAAAAGAACCTTATTCAAACCTGCTTACAAGTTATTCAATAGAATGTGTAATTTACTTTTGCGCTGCGTCAACAGTTATTCAAACTTTTTCCAACAAAAATACGCAAAACAAACTACTTTTTAAACATACATATATGTATTTATGAGAAAACAAAAAAAGATGTGAGTGAATCAAAATAAGAAGTAAAAAATAAAGAAATGGAGAGAAAGAGTGACGCACACACAAGAGAAACTCAAGATATATTGTTTTCATTAACGGCGATACTTAGGTTACGAATTTATCCCCGGTTGACAACCACTACGACCACATCCTTCTTTTCCCCTTTTACCTTTCCTTACGCGTAATTCCAAACTAATTTCGCGGATGAGGACGAATGGCCAACGACTCGGCAGCGAACGATCCGCCACCCATTGTCAAAGAGGGAAAAAATGCCAGAACAGTGGAGAGAGCGGCGAAGGGACAGACGGGAATCAATTTTCCGGGCGAAGACGAAGAAGAGAGAAGAAACGGGATGCCCCCTCACCCCATTCCAATCGGTTCTAATTGTATAAGTACACCCGGGGAAAGTGAGGTACTCCAAAGATGGGCAACGTGTGATCGGAGAAAGGGGAAAGGGATGAAGGAGACACGAAGAAGGAGACACGATCGATAGTCAATCTCAATGAAATTTACACCTCGAGGAGCTAGCTAGACGTGATAGCACACCCGCCGAAACTTCGACCCCCTTGCCCCTTTATCCTTCCCCTACGATCTGGACCATCCCCGCCCAGCTTTAGATTTCCATTGAAAAGCAATTCGTTTTCTGTCAACGAGAGCCTGTCGAGCCAACTGGTTTCGTTTGATACCCGCCGGATGATTCCGGGATAGAAATTCAAAGTCGGCGTGAAGGAGGGAAGAGAATGGGGATAATAATAACCTCTTTATTATGGCTCCTTGATGATTAATGCCATGGCTGCTTGATCTTTCTCCCGCGATTTGCGATCGAGGGGAGGGCACGTCGTGATTCGCTCGTTAAAACGCGGAAACGAAAAGCGCTCGAGACGTCGAGGAGCGATCGATAATTACCTTGATGTAGTATATATACATATTATATAACCGAACAATTAGGATATCGTTAATTTTTTTTAAATACGCGTAGCTTTCATATATTTAAAATTCTTATAATTATTATTTTTAATTAATTAATTTTAATTAATATACAATTATTTTTATTTATTATAACAATTATTTATTGTACCAATCACGAATTCTCCACGAACTGCTAACACACTTGACATATATTGAATCGTTGGTTAATTAAAATTTAAAAATTTTGCAGAGAACGCGCGATACTAAAAAATCGAGATTCGCAATATTAACATCGCGTTATTATAACGGACTCTAAAGAGTAATTAGAAGTACATAGGAAAGATTATCAGCAAGCATAATGATTTCCAGCAACTTGTTAATTTCGACAGTGTCTCGTTTATAGTAACGTGCGACAATAGCGTCGGCCGCCGCGGAAACTTCGCTCTTAATCTTCTTACGTGACAAATAATCGCAACTCTTGGCGAGACGTGCTATTAAAGTAGTTCAAGACTTTGTGAGTCTGGCATCGCTGCGCGACGTCACCGCCGCGACTGGCGCACTTATCGAGGGACCGCTAATATCGTGTGAATTTGATAATGCGTTAAACAAAAAATCGACGCATTAGACAGAACAATGCTTTAACTCGCGAGTTTTAACGTTGATAAAAAAGTGCTGTCTTCATTACAATAATCAATTACTCTTAAAAATAACGTATCCGCGAAAGCCTTCACAAATTCTTTATCACGTATACGTGACACGAGAAGCTGATGATATCAGAATAAAGAATTTAAAAATAGCACGAAAGATTCAAAACTGCCTACTCAGAGTAGCATTCACGGCGCTTGTGTTCCTGCAGCGTCGAACGCATCAATTACAGAAATTGCTGGACGATTATTTATTTCTCAATACCACCGGAACGCTTTCAAGCTTCAACGTGCATGCGAGATATTCCAGAAATTATGTACAAGCGTTCTTCATTCACATGGTTCGCGGGTCGGTACTTGCGATCATTTTTCATACTTGTCGGTCTAGAAATTCACTCTTTCGCGGTGGAGTTAACCAAGACAGCGAAAGAATCAATAAAGAGAAAAACTTTAAATATGCTATCGTTTTATAATTGAAAAAATAATTGTAATTTACGTTTAAAAAATATGTAAAACAGTCTTTTTTTATTCCCTCACTATACATCTTTATCCGATCTTAATCTTTTCATATCCTTACCTTATATATTTTATACCTTAATCTTTTAATCATTTTCTCTTTTCGTTATTTCTATACGAAGCCTTTTTTATCGTATTTTCCTGACTTGTTGACTGTTATATCAAAGCCTCTCGATCGCTATCGCCGTTCTTTCGTCCCCACGGTATCTATATGTTACGGGAAACACGCGACTTCCGGGACACCCCACGTTCAAACAATCTCCACTCGAAGCAAAAACGATCAAACCTCCGTTACCTCCGAAAAGCTATTATCGTCCACTCTCGGGGAAACGAACGGCCATCGCGCATGCAAACCGTATCCAAAACTATTCGAGTCACCCGACCGACGATCGACACGCGCGAAGGATAAAGAGGTGCGCAAAAGATCGATTACTCACGTTAACTTCGATGAGCTTCAGTCGGCCGGCGAATTGAGTGCGGCTCGCGAGGCTGCCGCCGCTGCCGCCGAGATTGCCGACACTTCCGCCGGAATTGCCGATCGGAAGCGTGCCGTTGTTCCCCACGGAGGAGGGCTGGGTCGGCGGCGGCGGGCCCTTAGCTGGAAGCAAACCGTGGTTGCGATGATCGTTGCTGCCGCCGCCGTGCTTGACTGGTTGGCCGGGGTAGCCACCCCGACCGTTGTAGGGCGGCTTGCCGTCAGCGGGTTTGACGAAG
This sequence comes from Temnothorax americanus, assembly GCF_048541705.1. NCBI lineage: Eukaryota > Metazoa > Arthropoda > Insecta > Hymenoptera > Formicidae > Temnothorax > Temnothorax americanus. Next base: position 2,087,671 of record NW_027509391.1, read on the forward strand.
CCGCCTCGTTTCTGATGGCTCGCGCTCGACGAGGAAGACGCGGCGCTCGTGCCCCGTAGCCCACCGGGCTTCTTGAACTCCTGTCCCGAGGACGGGGAACAGCTCCTGCCGGAGCTATCCGTGCCTGATTTGTGGGCGGAGGGCGTTGGCGAGGGCGCCGGACTCGGCGGGATGCCATCGATGCCGATCAAGCGCTTAGGCTGGTCGAGTAGATGCTTCACTAGCGAATAGTTGCCCAGCTTGGACTGGATTTGTGGATCAGGATTCACCTAAACAAAAAAGAGTAGACAAATATTACTTGACGAGGTCTATATTACGTTCTACGTCGCAAATTAGCAGCACTCGACTTCAACTCGAAAGTTTAGATTAAGATTATTTTGAAGTATACCATTACGTAATGATGATGATAACTATTGTCTATAATAACTTGACATTGAACGCTTCAAACTAAAAGGTAAAATAATCAGTCCGTTACTTAAGAAAGATTAATGTGAGTATTGAAAAGCTAGAAAGCGCATTTTCGTATAATCTAGATTTGTCAATTAAAAATTCGCTGTTAATAATTGCAAACGACGAACACAGCTGCGCTTGGAGTATCTCGCTAGTATCTCAAGATAATATACTAGCGAGACATCCGGCGATAAGATTCCTCAACGAGTTACCAATTAGCGTATTTTTAATTAGAATACCACGGGCGGGAAGTTCTCAATTAACTTCACGAATTCCACATAAAGCTGCTAATTGCTGCTTAAGCTTTCACCGGGAATTCATTTCGCCGCCCGAGAAATCGCGGTGACAAGTTACATCTCAGATGGTACGCGTCTAAATGGAACACGACGGTCGTCGAGGGGTAATGTAAGGGTGACGACGTACATAACGAATCAATCATGTCACGGTGGCGCTCACCGTAAGCAGCCTCGCTCCAGTCATTTATCAAACAAAGATCGGCGAGACGGGGACGCAGCGAGATGCAACGATCGAAGCCGCAGTCGCCGATACCGTCGGCGAACACACATCGTTTATAACACATCGTGTAGGTATACACGTATACACGCGACGTTATAAACGTACATATAATTATATACGTAGGTGCATATACGTGTACACTGCATATACATACATTCTCAGTCGCGCACTGATTGCACGGGCAATTAGCAAAAATTAATGCGCCGAGGCGGCAGGCGGCTGCCGAGTTTACGACACACCAGTGTTCGACTGGTAATTTAGCGTGTAGCGCTAATATGAATCGCGTTTGTTGTACGTGCGCAATAATACAACCGCTGCTGTTCTCGCCGTGTTCCGCGCTTGGCGCGCAACCGCGCGTTTCGTCTTTGTCCGTTAAGGACAATGAGATCGAATCGCGGTTTAATAAGGAGGTCGGCGAATGCCGGTGCTGGCGCGCAAAGAGGGAGAAACTTAACGTGATTAATGAGCGCCGCTATAAATCACGTCCGCTTGTTAGCGCCGGAAGACTTTTTCGCGCCGATCGTCCTCGTAATGAAGGCGCTCGGCGCGGCGGCTCTCGACGCGCGATGCGCTCGAGCAGGAATTTCGGAAAGGAGCAGCCCGACGCGCGTACTTACGCGAGAATAATGGCGTCGACGATGACAGGGGACAATGGGATCGTTGAAAGACCGATTGTTAACATCAATCTTATAGCGCCGGCGAGCAGATTACCGCCGTTAAGTAAATATGAGTATAATCGTCAAAAACCATACAATAAAATAATTAAAATAAACAAAAAAGCGCGAATATCTAATACAAGAAATATTCTCCTTATACAATTTAAGTAATAAAAAATTGCTACAAAAATAGGTATGTCTTCAAGCATTGATCTTTTTTCCTGAATTATCCTACAGTAGTCTCCATCCCAAAAGCGCGACAGAACATTGACCTGTCTCGCTAATTAAGCCCCGAGGTGCCACTTCTCCCACGAAGTTTGCGGTAGCGTAAAACGCAAGAGGGAAAAAGAGAGAGAGAGAGAGAGAGAGAGAGAGAGAGAGAGAGAGAGAGAGAGAGAGAGATGTAGCGTAGGTGACCAGTGACCAGGTCAGGGACTTTTCATCCGCCCTGACCTCGCTCAATCTCGTCTCCGCCTCCAGCCAGCCAGTCAACCACCCCCGCCAACCTCCGCCGTCGTCGAGTGGTGCTCCACGTGTGCCACCCGGCGGCGTACTCCGTGCGTATATGTACTAAACAACACGTACGACTCGTAAAACGCGCGCGCGGGGCGGCGTGGCGTCCCGGTATCGGCGACAACGTCGTAAAACGCCCGTAATTATAGCGCGCCGTATAACGTAAACGCCATATTGCGAAAGATGATACCGGCCGGCGATGAAAATGCTCACAACCGTGCGCGCTCGGGGAAATCGATAAACTCTCTGCTCTGCTTGCCGACGAGAGACCACTAAGCTCAAGCACGTGGAGTAAATGACTCTTACTGGGGGATGAAATTCCACAAGAATCTTCTTTACAATAGATTAACAAATTATATAACCGATGGGAATTAATGGGAAAATTGAAATTGGGAATTACGACGCAATGACGAGCTTTCGTAGCGAAAACCTTATTTAGGAATTCGAAAATATATCGGCCTGTCTGAAGTTTCTCAGAGAATTTCCCAACACCGTGCTTATTTCAACGATTTTTTTTTTTTTTTTTACAAACGTCTCGTATGTATTCATGGATACATAAATCCATCCATGAATGTTTTAAACAAAGAAATATAAAATCAGAAACGGCCAAGAAGATGGCTGTTGCGCGAGGTAATCGGTTCTCTCCTCACGTACAAACGTTGGTACGAGCGATCTCTCTCTCTCTCTCTCTCTCTCTCTCTCCCCCGTCCGCCTGCATTCTCTGTATCGCGAGTGCCAGGCAAATATCGATGTCACGGTACCTGCACGCGAAAATACCCGGCCGTCACACGCGCGGTCGTGCGGTATTTATGAGTCTGTGCAAACTCGCGACTCGACGCGAATGTATGAAAGCGATTCTCGCGCGAGCGTCGCGGGCTCCGATCGAGAGCGGATGTCCGATCGAGCTTTGATCCACTTAACTGACACATCGCGCCCCATCGAACGCACATTCGTTGCGCGCGACATGTTCCAGCGCGCGAAAATTGCGCTTCGCGGCCGCCGTTTCATCGCAACGTTATGAAAGGTTGTTTTCTCTCTCCTTTTTTTTCTATCTCTTTGTACGTTTGTGTTCCACCTACGCGTTTCAATTTAGCGAAAAAAAAAATAATATCCAAAACCTTGATTAATAAATGATTAATAACGCAATAAAAGTATCTGCTAGATTATTAATTGCAATCTCACAATCTCGTAAAATTTAGCTAAAGATTTTTTTTAATAGAGTTACACATATGTATGTGAAATATGAAAATCGACTACGTTTACGATTTATTGATAGCTACAATCGGAATGCATGAGTATCATTTGAATACGATTTAGACACAAAGCAGCCGACTATGTCTGCAAGTACCGCTAAAGATCCATTGCAACACAATATGCTTTGTTGCGCCATGAATGAGCGTAGCTCCTCGCAGAGAGAAGCTCGAAAAAAAAAACCTGGACTCGTTTGCATTCGAGTTACTTAAGCTTCTTATTCCCGAAGAAATTCGACAAACCCTCAGCTATTCGCCAGCGTCGCATAATCATGGAAGGTATTACACAGAATTGTCATCAAACAAAAAATACTTGATGCAGGAAGCTTTTACATGCGAATACTCAAGGATGCTTGGTAGTTTAAAACACTTTTTTTTATTTAACTTAGCCAACTTTATCTCTATTTCATTTTGTATTCATTATTCTATTTACTTTATAAATTGTTAATTATTTCAATTTTAGATGCTCCAGATGCTCCTGTGTAATTATTAATATCAACATTTCTAATTAGAAAAGGTTCTATTTGATACAGTCGGATATTTAAAAAGCTCAAAAAGATAAAGCAAAGACAAATACCGAAGATTAAAAACAATTTAATTAAAAAAAGGACCGTAAAACATTTTGAAGACTCGTTCCGTTCTTCTGAACGTTCGTGTTTGTCTTTGATATCACGCGGCAGGAATTCGGCATCGCGAGGGGAGGCAAAAACACGGTTGGGGTTACGACTCGCGGAGGGAATGAAGAAGGATTTAAACGACCTTTCTCGCTTCTCCTATTCCTACTTTCCCTCTTTCACGGTACGCACACATCCGCATAAGTATAATGGCCAGTATATACGAAAAAAGGGGGAGAGAGAGAAAAAGGGAAGAAGGCCAAAGCGAGGGTCAGCGAACCGTTCGCGGAGGGTGGAATGTCATTTTCTGCGGTTTTTAATGGAAGAGATCGCGTACCGCACAGTGGTTGTAGTCTGTGTGCGCGCCGGTGAAAAATATTAAATACAAAACGACCCGAGGTCGAAGGAAAGACGAGAATTTACCGGATGACGCGTTGGTGACGAATTAAAAGATTACGGCTTAAAGAGTTAGATAAATAATGATATTAGTGAATCTTTGGATTATAGATAAATAAATCGAGTACTAAATATGATAATTAAATATGATTAATAGTCAACTGTGGAGAAATAATCTTAGAATCAATAACAGTCATGTTACCTATCTTTACGCGTAATTTGTCACCCGAAAATTGTCTGACCGTCTTTCGTGAGACCATTACGGAGGCAATTCACTTTCCCGACGAGTAATTCGTCCGTAACGGCGGTGCGGACACGCGAGGCGTGTAAATTCGTCTTGAGCGACGAAAAAGCAGCAATAATTCGACAACGAGGCAGATGTCTCGTTTGAGATTACGTGAGCCGCGGCACGTACGCGTCTTTCTTCCCCTCCTCTCGGCCTTTCTCTCTCTCCAGCTCGCCGAGAGAAATATATATATACATATATACATATATACATGTATATTCTCGCTCGACGGCGACGGAGACGGCGCGCGGCGACGGCACGACGGCACTTGCCAACCCGTTCGCTGACCCACCAATGCGCGACTGCCGAAGCTCCACCGCGCGCGCGCCGTCGCGTCGTCGGCCGTCGGTTCATCCGAGTATCTGACAGCTGCTCTGCGGCGAAGTACCGAAATCTCAATCTCCCCGTCAGTGAGAGCGGTCGTTAACGCATTAGTATGAACGCTGCGCGCACAGATTGAAGATTATGCGCTCGCTTCTTTATGCGCCCGGTAATACGCCTCGCCGTTCCGCTCGCTTTTAATGCGACTTTCCGCGGAACCGCGTACGAAACGTGACTCCACGCATGTCTAGAAGATTGTCGACGATAATAAAAAATATTCGAGAGATATATAAATATTTCCCGTATCTCTAAACTTGTATGTACATACGTTTGGATCTCGATGCTCATCGCGCGCAAATGCAATTACTTATGCAAATGATTTATCGTCTCGATTCAATTCGCGAAATGCAGCAACGTTTAGGCGCATTTAAGATTTTATTCGTCATCATAAAATCATCGTTACCAATAATTGAGAGACTATTTCAATCGCGCGATCGATATATGTAATTATATATGATCGAGCAAACTAGCGCGCGAAAAATTTATGCTAAGTTATTTATTTAATTCTGAAGAGAGAAGAAGGCAACATGGGGAAAAGTATCGGAGCACATCAACTTCTTTAAATTATGATAATATCATTAAGAAGTTAAATTGTGTTTATAAGAGAATTCTCTCTGTTTATCGGCAACTAGCTTCGAAAATCTCTCGGCAAAGAAGAATTCTGTATCCACCGCGATGCTATATTTTACGGAGTTTAACGGTAGAATTTGTTAACATAAACAGTCGTAATTGGCCGATAGTGTCGCGAACGCGGAGAAACGCGCGAAACCTGATGAAAATGGACTCGGTACGAATTAGCGGGCTGCGCGCGAATTAACGTAAACATGAAACAAATTAATAAAAGCCACCTCGGGCCGTCTCGCGCTCGCGGAGTAAGGTATTAAAATCGCCCCCTCGCGCGTTCCGTTGTTTCGAGCCCGTTCCCTCAAACCCTGTCCTCTCGCGCCGTATTCGCGAGAACGTACAAGCGGCGAGAAAAGGGTGAGGAAAAAAGTTAAAAAAAAAAAAAAAAGATTAGTGGATGGAAGTCGACAGACTGGGGGCGGGACAAAAAATCAAGAGGTAATGAAGAGAACGGCGGGCAGAGAGGGGTGTGCAAAAAAGAAGAGCTTTTGCACGTAAAGGGCTGCCGTCTGCGCGGCGGTGCTCTTTCTCCTTCCCCCTTTCCACCTTTCTGCAAGCTCTTTTCCATTCTAAAATGATACGTGCCTGGCATCGCTTTCCCGCGTTTTGCCCGTCGCCGTCGTCGTCGTCGTCGTCGTCGTCGTCTCGCTCCATGCATGTGAAATTCGCATTAAACGGCCAACGGCAACGGAAACGGCACGACTACGACGACGACTGGCCCCGGAGAATCGCAGATCGTAAGATGACGGTGAGTAATCCACAGAAGTGGAGGCTCTCTTCCTCTATTTTCCTTATTCGGGCTAAATCGCTTGCATGGTATTCGTGCGACTCGACACATGCACCGACTCCACTCGTCACCGATCTGTATCCGTAATTTTAATACGAGGCGCGTTGCTGACGTGCCTACCGACGTTTAGTTTTCACGCCACATCGCGTGCGGTAAATTAAAAAAATGTTACGTGTTATCGAATATATCGAGACAAATACTCTTGACGACCGCTGCTGCCGAAATTAGAAGTTCACCGCGAGTCTATTTTAATAGCCAATTTGACACATCAGCCAACGACCGACGTCGCGATAAATGTCGAGTGAAATACTTCCGAGAGAAGTTCGATATTTATTTACGAATTACGGTGACGACGGGCATAGATATCAAGAGATCAAAAACACCGGATCGCCTCGATGGAACAACAAAATACTATTACAAACAGGCCGACAGGGAAGAAAAAGAAAAAAATTCTGGGGAGGGGAAAAAGGGATGCTTGAACAAACCGCCTGGGGACTGTGTACTGACGGCCGGCATCGTATTATCTCCGATAACAAAACGTCTGTTCAATATCGGATGTCTGTATTAGTGTCTGTACAAGCATACAAAATTGTCGCGTCGACAAGCGCATTCGCAAATCGCATTACAGTCTCTCACATGTCACTTGCATGACGCTTGTAAAATCCTCGTTTTATAACACATAAGTAAAAATGTAAATGTTTTAAGATCCTCGTACCGGCTACAAGATTTTCGTATCCAGTCGCAGAGTCACATAACCGTTTCCCCTCGACTGTCTTCGTCCAACTGGATGACGTGGTCATTTTACGGTCGGTTTCCACGAATATCGTGGACACGGAGAAGCTGTGCACGCACTCCAATTAATTTATAACTTTGCTTCTAACGACGTGTCTACAAGCCGCACACCGCCGTAGTTTGACAGATTTCTCGGCCTGTCAAGGCTGGGTTAACTCTCTCGGTACGAGTGTTTTGAGTTAGGAGATGCTTCGTCGAGACATCCATAACGGCTTAACAGCTCTACGCGATCTTTCTACCTCTCTCCCTCTCTCTCATCACTAATTAATTTACAACTTTGTTTCCACTAAGGTCCGCAAACATTTCGTCGCCCAGATTGCTACACACTTCCAATTAATGCTCGACTAACGAGCCATAAAACCGACGTGATCGTCGCAAGGCACTACTATTCTTTATCTCCCTCCCTCCGTCTCTCTTTCCCATCTATATTAAAAAAATATATAATAATGTGTGTGTATATTTAAATAAATTCATCACGATTTTCTTTATTATTCGTGCGCGTTATTTCTTTATGCACATGTATCTCTTGTCCTTCAAGAAAAATTATGTAATCGGTTGTTTATGCAAAGAATAAATTGATTGATATAAACATAATAATGCCTATTGCAAATGCACAATCATTCTTACCGAAATGGCTAAGAAGAAATTTGCCATCATGCAAACGCGATGGTGCGGTGATCGGAGCGCGAATTAATTCGGGATATCGAGATCGCTTTGTGAAGGGATCACATCGCGAGCGATCTGACCACTCGAACGCGCGTATGGCTCGCTTCGTGAGACCCCACCAATGGAAGATGGTGCACAACACTGAACAGTTACGGCGCTCGGAGGCATCTCGATATACGCGTCGAGCTTCCCTCCTCGCCCCCCTCCCTCTCTCTCTTCAAACAGCTCCATAACCCGGACTAAGCCCGGAAGATGAGCCGCGCTCTATCGGTATCGCGAAACTAAACCACAATTTCCGCACGGTATCACCTGTTAAACGATCCCCGTGTTCGCACATAAGCGACATCGTACGTGCTCAAAATCAAGAAATGGGTATAAAGCAGCTGCACGATCCGAGAGATTATCGCGTTTCCTTTCTTTTATATACACATATATATACTAAATTATTTTATCCCGACAGAAACAAGTTCTTATATAAAAATACGTTTGTATTTAATAGTATAGAATTTCTTAAAGATTCGCGTGGAAGTATCGTTCTCGGCACATTTAAAGCTTAGCGACGCAACGCCCTCCGTGATACAAATCGCCAAAGCCTCGATCAGTGAGATAAAGAGGGAAAAATGTATTGCGACGTCGCGTCGATGTGAACGCCGAGGAGGTATTACGGACAGCTCGGCTCGGCTCGGCTGCGCCAGCGAGAAAGAGAGAGAGAAAAGTGGAATACAGTTTGCCGTACAGCTCGCGCGATAAATCACTCCAAAACGTCGAAGGTAAAGCGCAGAAGATATTCCGCGGAAGGTTAGTAATCATGGGGCCGGGGTAGAACGAGAGACAAACGGCCCACTCATCATTACGCCACCGTGCGTTTGCTACCGAAGTAGTGCGAGAGCTCTACAGGACGACCGTGACTGTAACTACACACCGATCACGTTACAAGGTCGAGCTGGTTCATCGCTGCGAGGTAAAACGCGCCGGTTGCGAGTAAGAGATCGGATAACACGAGTTAAGCGCAAAGTCATAATTATAGTATTAAAAATAGTAAGGAATATCAATGATTAAGCGACGCGGCAACGACGATACAATAATTTAGTGGGGACAATTACTGCTATTAATCAGCAATAATATCAGTTAATTCTTAAGTCTGTTCAACTAATCGATAGCCAGTACTATTTGATTGGAAATAACAGCCAGATAATTTAAAGAAACTGTAAATATATTTAGAAAATAAACCCAAACAGTTTTTTTGAGTACTTGACTTCTCGTTTCCTAACAGATACGTCCTTTGACAATTCAATCCCTTGATTCGAGGAATCGTACCGCAACTCGCAAGACGTTAAGGTCACTATAATCACGACAGTGACTTCTTCATCGTGAAGTGGTTAGCGTTCGCCATCCATCGCTCCACTTAGTCGCGCGATTATTCTTCTGGTCTATCTCTTAACATCCCCTCCCTTCCCCTCCTTCTCTCTCTCTCTCTCTCTCTCTCTCTCTCTCTCTCTCTCTCTCTTTCTCTTTCATCACGAGCGAGGGCTCTTTTTTTTTTCATCGCCGCCTCCAGTCGGTTCGCGACGATCTACTCCGCTCATGGCAACGACATCCTTCGTCCTTTTTCCACCCCCTTAACCACCCGGCATCCACTTTATCCTCTCGCGCCCTGAACGTCTGCCATCCACCCTCTCCTCACCGACTGCCCACTTTCCCCATCCCCCGCTCGCGCGCAGACACGACTACGGAATCTTCTTTCATCCTCGAGCCTGCCCTTTTGGGATGTCGTACCCTCCGTCCTACCCTCGCTTTCTCGTCTGACGAGCTCGATCTCTCGCAATCTCGTACCGGCATCCTTGCGCAACCCTCAGACGCTAGACGCCTATCAGCGACGAAAGCGAGGAAGGACGAAGGACGAAATTACATCGGGACCGATCACGCACGCCGCTCGTGTACATGTATTTATAGTTGAAGTCGCCGTGGCCTTCTAGGCAGACAGTCGTGACGGAAATAGCGTTAAGACAGTATGCCTACTGTTTTGCCACGCGATACATCTATAACAATAAGCTCATTGGCCCCATTATGTATTTAATGGCGAATAAACGAGATATATTGGACAGGAGAGAATAAAATTGGAATTTAGTGGCTCGAAAAAAGCAGAATATCGATCTACTTTAACTTAATTAAGAATACCTACATCACTAAGAGAATTATTTTCTCGATTCGACTAATTGTATAAGTCCAATATGTAATAATAATATACTAAGAATAGAGATTAAAAACTCGTCCGTTCCGGATACGGAGTACGATAATGTTTCCTTCGGATTTCGAAAATAGTATCGCGATAGCGCGAATATCGATAACGATATAACGCGCTATCAACGATAAATTTGCGTAGAAAATATTTAGCGCGGAAAGATATATGAGATAGCGGAGCAAAATCGGATTAGAGTTATAAAAAAAAACTCTCACGCCCTCGGGGAAAAAGTTCCGATTGTTGCGGAAACGCTCACTCGTCAGCGAGCGATAAAAAGTTGGTTGGGAGTAAATCGAGACGAGTGAAAACGGACACTGAATCGAGATCGAATCGGCGAGCACAGGTTTCCAATTAAACGAATCGCTTCATCCCCTGATCTTATTCGCTCGCCGTTATAATATCTTGTCTCGAAAAAGAATGTCGATGCCATTCTGTTTCGCCCTCCGTCCCTTCTTCGAATACAAAGAACGCTCGATGCTCCGCAAACGAGTCGCGAACCGACCGTTACCTCGTCAAATTAGCGTACAAACTTACAGAAAATTTATTATCAATAAAATTAATTGGCCGGCTCTGGGAAAACATTTTAACGAGGCGCCGCGCGCACGTCGCGTAGGCGGACGGTTAAATGCGCAATTGACATCGCGGCGAAGAAGTTACCTAACGGCACGGGGATAGAAGAGGTAAGTCCCGTCCGTGACGCGCGCGTGTTCACGTTAAGTAATAAGAATCAATTTCCGTAACCGATGGACTAATAGACCGAGGTTTCCGCTCCTACTATAATTCATCGCCGACCTTCGCGCGCGCCGTCCGTTCTTCCGGCCCGGCAATCCTTCTCGGCCTCTCCGCCGCGCAGCCTTGGGCCTTCCCGAAAACCGACCGAAACCAGTTAAAAGACAAAGCGACATGTAACATAAAAGCAAAAACGCAACCGTTCAGATTACCGTCGACCTTATCAACGTTAAAAGCCAAACCGAACGTGATACTCTGCGCGCGCGTTTACAACGCGGTCAGGCAATCCGATATCTCATATTTAACGATACTTCTGTTTCACCCGATGAAATTGTCCCCGGTATTTATCGTTGATAGAGATATTTATTATTTGATAATTCATTCAACTCTTATTCCCATTGATTGACAGATATATCATGCCTTCGTAACCTTCTCGATTTAGATATAGAGAACTATTGCATTATCTTAGAAATATTTATCACGTGTCTCGAAAACGTGCTGTATGTAAAATGTATTTCTTAAAATGTTAGATATATATTACTAAAGTTTCAGTAAAACATTACATTATGCGCGAGATACAAATAATCGATATCCTTAACGCAATTACTCGAATGCTCGAGATAGCATCAGATTAACGCTTATATATATTCAAAGTCGCAACTCTCGGCGACTCTTAACGTCGCCGTCCTTCACGATCAAACGACGCTTTATTATCATTACGCCATTGCTCCTAATTCCCGATCGTTTCCTCCTCTACCGCTGCAGCGAACCGTTTCTTTACACGTTGTCATTACACGACGTGGTAAAACGTAAATGACCGTGTCGAGAGAGTTTAATTCGAGTTTTCCAGGCTCGCTGATGCGTTTCTACATCGCACCGTTATCCGTCGTAGGACAGAACGCTGATTTGCATTATTGCCGGTGCATCCAGTGTCAAGTATCAATCGTCGAGGCAACACCGATGCGCATAAAGCGCGGATTGCAAACCGCGCGCGCACTCGCGTGTAAACGTTGCGCCGCGGTATGCTTCCTTGCTTCCTTATTCGCGAGCGATAAATATAATTATTTATCCTCATTTATTACATATAAAATAATTACATGTTTGAGTTTAAAATATATATAAAATTGCAATATTACATAAAACCATTCGAAACTCAAGTAATCGTCACAATCAACTCTGCGAAGTTATGTCCAGTATATACATTACATTTATATGCTACATCTTGTTAATAAAATGAAATTATCTCTGACTTCTGTCCTTCGAGAATCAATTAATGTCTTGATAGACGATCTCGTTGCCGCGGGTCTCGAGTGCCATAAAGACGACGTTGTTTCCTCGCTCCCCGATGTTGCGCCGCAAGTGCATTGACTCCTGCGTTCACGTTCGCGCTACTGTGGCAGTGCATACGATGCACATGCCGGCTGCCGAGTATATTCGCGCTGCCGCTTTACCCCGATCTCTCATATCTGCTGACTGGCGAAGGTGGAAATATCGAAAGCTCGGCACAAAGTCGATATTGCGTTAATACGATGGTCGAAAGAGAGATAGAGATAGAGATAGAGATAGAGAGCCCGCGCGCGAAGAACACCGGAAAATGTCGGTAGAAAGATAAGTCCGCCGGTGGAAAACGATGGAAAACTGACTAAGCGCTCGCGCGGAAACGTTTTCTCACGCCGCCTGTATCAAACATCAGAATCGAGAAGCACTAAACCGGAGTAATAAAAAGTTAAACAGCGAGCACAGTCGAGTTACTAATTGCGTTATATATATAGCGAGAGTTCCATTTCAATGCGAATTTCACACGCGAGATTGCAAAAAAAAGCTTAATAACTCATTCGATTCATATACATTTACATATTTAATCGTTATTTGAAGCAAATTGTATTTTAAAAAAGTTTTAATAACACAAAAATAAGTCGAGTGCTTCTTCCTGTGTGATTACTCACGCCTCATTAAAGGAGAGAGATAAAATCAGATTAAGACGAGATACGTATTATAAATAGTGATCGTAAAAAATATGTGGCGGACTTATGATTAAAAGTTAAAATTATACTTAGGTAGAACATTATTGTTTAGAAAAATATTGCGTTACAAAATAAATTAAATTTCAATAAATTTCCGCGTAATTCTAAACACGAAAAGCAGCGTGATTGAAATTGCGATCGGTATGCGACGAAGGCGCGGCCTCAAATAGTTAACGATCGAGACAAAGGGGTAATCGCGTGCCGCCGAGACGACAATGAGAGAAACTAAACGCGACGGAGAGTGAAAGAGGGTGCGAGGGCGCGACAGACGGAGGAAGGGAATTATCCAAATTCACGACGGACATTACCGAGGTTAAACGGCCGCCGCTATGGCTAAATTCGAACTCCGTGGACTCGTGCCAAGAGTACGATTAATTAACCGCCCCCTCGATGGTACACATTCCCGCCACGCCGGGGAGGATTTCGAGAAGGACGTCTCGAACTATTCGAGATGGTCGCGATGCGAATAAAGCGCGAATCAAACGAATCAACTTGTCAGATAGCGGAAAAAAAATGAAAAGGAGACGCATGACTTCATCGAGGAAATGTGCAATCGTCATTGCAGAAACTCTCGTGAGAAACATTAAATAATCATAAGTTTAATCGAACCGTCTTTCTCTTTTTTTTAACCAATATATACCGAATGGCGCATGAACATTAGATGTGGTATCGATTGTCATAATCTAACAAATGTGTTTTCGCAAGAGCGTATATCAATAGAAGTCGATATAAATAATCAACGTGTGGATTGTAAAAGTGCACGAAACGCTTATAGTAATGCTATAAGGAATCTATTATAGAAGATAAGATTCTATAATCTTATCTTCTGTAAGAGATTCCTCGTAGTCTCTATTTTCATAGAAGATTCACGTGCAATTTGATTTTATTATAAAAACGACATGATATATCTTCTCTCCGCCATCTATATAATTCCTGCTAATTTCCTGATTAAGAAATTTTCCTTCGAAGAACGGACACGAACTCGCGCTGTTCACTCTAATGTGATTAACATTGTTACTGTATAAGGCATGCTCCAGTTTCCGCAATATCGATTCACTATTTGCAGCTTTCTCAAAATTAAGCAATCTTTAATGGATATTACAGATTTGTATTCTGTTCATCTATTTCTATCGAAAAAAATGAGAAGAAAATTCGATGGATCTCGGTTTCCGGCAAGATTTAAAACCAGCCCTCCAGTCTCGATATCAAAATTAATACCACTTGAATTAACGTACAATTAGCAAACCAATCTACATGGTTTACTGCTCGCTTTTATTTTTCCCACCCCCGCTCTTGTAAAGCCGCGAGAAAACAAAGTACGCGGAGTACATATGCCACAACCGCCACACCGTAATGGCCCGTGATTATTATTTTCCAATAAAAATATTTAAAGAAAAAAAAACAGAAAAGAACAAAATGCCGAGAAGAATATACGGATGCGTGGGAGGAGTTGGGGGATGAAAAATTCGCCCACTCGCACACTTTGCCATTATTCGGAATATCTTGGGTAATTTTCCGTCAGCATATACCACAACGAGTAAGGGGAGGGGCAGGGTTACCGCGCGAACCATTGTTTATTTCCTCTAGTAGTCCTCGACTTTCTCTCTCCACCTCGCTTCTTTTCTGTCTCCTCATCTCACCCCCCATCCATCTGCATCCTACCCTTCCCCATCTTTCTCCGTCTCTCCGTCTCTATCTATCTCTCTCGCTCTTTCTCTTTCCGGCTCTTACTACCTACGACTCTCGTCAAGCCACCGCATTATCCCACTCTCCCACACACCGGGTATTGATTCCGTCATACCACCCCCGCCGTGAGAGATCCAGGCTTGCTCTCTCCGGCGCGGTGAGCGTGTACGTGGCACGTGTACGTGCACGTCGGCGCCCGCCGCCGCGTTTGTATGCGTATTTAGCCACCGAGCGCACCTCCCCTCGACCCCTCCGTGCACTCGGCGTAGCGCGGTCAAAGCAGCCAAAGCGGAAAGGGGATGGAGAAGGGAAACCGATAGAGTAAGAGTAAGAGGAAAACGGGATGTAAAGAGGGAGAGGAGGAGAAACGAGGCCGACGAGGGAGAGGGGCAGTTTAATAAATTTCACTAAATGGCAGCTAGCATAGTGCACGCGTGTAACACACCGCATGTATCCGCACACAAACGCGCGCGGACATGTATACGCGTACACGCAAAGCACGCGTAACGGAAACGTAACCCGTGTAATGACAATGTTGTAAACGGCACCGTTAAAAGTCCGCCTCTACCGTATTCCACCCAACCATTCCGGCTGACGGTAAATTTCAACTTAACGCGTGTACTTACGTATACGCAAATATTATGCCGACGCGTGTGCATGTGCGAATTGGTTAATCATATAAATATTAATCTCCCCGCACGGCGAGGAGAATAAATATTAATCCTGAATCGGTCGGAGTAAAGGGATTTCATTACCGCGCGATATTGTGCGTAAAACCGCCGACGAGGTATCGTCGAAGATATATATAACACACGTGAAATAAAGTCTCGCGCGCGGAAGCGCATTTTAGGTAATGCTCGTTGCGAACGATTTTAATTCGTCGTATATTCCATATCGATCAACAAAGAGTTTTTAAAGCGCGGTATTTCCCCAGTCTCGCGGATGCGGCGTACTAAATAATGAAGGATTAAAATTTCAAAACCTCATCATCGTTGTATGCATTACATAATTGCATTGTACGTGGAATCTCGATCAATTATATACACAATTCAATAGGACGACTCGTAGATGCATGCATTTTAAAAGCCATATACACATTTTGTCGTAACAGAGCAAATCGAGAGCTTATACATTTAATTAACGCGTTCATTGCGCCGAGAGCGCATGCCGAATTGTTTCCACGTGAAAAGTGTTTCACGGATAAACGCTTTTGGCGAAAGAGAGAAAACGGGGAAGAGGGAGGTTAATTAATTATGTCGCGCGTTGGGCAATAATTGGCTGTCCTTCGAGTGAAACGCGCCTCTGTGACGTAAATCGCCGCGTCGCGTCGCGGCTAAATCGTCATGACGTTATTACATGGCGCGCGAGCGCGCGCGCGCGCGCGCGCGGCATCGAAGCGGCGAGTGCATTTTCATCTAAACGATTATTATAACGCGCGAAAGTAATATAAACGCTTTCCGATTACCGTTGGTGGTTAATTATAAAACCCAACCGTGATTCTACCGCTGCCAAACGAGCGCGCGATTTATCGCGCGGTAATAATATGACGATATATATAATTATTTAACTCGTTTACGATTTATCTCCCCCCGGTTTTACCGCAAACGGTTCGCTGATATAAATATTCTCTTAGCAATTGAGAGCTTTAACGTAGCTATCAAATAATTTTTTTTTAACTTGTGAAGATAGATATAAATATAATTTCTTTAATATATCGATTTTGCCAAGTTCTTACATCTTTTGCAAACATAAAATTAAAGTATATACAAATTTATCTTTCTCAATTTTAAAAGTTTGGAAAAAAGGCTGAACAGGGTATTAAGTTTCCTGAAAATAACAGTGTAAAGTCGTGAAATGTCGTTAACAACTTGCAACTCGCGCTGTAACGTGTGCATATGTATGACTTAATTGTTCAGCGAGTCTACTCGAATAGGCCGAATATGCAAAAACGGCGAAAGCGAGTCTCGCATTAATCCGCATTAATCGCAGAATGCGCGAAAATCCGACCGGCGGCGCGGCGGAGAAACCGACGAACGTGCGCGACAATGGCATCGCCGGGCGGATTACCGAGCGAGCGAGATCGAGCGCGAAACGAAATCGCGCGATGCAAATTCGCGAGATACAGGACATATGTAAATCACGCGAGGCAAAGCCGCACGAAAATCGGAGCGGCTTTAAAAGAGGGGCGAGAGGGCGACGGGGGGGGGCTCTTCGTCGACTTCTTCATCCCTCTTAAAATTCAACCCGGTATTCTTCTCGGGGCAGATCTGAATAATGCAGGAGGCGACGAGAGGATGGCCAAGGAAGCACGCGTTCCGCATTCCCCCGTCGCCGTCTGAAATCCAAAACTTAAAAGCCGCGAGAGCGAAAGGGGCGCCAGGTGGGCGGGGAACGGGCGAGGAGGGTGACGGCGTGTTTCCAGGATTTTCTCGATAGTTGCCCCACGGGGCGTTAAGGCTATTAAAAGACTCAAGGATTCGAAAGGCTCAACACCCGGAAGACGCTTCTCGAGCCTCGTTATCTCGACGACAGTCGATTTAACTTGACACAACGCGAGAATTTATAGACATGCTCGCGTGTGTAAATACACGCGTTTTACGGTACGTCGAAACGAACGGATCATTCCCTCGATATTGCCGCTTCCGCCGCACGCATGCGAGTTGGCGTCCTGAAAAAACGCTTGCTTTCATTCGCGTATACGAGTCGAAGAGACGTCGATATCTATCTGAAACTGGAACGATCAATGTCGTTCAACGACTCGGAAATAGGAACGCAACTCCGGGATGCTGCAAAACTAACGCGTTTTTTTCTTCGATTTAATTTCGTTTAAAATCAGCTTCTCGATTAAATATATCAAACGCATTACGTTTAACAAGCAATAAACGTCAATTAAACGTATTCAAATGTATAAAAATAATCCATGTAATGGTAGTTATATCTATTATATGTGATATAATGAATTTATCAAACACAGTAAAGATAGGTGAAATCAAGTAAGTGATAATCGCATTAATAAAAAAAACCTGATTATTCTTTTAATTACCAATAAGGTACTACTTTAGAAACAGTAAAAATGCGGCGCGGGGCATGTTGATAAAGCGTGACTTTCTTGCTTTCCTTTATTTAAAAAAATCCTTTCTTTTGTTTAAAAAAAATTGCGTTATCCCATGGAAAAGTTTTCCGACGCAATCCGCCGGTAAACGACAAGTTAATAGTTTTTCAAGACTACCGGTTTTGAGCGACGTTTGAGAAAATCGATGTATTCCGCCCGGCCAATCGATCCCATATTACCAACGTCCTCCCGGCGTTCCTGTCCGCATCATAAATTGCCCCGGTAAATATGGTCCTTCCAACGCTAGAATCCTCTCCGGTCGGACGTATAATGGCGAATGACAAATGAGCGAGAGACAGAGCGAAATAAACGCGCGCGGGAATCGCCGATAGTATCGTGGGACGATGAGAGAAGATGGAGTTCGTGCTCGCGCGAGGATTGACTCTTTCTCTCGCGCCTCTTCCGTGGGAATTTCTCGGTTAAGGAGAAAACGCGATTATTTCTGCCGCGGATCTACCTGACCGCAAGGCCGAATCGTGCATGTCCACTTCGGCGCGTCGTTTCGTCCTAAAAAAAAAAGCGTACATACTATCGCGATCAAATGCATTCTTAAAATCCGAAAATCCTTGAAAAAGTGTTATATGTCCTTGGTCGTTTTTAAAACTAACTAGATTAGGAGTCGGAGAGATATGTATAACGTCGGTGATTGCGTTAATGAAGACATCTTTGTTTTCCTGGTGCATGTATGAATTCGCAATTGCCTGATAATGAATTTACCGGCGACGATGCCTCGACGAATCATGTAATTGACTTCGTGAACGATTTAGGTGGCTTATCGAGAGACCTTTCTCGCGTTCCTCTTCGTTCCCGTATCACTGACATGCTTAGATTTTGCGTGCAACGGCGAAATTCGACACGACGCTTATCGGGCACGTACATCGAGAGGCCTCGCGACTCAAAACACACACGCGCGTATGCGATAATCCTGCAGAAATTATTTCGCCTCGACTCGTTTAAAAGAACTTCTTTTTACCTGGGTAGCCGCGTGTCGCGCGTGGTCGACACACAATTCCATGGAAATCATTCGAATATCATCCCCTCCACTTTAGTGAACATATCGTAAATCTATAAAGGGAGTAAGGGAGAAACATTTCATCGACTTCGCTGTCCAGATTATATATGAATATTAATGAGATATGTAAATGCATTTGCAAATTAAACATTATATACAATTCAAATATAAAAAAACACATACACAGACTCCGAAATAAATAAATATATATAAATGGCTGTCATCGAAAAAACTTGCTTATAAAACTAAGTGGTCAGCACACGAGCTATCCGCCGTTAATCACCGATGCGTGTGTCATCGATCGTATATGTCGCGCGTGCACAGGCGTGCACGTGCGCTTATGCAGATTCGACGGGTCGAACCAGAGTAAGTAAGTGTCGCACATTACCCGGCAAAAAGTTGAATGGATCGCGTTTAGCGCTGCTGCTAGACGACAGGCGTCGGACGGCCGCGTCGGGCGTTTTACGCTGAATCGGTCTTAAACGAGGACGAGCGAAAAAGCGCATTATTGCGCGGCGCTGTCGAGCCCGCACAGCGCTCTCGAGCAGCAGCGAGCAAAATGTATAAAGCGATCTCTCCTTGAGACGCGGCACGCTCGATCGAGCAGCCGGAACGAAAGAGAAACACGGGCGGCGAAGGTGCGCGACGACGCTTGTCGCGTCGGAGCTCCGACGCCGGCCTTTAACGTACAATGTAATCCGCACGATCTCGTGCGAGTAAACGCGTATATCCCCGCCGATTCTACAAAAGCCTCCCCCCGCATAACGTGCGCGCGGATATCCTCCTTCCTCTCCCTGTATTCTCCTCTCTGCGAGCGCCGAGCTGTTTTATATTTCATACGCTACATGTCGTACTTCCCATGCTGTCCTCTAGCTGTCATTAATTCATGTGTTTTCGCCTCTCGAGCCTAGATTACTGATGGCAGACGTTAGATCACCAAGCGGACTGTTATCTAATTTCCGTGTATTAATTGTATTAATTTCCGGATAATCCTTTCGATGAAGGATTTACTCGCTAAATTTTTTGGAAAATCCACGGTTTAAAGAAAGTCGCCTTCGTCGCGAAAGGTCAGGATTACCGGCGCTTTTCCGAGTACGAAAAGTATAACAAGAGGCGCAACTCCGAGAAGAATAGACTTCTAAAATCGCTCGTATGTTTTGTCGCACCGGTCGCATTCGCCAACCGATTGCTTCTTATAGTTAGTACTTCTTTATTATGCGGTGGTAACGCTACGTCTTATTTTCTCTGCGTCTCATTTTATATCTCATTGTGCGCCGCTCGCGAGAAGTGAGAGTGAGAGAGAGAAAGAGAAAGAGAGAGATAAAGACGAAGAGGGCCAATAGCATGGCGGAGATACGCACGCACACACGTTCTCGCGCTCGCACACGTACGGAACGGAGCGATGAGAAGCGACCATCAGAGAATGCACTCGTCCCCGCGGGTCTAGCCAGTCTATAATCTGGCGTTCACGTATAGGCGCCAGTGTCTGTACTCGACGGAACGGCGTGTGAACGTACACGGCACGTATATATACACGTGCACACGCTCGCTCACACGCCGCGCGACCCGACAACACATCACTCACGGACTCCGATCGCCGCCGCACGTGTATCCGCACGCGCGCGCGCGCACAACCAATGAGAGGATGCACACGTACGCGACACACGCGAAGCGCGCGCGTCTGGATTACGTAAAGCCACGAGGCCGGGTATAGCGCGATCAAACGACCTACAAATCGCGGGGTGATTCGCTTTCCGTTCGGCTCGCAAAAGCGCGATCTCTAAACTCCACTCCGGTTGGAGCCGCGCAGAAACGCGGCAGATTTCGCGAAAGGCGGAGATTCGCCGAAGCGATCGGCGAATTAGCGAACGATATGTGGGGGCCCGAAGCCTGTCTGCCTTTAATGCACGCCGCGCGAAAACGAGACGCGGACAAAGAGAACTGAGATTGCTAAACACGTTCGCCGTGCCGGCGCCAATTTTACGCGACTGATCGTTTACGCGTCGCGCATAACTAATGAACATATATGCGACGTCTAGCCTCCTATTTTTTAATAATATTTTTGAAGGTTGTATCATATCTGTTCTACATTGTCCTAAATTAATATTCATAACTCTGAGTTTACTCCAAATACCTGAAATTTGCAACTGTTTATCGAGAAAGAAGAAAGAAATAATAAGATGTATAAAGTACGTTTGAAACGCAAGACGCATTTTAAAACATAAATTACGCTTATATATATATATATATAACAAAGTATTAATATAATTTAATTAAAATTTTTCAACTTAATTTAATTCATAACCCGTATAGACTTTACTGATTCGGTTAACAGTTCAGTAATAATAACTTAATTAACGTTCCAACTAGTTAAATTGCCGTTTTGCGTGTAAAATATGTTTCGCGCTCCACAATAAATTACATACATGCAGAAAGTTGAAATTTTTTGCCCTGGATTACATCCCCGTGAGAAAATTGCTTCGTGCAGAATTTATTAGTATTATACGAAAAGAATAATCATGTATTCCAGTTCCGTTCATTGCCTTGGGATTAGCGCGTTGAGAAATTGATCCTTAACGGTATATATCGCTGTATCTCGCATGCTATACGTTGCAACGATCTTCAATGAGCATTTCAAACGTATTATATGTCATTATTACTCGCAAGTATTACTTACTCGGTGATTAAGTTTAATTGCTATGCGTATCCTTATTCCTTACGCGATACGCTTAGCATAAATAATCTTCAGTAATATCCGATCTATCCGGAAAACTTTTTAACGTCTCGTCAAAACTAGTTGTGCTAGCGCTAAACAAATAACTGTAAATAATAACGACAGACAAAATAAATGCGAAAATTAATATTGCATCTTAATAATGTTACAGCGATAACATTATTATAATAAAGACTCTTATCAAACTTTTAATAAGCCGTGCAAGGATTAGCCGAGAAGTGCTTCCGCAAATAACATCATTGCAGTTTCATATTAAACGCTTCCACAAAGTTTTGGAATAATCGGTGTGTACATATGTCGACGTAACAACTGGATCAGACAATTTGCATGAAAGCAATGGCGATCGGTCGATTGGTTTTAGCGTGAGTGCTGCAGGAAGCGCTAATGAATTCCCGGCCTACCAATACGCGAACGCATGTCGAGAAATGATCGTTGTTTGCCATCATCGCTGCCGGGCACCGTCATCGTCATCGTTGTCGCCGTCATTGGCGCTCGCTCTCTCTCGGTATGTATTGCCATTAAAACCGAGCGGAGCGGATTGCGTAATCCGCCTATTGGTGTATATACGATACACGATACACGTGAGCTTATCACGAATGTTTCGACACAGATGGCTGAAAGCGCGATATTTCGCGGGATAAGGGATAAACGATCATTGAGAAAACAATACCGCTGTATTACACACGCGTCATGTTAATTGATGCTTCGGAATTAAAATCCGATAAATTTAAAGTCTATCGATTATGTATTATCGTCCATACGTGTGTGCGTTATAAGCTCATTGTGTTTTAGAATTATTATATACTTTGTGTGCAATTAGAATTACTTATCTGATTGTGAGAAGTCTTTCACGAAAGACATATTTTTTAATGTTTTTGATATATGAAGAATAAAATCTTTTCTAAAATAAATATATGTGTAATTTAAAAAATAATATACCTATCGCAAATTTGTTGGCCTAACATTTGTGCAAAATATAAGACATGTAGTTGATTTAAAGAGACGGAAACTCGCGTGGATAAATGTCGACGCCTTTATCGCAGTCTATTTTACTTTTCACACCCGAGATCGGGTTTAATCATCATCACTTCAAAAGCAAGATTATAAAGCGCGGAGTGTTTAATGTTTAATTACTGCACGCGCGGTTCTGCGCGGTCAAATGCAACAATAATGACATTCATCAGCGGTGTATTAATAAGCGATGCTTCTCGAGAGTAATCAAGATTTCAACGGGGAAGAAACGACTCGTTAAAGCCGGGATGCTGGCTATTTCCAGGCGCAACAAAAGGCGTATTGCGTAACATTCTCTAGTCGTGTGAGTAGAGTTTATACATATATGTACAGTGGACAGTTTCCCGAAGAAACAAAGAGAACAAGAAATATCTGTGGCAACAAATATTAACTTTTTCAATTCAGTACATGGAAAGAACGGTTTTGCTGAAGTATCTAACAATTTAACTAGATACAAATCTGAAAATAATTTTGTTGCACCATCAAAATGATTATGTAGAACACTTAAACTGATTGCTAAAATATCAAAATTTTTTACAGTATTATCATCATACTTCAGCGACCTGCTATAATTATTTTAATAGTGCAACAAAATTATTTTCAGATCTAGCTAAAATTTTTAGATACTTCAGCAAAATCGTTCTTTCCGTGCAGAATTTAACAAACTCAGAAAAATTTCTCAATTTAAAATATTGTCAAAAAATATCCAAATATATTAGATAAAATATTTTTAATTAAAAAGAAAACTTCATCTTTTATCTACATAGGTTGTGGAGTTAACTATATTCCTTTAATTAACTCCAATCAAATCTCGTATCTTTATCAGAGTACAAAAATGATAAAAAATATGTAACGAGAAAAAGTACAAAATATAAGCATATTTTCAAAAATATCTTCTGTCTTGATTTTCTTTTTAGTCAGAAAACCCATTAAACAATTTAAAAATCTGACATTTCCAATTTTCCGCAAGATCACTCGACAAAGAAATAATTAATAACTTATACAACGCAAAGTATACTGGTAGTACAAAGATTCGCGAGATCGCCCGCGATGGTGTGTCGAGTCCAAGTTTCCGCCTGGTCGTTCATCGAAGAAAATTCGAGCTTCCGGTTCTCCCTGTTCTCTTATTATTCGAGTTTTCACGACGCGGCTCCGCTCGAACGTAAAGTCAATATATATAGACGCGGGCTATATCCGACAGGATACAGACAGAATCTCCCCGCCGTTCGCCCACGAAGGAAACGGAGGATATCTCTCCGATACGTTGTTGCT
Source organism: Temnothorax americanus (assembly GCF_048541705.1). NCBI lineage: Eukaryota > Metazoa > Arthropoda > Insecta > Hymenoptera > Formicidae > Temnothorax > Temnothorax americanus. The sequence continues at coordinate 2,111,424 of NW_027509391.1, forward strand.
CGCGGATCCTCGCCACGATGCGACGCGATGTTTCTTTGGCCCCTTTAGTTCCGGCGCGTTTAACAGAAGCGTATCGCGACGTCATGCCGGAAGAATGGTATCGGCACGTGACGGAGATATATATATATATATATATATATATATATATATATATATATATAAATACATATGTGCTCGAGTGCGCGCGAGTTTCTAGTCACATAAATGCGCTTTTATATGGCTGCGAGAGATATTCTCGCGACGCATGTCTCGTATTTCATAATGTAATAAATGCGCCATTACAGCCGCACCGCGTTGCGCAATAAAATATCCACGATTCATTTTCGGACGGATAATAATATTCAAAGCTAACATTTGGAGATACTCGAATCAATGTCGCGAGTAGTTTAGTTCCGATACTAAGTTCTTGTTTATCATGAAACTAAAATCTGGACGAAACGTAGGTAATGAATTAATAAAACGTAACAAATTCGATGGGAATATTAACCGAATAACCTTAACTATGATTTATATAAATTTGCACCTCTTATCTCCTACAGTTGTTCTCGCCCTCGCTCTCGCCCGTCAATATCCAGCTCTTTTAATTTCGCGAGCTCGTTAATTTATACTATAAATTTCCATTCGCGTTTTCACAACGCATAAGCTGTTCATAACGCCGCCCTTTTAAAACCAACGAATCCGAGAAGTTTGGATAGAAATCGCAGAACCGAAGGCGCGGTTCCGATGAAACCAGCTTTCGTCGGACTCCGAGAGAGATGAATAAGAATTGCTATATGTCGAGAAAGAGAGGGACTTTGCTATCCGCTCGATTGAATTTTCTGCCCGGGGTAGATTCAGCTTCCTTATGTGCGCGCGAGGAGATGTGCGCTCAGCCCGGGGATATTTCCGCGGGGACAGTCCGTCTTCTTATCAGATATCTTTACGATAATTATACCTAATTGTACCGTTCGCGCGTGTAAAAGGGAATTACGATTCGACCAGGATGCATGCAGGCTGCGCGAACCCATTGCGCCCGACCGGAGTGACCACGTAATCAACGCGAGAGCCGGCCGTTCTCGTTCGACGTGAATTAAAAAAGCCGTCCCAACGGAAAAAGCATGTCGCAATCGATCCGTTCCACAAAAACGCTCGGCATTCCGCACTTCGCCCCGCAGAATTTCGAGTGTACCAACGTACGAGCTTAATGGGGAAAATGTAGCAAGACCAAAGTATCGCTTTATTCAAAATGTTAGTAAACTTTTTGTGAAATTTCTAATCTAAAACGCGAATAACATATTGCGACTCGAAAAAATGCGCGGTTTTCGTGCGCTCGCAGCTGTTAATAATCAAGAAAAAATTAAATTAGACCCGCATGATGTTCTAAAAGTAGTAGAAAACATTTTACATTAATCGACTAAACATGAATTGTTTTTAATTTCTTAGTTGCTAATTGAATAAAATTTAATCTCGAGTACTATGAGTATATAGCCGCGCTTTTTCATGTGTTACCCTTCATTATTCTTATATTCTATTGGTGCCTCGCTCCTAAATCCAGGCAAATGCGGTGTTCGTGCAAATAAAAAAGTGGCGCTCTCGTTGCAGCAGCTTCAAAGGTGACGGAGAGAGAGAAAAAGACACTTCAACCTTGGTCGTCTCTGTTTGAACACGGTGGGAAAGAAAGGAAAATCCGCGGGAGCGAGCTCTCTTATCTGCCGCGCAAAGGAATAAAACGCATTCTTCGTTGTGTCGCGGAGAATGCGTTTTTCCCGCAGAAGAACGACAAATAACTTTATCGCGCGTGCTGACATCCACGGGTGTGTAAAGAGCGAGTTCTTGACAAATCATGTCCGCGAGCGGAGATAAAATAAGAACCGTCCGTAAAAACGACCCTCCCGGCTTACGGCGACATTATAATACACATAAACAGAATGTCATTTCCCGAACGCGATAATATATGATGCAGTAGAGAGTATCTTCGTCTTCGAATTTTTCTTTCCTCCGAGTTTTAGTTTAATAATAATACCAGAGTTTTATCGTATAGCTTCAACGAGATATTCGATCATCAGAATAAAAATAAAATGTTCCAAATCTTAACGCCGTGGAGTTACATCAAATGACAGTGAAATACACCTATAAAATATATTCTTCATATTCTTTGCTTGTTATTATACTTCTATAATAGTCACAGTAAAAAAAATTCTCTTTCTAAGAGACTACATTTCTTTTAGACTACGCCATCATATTTAAGTTATGGCGAAAAATGTAAGTAGATTCGGGGGCAAAGAAATTTCGATCGTTATTACGCATGAGCCACGTTCGCGAGAAATATATAGTATAAATGTACACACAAATGCGCACACAAGGGTCCTGCTATCATCATAATCCCTCTTAGCCAAATGTTCGCAGCGTTGCCCACGTTACGTGGCGAATTTTCTCCGCGCGCGGATTTCGCGGATACGAGAGAATGCAAATGCGCGCACGTTAATCTCGGTAATAAATACGCGCGATTCATCCGTTTAGCATTGCAGCTGCGACGCACACGGCGTCGAAACCTCACGCTCGCGCAATAACGTCCCTCTTTCGCCGCACGTACAGCATCTTTATTTCCGCCCGCGCGCGAATGACTCGCGTGCCGACGAAGTGCCTCCATCTGCGAGATTCCGACGAGGCTCCATAACGATATCTCGCGACGAATGTTGCTGATCGAGGTGGAGAAACCCGGCGATTGAAACCGGTATATTCCGGAGTGCAGATTTCGGACGTGATAAGATCGCGCTCTTTGTCTTTCTGAGCACGCGCACGAGTATTTCATTTAATAAATGTATACCGGGACACGCGTTATCAACACTCGTATTTAATCAATTTACTCCGGTCGCACACCGATAAAAGATACAGGAAAATTCTAGCTGCGCTTTATCGACTAATGTCGCTATATTAGAGACCCATAGTGTCCGACACTTTGCTAGGAAAACACAACTAATAGCGTCTCTCCGAGGTCGATCCGCGCACTGCTTTATTTATCGGACCGGGTAATCTCCCAACTAGCGAGCTTTAATCTCGACGAACTTTAAACACCGAGGTGGAACACGATAAACTATCGCGCGCGCGCGCACTCGAGGAAATTTTCGCGACGGACAAGCCGGGGAATAACGATTTCCATGGACGTAAAAATACACCAGCGCAAAATATAACTGCAGTTTCCTATTTCGAGGAGTAAAGTTCAAAAGAAAACCGGTGAAGTGAAGAAAAAAAGAAACGACAATGTTGAAAATAAAACGCGATTTTTCAACATTTATAGTTTTCCAACATTACACGTTGCATACAAAAATTGCTTACTGACATCTATTTAGTTAATTAGAAATCTCAATATTTATGATATCACTTTGAAACTTTTCTCCACACGTAGCGCAAAAGTATGTAATGTGAGGCGCATCGCAATCTTCCGGACATCTTTTAAACGTCTCTTTTACGGTTTTTACGTTATTTTAAACCACTGGAATCCGAATACGTTTCCTCGTTAATCAATTCGAGCTACATACTGTTCTTACTAAGCGTAACAAACCAGCATGCATATTTTCGCAGCGCGTGACTAATCCTACAGATTGCAGTCGATATTTCACGTCGACTCCGCGCGGTGCATCAACGCGTCCCCGATATTGGCAGCGCGCGACGACGCTATCCGGATACGGTATTCCGTGTGGTAGACGAACTACGTGATGCGTCGCGGAAAAGTCGCAGAATCCGCTTTTCCGTTCGCGCCTGCGCCTCCCGTCAGGAAGAAAAGCGCGACAGAGAGAGAAAAAGAGAGAGAGAGAGAGAGAGAGAGAGAGAGAGAGAGAGAGAGAGAGAGAGAGAGAAACGGACAGAGACAGGAGAAAGAAAAAGAGAATGAGAAAAAGAACCCGAAGTCACACACACACACAAAAGCTGATCGAACTCGTAAGAAACCGGCGCCATTTTCTCTCCTTCCTTTCTGCCTACGTCCCTCCGCTTTCCTTTCCTTTGCTTTCCCTCTCTCTCCCTCCTCATCCTCTCGAGCTTCCCGTTTCTGCCTCTACGTTCCGCTTGGGCGACAAAGACGCTAAGCGGTTTCGCAACTCATCGTACGGTTACTAACGCGCGGTTACAGTTATGATTGTTAGGGAGCCAATCAGGCAGATTTCTCAGCCGCTCGGCGAAGAAACGGACGACATGTCTCTCTTTGTAATAACTGTGTTTAGAAACCGATGCATACGCACGTTTGCCTTTGATCTTCTCGTGCACTTTAACGAATTTGAGATAAAATTATTACGTCAATGTGAATAAAAAGACGCAAATAAAATATATAAGGAGTTAATAAGTGTGTCAGTTCTTCTTCATTCCGGCATATCTGGACGATTATTGAAGTCGTAGAAAAATTAAGATTTTGTTCCACTAATCAAAATGCGTACGAATGATTGCTCTATTGAAAATGAAGAAATTCCTCGTTGATCGCGATGCTCAAGAGAATCAGATCGCTCTCATCACGTTCTCATTAGGAACGTTAAAATACTCATTAAGGAAGGTTAAAAGTCGAGAAAACACCTGTTGAGTACGCGAAAGGACCAATTGGAGCATGGCCGGGGTTCATTCGCACCCTGCGAAAGAAATAGTATTAGCGATCCGAAGCCGAGGCGCGCGCGGTGTCGCGCGAGCGTAATGAGAGAATGCTGTTATATAATTAAGCGGTTTAACAACCCGAAGAATAAGGAGCCGAGTATTTCTTTCATTTCTATTCGCCGTAATAAAAAAACACTCGAGAAAGAGACGAGAGTGTAACGATTCCGAAGTCATTAATATTCAAATGGTGATTTTAATGTCACGTCATAGACCGGTTGTATAAGATCGTAAAAAATTTCCACCGCGCGGAAATTCGTGCGATTCTATCTCGGTTATCATTATCGATGCTTTCACCCGCCGTCGCTTTAATGAAATAATCACTTTTCGTACGACGTATAAGAGCTTTTACTCTCGAGAACGACTGTCCGTAGAAAAGAAACTGGGTGTAACTAAGAATTATTATCCGTAAAATCTTACTATCCAGAACTGCTCTCGAGAGTAAAAGGACCGTCAAAACGAGCGTGATCTGAGGTAATCTCTTTCGTAATAACCGGTTAAAAAGCAAGGATCTTTTTCAATTTATATTTGTGGCACGATTCCCCAAAAGACATTATCCCTTTCTTTCAGCTGAAGCATTCTAGATTAGAAATAAATTTCGACGAGAGTAATCCCGGTGGAGAACAGCGCGGATAAGAGCTAAGGGTGAAAGTGAAGAGAAGAAATAGGGAAAAGAAGGTCATCTTTACGAGTGACAGGGAAGATCCAACGCGGGTCCTTGACTTCGCCATAACGACCGTGTGAGGTTTCCCTGTAGGCCCTCAAGATAGCTACAGCTACGCCAGAATTGAGGTCGGAAGGTCTTAACCTGTGGAGGACGGGAAGCCTATTTTTAGGCTCCACGCGGGTCGCTAATTTTTCGTAGTATAACATTTTAACACATAAAAATTACAAAAAGTCGTGAAAAAAATTACCCGTCTTATAAAGGTTAAGGACCCATGGATGTCGCTAGTCAAGAATGCTCTTCAATGTTTCACGAAGGACGTAGAAAAGTTTATGAAGAGAAATTTTAAGGGAGGCAAACCGACCCTCTTGCGAAACAAATGAATTAAAATGCGCTAACGCCTATACGACAGCGTTACGTAATGTGTAACGCTGAGTAACGCGAAGACATCATTTTGAACAATGGCTGTCGCAAAGGTCGAATTGGACTTCTCGAGGTCGAAGGCGAAGGATCTCGGTGCTGAGATAATTACACTGCTCATTTTTCCAGGCCGTGAAAAGACTTGTTGAGTTACAAAGTCGTTTCGTGGCGAACGACGGAAGCAATGTTCGCGATGAATCGTATTACTGCTTAATTTCCAAGAAACGCTTAAACTCTATTATATAGTAATCACAAAGTTGTGCCTTAATAACTGAAATTTTCCACATATCGCGGCGATATTGAAAAATACGCCGTGACATAATGTTTAACCGTCATTCGTGAAATTCGCAATTTTTATACATGCTATATATAGTAATAATATAATCATTAATATCCTCGATACCCGCGAGTAAGCGAAAATTCGAATATCTTATTCATGGATAAATTGAGTAGCGTTAATGACTGTGATTGAGGGCAAATTCACTAAGCGCTCTGCGCATTACCGTGGATTTATACACATAGTAAAGAGGGAGACGGCTATCGGTTAACGTTAATTGAAGCGGTCAGTGAATCCACTTGGCAAGGTAGGTACCTACGATTACTAACTAAACGGTAGTGAAAAGACAGGGTGAGAAAGGACAAAATGGCTCTTAAAACGCAAGAAAAAGATCCATTAAATTAAGCGATCAGACAAACGCGAGGCTGGGATTCTGCTTGAATAAATATGAAACAAAAGAAAGAGATAGAAACGGTAAGAAATGAACTTTAGATTTTCTCGCCTTTTCACTCATTAATTATTCGCGACTTTGCAACACCGCGAATAGCGACGCATCGTGCTTAGTAAAATGACATTTGATAAAGGAAAATAGACTCATACTCGTTTTAGAACGCGGTATGACCGTTAAATGCGCGCAGCGAGATGCAATCGTGTGCAGCGAAATTGATCGACAGGCCGGTATTCGTCGCTACTTTCATTTCCCCGTACAGAAACATTTTTGGCATCATCTCGTCGAGAAAAAAGACCGCAAAATGTGTTCGGTGTGTCAATTTAACTGACACATGACGCTGTTCTCTTTATCGAAAGAGAGAGAGAAAAAAAGTATTATGGCTGACAATAAATTAATGGCTGGCGGACAACAGCTGTTTTAATTTCCATTTGCAAAAATATTTTATCACGGTATAGCGTTAGTTAGATTAAAGTCTGTAGCACGCTCGCGTATAGCTATATATTTAGAAAATGTTAGTCACATGAAAATCAATGTATATAAATACCGGTAACAATGAATAATGATGTAATATTTAAAAAAGATAACTCGAAAATTTCCATAAATATTTTAGAAAAAAGTTGGAATATCTACTACGATTTTTTTTAACCGAGCGATTGCTCGCCGGATGTTTGCGAAAAAAGATAATCAATATCGCCGTACGCGAGTGCACGCCGAAACATATACAGTGGCGAGGAAGGGAAAAAACGGTGTTTCGCCGATCGTCGAGACAGAATAAATGAAATATATGTACTCACCCTGACGGGGGCACGGAAGAGGTTCGGCGTGGAGACATGTATGTTGGGGTGATGATGATGCGCGTGGTTATGGTGGTGGTGATGATGGTGTCTCGTATCAGGACCACCTCCCGCAGCCGCCTGCTCCGCCTGGACCGACATCGCCGCGCGGGCCTGTCGCTCTCGTTCCCGAAGCCGGTCCCGATCCACGCTGAAAACCAAAAAATTATTATTCGATTAATTCCAAATATATTCACGTATAAAATACGAATAAAATGTTCCCACAACGTAAAGTAACGGAGTGCAGAATTAATCTCTGCTCAAGCTTTGAAAAATGTATAGACAATACGCCCACACGGCAGAATTGCTGTCATTCTTATTCCGTCAAGTTTTCTAAATTATAAAATAAGATTACTTATTGTTATCGGGCATAATTTTCCGTATATTAATTGTCAGAGAACATCGGTGCTCTTTGTGACGAGGAATGTCCTCGTCTTTCACGGAAAGCGAATTCACTTCGCTTTATATGACGGAGGTGGAATTCACTCATATGACGCAGTGCCGAGAATAACTACCGGTCTTTTAGGAAGCACCGATGGAAGCGACGAACGAAGAGTCGAGACAAGACGAAGAGACGAAGGCAGAGACAGAAGGGATTCGTGACGAGGGTGATCGCAGCTGGCGCAAACACCTGTTTAGTCGCGTTTCCGGTGACGCCGATATTATATGTAGAACGAAACGCTACAATTTTGTAACGATTATTGCCCACTCATAGGTAGAGGCGATTGTAATAATTATAATTAAATTAATATTATAATTAATAATTACGAATTAGATTATTTAGAAATCTCTGAGTGTAATGGTTTTTTATTTATGAACCTTTATCGTTGATTTATAGAATGAAGATTAAATTATAAACTTGGTTATTTCAATAATCTGAATAAAAAAATTTTACATTACTTGTATAACAAAATAATGTATCAATGTTAAAATATAAAATTTACTTTCTCTTCTCTGAAATAAGACCGTTTTATAAATCATATAGCAATGTTTTCTTCTCCAGAAGTACCGCATGTATAAATTATCCGCTTTTTTGTATTTCAACTCGCAGCACGTAAGGCAATCAAAATGGCGAGTATGGGGCGCGAAGAGTGCTTTAAATAGGCGTCTAAAGGTCGGTCGGGATGGCTTTCCTTCTCGTACGTGCGTTATCTGACATATAAGTACGTTGAACGACTTGTCAAGAGGCGATGCTAATGCCGCCGCGCGCCCTGGTACGTTTACCGCAGAATTTTCCCAAATGCATTAACATAAGTGATGCACGCGCAGCGGGAGACCACGGGAATGCCGCAAAGTATATACGGTCTCATTTTTAATCGAGATAGAGACTTTTCTCCGCGGCGAGTGCGTTAGATGCGATAAAAAAACGTACAAATCAAGAAGTATGTTTTTAGCACGTGCACAACATTTGACAGAAAACGCCATACGTCATAAGACCTGAAGAAAAGGAATATACGTGTTATACGAAGTACAAAAGGTCGCGATCTCGTGTTCCGATAAATAAATAAATCGCCACATAAATTACCAAGTCGCGAGACAGTAAGAAATAAAGATTTCATATACATAAATTTATTCAGGAGCGAAAGATATCAACTAGTCATTTATTAAAGTTGTTAATACCATATGTATACACACTCGTAATACATGCATATTTATTCGACATAATATGTCAAGAGATTTATTCTCGAGGAAAGAATCTGCGCATTTCATATCATAAAAGTTTAAGTGTCATTTTTTGAAGCGGAATACAAAACGACAATCTTTTTCCTGAGCCTGCCTGACACTTGCAGCGTGAACGTTTAACTTAGCTCCAGATAACGCGCGCGCGCGATGGCGAAGCCTGGATTGTCTTCCATAAAGCGAGCACGTATTCCGATTAGAAGTCGATCTCCCGAGGCGCGCGATCCTCGCATCGTCGCGGCGATACTTTCTCGATAGTCGAAACGTGCGCGAACCGAAACGAAACGTGCATGTCGATGAGCGAATCGCTGCATTGTCATGCAAATTAAACGTACCGGCAGTAATCACCGTTCGCCGCGACCGCGCTTAATTGCGGATGAATAGTAAGAAACTACACTATCGTATTCAATACTTCTCCATTCTCGGATTATTCCTGGCTTCGGAAAGGCCTGTGCACGCGAACTTTCATTCTCGCCGCATCTGACATTTCAGACGTATGAGATCAATTAAATGTTCTGATATTATTATCTCGATGCTACTAATTCCCACATACCCAAAAGTATAAAAACATGAAAACTCTTTTGCGGGACATGTCGTGCGCACGTCTCCCACAATAAAAATCATATAATCCCGTTTCGCTAAAATAACGAATTAGTTCCAAATTATAATTGACGTTCCCTCGGGCTCTCTTGGACGAACGTCTTTCCCTCTTATTAATTCAAGCCTGCTTATTATTCGTGACACCGAGAAATATCCGATGGAAAGTTTAATCGCGTCCCCAGTCGTGCATGTAAGCGACTCGGTAATTTCTCGTGACCCACAATATAATCGAGCGAAGTTAAGAACGACTCTATTTGTCCCGGGGTGTGCACGCGCTTGCGCTACTGGAATACTAGTCCAGTCACTATGTACATTTAAAAAAGACATAATTCTGACCCAGGATTTTTCTTTTTGGGGGTGTTGGGGGGATCAAGAAAAGCTTAATCTCAAGTTTTCGACCTTTGTTTCCCGCTTGCTTTTTTTACGGGAGTAAAAAATGTGAAAAATGGTTTTTCTGCGATAATTCGGTTTCTAATAAAGTTACAAGGTCGAATCGGAGCTCATTTTAAAGTTTTTTTTACGCTCTACAAATTATGTCGTATGACATTTTTACGTATGATCGATTGTTTTCGAGACATCGAACGAGAAAGGGAAATAAAAAAGTATGAGAGATATTTAGTTTTTTCTTTTTACTCATTATTGTCGTCCAAAATTGCAAAAATGCTTCAAATGAAACTTGTAGAGCGTAAAAAACCTACAATTTTTATTTGTTATTCATTTCATTTCGTTGAAAATTACGCCTTGTAGAGCGCCTCAAAGTGGAGAGTCGTCGCCATCGCGTCAGCGATAAAGTATTTCTTTCTTATAAACTTACTTCACAAATATTGTCACTTAGATATAAAACTGCACGCTTTCATGTATTCTTCAATGAAACGGTAAGTGTAATTAAGAAAACTTGACGGTTTCAAAATAGCTACAATAATTTCAGGCTTTGCAAGATTTATTTGCAACTTTGAGGCGTAGTGCGATATGGAATTTTCAACGAAATTAAAGTAATAAATAAGAACATTTTACGAATTTTATTGCTGTGCAAGTTTTATTTGAAGCGTTTATACAGATTCGTGTGCGAAAAACGATAAAATAGAAAAAAACGAACAAAAATGCTCAATTTTTCCTTTTCTCTTTCGATATCTCGAAAACTATCGATCGTACGCCAAAATATCACTGAACGTAACTTGTAGAGCGGGAAAAATCCTATAAAAAACACCTATTATGTTACTTATTTGCGTCAATGAAGTCGGAAATCTTAGCGAAAGCGTTCGGTGCCGCGTATCGACGTAACCAACGCGCCGCTAACGCGATGACGACGACTCTCCACTTTGAGGCGCTCTACAAGGCGTAATTTTCAACGAAATAAAATAAATAACAAATAAAAATTGTAGGTTTTTTTACGCTCTACAAGTTTTATTTGAAGCATTTTTGCAAGTTCGGACGACAATAATGAGTAAAAAGAAAAAACTAAATATATCTCTCTCATACTTTATTTCCTTTTCTCGTTCGATGTCTCGAAAACAATCGATCATACGTAAAAATGTCATACGACATAATTTGTAGAGCGTAAAAAAAGCTTTAAAATGAGCTCCGATTCGACCTTGTAACTTTATTAGAAACCGAGTTATCGCGGAAAAACCATTTTTTCACATTTTTTACTCCCGTAAAAAAAGCAAGCGGGAAACAGAGGTCGAAAACTTGAGATTAAGCTTTTCTTGAGCCCCCCAACACCCCCCAAAAGAAAAATCCTGGGTCAGAATTATGTCTTTTATAATCCGTTTTTTTGTACATAGTGACTGGAATACATTTATCCCATTGCCGCCGGTGCAGAATCCCTTTCCGCGCGCACGTATACACACTCACACAGGCACGTGCATTCGGATGGCACTTAGCACGATTAGTCGCGCCGGGTATTTCCACGGCCGAGCGCGGTCTCCTTCGTCGCGTCGCGATACTTTCTCGACCGATACCCCCGACCCGTCCCTCCGCGTGTCGTCGGGGCTCTTTCTCTCATTTTCTTTTCGCCGCGCCGCTTCATGCGTCGTTAAATCAGCTAGAAAGTATACTCTTAACTAAATCGATGCCAGAAGAAAAAAACCAGACTGCTCGTTCTCCCAAGTCGCTTGCCGTTAATCGCGATTTCGTAACGTTCCGAGATAAAAGTGCGAGACGAATGTGAATTCCTCTATGAAAACTCTCATTAGAAGAATTTTATCTTCAACATTAGCATAATTGCATGGTTATCCTATTTCAGGCTAAAACGCTCCTAAAAAGAAATTTTAGTTCTAATCACCTAAAATTTAACAATGTTCCGATATAACTTAATTCCTATATATTGATTCGACAATATTAACCCGTGCTTTTTCATCCTGAACAAAAATCGACGCAAATATTTAAATTGGGATAATTCTCTTTAGTCAGCTCTTTTTTTTTTTACTCGCTCTTTCTTCGTGTGGAAAAACGCGAAAGATATCAAAACATCTCTATCCGCGCGCGAGGAAGCACACAAAATTCCAAGCCAACACACATCGGTCGGCTCGTCGGCGTCCGCGTCGGCTCGGCTTTATTGAATATCTGGGAATATTGTCACAGAACGGTCGAAGTTCATCGAGCTAACGAGCTCGAACCGCTCTCGACAAGTGGCGAGCGTACTGCTCCCTGTCGATTATTATTGCACGATCGAGACCCGGATGGTCGCCGCGCGAGGAATGGATCGGACAGTTTTCAAAAATGTTCGTTTAACAATCCGGCGCACAATCAGCCGTCGACGGTGGCGTCTATCGTTAGAGAGCCGCGCACTGAAATCACTGCTCGCTCTCGCAGCGAAATCGATTGCCTTTTTGATTTCCATAACACGTTTCGCTATTTTTCATAGGTATCGGTTCTTGCGCCCGCGATTGTTATTTGCGTGCACGATGGCCCATTATAAATATACAGGGAATAAGTAAGGATGTATATTCGCACCATCAGCTTGACATAGCAAATTAACTCTCATATTCGGAGAGATTATATGCAATATGTCGCCTCATCAATTTATATGGGTATTTCCGCGCGCGCGCGCGCGCGTTTACGACTCTCTAAAATTTCAACGATAAAGTTTACAAATATGAAATCTACTTTTCATTAGGAAACACCTGTTGCAACATTTCAGTATTATATTTGATAATGTACTCAAAAAATGATAATAAACTCTCAAGAAGAGATATGATATACTTTCATTCCCAATTTCCTCATATTCCACAGTATTTTAAAAGGAACCATTAGATGTGTGACCATAATAAATCATTTTTAGAATAAACGATTTATTATCATCATTATTGCGGTCCATTATTTTTATCGTTTAGTTCGCAAGGTGCGCATGTATCCCGAGTTTTGTTTTACTCGATTATAATGTACTTTTAAGTACCAGCTATTCTCTGACGGCGTTTTCAATTCCCGACGAGCGTCGCGATCGATTTAATCCTCCGTGGATTAATTCGCGCCTCTTTCGCGACCGACGCAGTAGCGGCCGAAAATTAGCCGATATTTTTTCAATATCGGGAGAGCGAATGTACCGCGAGGTAGATTTTTCTCCTCGTCGCTCGAGCGAACACGGCGCGCGGCGTCCCGATCCGCCCCGGAGGCGGAATATTGCCATCGTAGATAATTAATTCGCGCGTTAATCGCGGCCCATTTGAAATGGTAATGAGAAAGGGATGATTTAAAGCAGCCCTCGCCAGCTGCGATTCGCAGTTCGCCGATAAGAAGAAAGAGAGAGATACATAAAGCGAGAGAGGAAATGAGATAAACGAACCCTCCAGAGACGAAACAAAATATACGCTAATTGGTAATCTAATAGTTTAATGATACAACATAAGTATTTCGATATCTATAAGATATATCACGTGTATAAAGATAAAAAATGAATAAAAAAAGAGTTCAAATATGTTCACGTTAACAACTGCGTTATCTCTATAAAAGTTTAGCATAAAAAATGTAGAATAAAAAAAAACAAGAAAAGGAAACGCGCGTTATCTCTGGCCATGAAAAGGCGGCCGAAAGTGAAATAATAATGTATTATATAGAAGGTGGAATAAACGGTGATTGAATAAACGAAACACGAATCGAAAAGCCGACTTGATCTGCCTTTAACCCCGCACCGCCTTTTCCTCGCCGATCCGTTCGACGTCTATTACTCCGAGTTTCTAATCCGTCTCGATCCATCGTCTTGACTTTAAATCCCGGATTACACGTAATAGACCGGCCTCAGCCATCGCCGTTTTCATCGGCAGATGCCGCGATTTGCTTCCGTTCAACGCGATTTATCGGCCGTTCTCGCGTTATATGTCCACAACATAGTCAATAAGCTTCCACGCGGCTCTTGTGACGAAATCGTCTATCTTATCTGCGTTTCAGAATGCAAATTCCATTCCTATGAATTATATTGACGCAACGTCGAAAAATAGAGACATAAAAAGACATTTTTAACGAACGAGAAAAGCATTTACAATGCATCAGTAAAATTTTTAATTTATTTTCTTCTATTTGTATAATCCTATTTATAATAATGTCCGTTTATAACTTGTCTGCTTCTGCTAGTAATTTTGTATTAATTATTCATAGATAACAAACTGGTTCCAGTTTAACTGGTTCTCAAGTCTCCTAGATACTTATCCAAATTTATATAACATAACGCGATTCAAATGTGTATCTTACAGCCACACAAATTGTTGTCTCGGTGTATTTTACACGGTGGCCTTTTATTCTTCCGTCCCTTGACCCCTTTCCGCGGAATCCTCCGAAGGCAAAAGGATGCAAAGAAAACTTATATCGTCAAAAGAATCACTAGTGGTGCTTCGAGCGGATAAAACCGTTTTCTCATACTCCTTATCCAACTCGCGGGCAAGTCGATTTATGTCGTCAGTCCGTAAAAACGTCATCGTCCCCGGGTCGTTCGATGACCGAAGAATATCCTTCCGCTCTCTTCCCCCTTCCCCGCAACCCTAGCCCGTCCTTTTCAATTGCGCGATAAAGGATTATTGCGTTATCGACTCCTCCCCACTACGAAGGAATCGTCTTCTCGGTCGGCCAATAAAACACCGTGGCCACGTTTTACGAGCAGGGACATCAAGCGCGTTGCACGGCTCTTTCCGCTTGGTTCGCTACTTTGTAAACGTCGAACGAGCTCCATGTACTGGCGCACCCTTGCAACCCCCATCGTGACTTTGTCGCGATACGATTTAGAACAGACGAAATAATTCGACTACTTACAAACACAAATGACCAGAAAATTCGGGGATAAGAAACGAAATTAAGGGGAAGAATTCTCATTAATATACCTTAAATTGCCAAAAATTATACAATGGATTACTTCTCAACGATATTTATGTTTAACCATACTGGAAATTTAAGAGCAATAATAAGACGAATAAAAAGGTTGTCGAAAAATAATGTTTTGATCAATAACTAGATGGAAATAATCTTGTTTTCGTGTAGTTAATACTGTAGTATATAGTGTGGTATGTAGTGTAGTGTGTGTAGTGAAAATGGAGCTGGCGATAAGGACAGCCGGTTACGACATGCCGTGTGATGAAATGTGTGACGCTTCCACGAAGAAGCTCGGCTTGGTCGCACGCGCCGACCGACGTCAGCGTGACGTTCGAATGTCGAATAACACGACGATTTAATGCGCGATCATTTTCCCTATAGCGATCGGACTGGGGGAGGAGACGATGTGAAAGGAAGTAGACGATTTTATTCGCCCGTTATAGCAACTCGATGTCTCCTTCGTATGGCGCTACAATATAGATAAAAAAAACGATATTACGGCGGATAAAGCGAATTTATGGAAGATAAATATACTGCGTGATATACCGGATAATGTACCTCACGGTTTCAAATTCACTAATATTACAAAGGTTAACGGCAATTAGAAAATTAAATAATTATATGTCGATTAAATATACACAATTAGCGACAATTAAAAAGTCCGAGTTGAATTGGAAAATAATACGCTCAAGTCAATATTTTCCGTAATAATTTCAAAATTTTCAGTAATTTTACAAAATCAAATACATGTATCTATCCATGAGTATGAATCGCACATATTACAGACAACATTAACATTTAACGCGAGACAAAGATACAATTTTACGCAGTAACTATAAACTATTTAAATTGCATCCTACAATCAGTTGCCTTAATAAAAATTACCTTCGTTAATCTCAAAATTTTCGTAAAACATAGTTATTCGAAATTGTCGATCGCCGTTTCTTCGCAGAATATTAGCTACCGTCAAGACATCTTCCCGCATCCGCGAAATTTGCATGTGTCGAATCGAAATTTGCACGTGTTGCAATTCGCCGCACGACTTCTTGCTCGCGACGCGTACACAAAGACAATAAGGGTAAAATTCTAACAAAACGATCAAGAACCTTTCGTCTCTTTCTCGCGCGCGCGCGGTGTCAGCCTTCTGTACGCGCACTTTAAAGAGCCGCTCATCTATGCGAGCGAGCACGCGTGAGAGACCGCACACGACGTCACGCACACGCACGCGACTGTACACGCGGCGAACTTCGTCAACCACTCAGCGAGCGCTAAAGAGAGGAAGAAGAGCGTTTCGACTAACACGAACTAGGACTGAACGACGTCCATTTTAGATCTCGACTGTGTTACTCGTCAAGGAAACCCCATGTCGCTCCTAGTTAAAATAGCACATTACAATGGGAGGAATGCTAAATACCTGTTACAAATTTCATCTACCCGTTCCTCGTTAAAGCTTCCGGAATCGATAGTCATCAACGAAATAAATTGTGTGTGTGTGTGTGTTACATTTTCTGCTGTAACTCGATTGTAAATATACCGGTGAGCGAGCATTAAAATTCTACCAAAATAAAATTTCCTCATTTTGACGCACTGGAATATAATGTACGGCATTTTATACGTGTTACAAATGTGAAAGCATTTTATCGACTGACACATGGCCATTTTATCGATTGCGAGAGAGCCCGTGAAACCTCATATATACAGTTCCATAAAGATATAAACGTGTGCGTATGCATATCTTTCATGGACTTTTAGCTACGTTTTTATATATCTATATATAAAATTCCATGAAAGAAACCCATCGCAAAAGATCAGCGCATCGACGCTGCACTGACATGTTGCATAAACATATAGGACAAACCATCGAGAAACGACGGCGACGATGACGACGACGACGATGTACAGCGAAGTCTGAAAGAAGGAAAGAAGGCAGGCGGGAGAGACGAGCGCGAAGTGAGTTGTCGCGTTTATTTTGAGCCCGGCGCGAAGGCTAAACGGCGGATTGCGAATTCCTGACGATTCGCCGGCCTCTCCTCGAGCGCTTCGCGTCTCTCCTTCCTTCCCGACAACGTCCCGGTTCTCCTTCCGCCCTTCCTCGCGCGCGTTTCCCGTTAACGTACGCTATTAATATGTTATGATAAGCGGTGTCGCACAGTTTGTGTGCGCGCAGCTAAAAATATAATCGCAAGAGCACAAAGATGCATTTCGAACAGCCTGATTGTCGTTTTACGGAGGAGACGCGGAATAATCGCCGTTACCGCACTCTGCGCCTCAGCGACGTGTTTATCATCCGCTGATGACGCATTTGAATTCGTTATTTCCTTCGCGATATAAACCTTTAATGTATGTGCGTATATACGTGACAGAAAGGACAGAAAATTTTGTGGAATAATCAAAAACACTTAGAAAATAGCTGACTTAATTAACGCGAATCTGTTATTTCGAGACTCTCCCGCTTTCGAAATTCTGTTTGTTCAACTTTATAGCTTCGTATTACGAATCGCGGAGAAATATCGACGTAAGATGTTTGCGTCTCGTGATGTTTAAACTAAAGTATTGTATTTCTCGGAAGAAGCAAATAAATATTTACTATAAATCGAGATATTATTAGCTATTCGATCAAATTCGTCGCGCGTGCTTTAAAAAGCAATATATCACAAATAAAATCTTATTTAAGCTCGATCTACCGAGTTACAAATACTCCACGTGATTTCCCACGTGTCAATGTATCTTTAGAGTATCGAGGTCGTGGCAGAAACCCGAAATAACCCAAATCAACTGCGCTCGTGGTAGCGACAGTGGCATGAGTCGACGTAGGCATGTGACAGAGGCATCGGAAATGGATTCAATCTCCTAATGATGTAGATATTACGGGCGAGAGATGCATATATTGCCCACGTTCTCTCCCTCCCTCTCTCCCTCCCTCCCTCCCTCCCTCCCTCCCTCTCTCTCTCTCTCTCTCTCTCTCTCTCTCTCTCTCTCTCTCTCTCTCTCTCTCTCTCTCTCTCTCGTTCTATCTCGCTTGCTGACACCGTTACGGATAGGAGCCGATATTACGGCGGATTAGCGAAATAATCTTCCCGTTGAATCACAATCGACACACGACGCGGACCCGATGACTCGCCTCCATTGACACTGACACACTGACATCGTTTCGCACGGCGGCAGTAAGACGCCGATGGCGCGACGACCTTCGAAAGCCGAGAGTTTCGTTTCGTAGCCGTTTGCCGTCCGCCGTTCGTCGCTAATCTCCTTGAATGCTCCTTATTAAAGCGATTTAAAGCCACTCGCGCAAACCGCTCGTCGACACTTTGGCGTTTCGCGCGAAATTAAACGCGGCCGCGGGAGACTGTTCCGCGAACGCCGCCTCTCCTGGGAATACGTCTCGCTGCCACAGTAGGTATACAAGTTTCGTTTGAATATACAGATTTTCACGAGAAGTCAATTGCACTCGTTTAACCTGGAGATCGACCGTCTTGCATTCGCGGAAGTGATCCAAAACGTTTGCGCAGCTCACTAATGTGTTTTTACGCTTTCAAATGCGCATATACCTATCTATATACTTTATGCGGTGTAATGTAATTGCAATTTTATCGATAATAAATCGTCATATTATTCTAGAGCAATCTCTTTTTTAATGAACAATTATGCAATTATTAACAAGATATTGAAATTCAATAAAAAATAATCGATCATCGATCATCGTGCGCCCATAGAATCTATTTTAGATTACTAATCAATAATATTAAACTATTTCACAAAAATAATAAAAAGAATTATTTCATTCTCTCTCTGATGACATTATCTTTCTGATAACAATCGAATTGATAATAATAAATCCTCATAACTTTTCACTATTTATAAAGTCATTTCAATTATATTGCATATTTAATTGTATCATTTATCATTAAATGATGCGTAAATGATCAATTGATTAATAAATTATACAATAACAGAAATAATATCAATAAATGCAATATGCATAAATGCGATGCAAAATACGCGTGAAAATCGAGACTGTTGTCCTGGCTAGAATTTTGTTCTCAAAAATAGTTACATATAACAATGTTGAAATTTCGGCCACCGAGTTCATGGGCCAACAGTGGTTCTTTCAACTAGGTCGGAATTTCGATTTTCTTTTCCATCGCGTTGGCATTGAACGCACCTAACCACAATGCCAAAGAGAGCTCCCAACGCGCGTTTAGCTTCGTATTACCTCGGCATAATTGAAATTCGTACGTCCAGTTACGGCTTACACATTGTGGGCATAATCGATTACGTAATGTAGGCAACGGCAGCACGGTTGGTGGCGAGCTGAGCTTATGTATATGTGGTAATTGTGCTTATCGCTCGCAGAAAGCAGAAGACATTCGTCGACAGAGAAAACAAATTTGAAAAAATCATTTTAAATCGGAAGCATATAACGAATTGATGTACCGAGTTTTTT
Source organism: Temnothorax americanus (assembly GCF_048541705.1). Taxonomy (NCBI): domain Eukaryota; kingdom Metazoa; phylum Arthropoda; class Insecta; order Hymenoptera; family Formicidae; genus Temnothorax; species Temnothorax americanus. Next base: position 2,130,705 of record NW_027509391.1, read on the forward strand.
TTTTGTATTAATGTTATCGAGAATTTTTGGAAAAGTAGTAGAATTTAAATATACAGCATACTAAATACAGTATTGCTTTAAAAAAAAAAGCAACTCAATATAATAAATAAATTATAATTTCATGATTGCGTGAATTAACTGGCACTATATGTTCGAATAAGACGTTATTTTAAAATAAACCACAATTCGATCACTTTGACAGAATTATACAATTTTAATCGCTCTCTCCCTCTATTCTATTGTCTCTCTAAAAAGTAACCGAAAAAAATCAAGTCAAATTTAGATCGCATCATCAAGGATCTAAAAACCAATTTCTACTCGAGCTTATATACTCAAACATCGTCTGATGGAGAGAATTATCCCCGGAGTATTAAATAAACGGCGCTAATAATAATAATAAATCGTTCATCAACTCCATATATCAGAAACTCAAACTCATCAGGCGCGCACTCAATTCATTCGCGTTCATTATCACGACGGGCGGATGCACATTATCGAACATTATCATAGGGCTCTCTTATGCCGTCGGCATATATCCACGATTCGCCTCTCAAATGCCGTTTTCAAATCAAATCAAATCCACCTGACGCAGCGCGGCGAGCAGAGGGTATAAACTCGGGTTCATTCATATTAGCCGTACCACGAAGTCGTAATTTTATTATGAAGTCGAACGCCCTACGGCAACCCTTTTGTGCGCGCGAAGAGGCCGCGCTACGACGACGACAATTCTTCCTGGCTCCTCGAGAACCATCGTCGTCTCACCGTCCGGCAATAACTACTACATTCTTCGATACTTTTACGACGGCAGGATTTTTCCCGTTCGTATACCGAACTCTTTTAATGATCATCATAAAAGACTTTCTTCACGTGGATCCTGAATTTTCTGCGAGACGAGATAGCGCACGCGTCCGTAACGCCGATAAAATTTATCGCCCTCGTTGCATCTCCTTTCCTATCAGGTATACTAAAATGTTTTCGCTTATTTTCCTGTATTTCCCTCCCGAAGACCGGAGACCCACGCTCGTAAATCATTGGCGCATTTCAAATGTTCTGTGACGGAAATCGCTACAATCTCGAAAAGCGTTTCAAATAATTTTGTCATGACGAAAAATATGACAAGTTATGTTATTATATTTACTTCAATTCAAAGATAAATTGAGTTGTTTATATAATTCAAAAAATATAAAATTCTTGTATCTCTTCAATATTTTATGCAAACTACGAAATTTTTCCATTATCCCATTCTATTTTTAATTATCCTGAGTTTTTTAAAACTATTAATACAAAACCGCTTCTATTTTTTTTTAACATATTAGTAATTGAAGAATAAATGTTATATTAAGTCTCTCTCGGTGTATAAGACTTGATTTTCTGTGAAATGCATAAAATGTGTATAAGACAGTAATAGCGATGCTTAGCGACCTGATGTTTTTGACAGAGGTTGATGATGCACGCAGCCATTTTTAAAAGGCAACCGTGACTCCTCGGCGTTAGCATCAGATCTTTCCCCCTCCTCTCGTAGTCCTACACCTCCTACTCCTCGTCTTCTCGCTTATGTAACACGAAGTTAGCGCGACGACACACTATGGCGAGCAAGAAAGAAAAAAGTCAGTGAAGAATGTGTGTTTATTATTTCGATTATCGCGCTACAGTTTCTTTTGATTGAACGAAAAAAAATGCCTATCAAGCTCATGTTATTAATTTTTAATTCTTGGACATTTGAGAAAAATTAAAAAATTGTACGCTAAACGCAATGCGTATGTGCGTAAATAAAATTTTCAGATATACAAGATAATTTTTTAAACTAAAAGTGAATATACTAGAAGAAATTATATAATACGTAGAATTTTTTTCTCTCATATTAGGCCGCTTTTTTCTTCGAATTATTTATGAACTTTCTTAAAACAGTTATCGGTAACAGGAGACGACAAATACTTTCGATGTCTCGCGTTCTGAGAAAAATAACGTCGGTAGTGACGTCAACACCCCGTTCAGTCGGGCATAATTAATTAGCGACTATCGGCACATCTAAAAGCGTAACCGCGCTTCGGAAAAAAAATAAACATCTGCGTCGAGCAGTTCTGTCGACACAACGCATTATTATTAATGAAAAATAAAAGACAACTAATGAGATCGAGTAGTCGTGTATACGAGCACACGTGTACCGGATGGCGCAACGAGAGAATCCGAGCGAGACATCGTATACAGAAGAAGCAAGAAGATGCGAAACAGGATGACGAATTGAGATGAAGTTTCAAGATCCAGTTTCAAGATCGTAAAATTCCGCTAACTAAATCATTATCATTATTCGCTAATGTCATATGTAGAAACGCGAAAAGACATAAAAATTGTACGTCAACGTGAAATAAATATAAGAATACAACCTACAATAAAATGCACCGATATACGATGCGAATATTATGACTAATAAATAATTATGCTTAATAATGACAAGTTATAAATTTACCATTTCGTTGTAGTCTTTATTTTGCGAAAAATAATTAAATTTTAGTTCGACGCTTTAGTTACCAAGAATAGTTATTTGGTAATTTAAAAAGTATAAGGAAAGCGCAGCGTCCAAAATTTTGTCAAAGAAAAAATTGACACGAAGAGACCAATGAAAAACTTGCTCGATGAAGTTAAGAAACGTCTTTATATATCCTATTCTTCATGTTTTTCTCTCGTTTTTCGTCACAATTGGGCCTTTGACCTCGTGCTTCTGTGATGTTACCAAAGAACGTACCTATAATACCTTACCTGCTACGCTCCGAGAAAAATGCGCCCGAAGCGGAGAAGATTCATCGTCCTTGGACAACGATAAAGTCTCGGGAGAGAAAATCCGGGACACGCGACCGGTTCGTAAAATAACGAGATTTATTTTATGGACAGAGATGGATCGGCCGTAAAACGTCGCTCGGAACGACCTGTGACGTTTTTCCTGCTTCTTGCAACGCGGTAGCACAAAGCGGTCCCTAATATCCTCAGCGTTTTCCTCAAAGCTACGCAACATTTCATCCACGCGGTTTTTTAACCCATCATTTGTAGCTATAGATATGCTTAACCATTAACAAAAGCGCACGGCAAAAATTTAATAAAGCTAAAATTAAACCGTCAATAAAATCATATAAATAAATAAAATTAATTAATTAACAATTATTCCTAGTATTATATATTTCTCGTTATATATAATTGCTTATTCCTTTTTCATGTATGTGTATAAAACTACTTAACGTACAAGTGTTCATTTTTCAGAGACCGAGCTGAATAGCAGAGGACAGCCACAGGCTAATAGCTAAATGGAAGATCTCCCACGATACCTGTCGAAATTTAACACGTGACGCTATTGAATTATGCTCAAGCAATTACTTTCCGACATTTTCCGTTTCTCCGTATACAGCATTGTGAAAGAAAGAACCGTTGCTTTTCTCGTCACTTCAGAACTATACTACCTACAGGGTGGTCTTTTAAACAAACTCGACGAGAATTCACGGTACATTATCTTAATATATTTTTCAAACAACTTTCTATTTCACAGAAACAAAGCACGAGTGTCTTATACGAATTCTCAGCTACATACTTCACGATTCTCAACTACAGGGACTAGCATATGAGACTTCTGCTTTTAAGATTAGATAAACACCGAGGCAACCGAAGCACGACGTTCGACCGGAGATTTATCCTCCATCAGTAAACAACCGGCATTAAAATGCGAGCGAGCGAGAATACTCGCCGCGCCGGAGCTGCAACGTACGTCGCGCCCGACGACAAAGTGTTATCGTCCGGTGATGACGACACGAACGCCCGCGCCGGCAAGAAAATTGCTTTCTTCGCGTACGGCGGATTTCCCGTCGGAACGGCGAGCGCACATTGGACAAACATGATTCATAAAAGCGGAGCTTTGACAATGTTAACGCCGCAAGATGAATCGCACACACGGCTGGGCGCGGGTGCATTGTTTCCGGCGCGCTATTTTGGGAACTTTTGCTTTTGTCGCGTAAATTAAGCGTCGAATCGAACAACGGCGGTGCGTTTACACGGCAGAATTTTTGAGCGGTCCCGACATTCGTGCATCAAATACAACTACCATGTGCCGAAAATAACAAGCTTGGAAAATTCCGGAGGAAAATATTTGAAAAGTTTTAATAAAGTGGAACGAACTATAGAATTAACCGATCACAGATTCTAAATCGAGCGTATACGCTCTGTATAATATAACGCGCAATCTGCTGAAAACGTCGTTCTGAAAAATGTGAAGTAGCGGATAATCGCGAAAACACTTGCGCAATATACTGAAACGAGATACGGCGAGGAGAGAGAGCGAGACCGCGATAATAATCACGAGCAACGTCGTCGTTGTCGTCCGTCGTCATTGTCGCGACTTTTCACGCGTGTTTAATCATCGGTTTTCCTGCCGTGAGATAAATAAAAAGTCGCCAGCTAAGGTGCAAGGTACATCTCGTTGCGCGTGTCGGCTATCGACCGATTGATCGGCGTTTCATCTAACGCTGGAATTGAAAGCGCAAATCGGACGACCCTGACTTTTCGAGCCGGATCGATTATCTCGAGACAACGTTCATGCAACATTATTGGACGACGCTTTCGATGCAACCGTTCACTACCGTGAGATGATACTCGATATCTTTAGATTACAGTAGGCGGACTCATATCTGTATTCTAAAGTAAACGTATATAGGTAACGCAACATAATATTTCCGTGTGATAACGTCGGAATAACCCACGCTTAATTGCAGCAATGTTTTTAAATAGGCGAAAGATTACCTTTTGATACATTGCATCGAGATGACGCGCAGTTCTTTAGCGTTCTTGCATCATTTTGCGATTACTGAGAAATCGATCGTTATATCGATTCCTAATCCGAACCACGTTCGTGAGAGACGCAATTAGAGAGAGAAGCACCGAAAGGTTTTCAATCTCTAATATATTTACGCGTCATTCGGACGTTAAACAAATTATTACAAGACCACCTGTCGTGTAAATAAACGTGACGTTTCCCAAAACTGAAAACCGCTGGCTGAAAACAGATAGCTTCCATAATTTCTCATCTTAAATAATTCGACAGCCTAGGGTGACGTAATTGTCATTAACGCGCGTGCTGCATAAATCAAAGTTTTTGGACGAAAACTCGACGTTTTTCAGTTTTGCGACCTAATCAACCTCGTAACTTATTAAGAAATTGTAGATCGTCAGCTCTGAACCAGCTCTTCCGAGTAACGAGGATTAAGTTGGCGTGATGTTTCGCGGCGCGACGCAGCCGTTAGTGCGATGCACCGCGATAGAGTTACGCGCAGCGTTGACTGATTAAAGTACGCGTCGTTTCGCAACGAAATAACCGCTGCGAGCTAGCTGGCCGGCTCGCTCGCAAATGAGAGGAGGGACTCTCGGCTCACCGTGCGTGTTCAGGAGGAGCGAAGAACGATGACGCCTGCTGTAGTCGTCGCGCAGGCCGAAGGCGATCTCGACGTCGGGCTATCACTACGATTACCGGGGTAATCACACGAGGCACTCGTCAACAATGGCGAAGGCACTCTCATTCTTTCGCCGAGACGTTCGCGCGCCGTGACGTATGCGGCACGAGGGGAGCGGCTAATCCAAGAAGCGCGCGCTCCTGCTCGTAACCGGGAAAAATCGGGTTGAAGGGGGGGCAAACCTCCTTCGGGAAGAAACACTCGCGGCGACGAGACAACTATTCCGCGGACACTATACCTACGTCGCGCACTCGCGGCGATGACATATCCCGATAATGCTAGATAGAAACGGGAAACCCAACGGCTGAAAGTGGATAAGCGGAAAACACTTCGGAAGAGAGGGGGGATCTGATATCCGCACCGACACACTATGCGTTTCTCGCGCGAGACAACGCGATTATCTTTATCTTTCTCTCTCTCGCTCTCTCTCTCTCCCTTCTACGCGATTATCTCTAGGCGACACACACACACACACACACACACACGCGCGCGCACGTAGGGACAGAGACGCACACTCGCGCGAATTGAAAATCGACGACGGGTTATCGAGACGAGATTACGAGAATCGCAAACGAACGTAGCGCGAACGTGGAGCGTTCCGCACCAGACGATGGTCGACGAGAAACTGGCACCTTCCGGTCGAGACGGGGCGGAAGGCGCGGGACGGGAGCGAGATAGACGCGCACGCCGAGCGAGATATACACGTACACACGTACGTATGTGGGTGCCCCGTTGTGCGTCGGTACGCGAGAGAAGCGAGCGCGTGTCGGGCGATCCGAGAGAGCGCGCGCGGAGAGAGGGATGGAGACCAAACGAGGAAGAGCGAAGAGTGGGAAAGAGGAAAGGAAACGGGGTGGAAAGGAGGACGGAGGGGAAAATCCGCGACACTAGCGACCACCGTCACGGGGACGGCCGACTGCTACTCCTCGCTCTTTCAACAGTGAACGCGGGAGAAAGAAAGAAAGAGAGAGAGAGAGAGAGAGAGAGAGAGAGAGAGAGAGAGACAAATATAGAGAGAGAAAATCACGAGAGCTTGGTGCACACGCCGCGAGACCGAGAGCACGAGGAGAGGAGAAAAAGTCGCGCGAGCGAGCGGGCGGGCGCGTGTGCGCGCACGAGTAGGTACGCGTTCGGTGATTTTCGTGTGCGTGCACGCGGGGGAAAGGGGGGAAGAGAGAGAGAGAGAGAGAGAGAGAGAGAGAGAGAGAGAGAGAGAGAGAACGAGCAGTCGGGAAGAGATTGAAACGAGAGAAACCGCGAGAGGAAAAGAGCGAGAGTTATATCGGAGAGATACATACACAGAGAGGAGGGAGCGAGACGGAGGAGTGGGAGATTATCAAAATGGCCGCGCGCGCAACCTACTCCACGTCCTCGTCCTCCTCCTGCTCCTCCGCCACCTCCACTGCCTCTATTCCTACGCCGCTATTCCTCCACCTCGTCCGAGCACGCCGCGCCACGCCGCGCCGCGCCACGCGGAAACCGCCAGGCGCAATGCCGTCCGATATAATGGTAGTGGACTATCGTGACAGTCTCGCGGGCCGCTGGTGGTAGTGGCTCGTGCTCGATGCGGTGTAATGTATATAAGTCGGTGAAACAGCGGAGTGAGAGATGGAAACAGAAGCTGTCGTCGTCCGCGCCAAGTCGGGGATGAAGGAGGACCTTTACGGTGTTCAACGAGACACTTGGATTTTGTGGCCGAAAGTTATTGCGAAAAGATAGAAAAATTACGGGCTTGAATGCTAATTAAGAATCGTGGGAGAAACGTAACGAAATAATAAATTAAACTTAATTGATAGAATTAAATTGTAATAATTGAAGACGCTAAAAAAAGGATAGAGACGAAGTAAAATAGTCTCACTAACACAAATAATGTATAAATATAGTTAATAGAATTAAACTCTCCTATCCAATTTTTACTGAAAAGATTGAATTCAACTCCATCAATATATAAAAAAAAAGCTCCATTAATAATGATTTGCATCAAGCTGCATCCACGACAAACCCTATTTACGCCGGCATATGCAAATAATTAAAAGTAGATAGCTCACTGTTTTAACTGTGACGATTAATCGCCGTTTGTGAGTAATATAAGCGCGGCGGCAATTTGTTTTGAGATATTGCCACGACAAGACACCTGTATTATACATGCACGCGCGTTTTACGTGCACGATTCGTAATTACGATAATTAACATGTCGCGCGTAATGTAACGCGAAACGCAGAAATAATTCAACGGCATCGCAAAAAATCAGACGGCGTCAATTAATTTGCTCCCCTCTGAGGAGGGGAATTCTAATTGCATGCATGTGGCTGGTTTTACTATATTGCTATGTATGAGCCTATGCACACATTGAATATTACATATTTACGTCGTCGCAGAAACAAAAAAAAGCTCCCTCAGCGAGATCTTTTAGTATTCCGCGAGGGGTCAAGCGGAAACGACACACGACGCGAGCGACTCGGATTTAAAATTGTCAATTGCGATGCAATCCCCGCCCTGTCGCTCGATACGGAGTGCATATAATATCGCGTTAAACTCGCTTTGAAATCCGAGATGTATTTGTTGATTTCACCTTACACGATTAATTTCCAAACAAAGCGCTTTACAGCGAAAACAGTGCCCGGCGCGAAGCGGCGACGGCGCGCGCGGCGTCTGTCGGTTTCGGCGGGCGGTTGACTGCGAAAACCGTCTTGCATATAATGCACCGGATCGATACACGCGCGGTCCCGCACACAGCGAATGCGAAAATGTAACAATCGCCGTTACATTGTAGGCGAGAATCGGACGACGGGAGTACCTGAAAATGGCTTGTATTCCCTAAAAGTGACGCGTCGGCTGAATTCTCCGAATTCGATCTAATCTATTTGATTAAAAAGAGCTGTGAGTGTTATAACTACAAATCTCGAGATATTCATTTGTTTCGAAAAAATTAATAACTCATATCTGTTCTAAAATACTCGCCTCGTTTACTTTGACCATAAATCATAAATAGCAACCTTCTTTCCCATACTTTTTTTAGATTCTTTCCATTCGTACAGATTGTTATTTTATTATTTTAATAGTTTTAAAACGCGAGAGAGAGAGAGAGAGAGAGAGAGAGAGAGAGAGAGAGAGAGAGAGAGAGAGATAATATTGTTCAATTTCTATCGATCCTTTTATATATAGATATATATATATTCTGTTTAAAATATATTTCATGTAATTCCAATTCAAATATAAAATATAAAATATGAAACTAAAAGTGTAGTTGCGGCTTCTTTCACATCGGATAAACGATTGACTAAATTTGAATTCATAAAACTGGACCTGCATACAGACCGATTTGGATCGTGTGAAACAAAAATGCTGGTCGTCCCTTTTGTATGTCGAGTCTTCGAGTTGCAAATTTTTCACACGTCTAGCCGACCTATTATAAGTCGACATAAAGATTTTATCTTCGATCTTTTAATACTATCTCGACGCGATTGTTCGATTTTTCGCATAACCAACGATAAGAATGCTCCTGCAACATTTCTTTTCTAATTATCCACATCACACATGTTGCGTGTGTAACAATCGCTTAAGTCACATATATTTTCCAGCGATAATTGCTGAATAATGAAGAGAGATAGTCGGGAATTTTATCGCGATATGCAACAGTCGAACCAACGCCGACGGCAGTTCAAGGCGGTTCGAGTGGAAATCATTCGGTCGAAGTAACTCATCGCTGCTGATATACTACCGGACGAGTTTGAAGTCAAACGCCATCAAGCCGTCGCCGTCTGTCAATCACTTCGCTAAATTGGCGTGCCGAGGAAATCCCGCCGCGCCGCGCCGGTTCCACCGTTCGGCTCGATCTCTCGCGCTGACAATCGCAACAACCGCCAGAGTCCGTTCAGTGACTGGCTGATGCCCTGACCTACGCCGCGGCTTTCGCCGTTGTCCGTTTCGCCGAAAGGGCGGAAGTGAGAGAAGGAGGGAGAAATTCGAGGGAGAGAAAGGATCGATCGTGTTTGCTTTTGTTCAACGCCCGCCAATATTCATTGTCATTAATATGCATGGCATCAGTATGCCTACCTTATAAGTATCGATTACGATTTATGTTATAATAATGTTAAATTTTTACAATAATGTGAATAATATTAATTTTTCATTTACTTTAGTATTTTAATTCGAAATCTCTGCTTGAAAATATTTCTTCTCTCGAACTAAACTCGGAACGTGACTTTTCTGTTGTTCTCAAGAGAGCGAAAACCAGGACAAAGAAAGGGGAAAAGAAAAAGATCCCAGATCTGTGTGTTTGTCTTTTCTCTTCGGCGACTTCCGTTTACTTTTCCTTGACCGCCATCCGCCGCGCCGCTCCGTTATTATCTCGAGTAATCGATTATGCCCCTGGACCGCCGCTGCGCGCTGTATCATCTTAACCTTCGCGTCGAAGTTTTATCTTTAAGTATATAGACGGCATTTTGTAATTAAGTAATTACTGCAAAATACAATATACTGCACAATACAACGTTTTGTCTCGTTGAATTAGAAATCACTACGCGTTCATAAATAACAAGTCCAAAATAAATAACAGCAATCTATCGATATAGAATACTGTACGGATCAATGTTTCTCAAACTTCTCTCATCACGAATAGCCAATTGTGATAATTCACAAGTAATTAAAAAATAACGTTTAATTTTATTCTGCAAATATTATATTTATACGTATGTATATTAGGCACAAGAGAAAATAAAATTTATTATTAAATAGGATTATTTGTGTTTTTATTTATCACTAATTGAGTATCATTAATGCAAAATATTATTTGAATCATTCTACTTAAAATATTTTTATAATTGTTATTCTAGAATTTAAATTATATATCAATTTATGGCATGGTTAGCAATCAATGACTGTTCGTTCTTCACATTCTTTGTCTCTACATTGTTAAGTGCAGAAAATGTGAAAGCTGTGTGAGAAGTCAAGATAAAAGAAAACATAACTGAAGATACAAAATGTTTCGTATATTTCAGCCATACGACGGTAGCGGCGGCGCAAGTTCAAAAACGAGATCTGAGAAGCAAGAAAAACAGTTCCTTTTCTCGTATAAAACTCCAAACTAAAACATTAGAGTACGGAGTAGTAAGAAACGATGCGCGACGAAGTCGTCCGCGTACGTTACGAAAACACTAAAAAAGTACAAGTAAAAAAATAGTGCAAATTAGAAATTTGCACTTGACTTCCTCATAGAGGAAGTGATGTCTTAAGATCACGGTCTAACATACAGGTCTCTCAACTCTGATGTGTGTATGTGCCAAATTTACCGAAATTTCTATAACTCCAGAACTAATTAACCAAATCTTAACGAATTGTATATGAAATAGGGGTAGAATTTTCCGGGGAGTACTATAGAGTGTATAGTTTTTTGTTACCGATTTTCTGGAAACCGTTTTTTTTATTTTTCTAATTCTTGAATAAAAAAATTAAAAAAATTGGTTTCCAGAAAATAGATAACGAAAAACTATACACTCTATAGTACTCTCCGAAAAATTCTACCCCTATTTCATATACAATTCGTTAAGATTTGGTTAATTAGTTCTGGAGTTATAGAAATTTCGGTAAATTTGGCACATACATACACACACACACATACATACACACATACCGACATTTTTTAAAATAGCAATTTTTCGACGTTTTAGAACATTCTGAACACATTGGCAAAAGCAACTAAAAAAAATTTTTGTTTACGAAAACAAAGCTTCCTATATGCATGAGGAAGCAAAAGGGGATGAACAGTATTCGTCTCTCGAGTAACTTCCTGATTTATCGCGCTTGTTATCTATTAAGGAGAGACAATAACGCTTCAAATTATCGCCTGTCTGTCGCCAAGAAAGAAACAAAATAGAGAGTTCTCTCTCTCTCTCTCTCTCTCTCTCTCTCTCTCTCTCTCTCTCTCTCTCTCTCTCTCTCTCTTTCTTTCTATGTAAATAAAGAGCAGCAATGTTGCAAGATAATGGTCTTTATCAGGTTGTACGGCTCCGATGACAAGCGACGAGCAAAGTTGTACAACGGTAGAATTGATCGGCGCCGTGTCACCGTCCACGACACGAAAATTATACCCATTATAATTCTTTCTCGAAATTAGTGGCCTTCCCCGCAAAACTATTTTCATTGTTAAGAAATAATTTGCATTTATTTAAACTTAGTCAATTAATCACTCAATTATCTACTCTTTTTGTAGATAAAAATGATATATACCACGTTTTGCATAATTTGATAAATCAACCTCTCTCATTTTTTCTGTTATATAAAGTACCTAATATGTAAAATTTATATCTGAATAAAACATATATAGATTCCAACAAGCCATTGGTGATAGTCGCCAATTGATTAGAAGACTTTAATATAGGAGTAACGACAAAATGACAAAAAAAGGTGGTCGGTAAAAATACGCGAGCCGTAGAAAAATTTTCGAACCCATTATATCGAAGGTATTGCGTCACGGAATTAAATAACGATTACGAGGAAATGCAAATCCGCGTTCATGCAAGAAGAGAAAGAGGGAAAATCGTGGAAATCATATTTCCGTGAATTAATCGGCGGTCGCTGCGATCTATTCGTCATCTTGTCGAAATAATTACTGAATCGCGGGGGTGCTTAAACATTTTTAAAGGGACAATTATTTCTTACGCTATTAAGTCGCAGAATTAAATGCTAACGATAAATGCGGCGACAGCAAGGAAAATGGCACGTCGCTTTTTTTTAGGGCGCCAAAGGTCTACTGAACGTTCAAGCTTCTCGGTATCGTAATAAAATTCATTCTCATCAGCGGCATTTTCGTCAGGTATTTCGACATACCTGATACATTTAAATTATTAAATTCAATAAAAATATATTTTAAATATAATGTTTAAATTCTCTCTTATGTGCTGCGATATTATTTATTATTTAGTATTAATTTAATTAGTTTTAGAATTGTGTAAGAAAATCACAAATAAACTATTATCCATTTCAAATGTGAGAAAATAGTCTTCAAAAAAATTAGTATAAATTCATGTTGTAATTAAGTCCTCTTTATAAAATAGTAGTAGTTGCGGCCGGTAATTAGCCGGGCAAATAAATATTAGAAGCTTTTAGTAGGATTACACTACCAATGGAGATACAATACGCGCTACCAATAAAAATACATAAAATAAATATGTGAAACAACCGCGACTTTATGGAAATTCGCAGCGCGAAACAGGAGAGATAATTTACGCCATGTTCTCGGTATCTGTGGAAAATGCGCGGGGCTGCGGAATAAATTCAACGTCGCGAATAAAAGAGCCGACCAAAACGAGAATCGCTTCTCCTTGCCGCAATTACGGCCTGGAATAAACCCGTTTCTGGCAGCGGAAAAAAATTTCGACCGCAATGAATTTCGCGAGTTTCGGAAACGCGCTGAATATTTTCGCCAAACATTTTGCCCGTCAGCTCTCACCATCGGGTTTCTATGTATCGAACATCCGTGTCCAAATTTTTCGTGTTTTATTTTTTTTTTTAATCGTTTTATGTCAAGTTCATGTGTTAATCTGTTATTATTCAATTAATAAATCAATTTTTTGTACATATATACAAAATTTTTAAAATTTCCCTCGTTAACTCATGTTTTCAATCTATACGATTCTCTCGAGCAAATGCAATTAATACTAATTAACATAAACTCGTCAGAAACATATTTGACATGTATACATGAAAACAAGATATAATTAGGCACATTTGGCTGTTCCCACACATTTTAAATTTAACTTGCAAGTTTTAAATCGAAGTATTCGTGCAAATACATTTCGAGTAGAGAGATTGAAAATACTTCATTTAATTGCTCTTACAGTGATTAAGTTCGCGTGAGTCGTTGTCAGAGTATATCATTTTTAGTATCTATCGTTAACTAATAATTCAACAGACCTTCGGGTCTGCATTTCTCAGTTGTTTTCGCCAGGCGGGATGACCGACTTTCACAAATAAACGAAGAGAAATATATACAATTCGCAAGAGACGCGCGAATGTTATCCCTTATAGGATTCATCTTTGAGTCATTTTCACGAGAAGAAGCGCTTCCACGTAAACGGCACGCGTGATTTCTTTCTGCCGCCGATGGTAAGACTCGAGGTAATAATAGAGCCGCCGAAACCTAGATCTTAGTCAGTGGATTATTTTTATCTGCGCGCCGCGCGAGAGCGGGACGAATCTCATTTTCCACCTCGCTTGAACGCGGCGGCGGTTTCTACAGCGATTTATATCTCCCTGCCTTCGGCCTTGGACGTAGCTAGCCGCAGCTGATTTGACAAAACACACGGCGTATACTCGAGATCGTCAGATGAGACAATTTTGATACGGCAACGCGCCTGATAACGATAATAACAACATTTGTACGAGCCTCGATCGCGAGCGATTACGTCCAGATTACGAAAAACATATCCAGAGATAATGATTCAATATCAAAATTACGCAATTTATCCGATCGATTTAGATGAAATGTGTAACATAGCCGAATGATTACATATATATACACAAAGCACCGCAAAATTTTCGCAATTTTTTTTTTCAGGGACGCTCTTTGCAAATAGATTTAGAAGAGTCTTTCCTTCGATATTGCTGCTTGCATTACTTAGCGTTTCATCATTATAAGCGATGTGGTTATAACTCTCACACGCGCAACTCAAATATACATATAATCCTATAATATTTATAATTATCAAGTAAAGATTAAAGATTAGACAAACAGTCAAAGAAAAAGACTACGGTTTATTACAAATCCACGAGAGAAAAAGATAATTTTCTTCAGCAGACATCCAATATACGATTATATGAAAACTCGCGGACGATTAGCGCGACCGCATAATGACGCATTATGACATCCGCGAGCAGAAAGAGCACTCTTGCCGAGAGTTCGTGCCTATAATCGCGGCAAGTTTTCCGATCGGTTCGCGCAAGCTGGCGCGTCGCGGTGTCCACTTTTGTTAATTGCACTCTAGGACTCTAGGATGCAGTTTTGCGCCGGTAAGAAGCTACAGGCGTGTGGTTGTGTTCCAATGCCCCAGATAAGACCAGCTACCCCACCCATCGCGCGCGTGCACTCCTTCTCTACCTCGCACCCCCGTGACACCCCGCGACTCCTTCGCGAGATAGAAGCAGAATGGCCTCTTACGTTAGCGAGAGCTTAGGCGAGGACGCGCCACCGGCAATGTGCGCGTATATAAAATTTCTCGTCCCTGTCGACGCTAAAGCCTCCGCGAAATATCGCCGATATACTTCTCGGGGCGCGCTGTATAATAGGTCGACGGGAGCAAGTTTTATGGGCCACTGCGGAATTGGATGAGTTGAGATTTTACGCTGGTTTATCGCGATGAATCCCGAGGAAAGTTCCTGCGTCGAGTTTAACCGACAGTCTTGGGGAAACTAACGATACTCCTCCGTAATTATCGCGAAATTACTATGATCCCGTCTAAAGTAGCGCGTGTTCGGATTTCGAAGGAAGCCGGAGAACTTGTTTCTAAAATGGGAAACAGTCAAACAAATGAAAGATCGTTACTTTCTAAGTTAGAATTGTCATAAGTATAGCCAATAACAAATCTTTCCGATGGATATTTATAATTATAATGTTTAATGTTCTGTAATAATCAATCAAAACATTAAAATTATATAAATACAGATCAATACGTATATATATATTCAAAGATTAAAAAATTTTTATAACGTGTATCATAAATGCTCTAGATACCTACAAGGTTTTGGAATAATAAAATAGATATCTCTTTAAAAAAAAACTATTGCTTTAAAAATGAATTTTTTAGCACTGCGAAAAGAGCAAGATTTCGGAAAATAATTAAAGGAGATATAATGAGAAAATCACTTAAAATCTATTAATGTAATGTTCGTACTTTAGAAAGTACAATGAATCGTATTTTTGGCTCATTCTATTTAGTTTAGACGGCAAAGAGATGTTTCCGCGTGCCAAAAAGGCATGTCGATTAGTTTTGCAAGATGGAGCAGTGTCGTAACGCAGGATGCACCAAAGTCGAAAATGACTTTCTCGTCCATTAAGCGGAACGGTTCGTCGAACGGATGTGCAGTAAGTTATGTTTCGGCGCGTGTGCGGACGCTTATGCCTATGCCGACCGATAAAGCGAAAACGACCGATCAGCTTCGCTGCTAGAAGCGAACGATTTTAACTGACGTCGAATTGATCGATCCGTCATTCCGTTATGATTTATTGCGGCGGAATTGTTAGTGCCAGGCTGCACTGTCGACCAAAAATCGCCACGTTAAATAATATAAATCTTAGATACGGGTTTGACTTGTCGGGCACGCTGCAGAAATTTTACGAAAATCGCGAGACAGAAAGATATATATATATCGTTGAATGATTTTCAGTCGCTCGACAGAATATTTTTGAAATGTAAATTTCACCATATGGTCATATCTAAACTAAGCAGTCTTTTCGTCGCAAAAATACAGAAAAAAAATTGAACAAATATATCCTTATTGAAAAGTAAAAGAAAAAATTTTAATATATTGACTATTTTAAATAATAAATATTCAGTAGTTTAGCTTTTAGAGTGTCTTTCAATAAATGTAATACGCTTAACGTATTCTCTAAACAATTACCGGTCTAAAGAAATTCTGAATAATAAAAAGTACATGATATATTATATTAGCATGTTTATTGCATGACGCGCGCGCGCGAGAAAGAAACCCGAGCAACGGATATAATATCATTTATTGAGATACTGCCTCGCATCGCGAAAAGCGGTGTCGGCGCATTTACGTGCACTTTTCGCAACGTGTTGTTTCCTCGTTGCGCGCAAGAGGTCGATAATAATTTGCAAATATATAGCCGGCAAATTGTTCGCGGTGGCGGCGAGCTCAAGCAAGTTGGAGAAGCCGCGACAACCGCGCGGCCTCTCTTATTTTATAAATTACAACGAGGGTTAACACCGCACACCGTCGCTGAATATACACGAGACACAACCCCATCTTTGTTTATGCTCTAGGGACAGGGACAGACCGAACCTTTTCACGCCGACGACGCTCGGTTTAGCTCGTTTCGCGGAAGGAGTTAATTATGTACAAAACCTGAGACGGGAGACGCAGAAATAATTATATATCTGCGCGCATTGCTGCAGTTGTATTCAATGCAAATTATTCGATTTAATTTAATCTACGTATTATTTCCTTTGTGTATTTACCGTTGTGACCCATTTTTTTAAAACTACAATAGAATAATAATAAGATAAAAATATCTACACATTAAAATTCAAAAATATTTTTAATTCTAATTGCCAACTCGGAAAAAGATTGTTATATTTCATGTGTGTATGCTTTGACAAATAGGTATTTATAATGATGTATATTGAATTATAGGAAAAGCTTCCCTCTAACAATCTTGAAGAGCTCGTTTCCCAATCCATGTTTTAAAAAAACTGAGGTTGCTTTATCAAGTTACAGAAAACTCATGATAAGTTCATAAACACATGTGTGTGACTTGAAAAAAAAACTAGAAATTAATTCCCCGATTAATCTCTTAGAACGTAAATTAAAATTGCGCCCCAGCTCGAGCATGTTTTTCTTGTCGATGCGTGATAAGAGATTACAGCAAATATGAGGAAAGAAAATTATGTACTCGCGGTATTATCCGTTGCGATATGCGAGGTGCATCGTAAAGAGAGAGGCGCACGTGTATTATGACAGAATAGCGTATTCGTACGTGTACATAGTTACATACACCGTGTATCGTTTTGCCTGTATAGTAGTAGCCGATCGTCGAGAATTACCGCGTGTTTCCGCACGTAAAACGCAACACGCGCAACTTCTTTTTCATACCGCGGTGAAGAAGAGAGAAGGGAAGAGAGAGAAAAAGAGAATCCACCGCCGTAATGCCAACGGGGTGCTTTTCCACCACCCCCGAGCGCCGCCGACGCTTGCGCGGGCTATTTACGGGTTATCGCGTTATCGGCGCAACATACGTACGTTAACGACACTATATATATTTATAATGGCGTTGGTTGCTTTATCGGCCACAGTATCGCCCGGCGGGTGCGCGAGAGCTCGCCGCGCTTCCCGTTGCCCAGCACGAGCTGAGCGTAGAAACGAGCTCGGGGGGCTAGTTTTACGGCTAAGTGCATTCATTCGCTGCACTAACACGTGCTGCGCGTCGCGCCACCCCACATGATGCACACCACACGTGCCCCGCTCGCGGACGCGGAACGAGCGATTCTTATTCAAGGCGGTTAATTAAAATCGAGCCTCCTCGAGCTTTTTGTCGGGCGGCGATCGTCGTCCCACTCGGAACGATGAACGAGTTACGGGAGCCAGCACCGTGCATAACTCTACCCGGAGGATAACTAACACAAGCTACGCTATTACGTACCCGTGGCACAAACGTGCCCGTTTCTTGATAGGTTTTTCATTATTAAGTAATATTTTTCGTTGCTATAACGGCAACGGAGTTAGGGCTAAACTACCGGAGTTGCGTGTATCGGGGAAATAGAAAGATCGATAGAATCGTGTGATTTATTGCCATCGTTCAAATAAACGGTATTTTCCTAATGATTAAAGCAAAGAAAAAAAAATACCAGATAAGATATAAATTTATAACATCGAAATTCTTTTCAGAAGATCTCTTACAATGAATAATGGTCTGAATAATTGATGTCGTAGAACGTAGAATCATGCGCATATTAAAAAAAAATCGGCATTATCTAACGTGCATTAATGAATAAATTAATAGATTAGAAAATAGAAGTATCGTACAATATCGCCGTGGAAATAAATGAATACGTCTACGTCAACGTCAACAACGACAGAAAAGGATAAGTTTTCTCATTACATCGACGATCCCCTTACGTAATATCGCTTTGAATCTATCGAGTACCTAGTCATACTTGGTTACACGGCTATTGATAATTAATTATTTATTAATTCACCTGACAAAGGCTCGCACGAGGCACGTGCGTGCACCCATAATGCGATGCATCTTAAGCGAAAAGTAATTATTTTAGTGTCTTGCAATCTTATTAATCCGTCGCGTTGAAATTTAACGAAAGATCTCGAGCGCGTTTTGTTTCCATATTTTACCTGACATGTATAGATGTACGGACAACGTACACGCGACACTATGTGAAACGTTCGTTTTGTGTATACAAAGTACATACACGGTGCTGAAAAGTTGATTAAAAGCCACTTGTTTCTAAACTGTCGTCGCGATCAGCGAGCTGCCTGAAAGCACAACGAATAGGTTTCTGAAACGCTAAAGAGAACCTCTTTCTCGATAACAAGTGTCCCAGTTTGGAGATTAGTGAGACGGAAAAGGGGGAGACGCGGGTGCGCAATAGATTGCTCAGAGTACTCAGAGGTGAACCATCAAGACCTAACTAGAAATCGATTAACCTGAATGACGATTGTCAAAATGCTTGTAACATTCCTCTACAAATTTCACGTAATATCATAATAATTGAAAATAAAGAGATCCTTCGCGCGCCGTGTTATATATATTTGATTAATGTAAATCCGATATACATAGGATATAAATATGCGTAATTTTCATTATTGCTCGAACGAAAGAGTTAACTTTGAAAATTACGCTCTATAAAAGTTACTCCTATGTGTATTAAAGCCGATTTCGTAACTTTTTCTGGAATATTTATATAACATTATCAACTATTTATATACAAAAAAAGTTATCTATAAATCTTCAATAAATATTTAAAATTTTTTTACAAATTTTAATAAAAATTGTATATTTTTTTCTAATAATAATATAATTAAACAATCATTTTATTCCAAGTAAAGATTAAAATTCTATACAATTTTAATTAAATCTATCGCAATTAAAAAAATATTCTATTTCATAATATAAAAATACTATTAGTAGAACATTTACCTACTGATGCACCACATACACAAACCGGAAAATATTTCTTTCATGTCGAATAATAGCGTTATAATTCCAAACTTATAAGAAAGTTTTTTAACGAACCTATTAAGAAACTGGAGAAAGGCTCCGTGGAGATTACTTCAACTCCTGATTTTCATATAAATGTACTTTAAACGCAAAAATTCTTCTATCTGATAACGGTTTCTAATTTTTATTTTGCCATGCGACATCAAGGATGCATCATGAAACTAAATATCAATGCTAAGAATATCGCGGCAACAGCTTTTCCTTCGTACGTTCATATTTAAAATCGATCGAAAGGGACTTAAATGACCGTAATAAGCCTCCTAAGACCAAACTGTTGCGCCTCTCATATAAACGTCGCGACGCTCTCGTCTATTTTCCTGTTGATTTTCTTTTCAGTTTCCTCGGACCCTCCAGTTCGCTACCACGATGGCTGCTGTATCACTCGAGACATAATAATACAGACCAGTCAAATGAAACGAGAGATCGTTTGCACGATTCGCCGATGGGCATCGCCTGCACATCGGAAGAAAATGGGGGAAAACGGAAACTCGTACGAGAGAACAGAGGCAATAATATTATCGCTGGATATCAAGCGGAGATGGATATTTCCCTTTCTTTGTATTCGAATCGTCGGCTTGTTATTTTATGAGCGTCGAGATTCCTCGTAAAGATAATTGACCGGCTTAGTCGCCTTTACTCGCACTTAATTCGGCCTTGAGATCTTCCGCGCGGAACACCCTCAACATAATCCTAAGGAGCACGCAATTTCCACAAGGGGGACATGAGCGTGGTCAATACGTCGCGACTACTTAGTGAGATTATTATTAAATCTTCTATCAACAAGACATTTTACAAACAAGCCACAATGGAAACAACACGCAAGCTAGTATCGTATTCCAATATAGACAAAAATAAATGGAATAAGTAAAATTTACTTTTAAAAAATGAAAAATTTTACAAGAGAATAAAACCTGTACGGAAGTAGTGCTCTACGTATTCAAAGAATTCGTGTAACAATGTTGATTTAGTCTGCTGTTTTGTACGATAGTAGAGGTATCTTATCTTAATAATTCTTTCCTGTCTCTCGAAGTGCTCCAAGCAAAAGAGATAAATCATTGAAATTTATTACTGCGCTTTAAACCTTATGGTTTCTCCTATAGCCATTCATTGCTAGTCAGTTAATTATAACAATAATGTCAAAAATGATTCGAGGAATGATAATAATAAAAATTTATTCATAAAAGCAAGACAAAATTCGACTTCAAACACTCGTAACACTTCTACGGATAATGAGATGATATTCATTGTTAAAAATTGCCGTTGCTGTGTAAAATATATCAAAATTAATTAGCCATTTGCATCCCTCGCTTATGCTTATAAAAGTAAAATGGCTTATATAGGTTTTTCGACCCAAAGGAAAGAATGATTAATTATATGTCATTGAGCAACCTGCAATTTCTCATACATCCAACATAAAAAAAAAACAGGAAAATTAAAAGAGCTGTTCAAAAGCCGAACCCCTTTGTCATCGGAGTCAACATCTCAAATACCGCCAATTTTTCTACCTGTGTGTTCCCGTTATAAATTATTCTATTATAAAAAAGAGGGAAGACAGAAAGTTATAAGAATACACTATTGACTATTGCTAAGAAATACAATTTCTCTCAATCTTAGATGGTCAATTTCCGCATTGACCTGAAAGAAAAAACGATTAATTATATGTCATTGAGCAACCTGCAATTTCTTAAACGTCAAACATACAAAAACAGAAGAACTAAAATAACGTTCGAAAGACCGAACTCTTTTTCAGCAGAGTTAACATCTCAAATTACACCAATAATTATCATAAAATAGTAGCTTTCTTCGGCAGAATGGAAACAAAATTTCAATATTAAAGAAAACATAAAAAAGTTTTTGCATTAGAATAAAAAATTAAAAATAATATGTGCAATATAGTAACATCAAAATTAAAAAAAAAAATTTTTTAACAGATAATCGTAATAAATAATATAAAAAAAAAAATAGATATGCTTTGTGGCAATCTCGACAAACATTTCGCGAAAACGTTTTCCTCTTTCATTTAGATCCTATATATGTATCCAATCGGATGGTGAATCTAAATTCTTAAGTTTCGAGCATTTGCGGCCTCACGCGGATAATCGGATTTCAGTTACGAGCAAATAGAATCTAGAAAACGTGCTTCGGTTTACACAGAATTCGAGTCACGGTTCTAACGAGTTTATTTCAAGGGGGATGCAAATTTCGAGGCTTATTTCGTCCGTCGTAGGGAGGAAAAAGAGATCTTCCTTACAAAATCAAAGCATCAGCTAGCCTACTTATATAACTTGACAGCCTGCATGCCAGTAATATTAAAATCGACATTCGGTGTCGGGATTTAATAATCATATAATAGTTTTCTGTAAAATCGCCCCCTCGCGTATGCATTAACTATTTTTGCAGAGTATAGCAATAAATAACTACGTTAATGTAATTAATAATAAAAAGACTAATTGAATATAATCTGATTCTTATACAAATATTTAAATATTTTTTAATTTCCAAAATGGTTAATAATAATTTAATGACGGACGAGACTCCGAGTATTTCAGATTAATCGAAATACTAATTGAAAGATAAGCATCTCATTCGCTTCCTCCTCGAATGCAATATGTACGCGACGCTACATCGTATCAATTCAGATTGAACAGTCGATCCAATTAAAACATTATGCATCGTGTCGCACATCGCGAGTCGCAACTGTCAAAAGAATTACGAGAAAAAGCCGTTGCATTCACAGGACCTTTCGAGCTTTCCGAGTTTTTGCCTGGAAAAAGCACAGGCGATCGCGTCGAACTCTATTGCTTTTGTCAGAAAATTAAGAGCGTTGGTGACTGTTGCAAAGATCGCCTCGCCATTTCGAGATTTCGCGAGAATACAACGTTACGTTGGAAGTTATTGATTTTCTCGCGCTACACGAAGTTTATACGCTTTACGCGATTAGAACAGATACATATTGTTTCCGTGTTATATTGTTGTTATCTGATTAACGTTGTCAGTGATATACGACAGAGATACATTTCCCGCTGAATAAAGTCGGAAATTGACAGTTTCAGAAATAGTAGCAAAATACAGTTTGCGAGTGAAAAACTTGAGTGAAAAAGACAAAAGATAACAAGAGAAAATATTCTCGGTTTAGTAAGGAATACTCAAATTCGATTGACTTGCATTCGAGAAGAATAAAATCTTCGACGGGCAGGAGAACGAAGATAAATCAGAGGTAGATAAAAAAGAGATAAAAAAGAGGTTAGATCAAAAGCTAGATCAAAAACAGAAGAAAAATTCAGAGTAAAATTTTCGCAAATAAAAAATTGCTAAATTGGCGCATTCCAGTGGCTCTTATAGCGTGTACCCTTACCAAGACGGCAGCTCGATACGCTACACTAACCAATTGGGCAAACGCGTTTTCTCGCGAGCACCTGACCGCGCCGACTACATTTATAAACAAATCCAGCAAAATACTCATTTGCCAATCGATATTCTAACCAAGAGTCGAACTGGGCACGTACTAGTAAATAACGTATAAACCAGATTGTTAAAACACGCGTGTTAACTCAAACATTAAACAATGCGATACGTACTAGCGTGTTTCGAGGATAGATCGAACTTTCCATGTCCACTCCATGTCCAGTCTTTTATCTCTAGACTGGAAACATTAATGACATGGCAACGCGTTACACACTTGATGGATGTAATTACCGACTATAATTATCGACACCATGCAACGTAACACAACACTGTTAAAACACACAAGAAAACTTGACCTATACCGGAGATGCTCTCCAACGAGATTCCCAGTATAAAGTGACAAAAAAAATGGGAACCTAATGTACCCGAGGACAAAGTAGAGATCTTCCTATTCGTCTACAACGTCTCCCCTCTCTCGACTACCTCATGCCTATGGTTAAAGCCAATATAGGTATATGTCGTTAATCCATAAGTCAGGATACAGAGGAACAAAGTAACACAACACGTGTCATTGTAGATAAACTCACTTTTTTTCTATTTTTAAAGATGCCAATACCCTCTTAGGCTAACGTTTCATGTTTTATTAAGTCCGAGGTTAAGTCCTTTCTTTATAAAGAAAAATTGTCAAAACAATTTTTGGAGGCCGTGAAAAAGCCGAAGAAAAGATATTTTTGCAAAGATTACCTATATACGAAGTCATTCAGACAGCTGTAAATAATTATATTCCATGATATCATATTTCACACGCTGCGCGATAAACTACGGAATTTCTTTATTTAGCAACATAGAATTTTAATGAGTATTTCTCGAATTTATTTTACATTAATACACCTACGACAAATAAATCACTTTCATATCAAAGCTGTAATATGTACAATTTCCTTTAGAAAACACAGATTCGCCTCTATCGCAGAAACAAACTTCGCAGTCCGCGAACTGCTGACAACGCGAATAATAACGCGCGCAAGAGCAGAAGCGATAATTACGATCAAGTTGTAATATATACTATGTAATAAGGAGCAGAGAGACGGAGATGGCGGAAGCGAAACGGAGCACATATCGATCCCATGGTGGCGGACGAAGGGACGCGATGTTTCTCGGGGACGCCCATTCGAAAGCGAACACGATAATCCACGTGCCGCTGCAATCATGCTCTTCTCCTCTCCTGCATCCATGAGTTAAAGGTTACCAGGGGAGCATCGTCGTATCGACCTTCGCAGCCTACGCCTTGGCCGAAGAAGGGGTAATCTATTACGAAACTATTTACAATTCTAATCGGAAATGTGAATTTTCGATCGGCAAGTTTCCATTTTTGCACTGTCAAGTCTCGTTCTCGACCTTGTCGTTACACGACGAAATAATGAACCTTCTCAGCGTGAAAAATCATCTCCATTATCCGTTATTATCCGTTAATCGATTATTTGCTTGTTCATGACATGGTAAGATTTTCTAATTATTTCAGACACTGTTCAAGTCTATGTTAGAAGACATAAGAATAAAGTTCAAGAGCGGCAAAAGACTACTGACTTTCAAAAAGGCTTTCAAAGAATTATTCTAAAAAAAAATCATTCTGGCCGAAGTAAAAGTTCCTCCACAAGAGAAAGAGACTCGATTGACATAATTGTTGACTTACCACCGGCTGCTGGGAGAAAAAGTTCTTAATCCTCTACTCGAAAATTTCTATACAGAATTATCTCCTTATACCTGAAACACGGTGAAGATTTTTTAAGCCTGTCAAACAAGCGCTAACAATTAAAGCGGCTTCCTTTGATCAACATAAATTATTCAGTCTTCTCATATTAAAGAGAAACTAAGTACTTTTATAGAAAAAATTTGTATTCAATAAACCGAACAATTTAATTGAATAAATTTTCTTTCATATAAAGGACTGTATAATGTATTACATGTTATACGTTTATTTTTCTCAATACCCTTCAGACTATTAAAGGGAAAATTAAGTGTCATGTAAAATATAAATAATCGATTTCTGAACAATATCGGGGAATATCAAATAATTCGGCACGCAACCGCCGCGAATACTACCGCGTCGACTCGTCCCCCTTTTTTTTCACGGAAGTTTCGCATGACAATCTGCATTAAGGTGCGAATTCATGGGACGCTCCGTTTCAGCGTATCGCGAGATCACGTGATTTCGATCTGACGCTAGCGTCAAGCAAAGAAAGCTGGATTTTCTCAGCTTTAAACGTCAAAGCCAAAGCAGCGCGAAGACGCCAAAATTTTGACGCTGTTTTCCTCTTCATGAATTTCAATTGACGCCCGGCGTCACGTGTGGTCATGTGACCTTCTTGCCGCTGAAAATGAGCGTCGAGCGTCAGCATGAAAAGGCACCTTTAGTTCGATTGAGGGAAAGGAGACGGGTTATACCTACCGCGCGATAAGGGAAAAAAACCCGGGAGTCGACGTGCATCGAACGTGATGGAGAAAAAAATACGCGGGAATCCCCCCCGACGGCGTGTGGAAAAAGTTGCACGCACCGCGCACGACAGCTCGCAAATACTATATAGTCGTTGAGAGAGCGAAAGGTTGAGATAAATAAAATATCCATAATTGTCGTGGCGTAATGTCTCGCGCGGAATCAATACCGGTTCAAGCTATACGCTTTCACCATTCATCTCGTCTATATCCTTCGCGATTCTCGTCCTAACAATTGATGCAGTAAATATCCCAAAATGTATCTCGCATTAACAAAAATCGGCTCTCTACATTATGTACTCCGCTTCATGCTAATTCCCAAAGACGCAAAGTCGCAGCCAGCCAGACGCGAGCCGGCTTTCGATCAAATTACCGTGCAGTGACGTTAATTCGATTTTCCCATCGCGACGTATCGGCACTTTCGTTCCGCAAATTCGAAAGGTATCGATTTTCCTCCCTCATATCAGATGATAAAGTATTGATAATAAAGTAGCGGCCACCACACGGCAGGCGGTTCCCGACAGTTCCATTATAGCTTCGTGCGGCATCATGTGCGCGCGCGCGTGTCGCTCTCTGCTCTTTCCTCCCTCTCGCTCGGTCTCTCTCTCATAAACCGTCCCTTTGCACTCTATTTCGCAGCTTTACTAGAATTTCTTTCCCGCGGTGAAATACCGCTCAAAAAAGCGGCCACGTCGCGCCACCATGCACCACCGCCACCGGCGTCGTCTTTCTTTCGCGAATCACCCGTTAGATCCCGCGATAGCGTTCTCGCTGGATTCTTAATGATTTTTCCCGCGCAACGCGGTCGGATTTTTACTTCGTGTGAGGTAAACGAATAAAAAAGATTTCCAAATGTCGGATATATTTCGTACGTTAGAGAAACGGTAATATTTCCAAGCCCAATTAACGTATCGGATCGTTGATAAAGCCGAAAATTTTAAACATTATCATCAGAACGAAGGAATACAATCTTATTTAACTTAAAATTTCCATATCCGAGTAACTTTATTAAAATTCATAGATCGCATCATTTTTCCCTGAATGCACCAAGCACATCGACCGTCGATCTCGATGTGGAAAGTGATTTCTCCGATGATAGCGAGATCGATCGCGTTAATCAAAAGATCGCGATGGCTACGTCGACGTCGACGACGATTCTTCCATTAACCTGCGCCTCGATAGTATCGCTATGTAATTCGATCGTTGGCTCAGTGACGACGGTTCGAGCACTGCGGGGCGCGGCGACGACGGCGCGGTAGCGGCATCAGTCGCGGCGGCGGCTTTGAGTTCCTGAAATTGCAAACGACGAGGACGAGGAGGACGAGGAGGACGACAACAATGTCCAACGGATAGTCGGGACGGCCTTTATCAAAATGGGTTGTCAGCCGCGGCCTTTATCGTCGAGTTATCGGGGTAAAGAGAGAAGCAAACGTCACGGCCCGAGCAAGATAGGAGTATATACGTATATAGAACGCATACGTAAAAAAAAATAGTAGACAAGTCGGTTTTTACCACGAATCAATGCTTTTCGATGCCTTGTCGCCGTCGTACGCCTCGATAAACAGCGTGTCTCTGATCGGAAATGGAAAGAACGTGGAATTAATGACACAACGACGTAACAAATTCTCGTTCTAGTTCAGCTTTCCTGCTGCGATAAAGAGACGTTTCGATAATTTAATTGTCTCGTCCAAAGAGGAAACTCCAGTGAGTTTTACATAAACGGTCTGACGATTCAAAGCTATGCGTGAACTAATAAATTTTTAATAACCATGCAACGATCGGACGTCTATTAGCGCTAATATGAAATTCAAAACAGCGATTAAGTAATCCACTTGGCGAAGCGAGCTACTTTGCTTCGTCTCGAAACGAGAGAGCGAGATACGCTTCGAGAACGTGGGGTTTTATCTCGTAAATCGATGCCGCGGAAGCGGCAACTCGCCACCGACCGGACCAATAGCCTAATAGGATAATTATTGCCGCCGAGACTATGATCTCGTTCGTAATAGAACCATTATCGATATTGTCAAACACATCTGATACGTATGTTACGATCAAACATATTAATCATCTAAAGCAGTTTCGCTCGAAGCTGCCGATAATAAATACTGAGATATAACTGTAACATTGAGACATAAATACAATCTGCAATTTAACTTCTGATACGACATATTGATTGCTCTAAAAAGGGCATTGCCTCTAAATCATTCAAAGATTCCTTATTTTTAAAAAACGCAAAAATACATTTAAAAATTTTACGTATTGTGATATAGCCTGTTTCAATATTTTCAGAGTAAGATTTTTAAAACGAGGGTCCAATTATCGATGGTCACAAGCTTCGAGAAAAATGAAGATGATGGAAGATTATTTTTGCATCTCTGCGCGAACATTAATATTTTCTCGAATCGATACTCCTTCTCTCCTCTAATCGGAAGTATCTTGAATAATGATCGACTTGAAATGCCTTTCAAGTATTGACATTGTCGATAGTGCACGTAAGTCGGCCATTCCGTAATTATCGCGTCTCTCTCTCTCTCTTTCTCTCTCCCTCCGGCGACCGTTGCACCGTGGGCAATACACGTACACACGCGCATATATACGCGTATGCACGGCCGATGTTTATGTCTCGACAGCGTGTTTGCAAATACAAAGATAGGTAATGCAGCCTTGCGCCAAGCAGCCGAGCGCGTCATTCCGCGTTACAAATCGGCCGGAAATGCGAGAGTGCTTACACGTGTGCGCGCGTACGTGCAACTGTATGCTCCACAAACTACGAGTTGTATATCCTCTCTCTCTCTCTCTCTCTCTCTCTCTCTCTCTCTCTCTCTCTCTCTCTCTCTCTCTCTCTCTCTCTCTCTCTCTCTCTCTCTCTCTCTCTCTCTCTCTCTCTCTCTCTCTTTCTCCCTATCTCTCTCTCGATTTGTTAAATGAGCACATCTATCGCGTCGCACTGTAAAATTTTCATCATGCATTATTGCCATATTTTCATACGACTCTCGTCCAGAACAGCTCAACACGGAAATAATTTATCGATAACTCTGTGATATAATATAATTACATTTATTCACACGCAAAGTTTCATCGATCAAGTTTTTAAGACCGTAAGTGTCAAAAACCTCTTTTCTTACTTGTTTTCGTCAAAGAGCAATTTTTTCAGGAAATAAATAACTTTAGCCTGCACGAGGGAACAAGAAAGTGTAACGCAAATCGCGCGGGAAAGGTAATTTTACCGAGGGACATGCTTATAAAAATAAGACCGGGCTTAAGCCACATCACGGAAACGGCGCAAAGAAGCGACCGGTTAATCGACGAGTCTGTCGATCGACCAATTTACAATATCACGGGAAGGTACGAGGATTAAATCGGATAGGAGGCGTGAAATTTGCGACAACGCGCTCGGATTTTATGGGCTCACTTCTTCGCGATACTTCTTCCGCGATAGTAGAGAGATCGACCCTAAACACGTTCGTCGAGCGCGGGATACGAAGCATACGGGGTGAATAAGCAATAAAATCAAGCGTGGAACGGTGCTCGTTTTCTACATATTTTATTCGGTTCCTTCCGCTTTTTCATGAGCCGGGCATCGGCCGCATACTTCAAATGCTCCAAGTATGCACACATTTTATAATCTTTTTAAACCTAAGATACTCTATTGGAAACAATGACGTTTACCTGCTGCGTCGAAGTTTCCGAGAAAATGTCCGAAAACGATCATGAAAGGAAAAAGGGTCGAGAGAAAAGAGAAATGATACAAAAGAAAAACTTTTAGTGAAACGTTGGTTTCAAATATATAATGTTATTTCAAGAAAGTTGTGAACAGATGGCTGGATGACGAAAGATGAGTCCTCTTTCAATAACAAGATACGTGTTTCGGTAATAATGTGTACCACTAATAACAAAAACCTAATCAGAAACTTTGCTTCACTAGTAAATAATTAACAATAATAATTTTGTTTAATCTACACCGTTGATCTCATTATTATCCACGTTATTATTCACAATCACGTTATTTATCCACGTCTTTTAAAACAAGAAGTTTTTTTTAACATTTACTAATTAAATTGCGATAAATATCATCACATGCCTCACAATCATAAGATCGAATTGGAAGGTCCGGGTTCTAATCCTAGCTAGGGTGATATTTTTCGCAACAAATACTTTATAGTGATTTAAGTATAAGGATGCTTACGCTAGCATCAAAAGTAAAATCGATAGAGAAAAACCAATAATCAAAACGTCATAACGGTTATAATCAATGAAGTGGCCAATTAGGTAATTCGAGTAAAAAATTAATATTGTTAATTAATTAACATTATTAATATAATTGCCAACCCAAAATAATAATCAATTTAATTTGTAATGTTTAATATTGTAGTAATTAATCCTCATGATCTTTGGAAATCTTTGGAGATCTTTGAAAATTTTGAAAAAAGAGAATCGGAAGACCTTGGGAGAATTTTAAGCGGATCCGAGATTGGCAAATGGATTAAAACCCTATGCTGGAGCGAGATGGAAGATCGGTTATATCAATCTGATTACCGAGTCTCGCGATGTCGCGAAACGAGACTCAAGATGAAGAAGGCGCGGTCTCCTGCGACCGCGTGCGTTTCGGCGCCGCATATTTCCAATGCGCAGGATCGAACGTTTCGCCGACGCGTTCCATTATTTACACGAGGCACTCCCAGAGGCAAATGCATAACGCGCCGCTGTACAAACAACGCGTCGGGACTCGGGACGAGGACGGAGAAGAAGAGTCGCATTCAAGGCCGCGAAAGGATTCGCAGTCGTCGACTCGTTAGCGCCTCTCTCGCGAAGCGATCGCCTCTGGTTACGAGTAATTGACACCGCACTTAGATTAATAATTACGCGATGCCGCCGCGAGTCGCTTTGGGAAACCTTGAGGTTTCCCAAGCGTTTTCCCCATCGCATCTCATAGAGCA
Source organism: Temnothorax americanus (assembly GCF_048541705.1). Classification (NCBI taxonomy): domain Eukaryota; kingdom Metazoa; phylum Arthropoda; class Insecta; order Hymenoptera; family Formicidae; genus Temnothorax; species Temnothorax americanus. The sequence goes on from NW_027509391.1 coordinate 2,160,998, forward strand.
AGTAATACAGAATGCAGTTTATCGCACGTGTATGTTCTTAGAACGTATAATCCTCTTAAAACAGAGTACGATAAGAAAGAAGAAAATACGCTCGCGCGAATATTAACAGAAAAAAATAGCATATAAAAGATATACAGAAAGCGAAGATTAATGTCACGTGATATGCATCGAGAATAGACAGAATTAATAAGATCGAGTGCAGAATAATTAACGAGAAGACTGTGCAAAAGTGTAAGAAGATAATTATCCAAGAAATGAATAACATTTGAATATTTAAAAAATATTGAAATAATAGTTGCTTTCCATTTACATGAAAACTCAGATAATTCTCACTTGTGATGTTATTCAGTCTTTATTATTCATTAATTGCTAAAAAGGATAGAACGACGTCACATAGTGAGAATAATTACCTGATTTTTTATGTAAATGGAAAGCACCTAATATCGAATAATGAATATTATCAATCTGCATCTCGTAAAAAGATTGAAACGTATTAAATGCGTATTGCGTATATATAATTGTATAATGTACGATTTAATGTATATGTAAAATATTTTTTTTTTTATTTTGAGCAGCAAAATGACGTATCAAATTTATCAAATTTTCTTTAAAAAAATTTAATTTACAAGTGTAATAAATAGATGGCTAAGCAATATATTAATACGATAGCGTTCATATTGCATATGCCATATTACGTATTTGTGTGAATCTGTCTTAATAAATTCTTAGTTGAGTTTGTATATTATTACATTCTTTCTGTTTACCACGATTTACACACAGAAGTAATTAAAAACTTGAGCGCAAAGGAAAATCACGGAGAAAAGTGCCACGTCATGAAAAACGTCGGATCCGCGTAGTATACCTAAATTTTCACTATACGACAATCGCGAATTAAAGCCTTTGAGCGCGCGGAGAAATTATTCAGCGTCAACGATACGACCCGAGCAGCCGTTCTTTTCTCTCCCTTCATTTCCCCCGGCTCTCCTTTATCCCGGTTGCTCCATAATTTAGCGACCTATACGCAGCTTCTTCGTCGACGGACGCCGACGCTGACGCCGACGACCGGCAAGTATTTGGAACGTTTCCTCTCGTCGTCGCTGCGCCGAGTTCGACCCTCGAATTCCTAAACGTCGTGCTCATCTCTTCGACGCTTCGCGCCGGCTCGAAGAACCGCGCGATCGAGGGCGCTTTTCCTCCTCGTCGAAAAGTTGGCTCGGGAATAAAACTCGTGACACGATTAAATTCATTCCCATGAACGAGCGGCGAGTAGCTCGGATTTCAAGTTTCGCGCTAACTGCTGGTATACAGCGCGGATCTAAAGTATTTCGAATTGGAAACTTTTGTTACGCGCGCCAGTTGGGAGCAAAATTTCCATGCCCCGTAGAAAAAAAACTCGGAGGGTGAATCCCTTATCTCGGGGGAAGACGCTAATTCCGCGTTGCTAATTGAACTTTGAAGTAACTTCTTTGTGCGCGAGCAAAAAATATACAGTTCGTACTATTTCTCTGTTATCCTCGCTCTATCAGCTTAATTCGAATCTCTCCGCTTTCATTTTTAAGCGACTTCCTGCCTCGACATCATCGCTGTTATCTGTTATTTTAATCCAAAGCAACGCGTGCTCCATGACAAACATTCCCTGGGTTAAATCACTCTCTGCGTCGTTAATGAATTCCTTTAAAAAAAAGAACGCAGTCCGCTTCAGATTCTCCGCGGGCTTTGACAGAAATTTAATTGGGAATTAGATTATAAAAATGCATAACGTTAAAGATTGAAAAACGATAAATACCTTTGACATTTTTCACCGAGGGCGGATTGATGTCGAGTGAATCAAAGAAACCGCCTGCTAACTTCTTAAAAGTTAACTCCTGCTTTTCAAAAGATTTCGATATAACTGACAAACTTCGGGCTCTCTCTCTCTCTCGTAAAGAGATTCTGAATACGGTGCAAAAAAGGCTTCCGATAATTAATACCCAAAGGAATAAAAATAAAATGCTATTAACTTCTCTTATAGCTTTACAGAGGTTGCTGCGGTCGGCGGGATTAGCTTTTCTTTTGGAAAATCCTCAAGATAATCTTGTCTCAACGACCCTCGAATCGTTAAAATTCATGCTACACCTTTGGCCCTAATAAAACTAACAAGCGCCATGCATCTGCGTCAAGATCAATAAACAAGGCGTCAATCTTCCGTGACTCATCCCCCCATAATCGCGTCGCTTCACCGCGACACGGGGACGCGTGTATACCCGTTTCTCTCTGTACCCGCAGTGACGTATCAGTGACCCCGAATTACCCCCAGGCTACTCCCCCCCCCCGTCCCGTGAGTTCCACGAGTTAACGCCATTCCGAAGCTTTTAAAACGCCGACGTCGAATGGTGGACGAAAAATTTGGAGAATCAGCCTTTAAAACGCCATTCGAGAGAGCCTTTAAAACGTCCGCCAACACCGATGGTGGACGAGAGCAACCCTTCCTCCCTCGAACGGTTCGCAGGTTGCGACGACAACTGTCGGGGAAGAACTTCCCAACTACGCATTGCAGGTAGAAAAAGTCCCGAGAGTCTTTAGGATCGATTCAACCGGATGTTAAACCCGGCCCAATCTGACAGAAGGATTATCTGGTGACCCTCCGCGTTTCTTTCGTCGCAAAATATCTTTGAATCGGAGATGCTCGCAGGACGCTCGAAGACTAAAAAAAAAGCACCCGACGGACGCCCAAGTGTCTACCTACGACTATACGTTCGCTACTTCGGAATAAAAAAAAAACGGCACTCTCTCTCTCTCTCTCCACTCACCGTGGCGGCTTCTTCATGGCTTGCGCTGGCTTGTGGCTCGGCATGTCACGTGTCGCTGCGAACGTACGTCGTCAGGCGTCGCTCCATGGTGTATCCGCGGCGTATATCCTCTCGGCTCGCGGCTTCTCGGGAGGCTCTCGCGGGGCAGAGAGAGGGGGTGGGTGAAAGGGGGAAGAACGGATCGCGGCGCGCGTCTAGATTCTCACTGCCAGAGGCACCGCGGTACCAAACACCACCGCGATCGTCGTCAGAGTCGTCGTCGCGGTCGCTCTCGTGTCCGCCACCCTCCTCTCCCTCGCGCCGCCGTATAGTATAGCGGCGTGTAACAGCGGAGTACGCGCGACGGGGGGGGGAAACTCTGGCAACGTCGCCTCGCCGCACCGAAACGCCGTCATACACCCCTCTCTTTCTCTCACCCGTCCCTCGCTCGCTCTCTCTTTCTCTCTTGGCCGTGCGATCGCAACTTCCCGCTCATTCACCGCTCTGTCTGTCCGCTCGTCGTCCCCTGCGCTCGAACCGTGCACCGTGCACCTACTTCTACTACCTGCGCGCACGCGACTCGCACACACACGCGCGCGCGCGCGAGTACGCACGCACGCACGAACACCGGTGATGCGCCGCCGACTCCGATTCGCGATCGCCGAACTCGAGACACTCACCACAAACGTCCAAATTTCAATCCCGTTCTTTTTTTCTCTTTTCGTCTCTCGCTACTCGCTCGGATTCACGCGCGACAATCGGCACGGATCCGCGACGCGTCGAGAACCCGCGAGCGCGTTTCCTCGCGCGAGCACCGCGCGGGGGGCGGAGGGGAGGGGCAGCGCCGCTACTCCGTTTACGATCCGCCGCGAAGTCGTTTTCACTTGCCGCGCGAAATTAATCGAGATTACGTTCGATTCGAACGGAGCGAAACGCGCACAGTGATCTTCCGTCGCGTTTTCCCCCTCTCTCTCGCTCTCTGTCTCTTTCGCACACTCTGTCCGTCACTCTCCGTGTCCGTCTCTCGCTCCGTCTCCCTTCGTACGTAGCGATTGTTTTGCCGCACTTGCAAACCCGCTCGCGGCACCAATTACGCGACCGGGCGAATACGCGCGACGGCGAGACTGACGCGCGGCGATTTCAACGCGCGCGACGACACCTGCGTCCCCGAATATCTCGCCATGACCCGATGTCACCTTTATCGGAGGCACTCTCACTCGCTGGCGCTGGCGGAAGCCATATTGCGATCACTGTCCGTGCCGCTGCTACCAGGAGCGCCAATCGACGGCGCGGGACGGGGGACGAGAGCGCGCTCGCCCATTGGTCGAACGCACCTGGCAACGCGAGCGACATCTGCGGGCGGACGCGAGCGCCCCGGCCCGGCCGACTCTGTTTTACCACCCGTGCCAATACGCGACGGCGCAAATCTATAAGGCGCATATTGCTTCCGATGCACCGCCGCCGCGACCTTTACTTCCCAAGCTCTCCGAGCGATTGATCACTCGATCCGCGCCACGAATCGTATACGCAACGATTGCGCTAAAAGACGCTCGGGAGAAGATAATGTGATGACGGGGCAAAAATGATTTCTCTTTTTACACGAAGTTCCCCCTATTTTCGCTAAAAAAAAATCTCAAATTATCCTGAGAATCTGTTAGGTTTTTCATGGCACGTTATTATAAATTTTATTTAAATTTGATTCTTTGCAAGTTTCTTTACACCAGCCCGATTTATTATTAAAAAATAATGTGATAAAGCTGCTAAATTTAACCCTAAGTATATGCACTTATTTTTTCGCTTATGCTACTTTTTTCATAATGATTGTCGAAAAAATCATCGTATTCTGACTTCTTTTTTTTTCTTCTGATCGTAAATAAATTCGTAATAAAAAGAAATACGTATATTTTTATTGATAATTAATCGAAAATCATAATAAATATCGACAAACATGTTGAAAAATTGTATCATTCTATACCAATGATAGAGATCGGAGACCCCAGAGTGTGTACCAAGGGTTATATCTTCTGTATTTGGCATTGTGCTATTATTATCGTGATATAGTCGCAAAGTTCTGAATCGAAATAGAAATTTGCTCCGTGTGCTAAATATACAAATGCCAATAAACTGTCGTATGCCTATAATAGGCGATTAGGACAATGACATACGTTATTAAAGACAGAAAGGTATTCCGATATTCTCTTTGACATTTAGGAATAATTCAAGTACGAGAAGGTTAAACGCAGGAGATAATGGCCGCCTGCGACGGACACTTAATTGGTCCATCAGCCGTACACTATACTAACCCGCGCATAAATTGCTTATCGCGTCCATCCAACCCTCGACCGGTTAGATAATTAATCAGTGCGTTTGATCACCTGTATAAGCCCTTCCAACTTTCTACTGACACCATTATCGAACAATGATCGCGTTGTTCCGATCGTCGAGAGAGAAAGAGAAAGAGAAAACAAAGAGAGAGAGAGAGAGAGAGAGAGAGAGAGAGAGAGAGAGAGAGAGAGAGAGAGAGAGAGAGAGACCGGGGATCGATCGTGCCACACGCCGCGGAGACTCGTTTTGCGGCGCAGCAAAACAAAAACAAAAGAATAACAGGAAGCCGCACAACTTTGTCGCACGGATCTGCCGGTGCGCCAAGTAGAACGAGATTAGAAAATTTCCGCGGTTGCGGCGGCGGAATATAGGTCGATACGCGGACGAGCTGTCATTTACCGCGAAGGTAAACACGATTTTCGTGTTTATCAGTAGCGCGGGCGAGGGAAGTTGCGCGAGGGAAAACTGATACTTTAATGAATTTTGCATTCTAATCGTCCCAGTGCGATATATAAGCCGAAAAGAGATCCTAACTGAATCAAATTGGTATATAATCCGGGGAGCGAAATAACGTAATTATTAAACATTAATCTCTATCTTTTAATTCATTGTAATGAAAAATCTCTGATCTTTTTTATACACCGAAAGCAATACAATTTAATCGATTAAGTTTAATAAATTTTCCACGTTTTGTTTTTTGATATTTATTCATATGCTATTCATATGTTAGTTTAATCAAGAATATAGCCCGCTCAGCAACGTTAGATTATCATGAATTAATTACGTTTCTCCTGTTACGTCTCATAATAATGTATTTCGCGTGAAATAAAACCGGTAGAAATGTGCCTACTTTCGCGAGCGCTCAGGAAATACCTCGCTACCGCAGAGGAACGAGAAAACAGGAAACACCGTCGCTTTTGCGGTTCAGCTTCTGTATCCCCGACATATATGGCGACCTCATATGCTAGCTACAACACTTTATCAATAAGACAATTGCGACAGCCAATTACGCGCGAATGGCGTGCTGTCGTTAGATATTATATTAATGCCGAACGCATTAATACGTAGACCGTTTTGGATCTGCGCAGAAAATAATGCTAGAAAGTAACGCCGAGGTATTTAACGCTGCGGAAATTTTCCATATTTTTCCATTATTTCTCATACATGTAGCATGTATGAAGAATGTCCGATTATTTTCGAAACATAATTCCAGTAAATCGTGTAATCTGCGTATGACGGTCGCATATTTTCCGATATTCTGCGTGCAGCGATTGTGTATAGTAAGCACAGTTGTTTTCCTGGCTCTTGATTTATTAGTCACACACACACACACTCACACACACACACGCACACACGCACACACGCACACACGCACACACGCACACACGCACACACGCACACGCACACACACACACACACACACACACACACACACACACACACACACACACACACACACATCGGGACTTTATCAACTTAAAGAAATTTGTCCTTGAAAAATTCAAGTGCGCTTTTCAATCTATGCGGTAAGACACGTTCGATTTGCACAAACCGACGTTATGTTAACGTCACGAGCAGATAACGAGCACGATTGTTTATCGCGATCGTCGTTATCGCTCCATTAGTTGTCGGGGGTCGTCGTTATCGCAGCCCCGCTGTTCCATCAATCCTCCAATTGAAATTCGCTCGCAATGTCGCAATTGTACGCGCGATTAATAATTTAGATATCGATTTCGGATGATAACAAAAGACCAGAAATTATTCGTTTTTAAATCGTTTTCAAATCGTCAGCGTGATAGAAAGTTTGCAAATAAATGACTGACAATGAGTGAAAAAATTTAATGTGTGTTAATTTCTATGCCAAAGACTTTCTTTGAAACCACTTCAAGAATTATAAATGCGACAGATAGAAATTCATACACCTACTGAAAATTATTTCGTATATATTATATGCATATTATATATATGCATCATATTTTTTTCTGAAATTTTTTTTTTTAAACTTTTCTCTCAATTTGACGTAAAAAGGTTCATTTGCTTTTCTACCGCCCACTAGCTTTTATCACGCGCGTGTTCTGCTTAGAAAATTTATTTATCCCATGTTCGTTCGTGTAGACAATCGACCGAACTTTTTCGCGACTTATCGCGCGTCGCGATAACAAAAATGTGAAACAAGATGGTAAACGATTATGCAAATGACAGCGACGCGACGGTCGTCACGGTGTATCCTTACATCGAGCGGAAAATTACTAATTTACAGTCCGGCACAATTTGCCTAATCGAAATACCCACCCATCCATATAGTCTGTGCGACGGGATCGTCTTGATTAAACGTAGATATACAGCTGTTTGATCAAAGTGGAGTTAAGCTGAATTGAAAGCTTTGCGGAGATCCGTGAAAAATCCGCTGATGCAGCGGCGGCGCTATGACGCAACCGGAAAAATTTATGGCCGTAACGATTTCATGCGATATCGCGATAGTTCCGTTAATACCGAATTGCTTCTAAATATTGCGAAGCTAAATAGGCGATTAAAATTTATATTAACGGAGAAAAATGTTATCGAAAAAATACAATATACAATATCATTTAAAACGGAATAATCGACGTATAAATGTCGCTATACGCTAATACAATAATATTTCATATTATCACGCAAATAAATGACAAATAAAATTAATACAACATTTTACATACACATATTGATACACTTTTATCTTTCATCAATGTAATTCTTTTGAAGTCTGCACAGCGAGATACCGTTTATGTAATTAACTGCCACGTACACGTGCGTTTATATAGATAAATGCGATTCAATACTCAATATGTGATTTTCTATCTTCAAGTGTTCTTATTTTACTATTAGCCGCCGAGAGGCAGATAGAGAAAGAGAAAGGTATATTATGTGCAAGCGGATATGCAACGAGTAAACGTCAGTCTACGAAGGCTCCGCGTGTCTCGATCGCGGATGTTCCCTTGACTTCAGGCTGATCTCATAAAATAATTTAACAAGTGTAACAAAATTATTGCGACGAGGAGCCTATTTTCATTTTTATTGAAGAGCAATTTATACTTTGCATCATTGTTGATTAACAAGAGATAGCGATATATCCGTCAGATTGTTAGAGACATTTATCTTAACGCGCAAGAAAGATCGTGGGTATAATATAAGAACGAGTTTTCCATCGTGACGTCAGATTTCATACATCTGATTAGATTCCGCTCGCAACGCGACGGCGCGCGGTAATCTCGCGGTTTTGCCGGCGACGCATGCAGAAAAGGACGCGCAACAAGTCCTCGTCAACGGCCTCTTTCGGACGTTCCTCCTCTTCCGACGTCGCTACGTCAGCGGTGACGCATGACTTCCGCTACGTCACACCGACGCGCCAACGCTCGATGACGTACACACTTTCCTCCGTGCACAACCCTCCCCCACCCTCTCCCTCGAAACGTCACCGTCCGGTGACGTTTACCGGTAAATACCGTCCGATAGCATCGATTATTAATTTACGTGGGCGGCAAATATTGCGCGATGATGCAAGACGACGGGAATTCTAGAAACACGTGCCGTTATTTAGAGTCATGAGCAATCTCGTGGGATGGACGAGAGTTGTAACCAATGAATCATCATGAATGATCGGACGTATTCGTGCAATCTGAAGTAGCGATGCACAAGAGTGAGCAATCCAATGACCACTATTTTTATATTAATAAAATTATCGATTTTTATAAGATAAAACGGAATTTCATATACTTCATATTTTTAATTAAAAGGTCACAATAACGTTCATACAAAGTAGATCGATAGGTTCACAAAGATAAACAGTTGTACGTCTCCTTTGAATTTCCAAATATATTGTTTGAGCAGGCAAACATCTGCGTTGGCAATAATCAGCAAATCATGAAGTTAAGTCTCTGAGATTTGAATCCTAAGAAAACCTTCGATGATGGAAGCGGGCAAACGCACCTATCTATCTCCCTCCCTTCTCCCTTTGGGATCCTTTGTGCAGTCTGACTAACTCGGGAAGAAAAGTGGGAATGGCGGGAGAACATGAAAAAGAGAAGGACAGATGGGGCAGGAAAGGGAACGGGAGCGGGAAGCAGGGAGACGCGAAAGTCCCTCTCTATTGATTTCCTGCCGAGAGTGGGCCGAGAGTGGGCCAACTGACTGAGGGAGGATTAGGTATCGGCTCGTCTCTCCGTGGCGTCTCTTTCATCCCTCTGCCCTTCCGCCCTTCTTCGTTTCTTCGACGAGTCCGTAGTAATTTAGCAAACAAGCTGTCCGAACGAGAAGGTCACCGAGAAGTATGACGAATGAGCCTTCTACGGCGCAAAGAAGCGCATAACTCACCCGTGTAAGCCAAAAATGTCGTTCGGTAAAACTCAAGTCAGTAAAGAGTTGTCCGATCGTAAATCCTAAATTTCTCATAAATCACGACCTCGGAAAGAGAAGATAAGATTTATGAATACCGTCGAGTTAATGACACGCATAATAATACAATAGAGCAACAGATATAATATTGTCGAAAGATGACATTGTAAAAGTGAAAAATCTGAACCGAGGCATCAGACGTGGCGCACGCGACATAAAATTGACAAATTAATCCAGAAAAGTTAGCAAAATTTCATGTACAAAGTACGCTGATACAAACGCATCAGAGGTACATTCAAGATGATAAAATCGAGACGACTAAAAATCACATTTAATTGAAAAAAAAAAAAATTCTGCGAAAAGAAAAAAGAAAGAACCGAAGAAGAACGTACGTCAGGGACTGTGTCTTCTATGCGCGTCTCAGCCTATCTCTCCCCTTTATCTCTTTCTCTCGACTGGCCTGCTCTCCGTCTCCCTTCCTCCGTGGACCTGTCCTACATCCTGCTCGCTCTTCGGAGCCGGTCGAAGCTTCGCGGTAGTAAACGGCGTAGCTACAACGTGCCGATGAGAGAACGAGAGCGGCGGCCGGCGCGGCGGCAACGGCGGCGGTGGCGGCGGTAACCACTCTCGTCGTATTGGTCGCACGGCAGTTCCGTAGTACCAGCGATAGTGGTGGTAGTACAGTACCACCGCAGACCTGCCCACGACGAGAGTAAACGGCGAGAGTAAGTATATTATTAGCAGTAGCGTCGACACGCGACTATCGCCGCTACGCGACCTGTAATCGCGCCACGCCGATGATATCGACGTATCGTTCGCGCCGGGCGGCGACGCCGCCGACGCCGATCATATAAGTACGCGCCGGTTACGGGTGGTACCCCCGTAATACCGACACTGTGACGTAATATGCGTATAATAAGCGGAATAATGACGATAACGTTTTTTCGGTGCAGTACTTGCCGTCGTTTATTCTCGATATCGGCGAGAAACCTATCCGGCGAGGAGAGCGAAAGAAGCCCCACCGTGAAATACTGAGTAATAACGTTGGCAATAATTATGCCAATAATTATCGTAACATGTTCCACATATTTTTATCACAATTGTATTAACGATTTCTTTAACCGCGTTATGTCTTAAAAATTAAATATGAACCATCAATATCCTCATTTACTAATTCTATATATATAATTAATTTCTTGTCGCAATGATTTACTTCCCTGATTGCTTGGAGTCGAAATCTATTTACCTTCCTTATTATTTGTTCTGCCATTTTGTTTTTTTCTTGTTTCAATTTCTGTAATTTTTCCGTCAGCATGCCGAACGATCATTCTCGTCCAAAACCTCCTAACAAGCGTTATTCTACTCTATTTCTAGCAATATCGTTGTCTTCCCTCGTTCGATGGCATCGATGATGCGATCTCAGTGGAGCTTAAGCGGAGTAATTAATGCCTGTCGAGCGGTCGGACGACGCGCGTAGCCGATTTCTCGGGGATTAGAAAGATCCCCGACAAGACGACGTTTAAGTAGACGATTACGCAACGATTCGTGACCGATCTGCACACGCGTTGGATCGCGGCGATCGTCCATAATGCGATTACGCGGCTGATTATAGGCTCCTCGTAATTGGATCGTTCTAGGCTCGGTTTTAACTGGGTCAATCTTTAAAACCTTTAAACCCGTGAAATTTCCTCGTCGCGGAGAAATTCGTCGCGATGACGAAACGCGAAACGCGGCTTTCGCTCGAAGGAACTGCGACTGCGATTCCATCACGCTTCTCCTCTCTTTCGACCGTGGCTTTATCGTCCCAACTTTATCCGTATTAAGGCGTCAAGGTATAATATCGAGACTATCCTCTGGATGCGAATCTTCACACGCGGATTGCAAGCGTATCATCGGTCCGTAAATAGCCAATTTTAGAGCTTTCCTAGAACATAAGCCCATAAATCCGCACCTCGATCCTCTCGCCGCTCGTTCGCGCTTTCCAACACCTCAATGACCACAATATATCGCCAATATTAATCACGTGGAATAATAGGTATAGAGTACCCGCTGCCGCTTACCGAAAATAACGTGGTCTTTAATATTTACTTAATATACTTGATACTTCCGTTAAGCTATTCTGATCGATAAAATCTTTCCCACGTATATCTCCATACAATCGTGCTTAACTATTACAAATGAGAAAATGCCTGATACCTCGCATTATAAATGTATAAATAAATGTAAAAATTTATCTAAATAATACTTGATTATTTTGACAAATAATAAATATATCTTTTAAATTGCTAAATAATTTTATAAACAACTTTTTAAAAATATTTGGATATTATGAGGATATGATCAAATGTAATATTTATTTACATTGAGATTTACATTTAATTATATTAAATATTATATTAATTATAATATTTTTATAAAAAGTTCAAATTCGCTATTCAATATTTGGAGGAATGAAAAGGAAGAATTAACGTGTGTGTGTGGAAGTCGTATTTGCATGGCGCGGAAAGAGCGCAATGGGAAACATATTGTAAACGATAATATCGAGTTCCATAATAATAGCGTTCATCCGTAACAACCGCAAAACAGCGCGATCAAAATCTCTTTTGCCGATAAACATGCACACACGCGTGATGCGGAACACGCGGAGAAATCAACAGCGGTCACACATTCGGCTGTTAACTATAGTAATTGGTTTGCATATATCATTTAAATCGGTCGCCCTCGCCCGCTTTCCCTACATCATCGCGGCATAATAGATGTTATCGGCGTTGCGTGGCTCGCTTAGGAAATCAATTAATGCAGATCTACCTCTCGGCAGATTTGTGTCGATCACATCGGAGCACAATGTGACGGAGAGATAGATCGCGCACGAAGATAGATGTAAACGTTCGTGTACTTCCACGACTCTACAAAATCATTATCCTAATTGGGCGCAGTTGTATGTAAGAAGATTCTCGGAATGCTGTTCATCGATTACAGTAATTTCCCATCAAGAAATAAAGTACAGAAAGCAAAAGCTGAACATCAAACGCGACATATTTTTCTCTGGAATTCTGATTATTGTTTACATAAAATATTATATTTGCCACAAATGCAAGAGTAAACTTTGTTTCATTATGTATCGTGCAACCGCGGGCTATCATTATATATTCATTATACCTATTTATTATTTATATTTCGATCTGATTGTGTTCAGTGATAAAATTCCGCAATCCTAAAATTCAGAAACTCGTTATATTGTTTTAAACGCGTGTGTATCGTTAGATAAAAAGCGACAGAACTTGGTATTCTTGTTTAAAATATCCCCCGAAATCAGAGTTTCTATTTTCCAGGTAATTTGCTCGCGCTGCATTTCAACCCGTCGTGTATTTAACGCGACAGTATCGAGCGTTCGCGTCACTTCGCGAAAAAAAAATGATCAGCGCGATGTGACCGGATAATTTGAATTGTACGCGAGAGTTTGATTGCTCGGGGAGCATCTAATTCCCAGTTGGTGGCGGCGCGCTTAAATAGTTTAGGGCACCGCGCATAGCTCAGCAATCGGCGCGCGGCGTGTCTCCCGCCGATAAATCCCCATATTGGTTTACGTTGGCCGGCGCAACACACAGACGGCAGATGCGTGGGAAATCAATTAAAGGAAGCGCACGGAATATTTCGACGGGGAAACAATGGACCCGTATTTATGAGTCGCGGTCATACGCGAGTCGAATCAAATCGTCCATTTCACGATGGACGCTTTGTGTTGTCCCATTCCATTGTCGCACCGTTTATTGTAACATTTTTTTTTTAACCCAAAACGTGCGCGCGCGCCAATGTATATAATCTGTACTATTTTCGTGACAGAAACACGACGGACGCGTTTTACGTAATCGCGTCGAAACGAGGCGCATTGTCGAGGAGAGGAATGAAGTTTGATTTATACTCGCGATTTATGTCGGCGCCGATGCCCGATAGATTTTCGTCCATTTGCACGCGCCTTTCGCGCTGGTTAACAATTTAACACTTGGATGGCAGCGCGTTAATGTTGAAATTAATAATATCCATTCATTTACATCGTTAAGCGATAATGTATGCGAGCAGACTATCTTATAGAATATTTTATTAATTATGGGATTAATATACGTCGGTATATGAATATTAATATATAGGTATCATCACGGTATCGCGATTTCGCTCGACCGTGCATAATGTATGTTTAATTCAACGAAATAGATTCGCCGCGAGTGTAACCTCCACTCTCGAGCGGAACGGCGCGGCGCGCACGTTCGTGCAATATTTCGCGAGACTCGCGGACACACTACGTAAAATTTGTATAGCCCTTATCGATTTCCCGTAAATCGGAGTCACGCACAGATGCGCAAAACGAGTGACTAGGGGTCAGCAAGATAATGCATCTACATCAGTATACGCGCTACCGTATATAGAGTGATTTAGCGGTGGTTACCCGGGCTCCCCTCGACAATGAGTCACTGTTTCTTCTCTCCATCAAATACAATACCTACTCAGTAAGTGCATCTAGTGCGCCGAAGCGATCGGAGAAGCGATACGGTAAGCTATGATTTACAAGCGCTACTTCTGAAACATGAAGTCGCACAATTTTCAGCTCGCCAACTGGGATTTATACCACACGAAAGAGTTAAAGAGATTTTATAGCATTTCACAAGGATAAATTTTCGACTACTAAATCTTTCTTGTAGGTTTTTAGTAAAAACGATTTTTTAATAAATGTAATCTATTAGATAAACAGATGTCTGTTTAATTCGTCTCTAAACCAGATGCGTTTATTAATCTATTGCTTAAAGTCTTCTTAAAAATTTATGTTTCTAATCAATTAGGTATCTCTTGCAATTATCAAGTTTCCTAATGACTATATTACACAACAATCTAATAAACACAAAATCGGCTTATAAAAATAAATGTCTGTTCAATATATTTGTCATATATGTATATGATTTATGTATTTATCAATTAAAAATTGTATATATCACATCTAGATAAGACACACGCGCTGACAAATAACCTCTATCGTATACAACAACAGATCTAAATTCCAAGCACGGTGCGTGTTAATTATGTCCTGACGACTTTTCACTGTCACCCTTCTTAGTGAAAGGGTTCAGGTGCATCCCGCTCGCGCCGCGCCGACGTAATCGAAGATCACGATGAATGCGAAGAAGCAACACCGCCTTCTTCGTCGTCAACAGGCGGAGTACGACCTACGAGGCTTACCGAGACATTCCGCGTCCCGTTGAGTATGTGGGTCGCGAAATGCCGCGCGCTCGCTAAATATACATCGGCGAATAGGAGGGGAACGCAAGCGATGAAGACGGAGTCACGAGCATTTCTCTCTCCTTGAGAGGCTCATTTACCTTCCAAGCAAAAGGAGTCCCCGCCGCCGTAGCTCATTCTCCCCCTTGTCTCTTTCCACTCTTTCCTCCCTCGAGGTTTCCCCTTCTCGCACATAGGGTGCTCCAACACGCAGTTCTCCGCGCTTTCTTTTATCCAGATTCCCCGTTATAACTTTGTAACATGTGTAATATCTTTGTGAGTAAACTTCTGATAATACAAAGTCAGTTTAGACGATAAGTTTCCTTTATGTATTCGCATTCCGATAGTCTAGTTTACAAAAACATCTACATATCGATCGTCCATAACGCGGAGATATAAGTGATGCCACAACAAAATTCTATTACAGATAAGTTAACGCCAACAGGTCAAGTCTGGCACCCCGTATACCGCTTTTCTTCCCCCACGTTCTTTCTACTCGACGATCGAACGGGCATCGCCTTCTTCTGAAACGACCCCCACCGCGGAGAAATCGATTCGTCAATCTGTCGCGTCGGGACCTTTGGCCTCGCCGGCGAGGCCGGTTATATCCGCGCTATTTACGCGCCTTAACGAAAATCTTGTGACATCGAGGTCGAGGCCGTTCTACGATGTGTTGTCGGTATACTCGTCCTTACTATGCTAATATGCCTGATACTTCCCATCCCAAGTATATTACTTCCGAACACGTGTATGTCTAACCCCCTAATGTGCTCATCCTTCTCAATTCTTTATCGCACATTTCCATTATACATTCAAGTCGTCTCTCCAAATTCTACTCTAAATTTATTCCTCGAGAAACTGCAATTCTTTATTCACCGAATTTCGCATGCGCGCATGATAATACCTCCTGTATTATGCAAAACGAATCTGCGTTAATTTCCATACGAATGTAAACCTGTCAAAAGGTCGTTTGTACCAGATTTTACGGAGTGCGGTTCAATCCGCTCATTCTATATCTCGGCTACAAATAAATATCTCGCTCGCTCCGTCCGTGTCACGATATATATATCAAAGTTATACTCTCGTCCCAGATTTCTATCTCGTCTCTAACGTACTTCTGCTTCTTCCTAATCGACAAAATTGAATCGTAATTGTAAATCAATGAAAATTCGAGAAAACGCAGATTGCGCGCGCGCGGAAATCTACTGCATATTTCTATTTCGGCTCGGCGCGTTAACCCTTTGACGGCGCTGCGGTAATTTAACGGGTGCACGGCGTTCGTTCCCTTTGTGCGCAGTACACAATGCAGTCTTCCATATTGCATCGAGTAGCCACGAGGTGGCCATAATTAATTCTCACGGGCGAATACGCGCGCGATAATTCATGACCGATAACGCGATTGTCCCGATCGCGCTGATCGCCGTTACACGATAAAAATAAATCGATAAATAAATTTTTCGGTATACAGTTACCTTACATTTTTTCGATGTAAAATACAGTCAAAAATGATGTTGATACTTGATATTTTTCTCAAACTGTAGGTACATAATCCTATGAAAAAAATATAATATCTCCAATTTTATTTGATAAAATTTTCTGTACTACACAGAAAGCGTGCAGTCAATTTATTTAAAAAATATCAAAATCATCGAAACCGTTTTAATTAACTCTACAGGCAGCAGGAACACTTTTAACATTAGCCAAAATTGCAAGATTTCTGTTGACGTGTAAATAATTGACCAAGTTGAAATTCAATTTTTTATCTGATTTTAGAAAGCTCTTCCTCTAAAAATGCATTAAAATATCTCGATTTAAAATACACTTCAGACCATTTTAATCTAGTTGAGCCTCGTTAAGCATCGTTAGTTGCACAATTTTTACACAGACTGCAGACCAGAATTTCTCTCTATCGCTCCCCGCGTATTAATTCGACAGCGTTTTGCGCCGCGACAGAAGCTCGCGCCGCCGGCATTTAATTACAAAATCCCAACCGGTTAATGGGAAGTTAATGGAACGAGGAAGGCGCGCGGGGGTGTGCGGGAAAAATACAACGAGGAAGGTCATAATCATCGAACACGAAGCGACGAGAGCACGCAGCGAGCGGGCAGATGGCGACCAAGGCCGAGCAAAACGATTCCTTCTACGGCGACACACTGTGCGACAATGATTGAGGACCATAGATAAAGATTATTCTACATATCACAATCGTACAAGGTTTAAGTCATAATTATCCCGTTTCAAAGGATCCTTAGTCATAATTTTTTAAAATACGTCATTTCACACGCACGCAAATCACGAGAGAGATCTTTCATTCTTCAGTTTTCAAAAGCATATTTTATATCCTTTTCCTCGACTACATAAAAAATCCGTGACGTATACATTTATGTGCACTTTATGCTCAGAAGCTCAATATGAGTGTCAAAGTCTCGTTCTACGTTTCAATCGAATGCAATTTTCGCGTGAGACGAGTTAAAATCAGTCGGATATACGTTTAGTGCTAACTCTGCGGTGGGAATACGAATCGAAAACCCGAGTCCGAGTTCTCTTCACCTGATGCCCGATGTTCATGAGAGAACGTACCGACCGCAGGTATAAACGGACTTCGCGCATACGATTATATATCTCGCGGAAAGATTCGTGCGAAGAAGTCTCTCACGAGGAGAAAATTGCAGAAATGCAGCGCGAAATTCTCGTTATCCACGGTCCCGTATAAAGAGCGTCCATTTAGCGCTAAATACGACCGCGTCTAATTCGAGGTTGTTTTTGTCGCGTCAGCCTTCAGATGTAATCTCTTCGTCCGCATTTAAAAGGAAAACAACAGGAAAACACGCGCTTTTGTAAGAGGAAAATTTCGAATAGATAATAATTGGAGGAAATATCGAGTATTCGCAATTTGGATCGAATGGCTTAAACGCGACTCGCACCTCAACGAGTATTCCGATAACAGCGAAATGTCGATTATGTAACGCAAGTTGATTGGATCGATGCGCGTTTTCCTATCGCCGTGAAAACGTGCCGTGGCATTGTTATAGCCACGTCAAACGATGATAATAAAATACTTGAACGCTCTCTGACAGACGGTTCGGTAAATCAAAAATAAAATGCCAATCTAATTATAGAATAATATTAATATGAATAATCGAGTAATCGATGTTTACGTTGCAACTCATGTTACGTTTTTTTATGCAAAGCCAAATGGGCCTCAAATTCCATAAAACAAAGAGAAACGTGAATTATTTACTCATCCGTTTATTCATCGTAAATCATTTGTTAAATCCGAAATACTTCAGAGATAAAGCATGAAGTATCAGAACTTTAAGTTTAATTCTCTCTCTATTAAATATCTTAAAATATTCTCTATCAATATCTCCCTCTCCCTTTCTTTCTCTCTTTAAAATATTTTAATTACAATTATATTAAATATCTTAAAATATTCTATTAAATGTGTCTCCTTTCTCCCTCTCTTTAAAATCTAATTCATAATAAGTATTTAAAATTATGTTTTTATTAATATATAAAAGAACTACGAAAATATCTCTTGCTTAATACCTGATTTGACTTTGTCAAGCTATTATTATTAATTAAACCTAATTGCCCGTTACACTTTTTTAGAATAGTTTTATCATATACCCGACTATACTAGACGACCCAAATTCGTTACTCGTTTCTATTTATTTTATTAATTATTTATTTCTCCCTCTCTCTCTCAAATCTTTATCTTCAGTATTCGGCTACCTCTGAAGGATCATCGCGATATTATTCTCTTTCTGTAAGCGACTCGAAGCAAGCAACAGCAGTCGGTTCATTGGCCAAGCCACTTGTCGCCTTGAAAGCAATCGCCCTGTGCGCTGGCATTCCGCGTGCAACGCAAGTTGTCTCGCCGGATGATAATTTAATAACTCGGCCATAATTTACGGCCCGCCGATCCTCGCCTATCCCCTCACCCCTTAATCAATTCATCGCGCGCACGGACGAGAGACGCGCCCGTCGCGAGCATTTTTGCGGTAGGCTCGACACTCTTTTGGCTCGTGATTTATTCGCACCGAGAAAACCAAGAGTTATTGCACGACGCGAGATGTGTGCGTGGCAGCGTGTTGTATCGGTATATGGCAAAGAGATATGGAGAACAGTTACTTGTAGTTTTTTTTTGTCATTTCTTGGACATTTTGTTCTTACGAAGAATAATCTTTTATAGAAAGATCTTGCGTCTCCTCATCATGCTGATAATTAAATTTTAAAATAGATTTAGAAGTCAATATTTTCCCTATATAAGTTTAAGGAAAGTCTACATAAATTGAGATTCACTTCGCTACATTAGCCGTTATCAAGTATGCACTTAGTCGCATGAGCATATAATATATATGTATATGCATGAAGCTGCAATGTAGCTGGGTAGCGGGAACTTTCACTCGAATAACAAATGTAAAACAAGATACAGCTGCGCACGCGACGCGACTTTGCCGTGATTAGGTTTACCTAATTCTATACGTTTCTAACCGCGACAGCGAAATTAAAGGGGGAAAAAAAGATGCTCTCGAGGGTTTCGGAAGCCGCACCACGAACACCGCTCAGAAGTCATTCAAAGGCAATCATTCAACGAAATTAAACAAAGTGTCTCGATTATATGACCAATATAGTCTCAATTCCTTTCGCTGGAAATTGTCATCCGATCGTCATTTAAAAAATTTGGAAAATGGAAAATGTTACGACAATATTATTCCAATTTTCAACTTTTCATAGATCATCGTATAACTTTTGTATTACAACTTATATTTATCAGCTTTATTTGTCATTGAAAATAGCAATGTTGGAATTTCCTTAATGATACACGATTGTGTGGTAATTATAATTAGCAATTCATCTCGCGAATTGTTTATTCGACTTAACGAACTCCCTGAATATTCTTTTCGCTCACACGTAATATTTACTCCTTTCGGCACAGATCTCTCTCACTCTCTCGCTGCTTGGTTTTGCAATACGCCGCTCTCTCGTCGCAAATAACGATTTAATAAAATATAAGTGTTTCCCGATAATTCTATATATCGCACACTGTAGACAGCGGCCACTTGTATGGCCAATTACAGCACGATAAGCACGTAGAAGGGGAATTAAGATAAGCGATTTTTGTGACTCTACCAGATTCTGCTACTTAGCAACCATCCGTCGAGCCTTGATTGTACATTTTTAGAGCCACGACGATTCAAGTTACAAATCTTATCGTTAATGTAGCAGATTTCAAAGTGACATGTGATCTATCTTCTAAATATGAGAGCCATAAATAAATCTACATTGGTGTTAAAAATTCCAACGAAAAGCTGACGCACGACGCGTGCATATGTACATATAACTATATTAATTCCACAACTTCCTGATACGCATGTTCAATATAAATTATACAATTCTGTATCTTATATATGTACCATTATCGATGCGATTACATTTTAAGGATCGTATTCATTAATAATAACGCATAAAAATGGACACCAGCGTTTCAATTTACTCATAAAATCACTAACCTCATTAAATTGTTTACGAAACTCTCGTTTACATATTACGTAAAATCGCAACTGTTTCTCTTTCAGCATTCCGTTTCGTAATATAATTAAACTTTATCTTGAATTCTAATCCGTTTAATCAGACATTGTTCGTTGGTGTAAAACACGGAGAAAATCTTTTTATATTTACATTTACTTATATACCACAAAGTTCTATTTCCTTGACTCGAATCATTGGTTCATGTCTCCAGCTGCAGCCGTATCTGAAAACATTCTATCTACTGCATTTTTGCCCATTCGCCGTATACTATCCGGTCTTCATTACATTCCGTCTTTACTGAACCGCTCGACAAGTTGCTACGTTTTTAGCAACTCTGCGAGGTAGATACGCATTTCTATTTTCTCGCGACGGAAAAAGATAAAAGCAATTTCGCGCGGACGCTTTGGCGCGGTGTGGGCGACGCGACGTAAGCGGATAACGAGCAGGAAATGAAAAGCCGGGATTTCCCGCAACCATATATATTAATAGATTTCTCTCCCTTCTGCGGTACGCCCCGGTTGCACGGGCCCCGCGAGGCTCGTAAGAGGCGGACCAGGAGGGGGCCCGTCGCGAACGTAACGCCGCCGGCCGCACGGACACGGACGTCCGACGTAACGGCACCGACGACCACGTGCGCCGGATATTTCCGAGGGGTCGACACGTCCGAAATAACTCCGGCGACGGGGAATTTATCGAGGATACTACTCGAGACATTCCGGTTATGTGTATTCCGCGCGATACGACCCCGCGGTTACGTCCGCGTCCGGTTCCCGCACGACTGCAATGAATGTATTCTTTCAATTCACGCCTGCGGTAGACATTTGGAACGCCTTATAATACATACAAGTAGGAAGCGAAGTTATACTGAAGTTCATTAAACACAGCCTTAAAAAGACTTTATGCTATTATTAGTCAGTCTTATCGATATTAGTCGACTAATAATAGTCACTCAGTTGTCGAAGTTAATCAGCAAGTGAAATACAATTTTTATCGCAACTGACAAGAGACATGAAACAGAAATGTGGCTCCACTTATTTTGTAGTTAATTTACTTCGTGTTTATCTTACACTTTTAATTCAATTTTGAAATAAAAGCATATAAATATTCAGATAATATTTAATTCTTATAACTTCTCAAATATGCATTCCACAATTAATAAACATTTCATTAAACCTCGCGCCTCAATTATACTTTACGTATGTGTGTATAATGCATATACGAATAGTATTTTCACGACTCGCTACCAAATGTATTAATTATGTTGATTATCAAATTACTTTATTATAATTCGGCTAATTGCTAAATTACTGACCACCAATTTAGGTTCACCTCGTTGATGAAAAAAAAAGAAATAAATTATCATTAATTCTATTACCTAAATTGCAGACGGAAGCATTTTTAACCCTTCGCCCGCAAAGGTTTTTTTGGCACCTTTACGCCGCAAACCTGGGTCCTGATGTTTTTTTTTATATAGTGTTAAAGAGCTGCAAAAAATCTGAAAAAATTCATGAAGGTGTTTCAAAGCTTCACTTTGAAATATCAATCATAAAATTATAAGCAATTTAATTTTTTCACATAATTTGTATTCAAAAGTTACAACTACATTTGATTTTCGCCCGGACATAAATGACCCAGGTTTGCGGGTGAAGGGTTAAATATACATATCTTTGAGAATGTAGACTCAGATGATCGAAGATCTTGCAGCACGAACCCGACTGCCTCAGATGTTTGCTCAGATGTGAGCCGTGCATAATCTCTCGCAATGATATAGCGCACTTATTAACGGCGCCACGCGCGCCGCATATTTTCGCGGCACGGTCGGAATAACCCCGGTGACGGGAATTTATCGGGAATTCTGCTGAAGAGAGAGAGAGAGAGGGGGGGTAAGGATGGAAAATGCTCGTGGTGGCTCTCGAGAGCGAGACGGACCAACACATCGTCGGTATATACAGTCCTGGGGTGGTTGCGGCAACTCAGTCGGAGAAACGACGCGGGGATGACGCGAGAGAAAGGGAGCAAGGGGCAAGGGTGCCCACGGAGACGCAGAGAAAAGAGAAGGGTGGAGGAGGCATTCTGGGAACCCTGGATCGATGCCGTGTTATCAAATCACGTCCTCTGCCTCCGCCTTCTCCTCTCCGTCTTTCAACCCGGTTCCTCTTCTCGTGTGTCCCCTTTCCCCATCCCACCTTTCTCCTCCACGATAGAATCCGCAACGTGCACGTGTATAATCTGCAACGTCAGAATAATCGCGATATTTCTTGTGTTTTTCTTTTGTTTAGCTACTTCTACGGATTCATTCCTTACAAGGGTATTCGATGACAGGCGCGTTTGACAGAATAGTGTACGCCGGATATACTTCGTTTTATTCTCGGTCTAAACTTGTGCGGATTCCTTACTGATTACTTTTTCAGTCCGCTTTTGATTCTGTCGTTATTGATCTCATAATATAAATTTTAAATTCTAAAATTCCATATGCATTTTGATCTGGACTTTTCACATCTTATTTCATACTCCTATACGCAATCGACAATTATATTTCCCGATAATATTTATAACATATATTATAATATATTATCGTTTCTTCTTCATATTTTGCAAAATTATAACGCACTACTATCTTGTAGAATTATTTATTCTAGAACACAGTAAACTTTATTCTCTATATCATTCTCTTCCTCAGATATTAAGTCGCGCGCCGTTAATGTCTGAGAAAAAATCATTTTGATCAAGAATGCGACATCCTCCATTTCTTAATCATTTTCTAAGATATTAGATCCGAAAATCCTGTTCTTCTTTCACTTCGATATCAGCTACTTTACAAGTATCTTATAAGACACGATTATGAAAGGTATCATCGACTCTTGAACGAAAGACGAAACATTCCGTTCATAGCCAGCTGACATACTTGCTAACACATGCATTCGGGTCGCGACGTATAAATATCTTATCTTTCGCAGTATATGTGTACGCATATCACGACGCCACGTAGATTAATTTGCCGATGTCCGATGTGAAAATATTAAATCGCGAAGCGCCGCGTTCGCATTTTTCTCTTCTATTTACAAGATTCGATTAACGCGCGGTTAAAAGCTACGCAGAATGTTTATGCATCACTGCAATTTTGTCGAAAACTAATTATTTTAATTTTCGCGTAAAGGGGATAAATTCTTAAAATCTAATCTCTCGTCCGTTAAGATCTCTCCTTTCGCGACTCAAAGATCATCGATATGTATCGAATCAACATTTTATTCAGAAAAAATCATTTCCGTTTGCAACGCAACGACGTCCTGCTGTTTATCGAACGCAGTACTACGTAAACATCCTGTATTTTCGCTTATCCTGAGGAAATTTGCGGAAATTTCTTTGCTGATCTCGGCGGGGTGCTCGATTCAGCAATTGTCGCCGGTAAAACGTGGCAGAAATAACGAGAGCGAAGAGCGGCGTATGTGTATGTGTACATACGTGCGCGAGATGCACGTAGGTAGGTAGGTCGTTGAAAAGCAGGTGGATAGAATACCGAGGTGGAGGAGGTCGCCGCCTCTCGCATGTCGACGAAAGAGAGAGAGAGAGAAGAGAAGAGAGAAAGAGAGGCAACGGCGGAGGCTCAAACCGGATGATTCCGACAATGCTCCGGGGACGGAGGAGTTCCTAACGGGACTCTCTCTACGCGAACCTGACGTCACTAAAATGCGAAGAACGTCTCGCTTTAATCTCACCTTCGAATTGTCAAAATGTAAAAAATTCATTGTCGAATAAATGCATAGAGACAGAAATAAACCATTTCAAATGGGATATAATAAGATCCTATAATATTTTGTGATTTACCATGCATTAAAATATATTTTTCTGTGACATGCCTTGAAATATGTTATTGCAAGGCGAATACATTATTATTTATAACTTTACGTAATACCTGCAAAATTCTCACGAATTTATGAATCTCATCCCAGACAAAAGCCTAAATGACATAGCGTTCTTATATATACATAGCGTGCTTTAATGCAATAGACGACAATGAGAAGACGACAGAGAAAGCAACGTATACTGAAAGCAACGATAAACTATAATACTGGATTATAAAATAAAGTAAAGACATTTTTTTATATATAAATGTTCGAAGCTTTTACGGTCGGCTGCCACGCGGAAGTCGCGCGACGTTAACAGGCGGAATCGAGAAATTGTACGTGTCGGTTTCCGCGCAATCGCGATTGCGTCTCAAGTTTCGGTCGCTAATTGTACGACGAAAAAGCACCCGGTCGGAGAGTCGCGATTACAATGGCGCAATCAGCATTGGGTAAGGAGCTATAACGCAGTCGCCAAGCAGCACGAAGGGAATACACAGACGAGAAAAATAATAACATTAAAACGAAGACAGGAGTGTCGGTGGCGTAATAATTACATCGATCGACGACGAGTCTATTATAATTAACAGTCGCGCGAACGATCATCCTCGTTTGAATACCGGGTAAAAAGCCCAGGAATAATAACTAATTCTCAATCTATTTTCTTTCGTTTTCTTTCTTATTTCGTAACAATGAATTCTCTTTTCTTAGCCCAATCTTATGTCCACCTAACTCGGTTATTTCTAGAGAATACTTATTAAATGTCAATAGGATTATTAAACGTCTCTGACGGTAAATCACGATGTTACATAAATGATTGTTACACGAATGACAACGTAACTAGTTACGTTTTTATATTAGTTCATTTAACTGATTCTTTTTATTCTGTGTTATAATGATATTTTATTTGCTTCTGCATTGCATAAAAAATTACAATGCGAAACGAAACCTTGATTAATTTTGCACTGTCGTCAGTAGAAATCAAATTCGGATATATTATATCACTAGAAACTAATTAATTAGTAACTATCCTAATCTTGGATCTAGAAATCAAATCCGAATATATCGCATCATTAGAAGCTAATTAATGAGTGATTATCCTATTCTCGAACTTATTGCTTTTATATATTAGTAGGAAATTAATAAAATTTCAAAGTACATAATAACTCGCAACCCGTCGCGTCGCGTAAAAGAGTCACGGGTCGGTCTCGCTCCGCGTGTACTTGGCGCGAGACACTACCGTGTCTCTTGATAAGAGCGAGTTAACCCCCACAAATGTAATATAAATTAGTTATTTAATATTAATTCATATAATATTGATTATTTATCCTAGTCTCGAATTTATTGCTTCTCTCCTCGCAAGGAAGAAATAACTTTGAGACTAGGGTAACTAATTAATAATGAATTAATATCTAATAATGCGATAAATCCCAGTTTTATTTTTAACGACGAGGACGCTAAGTTAATAAAGACTGAAATATTAATACATCGATAAAAGATTAATACTACAAATGTATCCTGAAATCAGGGAAGATTCCTCTTTAAGAATCGAGTTTAATTATATGACTTGTCGCATCAAATTAATACCCTGTCTTTCCCAAAAATTCATCCCTCATTTTATTTATAATGAGTTACCCCGAGTTCATAACGAGTCCTCTCTCGCAGTTTCAGTCAAAATAGCGACCTCGATTGCGAGACAGAGCGGCTATGACACCGACACGTTTGTCATTGACGATGCATTCTGCCATTTGTTCAACTCGGTCGCTCATCTCTTTTCGCCTTAGTAACAGTATCGCTTAAATAATAATGATCACGCGGTCGTCGACCACGCCAACGACCTCAAAGATACACAATACCCATGGCGCGGGATTCGGATGCAAGGCGATTTCTGTCGAATAGAGCCCGGCCGAATGTAACGGATTCTCTGTTTCTTTTGAAAGACCTTGAGAAATTTTTACCGTTTCCAGCTCGTCCTGAATTATTTTATGTTCTGTTGTACTTTTACTTGGATCTACGAAAATTAAGATACCAATAGAAACTAAAACATTTTTATTTGCGACTTTAAAGGTTAAAATTTATTATGTGTTACCGAATTGAGTGGCAATCGATAGGAAAGAACGTCAGGTTCAATGGAAGTTTATGAAGAGTTAAAAACTGGAAGAGAGAAGAATTAGAGGAATTGAAGAGTTTAGAAACACGACGGAGATTGAACCGACGATTCTCGAAGCAGGTGGTCTGTATTCTGCAGACTCAACCGACGGGGTCCTAACACGAATGGCGGAAGTTGCAAACGGGTAGCGCATTGAATGCAACCCTAGGGTCGGCGAGAACGGACGGCAAAGGGCGGCAAAGAGTATAGCTTTGAGCACTCCCGCAGAGAAGAGTTCTAAAAATGATCGGCCGGAGCACATGTCCACGCATTTCATCTACGCATATGTTTCCGCCCTATAATGCTTGCTCGTCAAACTATTTCAACCGAGAACGAATATCTTTCTCAAAGCAACGCGAGCTTCAGCATACCATAATTTGTCAAATTAGTCAGCATATCCCGTAATTTATGACATTGACTTATAACTTTTTTGCTTAATACAAAAATTATGTCACCTTAATAATTTGATAATAATCGCCTTGAGTTTTAATCATTTAGAATACACGCGCGTATATCTATATATCTTATTACCTATTCCTCAATCAATATGAAATTAAGGTTTAACAGAAATTCCGAGAAATTAATATCTTCTTATACATTACAATTTCCTATAATGTTCACAATTAGTAGAATGTAGACTCCTAATTTTCTAAACGGGGTCTGTTATCGAAAATTATTATTACGAATTATGAAACACCTTGAATATTTCAGATTCGAGCAAATCGTGCAGACGAGAATAGTCACGAGAAAATTAGACGCGATATTTAGAATGTTATCGATCCACCTCGTTGGAATTGTACAGTTCGTTCTATCGTGGGAGAGTTACCAAAATGCGCGTATATTTTTATCCCATGCAGAGAGTAATCTTTTCTATATCACGCAGAAAACCGTATATACCGGCGCATCTCGCCATTCTCATTTCTAGGAAATATCGCCAGTGGAACGTTGCGAGACAGTATTACGCGGGGACCAGTCTGCTCCCCGGGGAGACCTACTTTTCAACGGGGAGCTTCCTTCCCGCCGCCGTCAAACTTCTTTTCTTCGTGCCGCTTCCTAAGCGGCTAATCCCGCCGATAACCCGGCCGCGAAGTATGCCATTTACCTTTCCAAGCCCCCCGTCCCGCCACCCCGCGCCCGACAATTTATCAACTTTGCCGAAAGTTACCATCGCGCCGAACGTAGCGCGCGCCCATTCAGTCGGAACGCCATGAAGAGGAAAGTTTTTCCTTCTTGTTATTCTTCCCGACAGTATTTGCTCTCTTTATCACAACGCCGAGCAATCAGCGAGTCGATGGGATTGTGCGAATCTCTTATCTGTTACCTCATCTGGCGCTTATCAAATGCACCGAGTGAAATCTGACAAATGTAAAATCCATTTGTACAAGTACTTGCTATAAATCAATTCGAAGTGGCTTCAATTCTTTATTGATTTAAGTCGTTTTTCATAGACGTGTCTCACTTCGCGCCGTTTCACTTCGCGGAGACTCAATATTTCACGAGTGATTTAATTATCAAGATTTAATCTAGCATCGCCAAGTAAAATTAATTGGTCGTATGAAAGAAAGAAAAATGGAATCTTCACGAATCAAACATTATTGTGTAAGTTCGTTAGACGCTCATTTCGCTTTGAGAACACAAGGCGATATATTGTCACGAGTTCAGGTGTTCCTATGAGACGTAAGTATAAACCGTTTATCGAGGTAAGGCTAGCCGGTATCTTCACCCTCTTCCCTTCTCTCACTTTGCCATCTATCGTGCGTCCCTCGGACACGGTCCCTGCTCTGCACTGGCACTGCCATGCTACTCGTCTCGTGTTAGGGGACGTTCACACCGCGCCTGTAAGAGAGCGACGAACGAGGCCACGTATGTCATCTACACGCGAACGAGGAGGCGATCGTAACTTTCACCACCGTCGACGCCGGAACGCGATCGTCCTTCGTTAATTCTCGTTAAGTCACGAAATATTCGCGTTAAAGCGAATCGATCGAGGCTGGCCCGAAACAAACGAAATTCGCCAAACATATTTCAATCGGTTGCGTTAAATAATTATTATTATATTGAGCAATATACATTATGTGTGTAAATACGAAATATAGCAAATAGATAATTAAATGTAAAATGTATAACGGTTTGCCTTGTTACGTCAATCATTAACTGACAAATAAATAAAACGATAATCCGTGTAATTTCATGCGTACGCGATAAATCAGAATTAAATGACGAAGTGGATTTTCTCGACTATTAATGGTCTCATTGGATATGTTTATCGACAGTGATTATCAACGCCGGATATTATATATATGCGAGCTTTATTGCGAGCGTGATGCAGTATAATCCGCGAAAACGTACCTATATATGTGAATAGACGCCGCGCGATCGCACGCGGTTGACAGCGGCGCGATAATATCAGCTGGTTTACATTTGCTAGTGAACGCAGGTCAGCGAAGCGACTGTCAAACGGTCTTACGTTATGAATAAATACCCGCTTTCGAATAAACAGCTAAACTGTTACCGCGAATATACAGGGTGACAGAGATATACCGCTAGTTTTCGCCGACGACCAATCCGCTACAAGTTTATTCGAGGATTCGTGCACGAATGAAATGGTAAGGAAATGCGAGAAAATCCAAGGGACAATCTGTATGTACCTAACGTTAAAAATGTATCATGTGTAAACGCGCGCTGTTATTTCGTAGCTATAAAACTTTGTCGCCTACCGTGTGATCAACCGTGGTGATAATAGATCTCTCTGTCACATTTTTATAGAATAATTCAGAAAGATGATATAAAACCGTAGTATTTAGTCAACAACTTATTTATCACTGGCGCAGCAAAGCGAGAATAAATATTATTTCTGGTTTTAAACACAATTTATTACATATTTAAAACACGTCATTTTTTATCAGTGTCTATATTTACGATGTATCTTAGTCTCATAGAAAATAATGACTGGGAAACAACATTTTTTAGCATTCTCAATATTTTTACCTAAGTCAACAATTTTTTATAAAACAGCCATTCGACGATCTCAAAAATATATTTTCCTTGTACGATTATAAAATAATAAATAATAAATGATTGACATAAAGAACTATCATTCGAAATAAATGGTCTTATTTGGTTTCTATTAGCTTCCTTTTTTCTCTCTCCCAAGTAAGTTACAGCTGTGCTCGATATAAAAGGAGAAACTGCAGTGCACAAAAGATACTAATAATAGATTAAAATGAGTAATTTGTCATACAATCTTATAATTCTTATAAAATAATTTCGTGTACTTTTGTACTTCTGAGATAAATCTTCAATTTGTTTTCAGTCTTTTAAGTCAAGAATTTAGGGTATCAGATATCAATCTGCACAGAGATTCATCAAGATATTTTCCAGGAAACAACTTCATCAAGTTATTTCTTGAGTTGAGAATTTATTTCTAGAATAAAAAAAAAACAAAATTATATCACTTGGCGAAAATTACAAAGTCACGCAACAAATCATTCATCCCGATCTTCCCTACTATTTTTTTCTACCTGTTGCATCATGCAATTACAATTTCACTAGCAAAACATCCAGCTGTAAATAGAAAAATATATATAGGTACCGGAAATTGTATACGCAAATTGAATTTTCTATCAACAATCGGCATTTGTCTAAAAATGCCTTTAAGAAACTTGTTGTCACTTTCAAAGTTGCAATTTTAAGTCGGTTAACGTACTACTGGCGATGAAGAAAGTAAGTTAGTTTACTCGTATTAGAAAAATACACGCGATCCCGTTTTACTAATTACTCGTGCACTATGCTACTCGCTAATGAAAAAAATATATCACACGCAAAACGCGTACTTGAAAAATCGTATTGCGTGGTGCATTATCGGGAGGGTTCCCTCGTCAGTTGTGAACGCAACCGAAGACGGCCGAGTCCACGTTAGAAATCCGCCGGTGAAAGTGTTGGATTTGCACGGCAGCTTCTCGTGGCACAAACTTAACGACCGTTAGAATGTCCAAGTAAAGCGATGCCTTCTACATATTACGTCGCGCGAGCAGGTATAGCCCCGATTACAGAAATGAGCACCGAAACGAATTTTGGTATTCGCGTCGCCAAATCCTCGTCACATAAGATTCATTGAAACGCGAACGAATGCCAGGGCCACGGTTCGAGCATCCGATTGCCGTTAAACTCAGCTGAGCAAAGTAAAATGGACTTACATCTTGCAAGTTCCTCTTTCTTAGTTGAAAGTAAAGCACGCGCAATAAGCTCAACTAAAATTTCTGCAGAGTCTGATGCAATCGATCGAGAATAAAAGTAAAGTCGGTCTTTGTGAAAGCCGATTAAATCCAATAATCGCACAACATGGTAGCTGCTATCCACAAAGTTATCGCGAACTGTGAGTCCGTAAACAAATGCGTTTATTTAAACGCGCATTGAGAAAGCTTTAATGACTTTCGACCAAATACTGTAATCTTCGTTTAATCTTTAGCAAGCGTTCTATCTCGCAACGCACGATACATTACGGCATTGTGGATTTTTATCGCATGCATATTTGCATTGCGCGAAATTACGTTACATTCCAATTTTCGTCAGCTGGAAGAAATCTGTGTTAATCTAAAAAAATCCGCAAATGAGAGAAATCGAGAAGAAATCAATAGCTCTGGGATATTGTGCAGAATTCTAAATATAGCGAGACTCGTGTTTAAGCAAATAAAAATTATACGATTAATTGTCAATACTCGCGGCGTTGCCGCAGGCAAAGACATTTTCAAAGACTTACTTCGGAGGAAGACCAATCAATCAGCTGTGCCATCTGCATAATCTGCATAATTAATACAGCGCGTATACATATGAATGAAGAAATCAATCGCGTGCGGTTAATAGCAGTCTGACAGAAAGTCTCATGTCAGTTACAGTCTCATTGCTACGGCAAAGGACGATCGTTTGCAACAATTTTCGCCGGGGTATTCGCGTAAATCGAGAGAAACGCCGAGGAATATAACGCGTCTTTAATCAATACGTTGGGCTTATTTGTTATGCGGTTAATGCTTAGTTACAAACGTCCAAGTTGCGACATTGTCCGAGACAGCACTCGCACGCGCGCTGTGTGTGTGTGTGTGTGTGTGTGTGTGTGTGTGTGTGTGTGTGTGTGTGTGTGTGTGTGTGTGTGTGTGTGTGTGTGTGTGTGTGTGTGTGTGTGTGTGTGTGTGTGTGTGTGTGTGTGTGTGTGTGTGTGTGTGTGTGTGTGTGTGTGTGTGTGTGTGTGTGTGTTCGCGAATTATATATTCTCCACCGTACAGTATTGCGTACAATTTTGCGAGATATTCTCGAAACTGTCGCCCTAAATCAGTCCTCGTAGAATCATACACCGCGCGTAAAAATAAGTTCTAGGAAATGTCAAGTTACAGGATTGTGACGAGTACTTAATCATCGCTCGTTCAGAATAATGAAAAACAAAAGGTGAGAATTGATTTGCAAAGTCTAGAAACCACGTTATCGGAAAATGAATGTTATATTGCGTTACTTACACAATATATATAATTATACATAATCTATATAATTATATGTATTAGACATATATAATTATATGATATCGTCGCTGTTAAAAAAGATTACCGATGTCTATCTAAAAAATGTTGTTTAAATAAAAATACTCGTAAAAATACTTCAATATAAGACAAATATATCGTGATAAGAGCAGCTTAATCAACATGCAAAACATATGTTGCATAATTAAGTAGAAAAGACGCTATATTGTTATATGTATTGTGTTTTGTATGCTTATATTTATTCTAAAATAAATGAAAGTTTCCTCTAACTTTTTAACAAGGGGATTTTCTTCGCTTTTATTCGATCGAAGCGGTCAGTAATAAATATATGCAAATTTCGAGAAAAGACGTTGAAGCTTCTTTAAAAATTCGACGATATGATTATCGCGATCGCGTACCGTCGTTTTTATCAACGAACGATTATCACGAGCTCAAGGTCGCACGATCGTCTGCACGAGTTCGACGGCCTCGACTGGCCGCCGTTTCATTTCTCGAAGAGGATTACTTACTGCACGGTCTCGTTGTTTCGGCGCACTTTGCAACGGAGTCGAAGGAACCGGTGAGTAACTGGCGAAAGCGCCTACACGGCCTTTCTCTTCGACTACGAATTATCGATGGCGCACGAGTGCCTCGCTTTATTCAATCATTGTCAATTCGATGAGGTACGACTAGACGACGTTATTTCCTTCCGTGTTTAGCGTTGCGTGGAAATTATATAAAATCGAAATTGAAAGCCGATTGAAATTAAATAGCGATTTTTATAACCTGGAGCAAAGAATTACGAATTTCCTTCCGCATAAAAATCAATACTCAATTTCGATCGACGCGCACTCTTTCCAGCACTATTAATTTATACATATTATAAAAATTCTAATATCTTCCCTTTATTCATAGACAAGAATGTCTTGTCAATTAAGCGTTTTCTTTGAGTAACGTTTTTGCTTAAAAACCATCAAACAATTGTTAAAACTGATAGAAGTAACAGATATAACAGGTAAAAATTGCACTCGTTTTACAACGGTATATTATAGAAGAATACTCCTTTCAATTTATATACAGGAATGCTGATTATCGCTCGGAAAAATTCTGCGGGTCAAGGAGACCGATTTTGTTATCAGACTACACTTTCAGTTTAGTTTCACCGTCGGAGAATCGAATAATTTTTTTTATTCGCATCTGATTGTAGCCAGAAATTTAATTAACCACTCGGGCAGCTTGGATATAATTAACGTATTTAAAAGAATTCTCGGTCGCTCCAATTGCCTCGCTCCTACAACCGACACGCTAACAAACCGAATATATTTTCTCGAAGCAATTTACAACGAATCAACGCGCACGTATATCGCTGTGTGTGTTACCGCGAACCTCAGATAAGATTATGCATATACGAGTTCTTTTTCCTTTTTTTTCTCCCGATTCGTATGTACTTATCAGTCGAAGTTGCGTATTCGGCTAGCAATTTTTAACGAAGATTGCCATGATTAACTCGCGTCGCGACAAAAAAGATAAGAACAACGTTAGAATCGTAGAAAAAAAAAACACTTTCGAGTAGTAAAGAGATTCATAAAAGGACAATAAGTAAATGCTTGTGCACACACGACGCATCTCCTTAATTAATTAAAACAATTAAAAAAAAGAGAGAGATCAAATTTGAGAGAAATAAATTTTCGGAGAAACTTCGCGAAGCACTTAAAGAACTCGCGGCGTAGTTGCTCGTAGCTGCGCTTCAAGGCGGGGAACATCGTTTTAAAGAATATCGTTCCAAATTGAACGCAAAGACACGTAAAGTTATAAGACGGTATCTCGTATAATTGTCACGTATGGAGGGAAAATAACTTTAATCTGAGCGTATATAGCCGCTCGGGCTCGGGGCTCCAAAGTTTTCGAAGCTATCCCCGAAGCGTGACGATGCGTGCGCTCGATAAGCCCGCCCCTTATTCGACTAACTCCTAACCTGAGCCAAGTCAGGAGGAAAAATCTCTTTTTCTCGTGTCGCCCGTTTGCGTTTCGTGTCGGAGCCAACTCGATCACTTTTGCCGCTCGGCGGCTCTCCTCCACCACCCACCCGATAGCGGGCGAAAACGTCTCGAGAACGCGTCTCCTGACATCACGCGATAATAAAAAAGAGAAATCAAAAGCGCATTCTCTTGTGCAATAACTTATAAAGTCGCGTTCCGCACGCAGGATATATCGCGAGTGATATTTTAGCTCCGAGCAGAAATTACTGCGTCGCGACGGCGACCATCGCAAAATTACACTGTTATTTATTAAATCATCTTTTTAATCGCTGCTGAAAATAAAAACTTCGGCTTTTCACGACGTTCCGAGCAACTCTCAATTGTTCCGAAATAAATATAATTAATTTTGTAATTACTTACTATAACATCGAAACTCTTTGAAACAAATCGAACAAAGATGGCGAATGTCCATTGATAAATATCCGATTACAGGATGTCTCCGGCTCAAAACGAGAAAGTTCTTTTTATGATACGAATTAATTCTCTGATATTCAGTTAAAACTGTCACACAATCGACGATGGCGGAGATACGAGAAAGATTAGAGGGCGGAAAATAGGTCAACGTATACTAACGGCGTTTCAGAGTGTCGGAACCCTGCGGCTACGATAATGAGAAAAGAAACACGGCGCCGTCGTCTCCTCCCACCCGTCTTTTCTCTCCGTTTTCCCCTCTTTTTTCACGTTTCACGCTCGACTCGCGCCTGGTATTAAACGCGCAAAGTGGAAAATAACGTAACTGTTTCACAAAATAAATTTATAAAAATGTTATATCTATTTATGGAATTCTATAAGAGATAATACGCATTGTGTCTCGTATACATAATTTTTCGAAGATGAAATACCTCATATATTTTTAGTTTCAGAACTAAGGAAAAGTTTAAAAGCAAGAATTTGTAATATATATATATATCCCCGTGTTTTTTAATTATGTTCAACATTAATACATTACGCATATATAAAATCCTAAAAGAGACGACGATGCGCTTATGTTTGCACACAGTAAATGCGGCGTGCAGTTTAAAGCAAAAAAAATGGCTGTATAGAAAGAGCAGCTGAGAAAGCAGACTTTGTTTCTTCGCGGGTATAATATGCCGAGACTCTCGCGCGCGCGTCTCGAGAGGCCGCATAAAAAGCTCATTCAAATTTTACGCCTCTTAATTTCGCCGAATGAAAAAAAAAGCGCAACTTTGTACGCGGCGACGAATAAACCGTGCGATTTACGCAAGTGTGCGTCGAGAGACTCGAGAGCCGCGGAGAGGAATCATGCGTATAATTTCCACAAAACTTGAACGTTCGATTATCCACCCCCTAATTTCGTTCAATTACCTTATATCCTCGCAATTTGCCGCGAATGTGCGAATCGATATTAGTTTATACGGCCTGCGAGAGTCCGAAGGGGGCATTAAATAGAGAAAGTGCCGCAAAGGGTCCCCGCGTCCTCTTGGCGTCCTATCGCCGTGCACGATAATGAGAACAGAAGGGCGGCGCCAGCGCGCTCTTTTCCCCCTTCGTTGCTCTCGCGTTCTCTAATCTATGTACGCGTATGTAGGTACCTATACCGCCGCGCGTATATACGCTCGACATATTCCGCACGCATGAAATTGAACAAACGCGAAAGCTCGTTAGCCGAGTGAGAGAATGCACTCCGCGCCGCCGAGGATTTAATTTCATCGACCGTCATTAAGTACGGGATTGAGCGTAGAAAAAGACGCGATACCGTACGCGAAAAGTCAGTCCGTTCTGCGTTCTGCGAATATTTCTCACGTTTCATATAATTTATCTCTGCTTCGAACAAATGTGAGAACGATAGTCAAGTCAAATTATTATTAATAAATATGAATGGATAGGCTATGTAAGATAAGAATAAAATTGTGAAGATATAGGATACAATAACTCTGTTAGCACATTCTTTTATTAAAGAAATTAATTGAAACACGCTCGTTTTTTTCATATATGTTTGTAAAATGTATACTGAAAATACTGTCTGACAAGAGTATTAATTTCCTGCAACAGTTTGTATAATATTCAACTCTGAACCGAAGTACAGAGAGACCAAACGCAGACTTTGAAGTCTATTAAAGCGATATTTGGGAGGAGAAAATAATAACATACTCAAAAACACGCGTTTCCTGTATCGTATTTCATATAGATATTTAATTTTGTTTCACATATATTTTTATTTCACGCATATTTCCATTTATTAAATATACACAAAACGTGATTATTTTCTTCCGACTCCCTGAAAAATAGTATATCGTCTATGAGATATGAACACCATGAAGAAGTTTTCTATTCCAAAAATATTCGTATTTTATTCGTGTTATACTTTAGAGAGAGTTCCTCTCTTCTATCATTCTATTTTATTATTTATCTAGATAATAAGCTAAACAATTTTAATCAATTATTATATACGTTTGATTTTAGAAAATAATATTATTAATTATCACATCTTCATAGTGCTTTCAATTGTATTTCACTAAAATTTCACCTGTTTATAATAGTTTATAGAATGCTTGGCAAAAAGTATAAGATGTAACATTTTTATCAGATTAAGAAACAATTTTTCTTTGCGAATAAAATCGCTACTCCATTATTCATTACTTTTTGCCGAATTTGCAAGTTAAATATTTCGTATCGTATTTATATTCAAACTTATTCTAATCAAACTGATTTTGCAATTAGTGTCTATCATATTACATCAGAACGCTAAACATGTTAATAAATATAAGCATCCTTGTAGAGATCACAAATCGCGATAGATAATCACGCACATTCCAGAATTGAATATTAATTAATATTAATCCGTCCTAGCCTATATCCATTTCGCAACAATAAATCTGTGAAATATTATATCTATATCTGATTGGAAATAAATATATACAATAATATACATATATTTGAATACATCTTAAATTAATTAACTTCCACAGATCCATTGCTCCAAATAAAAAATTTAGCACTCACCGATCCGACGCGAAGCAGCGGAGTGTTGCAGCAGTAACTGCGTTGAACTGTAAAATAAAGGATACATTATGCAAATTATAGAAGCGTCCAAAAAGTTAACATCGGCAATAAATAATTACTGTACGCGTAAAATAATTCTATGATTTTCGAAAAAAAATCTCTTTCTTAATATAAAATTCTTAATATAAAAACTTTTGTGAAATTCGATAAATAGAAAAATCTAATTTGTATCAATCCAAGTAAAAAATAAAAAACAAATAATTACCTTATCGTTGCTCCGCCGACGCCCGACGCCTCCCAGGCCAGCTCCTCCTCTCAGGTGTCTTCATTGCACTCCCACAACACTCGCGAAAACACGAATTAATTACGATTGTGCGTGCGCTAATTAGATCAGATCAACTCGGCGCTCGCTTTGCGCGGCACTCGCGACGTTAGACGCGCGTGACGCAGTAAGTACATCTTATTATCCTACGACGAAAGAAATAGGATCACACGCGAGTACGATCGCTCGACATCCGCGACGTCGTCGTCTCGAGTTAAACGAGTACGCGAGACAAAGAGACCATTCGACAATTTTTAATCGAGATTCAATATCGCACACGCGATACATTTCGAACACGTAAATTCCGTCAACGATCGACGTATCACATCTTTTCGTTGCTCGAGGATTTCTCGATCCGACGACTCGCACGTTTTCCGGAGGAGTTTCAATATGATAGCGCGTGCTATTATACCTCGAGTAGATCAATTGCGTGAGATACATTCGTCTCGACGAACGACCGTCCCGATAACGCTTACGAGTCGTCGAACGCGGAAGAATCGGGCGGCCGCGCGTTCCGATCATCGTCGACTTTTCGTATAATAGGGAACGCGATCGCGTTTGAGATGTACATTGCAATGCGCTCTCTTCGCACCTTGTCGCTCTAACGTCTCGAGGGATAATGCGTCGTCACGCGGTGTTCGCGTTCGCCCCCCCCCCCCCCCCTGCCCGCCCGGCCGGTTAACCGCCTGCCACGCAAAAACATCAAGGCAACCGCGTAACGTAAACAATGGGCTTTAACTCCGTGCCGAGAGTCTCGTACTCGTACCCAGCCAAACACGGCCGCTACGAAATATTTTTATGTGTATCGACGAGAAATACACGTTTATATACACGTCGAATATATACTCGAGTCTCCTCGGAATGTAGTCATTATCGCGGACGTTACGCTTCGTATTGCGAAGACTCGCTAACGTCGTCGCCAAGATGATTAATTCCGCTCGAGAGTTGGATTTCGAAGACTAATGGAGAAATCGTTACGTGAATCTCGATGCGACGAGCACACCGGCACAATTTGATTCGTATATGTATATGAATATATATACGTGTTTATCTGTAGGAGTGTAATGCATATCTTGTACAATATAATAAGTATTATTACTAACAGATTTTTCAACGATTGCACGCAAATTATTTAATTCTTTTTCGTGATAAAAGTTTATATTTTATTAATTAATTAATTCACTTAAAGAATATCGTCAAATCTAGTATTCGTTTGAGGAATATAATTTATTTTAATCGTAAAAATATTTACGTAACTTGATTTATTATGTATCACTTATTTTTCCTAATTTTTGCGCTTTAAAAAAAGAAACTTTATTTCGTAGCAATACATTTTATATTAAATAATTATGTCTAAATGTCAATTAAGTCGAACGTTATTCTTTTAAACGTCGCGATTGCGATAAGTATCGGGAGATACCAAACGTGATTATTTCTATGATAACAGATCAAAGATTATTAGCGCAGATTAATTATCTCCAATTATTATAAGTCATAAACATATCGAGTCGGTGCATGATTATTTATCGAAAAGCAAATATTTAGCTCCATTTATGTATTTAAAATAGAAATTAAAGAGATAGAGAATATGGATATTATAAACTGGCTGTCTCATTATACGATATTTAGGGGAGATAAATATTTCTCTAACGGTGCTTAAATTAGAGTCAAATATTTTGCGTCGCGCTTTAAATTTTTCGCCGATTAAAATATAATTTGTCGGAAAACTGTCAAGTGTTTATAAATAACGTTTCACGAACTTCAAATATTGATAATATTGATGCACTACAATATAAATGAAGCCACAGACACGACAAAAATAATAGATTGATAAGTGAAATTAATTTTAGATACTATTTCCACATCTGTGTAAAAAATGGTCGATTTTTCTTCGAGTAAAACTAACAAATACAGAATTCATAAGTGCTTAATTGCAAGTGACTAACACTAAGAATTAAATTGCAAACAATTCGTTTATAATTAATTCTTTATTATTAAGCGGACATAAAATTTGTATTTACGATGTTTTCAATCGATGAAAAATCGAGCATTTTTAATATGAATATTAGAAATAATATCTCAAGTAAATTCTGTTTAAAAAATCAATTATTTTAACATGGGTTACTACTAATTTATTCATGGATTAAATTATCGTTATCAGCGTACATTGAAAAAAAATTGTTAGAACGAACAATCTTTTTCGATTATCTTTGTTGCTTGTAATTCAAAGTTCACTATTAGATGTCCATAATTTAAATTTTTAAAAGATAAAAAAAATAATTAACTAAGAGGATTTATTTTTGAATATATTAAAAGAACAGAAAACAGAAAAGTTTCTCTATGATACACAAATTTAAATAACTTACGCATAATAATAAAAACAATTTGCTATCGTATATATGAAGAGATCGCTTTTATTAAAATGTTGTATAATAGTAATGGAGATATCTTGTATTAATTACAATTATATTGCTCTCATAAATTTTAATTATATCTAATAAATTAATATATTGATGATTAGTGGATTTTGCCAATTTAATGTTTATTTAAAAATACTTGTGCATAAGAGCCTTAAGCCCCTTGCACAATAGGCGATAACGATAGCGATAGCGACAGCGACAAAGTTGCCGACAAAGGTATAGCTTTGTCGGCAACCTTGTCGCTGTCGCTATCGCTATCGCTATCGCCTATTGTGCAAGGGGCTTTACTCTTCAGCTAATCTTAAATAAGTTTTAATAGAACTTTGCTTTCGGACAATACTTATATATATTGCACCAAGATATTTAATTAATATTTCAAAATGTTACACACGAAGAGCACAGAACATCCAATTAAATTTTCTGGTAGAAAGGTTACTTTTCAATTTTCAATGGTCTTGTTTACCAAATGCATCTCTATCAGACATCATATATAATGAAACCTATATAAATATAAAATATAATATATATAATCGATAATTAAATTAGATTAGAAATACGTGAATAATAATTATTTAAAATAATGCAAAGAAAAAGAATATAGATATGTATATCAAACTTTCTAATGCATCGCATCGCGCATATATTGCAGGAGACCATGATAATTACCAATCAACGTTATTAATATTTCGATTTCGATTGATATTTAACGGGTTAATTGTGCCGCGAAAAATCGATCCACGTCGTACCTAAGCGAGAGTCCTCTCGAAGGAACCTCCTTCGAAGCGAAACGATAATCGCGCGCGATGGTGAAAGGAATTCCACGCCTGCGATTTTATTGACAGGCGCGTCACTCGAAACGGTTCTTTCGGCGGAATCGGGAATAGAACTCGCTCGAACTTGTCTCGTTATCGAGTTATTATTGTCATCGGCCGGATTCGTTCGAGCCAACTTTCTCTCCGTTCCACCGCGACGATTTGAGGATTCAACGGACTCGTGGAATTATCGGTATCTCACTAACTTATCTAACATCGAGAAAGTTAAAAAAAAAAAAAAAACTCGCCGGCCAGAAATCTTTACACATATATCGATTTCGTGAAATCTACATATTTTAATAGTAAATGCCATTATTAATTCAGATTAAATTATTTAAATTAATAGCAGAGGCATTTGATAGCAGCTCTCAGCACTAATAATACAATCAATTGATGATAATTTAATGCGATTATTAAATTCTATTAATATTAAACAGAAAACCATTATGAAATTGGTATTAACTTAAACACGTATACAGAATATTCTTTAACAGCGAAAAAAAAAGCTTCGTCCGCGATGTTCTCTCAATTAATTTGAAATCGATTACACGTGGATAGACTCAACTGTGTGTCGACTATCATTTTGTGGGTCTATTAGGATCAACGAGGAACATATGGTATACCTATGGCGGTAATCGAGTCCGCCATGGCGATATTCCGGGCGCGAACATTTCCAGCAGGGAGGCGCGTGCAAACAGCAAAATTATTATTCCACCAGCTGCGCGATCGTTAATTACGTTTACATTGAATATAAGTCACCGCGCAAAGCCTCCGTGTTATTTTGTGAAATTCGAGGACAGCCGTGACGACGCTTACGTGAGTATTGTCCCAAGTGCCATGCCGGCTGATACTGAGCGAGCACATCGTATCGCGAGTATCTCGTCGTTAACAACGGAGCCGACATGCGAAATGTGCGTATACGTATATGTATATATGAACCCGACACTCGGCGATACCGCAATCATCACGCGCTTTACGAGACGATTCATTGAGTCACGAGTCACGATACACATTTTGCATTACTTACACGGAGCATTAGACTTATACCTCGCGAGTATCCATATCGACAAAGAATTGCGATCAAATAGGAATGAAAAAAAGAAAAAAGAAAAATTGATGTCTTTCGTAAATAATATATCTATAGATAAGATATATCTTTTGTTTGTATCCTACACTTAATTTAATGTACTACTTATATTATTAAGCATTACCTTTTAATTTTTTTATATATTTTTTATTTCTCTTGATGGTGTCACGAACGTTTAACCTTTCGTTTTGCAATTCGTCTTAATTATAGTCTCGCTATCTGTTAATAATAATTGATCATTATTAAACCGATTACCGCATTTGCTCCACTTTGCTTTACGAATCGATTTTCGACATTTCAGAGATAAATTAAAGGCCGCGTGCATATGCGTGCTCGACCGTGGTGCATCGAGGCTGATGGCTGCGCACACAAGTCGCACACGTGCGGCAGAGATACGTGCGTAAACCAGACACAAGTCGGATATCGACACACGAACTCTGCCCTTCGTTCGCTATTTTGCATTTAACAGGGCCGCGCCAAGGACAACGGTTGCGAATGCACCGACATAACGCGATGTCGTGCATCGCGCCGATCGAGGCCGTCGTCGTTTTCAAGAACCGCGTGCGCCGAAAATGTTGGACGAAACCGGACGTAAATGCTGAACGCGATCTAAATGCGGCCTGCAAACTGCCGTAGCGAGTAACGGATTTAAATTCATCGCGTGGCTTTCCGGCGCTATCTGCGATGTCGACGTCGACGTTTTATCTTTCGAACAATATCAGATAAGCATAAATATTTTAAAGAGAGAGAATAAAGAATAAATATTAAATATTAAATATTAGAGAGAATAAACGTTAAATATATATTAAAGAAAGCACTTTTGACTCGCAGATTCTTGTAAATATAAAGCCCCGAGATATACAGCTTTGCGTGCCGTGTATTTCAATCTGTCGATGATGGTTGTTATATTGACGATAATTGAAAAGTCGATGAGCAAAGGTTGGTCACCGATTTACCGCTATTACCGCGCGATCATAGCGGCGTGGTATATCGTGATAAAAGGAGATATGGATATTTTCAAATATTGGGAAAATATTGAAAATTTCAACAGGCGTATGCAAATGATATTGACACTTTGCGCCGCGTTCTCGTTTACAGCTGCTATAGCGCGTGGGCTCTTTATCCTCTGTCTAAATTCTAAACTTTTCCGGGGACATAGACGCTGTATATACCGTGTAAATAAGGGTGCTGTATTAGATAGCGCACCGTGTGCGAACGTGCACTGAGAGAATGCTGACCGTTAGTTTGTTAACTCTCAAACT
The DNA here is from genome assembly GCF_048541705.1 of Temnothorax americanus. NCBI lineage: Eukaryota > Metazoa > Arthropoda > Insecta > Hymenoptera > Formicidae > Temnothorax > Temnothorax americanus. The sequence continues at coordinate 2,203,669 of NW_027509391.1, forward strand.
GCACATCTATTGCGGGAACGTGCTTTTCACTCTGCGATCGCAAGAAGCGACTCTCTCCCTCTCTCTTTCCCAGTGCCGCTTCTCTCCTTATGCACATTTCATATAGAAAACAATCAAATGTATCTCGCGCTCTTCCGCTTCGAAAAATATACGAAAACAAGATATCGAAGGAGGCTGTACGTATCACTGACCATAAAATTAAGCAGCTGGTATAGCGGATTTTACAAATTAGCATTTTAAACACGGCAATGGTACTATCATGATTTTCCATTATCATTCGGCTATTAGAGAAATCAGATTATGAGGATTAATTATGAGAATTAATAATGAAACTCAGATTTATATATATTATAATATAATAACAGTTTTATTTTTAATAATTTAACCATTAATTATTGCGTATTACGGATATCACCGTCCACCATTTTCAAAATTGTTTATGGTCAAATAAAATTTGTCGGCTGTTCCAAAATTTATCTCACATAAACTTAATTATATTATAAAATTTTAATTTTTAAAGGTATCAATTAGAAGTTCATCCTCCGTTTAGACGTGTAACGTATACTACGTTTTACGCGAGCGTTACTTCTGTAGTAATCTTCATCCCAAAAAATCTCCGTTATCGTTTCTTGCGATAACGACTACTGCGGCAACTTTCTATTTAAAAATGGCAGAGTACCGAGCTTGCCGAGTTTAAAACGCTTGCGATCGATCTCGAGCCGATCGAGAGGAAACGAGGCCCGTACTCACCTCGATAAGGTGCCCTTGAGCAGAGGATTCCTGTCGTCATAATATCCACCGCCGTTCGAAGGCATCTTCAAGTAATCCAAACAACGGGCACGTGGCACTGGTCACTGACACTACGGCACTGCATCACTTTGCATTAATTGTACGTGCGATCTGATCCACGCCGCGTTAGCTCTCCATTCACCGCCGATGATCTACTACCGGTGGTCGGGACGACGTTTTACCTTGGCGATTGTTACACGCGCGACACATCGTCCCGGCGACAATGACAGCAACAGGCGCCACGACGCAAGAATGATCGCGCGCGATCGCGACTCGCCGACAAATCCGCGGAAAAATCAATCTCCCGTGCCGAACGGAAAAAACACGCGGAAAGTCTCGAGGAATACGCGGATAGTCACTCTTCTTCCTCTAGGTCGGTATCTTATTTCTTTTCTCACTCTTCTTCCTCGTATCTCGTACTCCGCTTTCTTCTCTCATCGACCTCTTCGTCGTAGTAACCTCGATGTTTCTCTTCTTCTGGGTATATCGATGCACGTACCTTCTTTCGTAAGTCCCCGTCTCTGCTGCCTACCCTTTTCAGTCTTTTTCTGTCAACAATTCAACGATCAACACTCTGGAAAACTCGCGTGTTAAGTATTTCTCCGCGATTATCGCCGACGAACTTCGCGTCTCGCGTCTCTGTCCCTTCCGCGAGAAATCCTGTGTCGCGCGCATATGTATAACGTCCGTTTAAAGACCCCAGTGGGTCTCGTTCCGATTTCCCGCGGCGCCGAACGTAAACGCCGGAAGTGGACTGATCGGCGGCGCGCGACGATCGTCACGGCGAGCAACGGCGAGTCGCGCGCGGCACTTTCAACACGGACGACGGCGTATATACAGCGCGTCGCGGTAACAACAAACAAACTCGCCGCCGCGAAGGACACTGTCCGCGCGCGTACACGATTCGGCACTCGGACAGAATTCGATCGCGGGGCTCGCTCCGCCGGAGATATTCCAAGAAGCGGATGACGTTCGCCACCGGTTGACTGTTGACTGATCGACTGCGTCAGCACGCGTGCGCGAACGCCGCGCGCGGGGCGTCTCCTTCCTCTCCAACTTCGCTCGCTTTCTCTCTCTCTCTCTCTCTCTCGCTCGCTCTTCCCGTCGCCTCGCGATCACCAGATGTGGCGTCGCGACGGCGGCGTCGCCTCGTTGACTCGCCCCGGAATACCTTCGGCCCACTCGTTCTTGCCGGTCTCGCTTACACCTGCGGACAGAAAATTCGACGGGTTCTCAACTTTCTTCTCTCTCTCTCTCTCTCTCTCTCTCTCTCTCTCTCTCTCTCTCTCTCTCTCTCTCTCTCTCTCTCTCTCTCTCTCTCTCTCTCTCTCTCTCTCTCTCTCTCTCTCTCGGTCTACGCACGTGCGCGCACGTGCACCATCTGGCCGCGACTGGCCGCGTCGCCACGTGCGGCCGTCGCTACCAAACATGGCCGTCTGTCAATCCCCTCCCCCCACCCCCCACCCAGTAGCAGAAAACGCGACGCGCGACGTTCGCTCGCGCGTTTTCTACATTTCGAGACGCGGTCGAGGACTCTCCCTCGGCTTCGTACCGCCGATTACCACCGGCGACAACGCGCGAATCGCTGTCGAGCCCGCGATTGCCGATCTTCCGCGCGAAATCTGTTGCGATTCAACACCGCCGAAATCGCGCTCGCGCGCGCGCGCCTCGCTCGTATCGCCCGAGTGAAAGTGCGCCGAATGCAGCCGACAGTCGCTCGAGCTTGAGTCGATCTCTCGTCTCTTTCTTTCTTTCGCTCGCTCTCTCTCTCTCTCCCCCTTCTGTCACTCGACTGCTCGTCTCTCTCTCGCTCGCTCGCTCGCTTGCAATCCGCGCGCGAAGGCTGCCGTTGACGTATAAACAAACGGAATATTCCCGCGGAGGCGCGCGTCGCGCGAAAGTAAAGGCCCGTTCGGCGGAACGATTTTTTTTTCTTATAATAACCATTCACACGGTCCTTCGGTTTCGGTCCGCTGGCAATTGAGCCTAATTTACACGTTTCACGCCGCTCGGAACGTATCCGCGCGTTCAAATTGAAACCGAAGAGAGTTGAGCGTAAAAGCGGAAGCCAGAAATGTTTAGCAATCCTCTATTTACGCCAAACTCGCTGCTAATTAAGAGACTTACGGGAATTGGTCTTAATTGCCCTCGTTCCGATCGGATTTTTTTCCCATTTTTTTTCCTCTTCTACACCGAGCATTCTACGAGTCGGAAATTGGCAGTTTAAGATTGGCAACTTTCTTTACCTTTCCTCTAATCCTCTTTTATATATAGGCTGCGTTCGCTTTGGGTGCTTTCGTGCTGAAAGCATCACTCCATCTTTTTTCAACATATGTAATGAGCAATAAAGATATAGGACTGACGCTTTCAGCGCGAAAGCGCCCAAAGCGAACGGCGGCAGCCATAGAACAACAAGATATCGCTCTATGTTTTGTCAATCGACATATAGAGTGAATCGATCTCTCGTGAAATGATCCCTCCCTCAATTTCAAACCGCCCGGCTGCACCCGCCGCCATATTGGAACTATCCACAGATACCGTTGCTACAGAGAACTATAGCTATGCGTATGTCGTATTAGGTTCAAGATACATTTTGGGGCCTCGACGCTTTTGAGAACTCAAGGTGCACGTACAAGCTCAGAAAGTAATATGTAACAACTAATACGAAATCGCAGGTCTCTCTATACAGTTCGCAAAGTCGTAAGAAGACACGTATAGAAATCCGCAGAGCCGAGATTACCTCGTTACAGCGCAATTATTACTCGAACGTGATATTCGTTCTTCTAACCGTGGAATGTCCTCGCAAACTATACAGGATACCTACGTTTTTCGGAGCACGGTCTCGCTCGGCGCTACCCCGTGCACCTACCTTCGATCGCCCCTCGAGAGGCGTCGTCACGAGACGCCATCATCGCTCTCGTCGCGTGCGAGCGAGCGAGCCTCCTCGAAGCCGACGATCTGCACGCGCGACGGAGACGCTACGCGGTGCAGCCCCGACGGCGGCGTCGGGCTCCGGCGAAGTTTATTGCATGCTTATTTATAAACTGTCGCGAAAACCGAGGGAAGGAACGCGTATCGCGTTTCGCGAACCGCGGTGTGCTCGTCGCGCGCGGGAAGTCTCAAGTCACCTGACCGCGCGTCTGACTGTCCGATTGGCCGCGTTAGACTGTTCCAACATGGCGGCTTGCCGAACCGAGCCGAGCCGAGCCGGGCGCGAAACCCGGCTTAAACTTTCAAGACCTCCGTTTGCATTGCTTTAAGAAAGTATTTATGATATTTAAACCGTATAATTATTTCGTAGCGTAATTTCACGCAATTATTTATACCCATTTTGAAAGATCTTCGATATCCAAGCTCCAAATTTTTATCGCGTTTATTTAAAACCTTTCTCTCTCGTTTTGTTCTCTCGATCTGCTGAAATAGATGTGTATTTTTTAGATGTTTTATATATAATAATACACATATAAAATATATTACATATTTATACATATATTATATAAGCTAGATATGCAGGGTGTTCCAGACTGGACATCCGTTAATGGCTAATTAATTATAATTAATTAATAATAATTTAAAAAAAAAATGACCAAAGTTGCCCAATAAAACTATCCGAAATTTTTGTATATATACTTTGTACATACTTTCTCACCATCTCCATTATCAAATCACTTTATATGCTGCGTGTACTTGCTGCATAGCTCATACGAATGACTCACTCTTTTGCGTAAACGCTATTAAAATAAATTACGATAAAACATAAGCGACAACATTACCATTGTTAACAACGATATTTTGTTTCGTTAACGAGACAAGAGATAACATTAAGATAAGCTATTGGCGATGTCATAACGAACTGATGCAAAAGATAACATTAAGATAAACTATTAGTGATACGTTATAATAAACTCTTAGTATAAGAATTTTTAATGAGAAGGATAGAAACAATGAAAAGGCATTCTTCGATATAAAATCTCTTTAATAAAAAAGAGCCAATGAAATAGCAAATATATTGATCGTAGATACTGATGCATAATTAATTATGTCGATATATATACAATTGCTTCAATAATAACAATGCAACAAACATATAAAGTGTGGATATTCCGTTGATGTTACTTTCATTTAGTTTGCCATTGAGGAGGATTCAAAGCGAATAAAAACATTTGGCGATTATTACAAAAGCAATCATATATTGGCATTAATATTTATGCACGGCGCGCATCTGCGGTCTAGCTCTTATTGGCTCATCTCCAGCTTAAAGCAAGACGATGAATATATAGAGCAGAACACGTCTTGTTCTTTAACCCTTAAGTGCGCAGCTCTGCATATATGCAAAGCGACTTTTCGATGCTCCGTGTCCCTTATGAAGTTCGAACTGAAAACGCGCAACACTTTGCACACCTAAAGAGCCTTCTCTGGCCCTTCTTTCTTTTCTGAATGGAAAAGCCCAGAAAATCATCATTTATTTTAAAAATAAATGCCACGAAAAATTGCGCATTTAAGGGTGAATTATTATCGATGACAAAATTAGAACAAGTCACGAAAAGTTTTTAAAAAATCAGTTATCTTCAAGAAAATGAGATGATTACTACGTCCACCTTCGTTTACATTTTTAACCCTGCATGATCTCATAATAAAAATTCGTGATAATTAAAGTGGTGATATATATGAAAAAGATTTAGTCGAACATTTTGGTAAAACCGTGAAAGAAAACGAATACTACAAGGTCTCAAAAAAATCTGCGGATTCTAGGATTAACGCGATTTAATCCCTACTAATTCGGTAAGCAGGCGTTAATAGAATTTAACCGTCGCCGTTCTTGCAAATCCCGATAAAGCGCCAAGTGCGAGGCTACTTGTTTATCTTGACGCTCGCGATAAAAAAAAAAGCGCGTAAACAAGAAGCGGTGCGATAATCTCGGTGTAAACCGACGTGATTAACAATCGAGTTTGCCAGTTAAGAGCTGCTAACTGGGGTGATGTAGGCGACTCTATCAATATTAAAGTTCCAAGTATCTCAAATACAAAATCCCGCTCGGTTTTCCCCAAGACTCCGCTTTCCGAATTTTCACGAAACAACTGTTCTATAAATATGCGTAACACAAGACAACGTCATTCGGCAACATCATTTGGCATCGATTTAGAAACGTGAACAATGAAATCTTTGAACCACAAAAAAAAACGAAATTTATTAGTACGTTTCATAATAGGTTCCGTGACGAATTGATTTTTCTATAATGAAAATATCAAATTTAGAATTTTAGACGTAGCTGGAAATCAAGAATAAGCGGCTTTTACAAACGAAGAGAAAATGACAAAATATTTTCCAGCCTTTCTCAATCTCGCACGGACCTTGTGTTAAAATTTTAACAAAAGATTCGCGACCATATGCGGTACGAAAAATAGAAAAAGTGCTATAAACGAAATTTACGGCGTCCCTTGACATTTCCCGCTAAAAAGACCTCTATACGCACAAAGAGAATAATGACACTGCGGTACTCGCAGACCAAAGCTGGAAGTATCTTTCTTCCTTTCGCAGGGCAGGGGAACCGTCTTTCTTTCATAAAAATTAAACGCGCGACGATCGAGTGGTTTAAGGCTCAGCCTCTGGCCTAAGCGCTGCGACGATTTACAACGGTGCGGAACTAAACGGGATAACGAAGGACGCGTAAGAAGCGTTGCGGCCGCCAGGAATCCTTCCCGTTACGACACTCGGCGTGTCATAAACCGTATAATTATTCCTTTCTCCCACAGCTTCTGCCGCCTCCTCGTCTCTGTGCACTTTCACCGCGTGCGCGTCTTCTTGCTCTCCGCTCCGCTCCGCTCCCGAAGAATCCACGCTCGCGTGCTCGAGTTACCTTTCTCGCGATATTGAGAGCACCGGGATCGACTTTACAGTTTTTCGATCATCTTGACGGAGATTCGTCGACGCGAGGCGTGTTAAATCTACGAGCTTAAAAGATTTTCGTGATTTTTTTCAGACTTATTATTTTTTAAAGCACGGCCGCAACCTGAGAAGAAAAAAACGGATACTGCCACAGAAGAGCCTGGGAAACATTCAAACCTTTATTAGCGAGCTTGCAAAAATTTTTTTGAAGAGGCCGTAATGCGTCGAAAGGTCTAACAAGAAACTTGTCGAAAATCCCAAGGCAATCTCTACGTGCGTTAAATCTTTCATATCCCCATCCGCGCGGTTAGAGTCGAATCCAAAGCGAATACTCGATAATTTCAAGTTACTCCAAGGGGGGCATCAATAATTTGCTTTAAAGATAGGGCGAATATACCGTCGATTACGGAAACGGCGAAACAACTTAACAGCAAAAGTGGTCCCAATTCGAGGCTCGTAAATCTTATAATAGCCGATAACTTTCGAGCCGATAAGTACACACCTTAAAGAAAACGATTCGGAAGTGCGTAAATTGTACGGACCGAACGGTCCCCAGGGGCGGTACGCGCGATTAGCGGCTCGGGGAAAAGAAAGAAAAGATTCCCCCAAAAATCGGGGGCACGAAAGAAAGAAATATTCCGAGAGACGAGCGCGCGGCTGCGTTCTCTGAAAGTTATAACGCCGTAATAATCCAGGGAAACATGCGCGCGGACCGAACGCGCGCGGAGAGCGCGAGCGAGATCCTTTTACACGAACCGGTTGATACACAGCGTTCTCACCAAAGTCGAAAGTATCCGGCGTGTTACAAGGGCAAACGACCTACTCGAGTCTCGAGTCGCTGACATTTTCGCGAGTCGCGATTTGTTAAACGGCGAATCGGCCGGCGGCGCGCGGCCGGGCGCTCCTCCGGTCTTCGCTCGAATTGAAATGCGCGATTCACAATGCGATGCAAATTTATCGCGATGCGACTTGAGCGGGCCGCCACCGCCGCCGTCGCCGATATCTCGGATGCCTTACCCTATTTTCCACGGCGCGGCACCATGGCTGTTATTTTCACCGGCCGTTAAATGGGCGCTTTGCGCTTTTTACGTATAATACGTCGTCGTGACAGAAGCAATCCCCGTACCCCGGATGCGACGAGATCTCGTTTTCGGTCGTGATCTTCTCAGGCATAATACATATACCGTATTTCTCGCGTAAGTACATTCATCTATTATTTTTTTACGTGCAATACTGACTGCGTTAAACGAGAGAAGATATTTTTTTGTATGTCAAGTTGTCGAGCTCCAAACTCAAAGACGGAAAAAATAATAAAAGAATATCTCGTGATTTTATTTAAAAAAAAGTACTATTATTTCTCATCATCTTTCTTTCTTTCATATTTCTTTTTTTCTCTACCTCTATAATTGCAATTGTCGATTAGATTTACACCATGCGAATATATGACTCCCCTTTCGTTGGATTTTTTAACCTCGCTGTCCTTCGAAAAAGATCCAATTAGAATATGTATTAAAATATATATTTATGTATGCATGAAAACATCGCGGACGATTAGTATCGCGGATCGCGGCAAGGCGGCGAAATTAAATTCTGTAGCGTTACCGACGATTTTCGGTTTACGCTTTGCATATTCCGCCCCGTATGTCAGACCTTCACTTGTTGCGCAAACGAAAACTGGCAAAGGACAAAAAGAAAAGAGAGTCAAGCGACATTAAATGTACATACGCTGGAAAATCAGTACCGTAAGCGCTCCACTTCTCTCTCTTTCTCTCTTTTTCTCTCGTTCCCTCTCTACTAAAAGAAAACCGCTCCGGAATCCACGCCTTGGAATGCACGGCGACGAGACTCCGACTTGTTAGCACAAACGCAACCTGTCCACCTAACCGATTTCCCCACAGCCACGTCGAATTTCCCTGAACGATTCGCTAGACTCATTTAATAACGTCTGCGTTAATAACGTCTGTTATTAGTAATTTAATAACTGTAATTAACAATTAAATATTCTTTGATACAACAATACCTGCGTATAACTCGTAATTTAATAATTATAATTAGTCAATCAAATATTCTTCGGTTTAATAATGGTCTCTGTATTATCAGTAATTCAATAATTGAAAAATGACTGTCGCGCGTATATTATTCAAAGCAAATGCTATATCTATCGTCGCGCAGGTAAAACTAATTAAAACATTTTTATCGTATTTTGGGTCTTCCTTTCTCGAGTCTCTTCGTCGTAAAAAAAAGAACTCAAAGAAAATGACGCAGCTTTCCCAAGATCGCGTTCAAATATGCTTAAAGTAAGACACAATACGTCGTGAACGCACGATTGAAATCTCTCGGCCGGAAAGGGTTAATCTCCAGGGGATACTCAAGCCAAGGTGAATTTTCTGCTTCGGGTTACGGAAAGAAAGAGAGAGAGAGAGAGAGAGAGAGAGAGAGAGAGAGAGAGAGAGAGAGAGAGAGAGAGAGAGAGAGAGAGAGAGAGAGAGAGAGAGAGAGAGAGAGAGAGAGAGAGAGAGAGAGAGAGAGACTCGACTGGACTCGACGTCGGCACGACGTCGCCATCGTAATCTTGTCCACGCTGTTTCCCCCACAGACGGCTTCGCATCTCTCTCTCTCTCTCTCTCTCTCTCTCTCTCTTTCTGTCTCACTCTTCCCCGAGATCGCCTCATCGACCGATACCTCACACACGACAACGCGCGTTACGCTCACGAACGTGACCACGTCCGTAAAGTATCGTCAACACGACGCGAACATTTTGTTGTTTCAATAAAAGCTTTGTCATCGCACGGTCAATAGGATACTTCCGTTGAACTCAATGAAATTACAGTAGAATCTCCATTATCCGGACGATCCGGACTGATTGGGAGACGCGAGCGTTCGAACAGGCTTTTTGAAAAATAAAATCTTTTTGACAGAAAAAAAATCACATATTTTTTCACATCGAGAGAATTCACTTTGTACCTATTCCATTTATTTTAGAGAAAGAGTAATAAAAAATAATAATGAATATAAGAGTAACAATAAAAGTAATAATTCGTTTAATAGCTCATGGATTCTGCTAATGTCCATTTCTACCAATGCAGATTAACTTTAATCTCGGTTTAACTTACTTTTTATCTTGTTCTAATTCTTAGAACTGGAAAAAGATGAAAAGTAAGTTAAACTGAGATTAAAGTTAATCTGCATTGGTAAAAATGAACGTTACAGTCACACACAAATTTTTTAAACGCATTTAACTGCTCTCCTTATTATCAAAAAATGTTGTATAGTTTTCAAAGTGTTGGATTATTTCCGTAAACAATCGTATGTAAACGAAGACTCTTCTTAAATATTATGAAAATTGTTTATGCCGAATATACGCTCTGAACAGATTTCTGTTCCAAGTAGTACTCCAGCCAGTCTTTTAAAAATCCGCACAAATTTAAAAAATTCATGAAAACAATTTCGAAAACGACAGCACATTGCACGAAAAAATCTAAAAAGCTAAAAATTTTTCAAAATTCAGCGTTTATAAGACAAAACGTTTCACGTTCAAAAAAGTTCAAAACTTGATTAATCAATCTCAACGACATCTCAAGATTATGTATACCTATTTAATATTATTTAAGAGATTTTTTGATCATTACCAAGACAAGTCTTCGTTAAATGTGAAATTTGTATTGCAGAAAGAATGGTCAATCTTTCCTTAAGAAAAATGTAGGAAAGCCGGCAGTTTTTAGCAAGCAATGAAAAACTTTTCGAAAGCTAAGCTTCGAAAGCATATGTGACAGTGAGATTAGATGTCAGACAGTCTTGGTTACATCCGAATATTTAACGTCATCAAAAATCACAGATCCGCGCAACGATCACTTTCGAGGATGAAAATCGAGTATCCGAACTGGCCGAAGGATCAGAATGAGTGAAACGTTTGTCCAGGACAGCCCCGGAATTCGAGAATTAGAAACGCTATACGGTTTTGCATGGTGCCGCGGAGTTGCAACGATTCTCGAGATGGAAGTCGATGCGAGAAGTCGCGCGCGCGGAATCCGCTCCGCTCCGCTCTTTTTTTTTCCTCCCGTCTCACGATTCGGCCCCGTACGATTCCGCCGGGACCGGGACGAGGTGGTATATCGATCGGTAATCGACGCCGGGGGCCGTTTCGAGACGCCATGCAGATGAGAGCCGCCGCGGCGCGCCGAGAACGGGATTTCCGAAGTCGTCTTCCGCGTGTCTCTCTTCGCCGGCGAAACGCGCCTCCGTCTCGCATTGGCGGGCATGCGGGCCGCGCTCCGTTTTCTCGCCGCGCCGCGAGAATAAAAGGCGAGGATGCGCGTATTACGAAAACGACACGCCTATCGCGCGAGATATGGGTGAGATAAAGGTGTGCGCGCCACTGTGCGCGCGCGAGAGAGGCGACGGGGAGGAGATGCCTTGACCCTTCAATCGCGGACGCGCGAAGCTGGAATTATCAACGAGGCAGCCAGCGGCGCGCGACTCCGGACTCCGCAACGCAAATTGCGATACGATTGCCCCGATTTATTTCCGTATTTAATCGGCAGAAAGATGACGGCCTCGTAAATCGACAGGCGCGTGTCTGAACTCGCTCGTTCGGCTGGAATTTCACCCGGTTCTTTTTATACCCGCGAGAAACGTCGCGATTATCGCTGATGATCGTACGCCGGATATCGCAAAAGAACCGATAAAAGATCCAAGATAAATATATACATCTCTTATTTGATTAAAACGGCTTTCGAAAAAGATAATTCTATATGTATGATCTTTGTCGGCATTTCGCTCAACGCCGTCCGCAGCCGAAGGCCTGGCATTTACTTGATGAGCACAATTTCCGAAAAATCTTGAATAAAAAGCGCTTTATTATTTACATTTTTCGCTATAAATTCTTTACGATGATTTTATCGATCGAGAAGGACCGAAACCCATGGTCGTGACGATTATAATTAATAAAGATAGAGCTAGTTAGTCGAATAAAAAATCTTTGCTCTAAAAAAATAACGAATATATAAACTAAACTCGACCTAAGGATCTTCGCTGATGCTGACACAGATTAAATCAATATTACGTCAGAATCCCTATATTAATTTCTCAGGCTGCTCCAGGTATAGCCAATTCGAGGAGCCGGAAAACGATTATTGTATATATTCAACGGATAAGTTTTCTCTATTATTAATATCCCACCCGCGGATTCTGGGTGGGAACGACGCGCGGCGCGGCGGTGTGTATTCTCGATAATTCTCGGTTGCGTCGGAAACGCCGCGCCGTCTAGAAAGTAACGCTCCACATCGCGACGACCTTGTTCCTAGGATCTACATGCCGCCACCGCGTCGATCTCGGCCTCGGCTCGGCGCGGCGTATCCGCGACCGATCGCCCGCTTTCGGGCCCCCGCGAGATAACGTGACGACGGTCGTGTCGTGACGGACGACGGACGTCGCATCGGTCGTCGACGGAGCGGCCGCGCGGGCACAGGCACGAGGGGCGAGGGGCGAGTAAAGGGCCCTGACACGCGTAGGAAAACTGAAGCGGTAAGCAAATCAACCGACCGCAGTCGAGTATTCTCGAAAACTTAAAATAGCCACTTACTCATTGGTCATTTTGCTTCGCGATTAAGTTTTTCTACGTGCCGCAGCCCGAATCTCGACGGTTGAATTTGCACGCTGTAAATAGTGTAGATCCTTCGCGCGACGAGATCGACGTTCCGATGCCACGCGTACTTAACGCAAAATAAGTGACCCCCTTTTATTCGCGGCGACGGTGGGAACGGGCCCCGATGCGAACGAACGATGGATTCGTTCCATTCATTATTCGCGACGTTGTTAGCTAATTTCGATCGAGGTGCAATTCAATTTGCGTTCCTGAAGAAGATATCGAAACCGGATTCCCCAAACTTCGGACTCGAACGTGGGGAACCTATATATGACGTCATCGATCGCTCTCAATCCGGAGTCGCTCCGGCCGCACGCACCGACATTGCTCTGGCACACGTGCGTGTTTGTCCGTGTCAGGGGGCACGCGGGCGGACGAGGGAAGGATTTTTTGGCTCGCGTACCGCGCGCGCGACGAACGAATGTGCCAGGGGCCGCCTTCGCGCGTGGCACCGAAAAATTCCGAACTCGGGGAAATCGGGAGCGCCGCCGCGCCGCGGCCGGGTCCCTCGCGCTCGAGCGCTGCGGCGCTGCGCGGCAATATACGTGTGTAACATTTTGAGAGACAAATACCGTTTTTTTCCTTTTCTTTTCCTCTCCGCTCCGTCCTGAACTCTCTCTCCTCGAGCGCGGCGGCTACATGACCGCGGCTCGCTGACAATCGTGCACGTGGGGCGAACAAAATGCACGACGCGACACGTGCACCCCGCGTTTCGTCGCTATAGGTAGTTTTACTACCACGCGTGTACGCACGCGATCGATGAGCGCGTGTGCGTGCGTGCGTACGCGCGCGACGCTCTCTCGCTTATCGGGCGTACTACGCGCGCGTGTGTTACGCGTGTGTGTGTGTGTGTGTGCGTGCGTGTGTGACCAGGTGTGCGCGACAACACGAGCGAGCGGTGAGCGAGCGTGTGCGCGCGCACGCGCGCGAGCGAGGGCACGTAAAAACAACACGGCGGAGCAACGCGTGCAGAGTCGCGGCTGTACTGATCGTGGGGGTCGAGCCACAGGTGTCATCTGACGGCAGTGAGCGTCCCTTCCCTCTCGTCCGCTTGTACGTACGTCACTGCCTGCCCGTCTCTCCTCCCCTCTCCCCTCCCCCTTCCAATCCGCTGGCACTGCTCTGTGTCCCCACTATTCTCCTCGTCCCTTCCTCGCCGCGCGTAAGTGTGTATTGACGGAGGCGGTTCTGTCGCTTCTCTTAACGTTGACACATGTACGCGCGTGCGTGTAAATCGAGCCGAGGATTGTCTACTTGCAACCAGGGTTGTGCTGCAAAGAGTGACCCCAAAAATCGGCTATTTTTGGTCCCACGATATTGGAACTGAATTGTGTGTCAAATGATGACGAGACATCGGTCACAAAAAATTTTTAAGTTGAGGTGAGAATTGATTCCAGAGATATGGGAGGTCAAAGTAGTCAAAGTTCATTAAATCGTCAGCCGGGGGTTTTGCTAGCTGCTGACAATGAATTTGAAGTCAGATTTTTCACACGTACTTATGGATCGATTTACTTGTCGAGAAAAAAAAATCGAAACATTTTTTAAATACATGGTTCGTCATATTAAATCGGCCATTGTGAATTTTAAAAATCTGACTTCAAATTCATTGTCAGCAGCTATCAAAACCCCCGGGTACGAAGTTTTAAATTATCGGACTGAAAGAAAAATTGATGCTTTAAAGCGTACGGGCTGACGAGTTCATGAATTTTGATTACTTTGACCTCCCATATCTCATCTGGAATCAATTCGGTCTTCAACCGACTTTTACCTAACAGTATATTTTGATAGATCATGGCATACTTTCTTTGTAAACTTTTTGAATTTTTGCAATATCTTCAAAATTGAAGAAAATATAGTACACGAAAATGTGCGTGACGTCATAATGTTGTTGCGAAATCTTTTGAAGTTGCCGTCATCAAAGAAACTTTAGAAAGCTATAACTTTCTCAAATTTGGGTTTTTTTTTAATTCAAAAAGTACTAAAAATCGGCTTAGATTCTCTACATTAATTATGGATACCGCTTAATAAAAAAATTTTACTTGAGAACCCAATTCTCACCTCAACTTAAAAATTTTTTGTGATCGATGTCTCGTCATAAGGTATCATTTGATACGCAATTCAGTTCTAATATCGCTGGGCCAAAAATAGGCAAAAAAACCACTGATTTTGAGGTCACTCTTTCAAAATTGCATCTACATGGATTGTTTACATATTGTTTACGTTAGGTTTACTCGAATCTCTTTCATGTAGACAATTAATTAAAAGCGATGTGTGTAAAACGCGCGTATACATAATTAAATTTCTTTTCTGGTTAGAGAATATCTTTTTATTTAGTTGGCCTATTAATCACGTACATTACTCTTTAATTAATGTAGATTATTATAAATTAACTGATTAATTGATTTTTTAATTGTATTTTTACAAACAGTCCTAAAAAATAAAAATACTTTAGACTGGATTAAATTAGATTCATTTCAGTTATAATTTATTTATTAATTAACTGTAGAGTGATATAAAAATACATATGATACTAATATATAGAAATATTATTTACGCTGATCTGCTCTGTTAATTTTTCGTGGCACGTTAAAACGTGTGCTCAAACTAAGTAATATAGTAACTAAAATTAAAATTGCAAACAAAACAAATTTCCGATATTTCTGGTGAAATATGAATGCTCCGTGACGCACTCATTGTTTACCTGACGTTATATACATAGTTTACATTGTATACATGCAAATTATTATATTTTATGCATAAATGCCCAACCCTCTGTCGGCCAGGTGTACTTAATTTTTATTTCTTCAGAATAGGGAAGTTGAGGGAAACAATATAACGGAACTTTTGCATTATAAATTGATTAAAGAAAGCAATATTTAGATGTGGCAACTTGTGCGTGTAGCCTCTAAGTAAAAAATTATTGCAAAAATTCAAAATTGCCATATATGTATATCTTTTGAAACGGAAATTGTTACCATCGACGAACACATTGAAATATGTAGATTTTTTTAAATATTCGTACAATGTCTAATAAAATAATCTCAGCGTTCAGAGATATTAAATCCGATTACTTTACGGTAGAAAATTAAGAGAAATTCTCAGACTTCAGATAGCCTTTGAATAACGAAATAATCAATTGCGTTACTTAATATTTATTGCTTTATTTAGAGTCAAGAGACTTATCATTACTACATTCTCTAATCCATGTCTTTCTAAAACCAAATAGACCGTTTTGCAATCATAATATTTTAATAGCATCAATATTATAAAATTCATCGCAATCCAAAAGTCCTATTAAATCCATTTAATTTCTCTCTGTCCTCGTTATTCTTCAGAATTGTTATTTTAATTTCCAGAATATACTATTAAAATATTTCGTATTGTTCGAAACAATTCGAGCTTTAAATTTGAGCAGTTTTTGTTTTTCGAACGGAATGAACAATCAACACAATCGATGGTTGATTCTTCGGACAGTTCGAACAAAGGAAGACTCGAGGGAGTGAAAGAGTAATATATCGAAACCGCAAACAAAAATAACAAGCTTTTGTTTTTTTTTCTAGCTTTTTTTTATAAATATTTCATTAGAATTCATATTTCATTCAGATCCATCAATCGAATCAAATCAAATTATATACCTAATCTATAACATCAAAAGATCCGAATAATTGCAGGTTCAAGCAGGGAATCGTTCTGCCGTTGCAAATGTCCAAACGCTAAGCATAACTTGGCTATTCGCAGCGCATTTTCAGTAGATTCTTACAGAAGAATAATTTTGAGACAATTATTTTTCGAACTTGCCTACGACAAAAAATGTGTGGTCATTAACGCTCCACTATTATTTTTTAATTTGTATTTTTAGATCCGCTCTGCGATATTATAACATAAATACCTGTATATCCGTTTTCTTTACAAATTTTAATTAAAATAAATGTAGGTCAACCGTTAAAATGGCGTACATTAACTAAAACAAGTCTAAATTCGCTCGAGAAGTACTTCTGAACTTTAGCAAGCTAAGGCGCTTTATTCACTTACCTAGATATCTAGCTCAAGCGTTTTCACAATAAACAAGGTAGAAGGTAAAGAGATACAACAAGTCTTAAGCCTCAGACGATTGTTTTACCAAATGTCCGCCTTTTCTTATTGCTACTATTAGATTCTAATATATATATAATTAGAAGATAGAAATATAAAATACAATTTATCCTGAGAACATGAAAATTAAAAACGTACGGTAGTCGAAAAAATTTATATAAGACATATCTAGAAAATCCAAAATAAAGGTGTATTAGACTGAACGTTTCATTTAAAATCGATACATATTTGCTGAATTAATTGAAGAACAAAAGTCCGAAGGACAACGCCTGATATAAATCAAATTATTCAAGTAAACGAAGCAAACGACGGAGTCGTCACTTAAAGAAAAGTATGACACATATTCAGGGGCAGGACAGATAAAATTCATAGGTCAAATAGATATTTATTTAAAAACCATTGTGTATCCGTGACAAAACATATAACGTCTGTTGCCGACGTAACGCGCATAACGTATACCCTCATTCATTCGCTCGCACTCACACTAATTACTCCCACATTACTCTGCTCCTTCTCCTTCGATTTCTGCTTGTTTTTTTTTCTTTAGTAAACTTAATATTTACTAATAATATATCCTTTTTTATGCTTTTTTTTTAATGCAGTAGAATATAATATTTCCTCGTTCTATCTCCGCCCCACAGGTTGCAGGTTCATACACATATACAATGTGTCATTGCGATGTTATTATTTAACTGTCAACTGTGTATGTTGTCTAATTACATTGTCGCACGTGATATGGCGCCGAGCCACTGTTATTTCAGCTATACGCTACGCAATTTCCCGCATGCGCTTACATAAATTCGAGATCTGTGCCGCGTGAATGACGCGATTATCCATTCGATTTCGAGGAATATCTGTAGATAAGAGTGCAGGTGGTCTGAAAGAATTGCCGCCTGAAGAGAAATGGAAACTACATTTAAAAAAAGTTGACTCTTCGACGCGGAAATAATCTCGCTTGGGTTCTCCGCCAAAAAAAAATTTCTTCATGTTTTTTAATCATTTCTCTAAATACTTTCTCCGACAAAAATCATAGTTAAACGCTGAACGTAAAAACTTGCAGTTTTTAATCTAAAAAAAAATATATCAGAGACAAAAGTTTAGGAAGTTCTTCACGCATTTCTATCGGGCATCGCCTGAGCTCTGTAAAATCAATGTTCAAGAACTCTCACAAAAAGTCTGCGATAATTTGGCAGGGAAAAGATAAAAAATTCTATAGAAATGGCGCAAATTTATTTCGACGTGAAGAAATTCTCTCTCTGCGGATTTTCATGCATCTTAAAACGCCGACGATATTTTCTTACACATCGGGGGAAAATTCATGCATCTTTTTCTTCTTTCGGTTCCTCGACCAAGTCTCCCACGCAGGCCAATTCGCGATCCTGCAGTCACTCTCGATTTCGACGCGCGTCGCCCACGAGATCATATTCCTGGGAAAACGAGAAAACGCTTCCTTCGCTCATTCATCTCTCCCCTCAGGATTCTCTTCTCGCGGAGATCATGCGATCATGTGACTCGCACGCGGTAGTGGAGTACGTTATCGCGAACCGTTCCGAGAATTCGACGTCCGTCGAACACGCGACTCGCTTTTGTAGACAAATTTCGGTATACTTAACGAATTACGTCAGGGAAAGTTTTGGGAAAGTGACCCGCAAAAATCATTCATCAGTGTGTACTTTTTTATTCAGATTTTATCATGCTCGGCTTGTGACTTTTAAGTTTGAAACTTTCCTTTTCAAAACTGTGGAATGACTAAAAGTACAAAATATCTGCGGACGTACAGTTTCAATTTCTACTACTGCTTTTAAGGCCAGGCCTTCGAGGAAAGCTGATATCGTTAACGTTGTTAAGGAGATAAGAAAACGCAACATATAATATACACATATATCTATTCTAAATAACATTCTCCTCAGTCCCTCTGAATCTTCATTAATTTATAATGCGCTGCACGTCAGCTTGTCGATTAACAGCAGCGTCGGCAAAAGTGAACCAAGTTAATGCGAGCGTTAATATCTTTCCTTTTTTCCAATTCAAACGTCGAACTTTACGATTTCATTAAAAATTTTTTCTGCACGGACGAATTGATGACGGTACTGTCATGTGAGTTTGCCGATAAATCTCCAGAAAAATAACTAATCCTTTAGTTAGATCTGCTAAATTTACTAATAAACAGCGCAAGATAATATATGTGCGTCTGTTCGTTGTACAAAGTGTGACATACAAACTCGAGAAAGCTATGAAAATAAAAGTGCGTCTACAAAATAGTCCATTAAAAGCTATCCTTTAGATCATAAAGAAGACGAAGGTATGCAAGGAAGGATCAGTCGTCAACCCCTTGCTGTTATCGCTCCGGATTGGCAAAGGCTTCTAAGATATTCGCGTAATTTTAACTTTACACTTGCACCACGTAAAACGTGCGGTCGTCTCTACACTTCTCCGTGGCTACTGTCATTAACGTTTGTGACCGTCACCGTCGTGATCGAGCTCGTCAATCTCCCTGTCGTTGACATAATCTCACGCCGATACAGTGTGATCGTTTATCATGAACCGCTTTCAATGCGGCTATCTCGCGCAACTTTTTTTTTCCAAGCCTTTTCCCTCAATCGGTATCGTAAGGCACATTTTTTTTTCTTTCGACACGTCCCGAATCTCTCGAAACCGAGTTAGGTGGGCGTCTTGCGCGCGATCGAAACCGAAACGCGACTGGGGAGCTCGACTGTTAATCAAACCGACGCTAATCCTCCGTCCGCGTGCGAAGAAAAATATTCCCTTCATCGACATGCGCACGGAAAGCTATCGCTTTGATATCAGAAAAAAAGAATATTGCCATAGTTGATAATCCAAATCATTGTCATATAGTGTGAGAAATTAATTTAAAAAAATTTTTTTCCAAATCGTTGTTAACATTTTTCTTCGCGACGCGCGTCGACAAAGCTCTTCTGCGATTTGCTACCGCGTTTTTGTTTCCTCGTTGCCTTAACTTCAATTCTCTACTTCCGTAAAACCTCACAGATGTTTACACGGCGTGTATATCTTTCGAAATCGTCAACCTATATCAAACCAAAAATATACGAATATATTTTTTATGTATACAGTAATATGTACTCTCCTTTCTCTTTCTCTGTCTCTCTTTCTCTCTCTTTTTCTCCCTCTTTTTCTCTCTTTTTCTTAGCGGCGGGAAACAACGTCAGGTATCGCAATAAATATGAAGAAGCTCGGTGACAACAACACGAAGCGCATGCTGCGTTAGAACCTAGCCCTAATATAAACGGCCGAGGCGTCGTGTTCGCCGTATCCAAGACGCTTTGCGTGCTTGTATACTTCATTCGCCGCGGCAGCAAGCGGCAAAGGTTGCTCCAACTGGTCGCTCATGCCTAACGACAGTCGCAGGTCCTTCTGCATATGTTGCAGCGGTAACTGAGTAGGGAAACCGCCTTCAATAATCGCTGCGAAGCAAAATCAGAGTAATGTTAATTACCAGTTCGATACGTATACTCTTAATCCTCAATCAGTTTGGTAAAGAAGGGATATGTAGCATCGTTAAAATTATATTATTGTTATAATTAAAATAATAAAGTTATTACAGATAGAATCTTTATTATTTAAATTACTAGAAAGTGCATTATCGTTGTGTCGAGTCAAATGAGGATTAACGCAGACGTGGAAGAAACAACTGGCCGATACAAATCGACGTCTACCTTTGCCCTTCTCAAGAATTGCCGGACACGCCAGAGATGTCAATTCCAGAACCTCCAGAACGTCTTTTTGCTGGAGTCCAGCGCGATCCGCGAGTGCCATGCTCTCGGCCAGAGCTGCCAGAGTGACACCAGCCATTAGCTGAAGTACAAGATTCATCTTGGAAGCATTGCCGACTTCGCCGAGGTAGAAGCTGTTCTTGCCCATTGCCTCGAAGCAGGATTGGCATTCGTCAAAGAGCGACCGATCTCCAGCGGCAAGGATGACCAGAGTGCCTTCTTGCGCTTGCGTTTTGCTCCCTTGCACCTGTGCCTCGAGATAACGACCACCCTTGCCGTTTATCGCCTCGGCGATGTCCTGAGACGTCTCCGCGTCAATACCGGTCATTTCGACGTAGCTCTTGTCGGGTGATATCTCCGTCAAGACACCGCAGTTACCAAAAACCATCTGAAAAACAGTTTTAACGTGACAAATTCCGCACATATTCCCGCACAGTTCTTAGCAGAGCTATGTTGGAGGATAAGATAGATTATCTTTAGAGAGTAATATTTTAACTTTTCGAATACTTACATCTTTAGCAGCTTGAGGGTCAGCCACGCACGAGAAAGTGATATCGGCGGCCAGGACGACATCGGATGGCGTCAATCCTTGCTCCGCTCCTGCCTTCACAAAATCCGTGCACTGCAAAAAAAATACATAACGTGCAAATTAGATCTTTATTGATCTCTCGATCATCCTTCTTTTTCAAAATCTCCAGTTTGCGAAAATTTTAAAGAACCATTTGGAAAACTAAAATACGAACAGAGATTGAGGAATTGAAATAAAATTATATCAAGTTTAGAGAGCTTTTATCGTAAATATTCGAAAATTCGCTGTTTCCTTTATGTTCATTAGCTGTAATTAATTATACAAGTTTTTCCTAATATTTATGGCACAAGGAATTAAAATATTATTTTTAAATATTTTTGTATCTAATTACAATTTATATTCATGTAATTTTATATATTTAATATATGCAATTTATATATATATATATAATTGTATACAACTAATATTTATCTATATTACACAATAATTAGCAATTGTACGTATATATTTTTATTTATTTATTTATTTATTTATAAAGAAATAATCGATTTTGTACAATCATGCGGACGTTTCGAATTAAATTCAGTATCATGGCGCCATCCAACGCGACGCGGCGCAGTCATGTTTAGTATCACCTGCCGCCGACAGATGGCACCACGTACAACCG
The DNA here is from genome assembly GCF_048541705.1 of Temnothorax americanus. NCBI lineage: Eukaryota > Metazoa > Arthropoda > Insecta > Hymenoptera > Formicidae > Temnothorax > Temnothorax americanus. The sequence goes on from NW_027509391.1 coordinate 2,225,028, forward strand.
CGCTCCATTCGCGTCGTTCCGTTCGTCGCACATGCCGTAACGGGCAATCGTTTTCTCGGGCACGCCGGCCACATCAGCAAACGACGCCATTGCGGCCGAGAGATGCGACTTTTTTTTTCAGAATCCCGGGAGAGAACCCGTCGCGAATTGCCGTGCGGAATTTCTCGACGGAATTCCGACGAGGATCCCGGGGGATTCGCGGGCGAGGCGTGATCTCCGGCGGGAATTCCCGCCTCGCGACGCTTCGTCCCATAAAATCTCGAATTGTAACGGAAAATGGCGGACGAGCCACGCGTGTCGGCTCTCCGTTCTAGCTCTCCGCGTGCCCGAGCGTCTTCGAGAATTTTCTCGCGCGCGCCTCCTATGATAAACTTGATTCAGGGTGCGGCTGTTTATTGCGTAGGCGATCGGCGATCTCCTAGGTGGATTTTCATCGGGGACGAGGTCGGCGTCGTCGGCGATCGAGTCGACAACAACGCGACTAGCCGTGTCTCGCGAATTGATCTCGTCACGTGGCTACCGCCACGATGCATTTTTCCCCACCCCAAAGTCGATACGATGCGACGAGCTCTCGTTAGCATCTGCAAAATTTACAGGCCGAGCCGGCCGAGCTCCGGCCGGCAACCGCAACTCAAGTAACCGCTCGCCGGGGGTCTTTCTAGCGCGTCGACGATTGACGCCATGTCTCTCGCAACGTGCTCGCCACACCATATTGCTGCGACTCGACTCGACTCGGCAAAGGCCGAGAAATGAACTTTCGACGTCGAGTTGCCGCAATACGAGTTGTACAGAACGATTCCGTTCCGGAATATTAGGGCATCTTTCCCGGAACCGAAGTCAGATGAATCAGATGAATGAAGGTGACAAAGCACTTGAAGGTTTCTCCGAGAAACGTTCCTGACGACCCCCAACAACTTCGTGAAAGAAGATTCCATCCTTCGGTTTAAAGTTTCTCGTTTCGAAGCTACCTCGAGACAATTGTGCATGGATTGAGCACAAGAATGATATATGATCCTTCGATGTACGAAAAGTATAATTTTATGCGTGTCACTGACATTTCGGGCTTGCTGTTCTCTCGGGAGACAGAAATAACGTTCCTAACGTTCGGCTTTCTCCGAGCCATCCGAATTGTATGCTCCACGCATTTTCCTTGCGCCTTCCAAGCCGCATAAGGTACTCGAGCGGTTCCTCTTTCCGGTGACTCAGCTCGCGTATCAAATACGCGTCCTATCCTATCGCATGCCGTATCGAAACACGGGGCTCGGTGTTCAACGTACATTAAATAACATCATAGATTGCATGTCGGATATATCAATTTCCTTCAGATTTGATGAAACTTATATAATATCGGAACAAAGAGAGAGCGTAAGACAAACCAGACCAGGATATGTTTGTTGTCGCTGATAAACATACAATTCTTGTATGTATGCACGAACGTGTCTTATCTACGAGTCTCTATCTCATCCCCGGCAGTCCCGGCACAAAGCATTGTTTGAGAAGAAAAGAAAGAAAAAAAAAGAGAGACGGAGAGGGAGGGAGAGACGGAGCGTCGAGCTTCTCGGTGGCCGAGAAAGAAGATGGATCGTGTCAATTCGCGAGCTTACGACCTTGTAAACGTGAACGATCGTTTGATTAGATTAAATTCGACGCACGACCGAGTCTCTTCGAAGTCACGTACGCTTCGTCCGCTCTCGTCGTGGCGGCGAGTTCCTCTTCCACGTCGGGAAGCTAATTTCTCGCGCGGTAACACCCCCATCGTCGCGGTCTACTTCGAGAATTACGTTCAACGTACGCATTTGGCATTCCCGCCGATCTCGTCGACGCGTAGAAATAACGAAAGAAGAATTTCGAGCTCGACTCAATCCTTTCGCGGTCCAAATTTTATTTCTCGCAAATGAGCGAGACGCAAATATTTCGTTTTCCATCTAATTAGCGGGTATAATATGAATCGAAGAATTATTGTAAGGAATTTATGGAGATTTCAGAAACATAGTTTAACCGATTTGATCCTTTTGCAGGCCCCAATTTATTTCTCCCAGATAAGCGAGAATTAATTTTTTTTTTTTTAAATCCAATCAAAGTATAATATAAATTCAAGAATTTTGATTATTTAAAAGAATTTCTAGAGATCTCAGAAATGTAGTTTGACGATTATATCATGCATCGACTCGAACCATCAGAGAACTATGCGAAAGGCAGAGTATTACGTCGAGTCCAGCTCGACTTGCAAAGGGTTAATCCTAACCCCCACTTCTAAAACTCTGGAAGCTTTCCGAACGATTTCCAACGCATCCACCGACGCGAGGAATTCCATTGTGAAACGAAAGAGAGAAAGGATTACAAATTATATGTATATAATCCGCAAGATTATAGACGTGCAGAGCGACAGAAGGACAACCGAGGGCATTCGAGGACGACGCGTAATTTCACGCGATTCATCAGTCTCGAGAGAGAATGTCTCATTTTTATTTCAATAGGAGGCATTCCACGACTGCGGAATCGGGAATTGAGTTAATTCCGATCGCCTCGACGTATATTTTTACTCCCGCTCATCGGGCTCGTTGCGCGATGTAACACGACGCGCTTGCGTTGGAAAATTTATTACATGGTCGCGTATACGGAACGGAGGCACGGCTCGACCTTCGTTCGCCGCCATTGTGCCGAAGACGGAAGCGGCGCTGAATGAGCTAGGCGAGAATCGTGCTAAGCGATTAATGGTCAAAGAACCGTCGTCGCCTCGTTTCTTTTCTTCCCGCGTGACGCGTATTACGACGCAGCGTCGTAAAGCGATCTCACGCGTGCATCTTCAATTGCGCATCAAAATCAAATACACTTACACAGGGTGTCTCCGGACGCAGACACTCCGCGTATTCCATGGAGATCCTTCCAAGGATTTAGAACCGGCGCTTCCTCGACGAAGATACCGACGAGTTTTCCAAACCGAGCAAGAGACTGACGAGTTATTTCTCAAATTCCTTAAATTTAGATAATATAATAAGTATGTTTATATATTTTCCATATTCCTCAAAGACGTTTCCTGCTCAATATTACGAAACGAAAATGATGCCTTATTTTTGCCTCATTTTTGCGAGGGACACTCGATTCCGGGTTGACTCAAGAATTGCAGCATTTTGCAGCGTTTGTTCCAAGACACGTGCACATATCATCAGCTAAGTGTAAGCGGTGAAATTCGATTGGAACGGAAAGGAGAAGTTTCTTACTAAATTAAATTTAATCATTAGCTTCTTGGCGAAGTATCGATCGCCTGGCAACGTCGCCACCGAAGATGCTTATCACATGACTCTCGAAAACATTCCGAAGGAACAAATATCCTCGACCGGGGTTCCCGGATTAATTCGGTGCGGTTAGGAGAAGTGCGTATAGATTCGTTTGACGCGACGAAAACAGCGTCATTTAAATGTACTACCGTTGAACTCTCGTTATTTTAGGACCGCAGCGACAGGGGAGAGCCGTTCTCCCGCTAATTCCATAGATCCTCGTCAATAAATCAACCGGCAATCCGATAGAACCGTTCTTCAAGCAACAGCTGCACAAATTGAATTTCCTTGATAGTGATTTAAATGTGTTTAAATATAATACGAGAATTAAGATATCTAATCAATTCGACGTGTGCGATAAGTCAAGATAAAAATGATAGAAGATAATATATGTATATTGAAACAATACATAATATATAAGTTGTAAAGAAAAAATTAAGAGTAAAGTGTCAAGTTTCTGTGAATTTCATTTTTATTTTTATTCTCAATTTTAAATCTCATTTAATTTTCACGATGCATCTGCGAATTCCACATCGAATTCGGTGTTGCTTGTACTCCTCTGCGTTACTGTACTCTACATAGAGATTGCTACGTAAAGACCTGCAATTGCATAAATACAATCTAAAGTGCTTTGATCGATAAAATATCCATCACACATTCAGCTAAAAACTTGATATCGAATTATAGATATCGAGTTAGGTATGCTCAAGTACGCTTATGTTTTCATAATGAAATAATTTGACGTATAGTAACCTTTAGAATTCGTTATCGAGCACTAGTTGGAACATTTATGTCCAACACACACATGCGTTCATCCGTCTAACGCGAAAATTCCAATCTCGCGGCGCGGAACGTTAGGAAAAGCGGGTATATGTGTCTCCAGGTGATCTCGCGATCAAATCGTCAAATAAGTAAAACAGGATCGACGGAAGGGAGAGGCGGTCGCGACAAGTCCCGGCAATTCTGCGTGCGAGATGCGTGTGTGTGTGTGTGCATGTGTGCTCGCATGTGTGTGCCACGCGACGACCTTGAACCAGCTTGGCCAGCTCCGTGCGGCTTCCATGATGGAAGGAATCCAACGGTTTCCAGGAGGAACGCGACGCGCACGTGCGCACGTTTGCACTTCGCGTCGCAATAACATATGTCTCGCGACATCGATTCTGGTTTAACTCGCGCAATAATCGCAACGCAATAGCTCTGACGTATCGCGGAATTAAGTCAGCAATGCTCGATAGCACACACATGTTGATGCAATAACGCGCTCTCCTCGAACCTCGAACCTCGTCGTCGATGCGATGGATAACGATTGAACGTGTAGTCAATATTTTTCAGGCTCCAGTTATGCGATCTGTCAAGAAAGACGAACTCCCTTTGCTTCTTCCGAATTTTAAGAGGCGCGACAACGCAATCGTCTCTTCTGCTATCTCGAAAAGCATAAAAGAAATATTCAAAGTGGTAGTTTCACATAAAACGTCCTATAGAAATGAAACATTTAATAAAGCGTTCAATAAAGTTAAATGTGTATGTGTGTGTGTGTGCAGTAGAAACGATATTAAATGGGATAGCGATCGTGTGACTACTTTACATGATACTTTGCGCTATGGAGGAGTTGATTTATTAACTTAATTTCCACGAGATTCATGCGATGGAAAATTATCTTGCGCATTTACGTCTATAAATGTTCGCTCTGCCTACGCGATTATGGCTCAAATTAACCCTATTCATTTCAACCCAGCCCTTTCGTGTACCAACGGGTTTCTAATCCTCGCATCATAACTCACGAACGAATCGACGAAATTTAATGTTCCAAAGCGCAAATTAAAGCTACTACTTTTAGCTTTAATTTGCGCTTTGGAACATTAAATTTCGTCGATTCGTTCGTGAGTTATGATGCGAGGATTAAAAAGGGCGGAAAACACGTTGGAGTGAATAGGTCAATAAACAATGATGCTAATTAAGCATAGAAGATTTTCTCTTGTTTTGCATTTTTTGCATTTCCCTTTCACTCTCGACCTATTTGATTATATTCTTATTAGCAGCATATAAAAGCGATTTATATCTGTTTTTTATATTACATGTATGACATTTTTAACTCTTAATTGTGGAAATTCCGTCAAATTTCTACAGGATCAAGTTTTATCTAAAAACACACTACTGCAAACAAGAATCCAGGAATATACACAGCAGCAAATATATGTACAAAGCAATTGTTTTTGTTTCCGTATTTTTATATCTAAAAGTAGGATTCCATAAGGCTCCGCGTCCGCTAATGTACAACAAAAGTACGTATCCACGCGGTTAAGGGTTATTTATTTTCAAACGTAGATCGCGCATTAAGAAAGGAGATACGATTACAAACGTCTCCGGATACAGTTCGCTTCACGCGCGTGACCTTATACAAAATAAGTGGAATATACTCGCTGATGCTCCGCTCCACGCACGTTTGGACCTACGTAACGCGCGTGGGTGGACACACAGCTGTACTTGCCCTAACATTGATACTGACAGTTTAGCGTCCGCTTTAATGGCCGATGAGTGGACAATACCGTTTGCCATTGCTGCCGCGTCGCGCCCATTGTGATGCATTTGCAACACTCCGCGCGATCGCGCGCGCAATCGTCTCTTCGTCAGTTTTTGCCTCGGTTTTTGCCAACGAGATTGACGCTTTTATTCATCCGTGTCGCGGATCTCGAACGCACGAAAAGGTCTCTCATCGATCCACGTCGCTGGATCTTCAAGCACTCCGATCACGTATTCATTTAACTTTTACAAGTAGAAGCAATATCTGCAAAGTTTCAAACTTTAACGCTTCTATTATATCGCTATCGCGTCGTTTGCCTTGCAACATTTCGGTGCCTCCCTCGATTCAAGCTGATATTGCAAACCGTTCTAATACTTAGTGAAAAGATTCGACGAGATTGAAAAGCTTACGGATTAAACTTGAAAATTCAATTTCTTTAATTTGCAAATGAGCTGCTTCATCAATATATAATGCTTTCTCCTTTAGGTCGAGGAGCAATCGCCGTACCCATTCGCCGTGCTATCGCCAACCGTGGGATATACATGTGTTTACGACGAAAGCGGAACAGCCGCGATTGAAAAGATTGCGAAATTGAGAGCGCGCAATTGTTGAAATGCAGACACGATTGCGATTGAACGTTTCCGACGCGGGGAAGGACTTCAAAATTGGGCAACCCTGAATATATTAATCATTGAAACTGTATATCGCTGATGAAAATCTTCTTAAATAAAAGAAAGCAAACACTTAAAAGATTAAATCCAACAAGAAGGTAATCTTCGATGCTACTACGGTGTTCGTCTCGCGTCGCTTAGCGCTCTATCAAAGGCCAGATAGATATCTCCGCGCCCATAAATATCGATCCGGCGATAATCAAATTGTTTCGTCCGGCATATGACGTGCCGTGCACTTACAATTAATTAAACGCGTCATCGCAATAATTATGCGAAAGTCGATAGTCGCGCGAGTCGAGATGCACATCTCTCCCACATCGGATCTCCTCGCCATTGTCTCGAAAGTGTCGATCGTCGCGCGAAGTATTATACGTTTCTCATCTTTTCAGGCGCCATACGGACACCGCCCCAGACGTCCGAGCGGAAACTTGTCCGGCGATTACATTTGACCCAGCTCTGCTGATACCACAGCGGGTCTGGCAGGAATGCGCACGGTGGACGGGAGGGAGCATGCACAGAGGCGGGACGTTAGCGGGGTATATGTTAAACAGCGGAGTAATTAGCGAGCCGCGTTGCGAAAGCCCGGAACAAATGGCTGCGGCAAAACCGACGAAGCCAGCAAAAGGATGGAACAAAATCGTTCGGTCGTTGACTACTCAACGACCGCGAAATTTTCGGGAATAAAGAACGCCTGGAACACACAATTTCGCGGATAAGAGAAGAATTCGAGGAAATGCGGAAGGCTTTTGTTGAAAAAAACTCTTCGCTTTTTGCCGAGTACACGGAGAAACTGCTGAAATTATACGCGCCGTATTCAATTATTTTATAGCAAAAAGGGAAATGAAAGAAAAACTTGTTATCGGAGCAAACAACGAGTGTGCGTAGGTGGAGCGAGCCGGCGCGCGGCTTGATTCCTGAAAAGTAGCAAACGAGTGCCCGACGCAATTCGTTTTATTGGAGAATCCTCGTAACGACCTCGCGGCGGATTACGGTTTATTTGCGGCGGGATGTATCCTTCTTTTTCCACCCCGCGGGGGAGGAAATGGGTCACGGAACGGGCGACGGGCCATCGGGATAACGTTTGTAGGACGGAGGAAGTTGATTTTTTTTTTCTCGAGGCCGCAATCATCTGGCGCGCGTTCATCTCCTTTGTCGTCGCGGTCGTCACGAGCGAGAACAATCGATCGGATTGGCGTGAAAGTGCACGATCTCTGAAAGACTTTTTCTTGTTTTCACCTTCGCGCGCGAACGCGAACCCTTCCCACGCGTCCATTGCCTTATCATCGACCAGCCAGCCGGAAGCTTGAGCAAACAGCCGACTCTTGAGCAAGCAACGCGAACGCCCGTAAACTTTGTCGTCGGTGGAGCTCGATGTCGAAAAATACCCGCTTTTGTGTACTTTCCCGGTTTAGCGACGAATCGTGGAAACGCCGACAGTGTTGTACATTATACGTTCACAAAATAAGGCCGTATATAAATATAATACCTACTGGGTCGCGTGAAATATCGGTTTCGCATTCAGGCCATTTCTCGACAAAAAAAGAGATACACGTGGTTAACGTACGTGAAATACATAATTAAACAAAAATCAATTGCATAATTTTCTCATTGAATTTATAAAAATCTAATTTTGGAAATTGAATATTTTCCACGCAACACGTAAGAATGTCAGATTTTGGGTGAATTTTTTTTAAACCAGATTATTCCATCGACATTTATATTAATAGGCCAATTAACAGACTTCGCTTCTCGAGAATGAAGCTATCACATCGTTATGTGACCCGCAACAGTTACGTCCGTTCAAGCAACACCCGGGTGCAACGGCCGCGGCTGGGATCTACGGCCCTGATCCCCCCCCCTTTCCCTCCCGCGCAAAGTATTTATAATCGCGAGTACAATAGCTTGAGCGAGCTTTCAGAACCCCGTGCGCATTCGGACGGGAATCAATCTTTCAAAAATGTCAATCCGACCGGTGCGAAGCGCCGAGAGAGAAGGAAGAGGAAACGCATTGAAAGAGAAAGAGAGAGGGTTGGAAGGAGGAGAGGAAGGAGGAGAACGACAAAATGCAAGAAGGGAGAGAAGAAACCCAGGGAAACGGTCGGCGGAGCGGCACGCCGAGCTGAGCGACTGGCACGTTTAAATAAAGAGTCGACGGTAGCGCGCGGCGTTGCCGGATCGGCCGACTATTGATCCGCGGACTCCGCGGTGGCCGGGGGTCACGCGCGCGCGCGAGCCGGCAACGTCGCGCTGCTCCCAGCTGATCGGGAGCTCTGCTCGGCTGCTCCGCTCCGCTCGACTCTGCCCGACTCCGGCAAACTGCCTGTCTCTCTCCCTCCCTCCCTCCCGCCCTCCCTCTATCTCTCTCTCTCGCTCGCGCGAGAACCGCGTCTCCTCGTTACACTCGTGCAGCTGGAAACACGATATTCACGGCGGTAGGCACGATCCGCACGATATGCCTACCCGAACCCAAGCGAACGATCGGCTCGTGAGAAAGAGAAAGAGGAGCGAAGACACGCACACAATTCCCTCTCTTCCTTTCCTCTCGCTACGCGAGAGAGCATACTTTGATACGAAGACCGAGAATCCTTCCTTCCCTGCTGCTTGCTTGACAGCGCCTTTTAGAGCGTTACGTAACTGATATATATGTATACATATATATTTTTTTTTTCGCGAACAGCGTAGGCGGTTAACGAGTAGGCGACACGCGCCTAAAATTAATGCGACCGAAAAATCGCGTCTTTTGAAGAGAGAGACACAACTTCGTACCCTGCCACCTTTATTTTTACAATTCCCGAGCGCGGCCATTTTGCGCCGCATCCCGAGTACTTATAGAAATTACTGGAAAACGGGAGATACACGTGCGTGTAACTTTATGTTGCAGTTGCAGTTTAACATTCTTCGAGGCAGAGATGCCTCATCCGCGCGATTATTGCACGTAATTCTGTTCCACCGGAAGGCGGTTATTGTATCGTCGGCAACGAAGTCTTTATGAGACGCTCTAGGTGCGATCGATTCCTTCTCGAAGCACCCTTCCCCCCGTCGAAAGGATACCCACACCCGACTTCCACTTATCGTTACGTAACAACGCGCGGGAACTGATCTTGTACTCGTGCCTCGGGTAAACGTGCTTTTCAACGTTCGATGAATTATGCAGCGTGCCGCTAAAAGCCGCGCGCGATCTTTCGGAAACGAATTCCTCGAGCTATTCGCATCGTCGTTCCTATTCGCGATATTACGCAAGATAATTGTGGGACTGCTTAGGCAGTTGTTTCAAAAATCATACTGTTATTAATAAATTGTATTAAGGGGATCCTAAAGTGAAGGCTGAACTTTTCCTCGACGTCGGTACGGTCAACATTTCTAATCCTGTTTTCTATGTCATATATCTATATCTGTCCTTGTCTAACGAGAGGCCGCTGTCCGTGTTTCGCGTGCTTCGCCATCTCTCGCTACGCGCAATGTCAACCTGAATGTGCTTTTGCACGTATAAAAGTTTATTTAAACTAATCTTTTTTTCTAGGCTTTCAATCTTAGATCTAATTGCACGATATTGTTCTTAAATGTTGTCCCTAGGTCATGCCGGTCTAATTTTGTGGATATTTATTGTGGAATTTTTGTACGAAGCAAATATTGTCGTCACGTATATACCAAAAATTAACAAAAATATTAATTTTTTCTCGTTTTCGATATAACGTCGACCACCATGACCTAGATTTTGATGCGTACTTAAATTCTAGACAAGAATTTTGCATTTCTATAAAGCCACGTAAAAGCGTAGTGCTAAGAAAAAAAGCCGGTATTACAGACGGCTTTAGGATCCCCTTAATTAGACTTCCAAAGTCGCGTATTTTAAAAGGGACGGTACCTCTAAATTCTTATTTCTTTCGAGAACATGAAACTCGCTGCTGACGTCTGTCATTTTTCACGATCGCTCCTGAATTATTTAAGCGTCGAGATGGGTCGCTTTAAAATTTATGCGCGATAGAGGGATCTCCTCACTTTTCATTTTATCTGAATATAGGGATACATAAAGATACAGTGGAGAGTTCTATAGAGATAAACATAAAAACTGGAAGGGGCGCAAGTGAAATAGATGTTTGGAAAGAGATAAATTCCTCTCTTCTGCTACACCCTTCCCACTTTTTAAATAACCACCTTCCGCGAAACTCTCCATTCTATATACAGTCGTAGTTCATTGTCTCTACTTTAAAGTGGCTGAGCTCGATTTAATGAGGAAGATTCGAAAAAGTACGGAACCGGGTGCCAGGCCAATAAAAATTCCTCTCAGCTCGGTCTGCAAAATAGAAGAGCGTTCTTTCGTCCTTGTTTTTATACTCGGTAAGTTCCACATTTCCTCATCCCCGTTGTGCGCGACGGAAAAAGAGACGAAAGTCGTGAGATCGATACGAAACTCGGTAAAAGCACGTTCCAACTTGGAACTTCCAAATAAAGCGACATTTTATACAGTAACCTGCTGTCGCGTAGCTGTGTATGACCAGGAAGAAATGTTCCGGTCCATAGAGAGAAAAAAGGAAGAAAAAAAGGAAGAAACGATAAATAAATAAATAAAAAAGAAAAAAAAGTGGAAAAAGATATCAAGGTAAAAGGACGATCCTAGCCCTTCCCCTCCTACGGATCCTGATGCCCCTGACCGTGACCGACGACGGCGACGACGTGTGCAGGCAAGGACGCGAAGGAGAGAGAGAGAGAGAGAGAGAGAGAGAGAGAGAGAGAGAGAGAGAGAGAGAGAGAGAGAGAGAGAGAGAGAGAGAGAGAGAGAGAGAGAAGCGTAGTTTTCGCGCGGCCTTCCCGTAACCCACAAAAACTTTGCCGATCGAGGACGGGGTCTGATTTTATTATTAGGTAACTGGAGTACGCAATCACGTTCCTCGGCCCGACCGACCCGACTCACGGTCGCAGTCCGGCTTCGCCGACGTCAGATCGCAAGCGATATACCTTCAACCCCTTCTCGATTGCAACTCTTACGCTGAGAAGCGAAATATTTATGGAAGCGAACAAAGGAAATCTCGCTAGCTTCTTCAGGACAGACTTCGTAATCAATAAATTCTTTATATAGAGTAGTAATCAAATCTTCAGAGATACTCACAGAAGTGAGATAGTAATAAAATACAGAACAGATGATAAGAAGAGATTTAATTATTATTATTATACGTTTATAAACGTAATGAAATTATTGAGTCTATATATGGGACCGGAAATAAATGTTTATTGGTTCGACAATACCGTTCTCTCGAAATTGATCAATTTCAATCCACCGTTCGCATTTTACTAATCGTTACGTAATTTTATTATCGACCGTCAACGTTCCTTTGCGTACAAGTTTTCCTTTGAAACGTAGCACCGTTCCAGGTTCACGGTGTCCTTTCGCGGTGTCCTTTCCCACCCTCCCCGATCGGCTCTCTAGACCGTAGCGCGGTCGAAATTATATATATGCCGAGGGCGACGGCGACGCCCAAGGCCGTGCCGGCGAACGCGACGGTTCAAATAAGTGGAGGGCAGGCAAGCTTCTCGAGGTCCTTTTCCACCCTCCTTATTTGCGCGAAACGTTGAAAGAGAAAACGTGCCGGAACTAGGGCTGAGTGACGGCGGCTCGAAACGTTGTCTGAAAATATTTGAGAACGCACAAAGTGTGGATATTCCGGTTTAAGAATCAATGTACGAAGTGTGGTCAACGTAAGGTCAGCGTGCAATATAAATTAAGGATGCAGTTTCAAGATTTTTCTTATGATTTTATCAGAAAGAATACACACAGTCTAGGAAAAACAAGAAAAATCTCAACAACGTTCGCGAATCGCGCGAATCGCGCGAATCGCGCTACACATCCAAAAGCAAGCTTCTCATAGAATCGTTATACAATTCGGGAATTGACAATAAGTCTTAAAAATTATAGTGACCCGACTGGAGAAGAACATTTTCTCGTCTACCACCGTCGTCTATTGCATCTCTCGTCTTTCCCGCGCATTATCTTGTTACACAGTTATTTTTATAGCGATAAATCGAAGTATTAATAGGACGTGCGGATAATTCCGAGTGCCCGATATCGGCACTCGCGCAATCGATCAATGTGCCGCACGAGCAATGGCACACCGATAGCCCACCAAGTTTAAGCGGCCCCCATCCTTTTCTGCGAGTAGGTCGGAAGGTTGCCCCATTAATTCTTCCCGCAAACGTCGCGCATTAATTTAGAAGAGCGTCGCTACACATATGTTTGATGAAAAACGGTTTACGCACGCACATGAGGCGTTTATCTTCGAAATGGCGTAGGTCACACGTTGCAAACATCATCAGCCTAGGTCTAAACACGCACTTGAGTCTCGATAACGATAATGCGCACTTACAAATGTTTTGTCGTTTCCGTGACGAAGATAAAGGCTGGTCGACCAGCAGTCGAGCCAAGTTAAATAAACGTGTTAAATAATTGCAAATACTCCTATACTGGATAAATAACATCTGAGAGAGTGATTTTCACACGTATCTAAAAATACGCGGCCTCGGGTCTCCAGATTTTTTAGAACGAGCGAATGCGAGACGCTCGTTCCTCGCACGAAACCATCTGCCCGTTAAAAGGGAAAGAACAAAAGGCGAAAATCAATAATTTAGATCGGAACGACTGCGCAGCTCAGGTCAGCGACATATAATCTGCGAATAATTCGGGCCAAATCGCGATAGTCCGTATTGTTACGTGCAGATAAAAGGCGTTTTCGATAGCGCAGATATAAAATTACGCCAGGCGGTATTGTTACGCAGATTTTTATACACAGTTACGGCACAAAATCTGTCGTTAACACAAAGAGACCGATTGCTGCCGCATTTTACAAAAATTCTGAAAAAAGCAATATACGTTGATCCCAAATTTCTCTGAATATCGAATTGAATGAGAAAAATATTGAAATATAAAATTCTATATTAGAGCGAGAAGAAAATGTTGGTACACAAGAGGTTTCTCAAAATATTTGGTTTCCAGCAATAGATCTCGCAATTTTGCTGAGATTGAAATCGAAACCGCAAGATTACAATCCTTTTTCTAGAACATATAACGTTATATCGCATATTGCAGGGTGCAACGCGGTCTCACCCCCGTGGTTGACTTGCGTAAGGACGATCGATCCTTCCAATAACGCGTACTGTCACGTATTCCTCGCCACACAAATAGTTTTATCGGATTATTGACCTTCATTATATGCGGCGGGGAAGACGAATCTATTAACGGGACGAACAGCTTCGATTATTCGCGAGACGCGCCTGGCATGAGAGATAAACCGGATAACTCCCGGTGGCAAACAGAGAAATCGTCATTGCCGCGTAGTTTATTAACAAATAGCTGCTCCTGATTCGCGCGACAAGCGGCATTATACGGCCACGTAAACGTGCCACGCAACGTCGCGACGACGTTCGTTCTCATTAATTCGGCCGCGAAATTGTTTTCCTCTCGCAGGCGCTATGGTTGCGCGCAATTATAAACGAGCTGCCACTCGGGTCGCAAAGCGATGTCGTATATCTGCCGCAATCCCCGCCGTCAAGTCGATTGTTTGCAAATAAGCGTCGCGTTACCTAACTGCTTGTTACGGAATACGTAAGAATCGCGTTGCGAAGGTATGCGTTTCTGTTCCAACGGCAAACATTTTAAAATTCATCGAATAACGGAAATCCAAAATATACATGATTTGTACATGATTTTGAAACGCACTCTTGCCACGTTTTGTATGTTCCAGAATCGATGGGAGATTAAATTCGTCCTTGTTAGCGAGAACATTGAAGCGCCGATCCCCCCGCGAGAAACCTTTCTAAACCCCGATTTCGGATTCGGATTCGGATTAAACCCCAAACCTCCGCTTTAAGCTTGGCAACAGCGTTCAACGATGTTTCGACTCTAAATACCCTGTATGTCGTAATGCATCGCAAAAGCGAGGAACAAAGTTAGGTCACGGATCGATGTTGCACGGTGGGAGAGACCCCCAAGGGAGACACCCGCCTCCATCCCTCGTTCAAACGCGCCACGATACGCTTTTCGTTTTCAGACGGAAATCAACGAAATGGCAGCGAGCGCATAAGGGAGGCTTCACGGCTACCCCGGACTCGCATGCGATATTTTTATAAATAACTTCTTCGACGACGCAGAGTCGATTCTGCTGCTTTTCCGAGGCACAGGTTTTACGAGGTAAAAATCGTGAAGCGAACGAGCGGATTCCACAGGGAAAGCGTGACAGCGTATAGTTCGAAGTAAAAGTGAAAACACACATTCGTTTCTCGCTTGCGTCATTGCGATTATATTTCAGGCAGCTGGACTACGTTACGACGTTTACAGTCCGATAACGCAAATTGCAACGATGAGACTCGATACCTTTGTTCCCGGTCATCAGAATGAACAGTTCCTATCGACGTGTGCGCTAATGATGTCCGCGCAATATCTACTTATACACGTTCGTGTAAAGTGCATATAGGAAATTTCAAATTAGACCCTAGATAGCAATTCGCGGATTGTGCCTATATGCCGCATAATTATTTTTAACAATACTACGATTTTTTAGATTAATTTTTAAGGCTAATGAGTATTTTTATTAGAAATTCGGCATATAAATTTTTTTGAACACTAATGTCCATTTCCAATGTAGATTAACTTTAATCTCGGTTTAACCTACTTTTTAATTTTTTATCCTTTTTCAGTTCTAAGAAATCGAGATTAAAGTTTATTTACATTGATAGAAATGGACATGAGTGATTTGCCGGTTTTTCATTCGAAAATATGTAATTAATATTTTGTGGGATCTTGGCTGAATTTTAACTACTGTGGATCTTCCAAAATAAATTCTTAAAGAATCGGCGCTCTCTCTCGAGAGAGAGAGATTCGCACGACGGGTAGACGTCGAGGCACCGTGGCGAAATAGATTTGATTAAACGCGAGCAAGAGCGTGGGAGCATCCTCTTAGTCCGGATGCTCGTGAAATTCTACCGTCTGCACGACCGGTTCCATTAACGAGAATCAAAGTTTAAGGTCCCGTAGAGCAGACTCTCGAGGCCGACCGGCATTGTCCGTTAGCGTAGCGGTTGCCGAAAGTTTCTTCATCTCTCTGCATTTATCTTCGTCAGAGCGACCCGTGATAAGGCGTATTTGTCTCCGATTTTGAAAACAGATCGATAAATATTCTTAAAATATTCAATTCGTTAAGTACAGTTGCACTACATGTGGTGACTATTTATAATCTTACAAGAAAGTGTGGAATATTTCTCTTGAACCTATACATTCTAAGCTTTCTCCATTATAGAAGAGCTCTAGAAGTTCCATTACGGTATTCTATTTACGATTCTACGTCCCTACCTGGCAGTTACTATTCACGATCCACCTGGGAGTAAATTCTTTCTTTCACGATTCTATGTTTACTCTGGGTCCTAAGAAGTTTTTTTTCAATTCTATAGTCTTATTCGAAAATTTCTATTTATAATCCCAGAAGGGACAAGATTTTTGCGTTTTTAATCGTACAGTAAATTCTAGATCCGAAATCAAGATTTTGGATTTGTTTAACTTCGACAATGTCAGCTAACGTGGGCTAATAGGTTTTATAGCCTTCTTCCTGGATGTTGGAAGTAGAGCTCAAAGCAGACGAAACCTCGCTAATAAAAGTGAGCTAATCAAGGCTAAAACGCAATTATTCCGCGGTCGCGCAAACGTGTCTGCGTTCTAGCAAACGGTGACAGCTAATAATTTGGCACTGAACTTGAAACTATTTTGGACCGTTAATCGCGATATCGCGATAGACTTGGGGGCCTCTAGCCAAGGTGTTTAGATAGGTGTTTAGATATTTAGAACGGGCGCATCTTCGAGGATACAATCGACGGACCCGACGGCGCTGAAATAGACTCGGTCATCGCGCCAATGACACGAGAACGCAAATTAAATGGGGCGAGTCTCGGTGAGCATTCGATGGATTCGGAGCACCGGGTAGAGCAGCTTGCGAGAAATCCCAAACTCTCACCGAGCATTCGACACAGCCGTTGCCGAGGGGGGGGCTGCCTTCTACACAAAACCCCCTCTCTTGCTTCGTCCGTTCCTTTCGTCGAGCCGCTCTTTCAGCGGTTCTCTCTCTCTCTCTCTCTCTCTCTCTCTCTCTCTCTCTCTCTCTCTCTCTCTCTCTCTCTCTCTCTCGCTCTCGCTCACGTTCCGCTCGCTGAGAGACGTGCTGGCGAGGTCTGCGTCGGCGCCGACCGACTGGGGAGTCGGCGGTGTTGCCGGTTCGCTCGAACCGGTGCTCGCCACGAGGAGAGACCCCGCTCCGGTAGAGCCGTGGCCGGAGCCGAAGCTCCGTTCCATAGTCGGTTTTTGCATCTGACGCGCGGCGGGCAGACGCGGCCGGCCGCTGGGAGCGCGATATGCACGAGCGTGTCATATGACACGCGTGACAAGTGGTGCGCGGCCGCGGCGTTGCTGCACACACCAGACACGAAAACGGCAGACGGTTATCGCGCGCGGCGGTAGAATAAAAGAGGAGAGAACGAAGACGAGAGACAAAGAAAGAGGAGTAACGGAAGAGAGATAGAGTAAGAGAAAGGAAGGAGGCGGGATAGAGGGGAGGGGAAAAGAAACGTTCTTGCGTGCGTGAGATCATCGGTTTAACGTTCTCCGTAGACCTAGACTGGGTACTCCCCCACGCGTTCTCGAAGCTGCTCGAAGCTGCGACACGGTATACGATACGGTAACGGCGGGCGCAATTATGTTACCGGCGCGACGTGGCGACGGCACCGACGGACGACGACAACGACGACGACGACGACGACACGCCGCCCAGCATCATCACCCACGCACCGTCGGAAGACATCTCGACGTCGTCGCGGGGCGCCGCACCGCCGGACCGCTCGCAAATAGTTAGACCTCGATGACTCCTCTCTTCACCTTTTCGCCCGTCCCTCGTTTCGTTCCTCGGAGCGAAAGATTCGGAGTTGCCTGCGGGAAACACGACCGTGATTCTCGGCAGGTAGGTAGTGGAGTGAAAGGAGCGGAGAGCTCGAGCTTTTAGGGCCGCGAGCACGTGGTCGTGTGATCGATACATTTAAACTATTACCGGTAGTGTGGAGAAGAAAGAAAGAGAGAGAGAGAAAGAGAGTGAGAAAGAGAGAGAGAGAGAGAGAGAGAGAGAGAGAGAAAGAAAAAGAAAAAGTATTAGTCTATTTACGGGTAAATAAAATCTTTGTCCTTCAGTTGGTCGATAGTATAAAAAGTCGACGCCGTCGGGCAGAGAGAAAAGCGCGGTTCGTAACAGAACTGTAGTTTGAGAAAGTCCCTCGCGAGGAGAGCCCCCCCTCCCCACGTAAGGACATGGGATATCGCTGTACCCGTGCAAATCGTCACATTGCAGGTTTTAGGAATGTGGGTGCGGGTGGCGAGGAGAGGTGATGGTCCGCGTTTGAGGTGGTCGTTCTTTCTGGTCGCAATGCTGACGGTGGTGCGGATCGCGGGTGCGTCTTCGGACACGCTGCCGTTGTCCTGGTCGTCGCGAGTAGAATGTCCGGATGGGTGCGAGTGCGCGGACACCGACAGCGGTGGCAGTCTGAAATGCGCGGAGCGAGACTCCTCCGACCTGGTCCTGCCGCGAAACGTCACGAGCGTGTCGCTGAGGGATGTCCGGGAGTTCGCGATCCGGGCGAGAGTCCTGGAGGGTGCCACCGGGCTGCGAAGTCTGGCCTGGTCGTCGAGCGGCGTCGAGAGAGTGGAGGCCGGCGCGTTCCGCGCCACCGTGCGCCTCGAGCGACTCGATCTAGGTGATAATCGGTTGGCCGACCTGCCGTCGGACGTCTTCCATCCATTGCATCAACTCCAGTACCTGAACCTCACCGAGAACCGGCTGGTCGCGCTGCCGCAGCAGCTGTTCCGCCATCTGAACCGCCTCCATGAGATCCGTCTGGCGGCGAATCTGCTCTCGGTGCTGCCCTATCAGGCGTTCGCGCCCGCCAAGGAGCTCGTGCGGCTCGATCTCGGTCGTAATCGGCTGGTCTCCCTGCCGGATCACAGCTTTCAGCCGAATCGGCAGCTGCAGGAACTGCGACTGTCCGGCAACCGACTGACGAAGCTGCCGTCGCGGCTGTTCTCCGGCTTGACGCAACTGAAAGTGCTCGATCTCGCCGACAACGCGATCGACGCGTTGCCGCGTGGCCTCTTCAACGACCTCACGGCCTTGGAGTACCTCGATCTCGGAGGTAATCCGATCGTGCGTCTCGCGGACACCGCGTTTCAAGGCCTCGCCAGCTTGCGATGGCTCGATCTGAGTCGTTTGCCGATCTCGTCGCTGCCCGGTGACGTCTGGCGACCTGTCAACAGGCTGAGGACCCTCCTGCTATCCGGGACCAAACTGGAGAACCTTCGGAACAAGAATCTGGCCGGTCTGGCCGAGTTGGAGACCCTGGAAATCACAAACGGCACGTTACGGGAGATCGGCCAATTGACTCTGAACGAGACCCCGTCCCTGCGTAGAATCGACCTGCGTGACAACGACTTGACTTTCCTGCCGGCGAACGTGGCGAATCTACCGTTCCTGGACGAGCTGCACTTGCAGGGCAACTCGTGGGCCTGCGACTGTCGTATGTTTTGGTTCGTCAAGTGGGCGGAGAGCAGGGCACATCTGCGTGCGGCTTTCCAGAGCGGGCTCAAGTGCGGCCACGAAAGGGGCACCGTGGACATCCTGCAGACGTTGCGCTACCTCGAATGCAGTCCGCCGATTCTCGTGCGGACTACCAAAACGCAGCAATATCTCCTTCTGAGTTCGGTGCTGTTGGAATGTGACTTCAGCGGCAATCCCGCGCCCTCCTTGACTTGGGTGACCCCGAGCGGTCTGGTGCTCCATTGGGTGCCGGATCCAACCTTCCCCGACGCCTTCGTCGAACATCCAAAGGTGCACAGCTGGCTGACGGATCGGCCAGTCGTCAATGATAACCGCATTAGCGTCCTGGAGAACGGATCTCTTTACATCGCGACGCTGTTGCGGCAAGATGTGGGCAAGTACAAGTGCACGGCGGTCAACCCGATTGCCAATGAGACGGTCTACATAACGCTGGAAATGGATCCGGTTACCTTGCACAATATCAAGATCTTTAGCATCCTCGTCGGCGCGATTTGCGCCGTGACGTTTCTTCTGATGACGTTAGCGTTGCAGCTGCTGCGATACATCTTCGTGAAGTGAGTATCCATACAGCAACACGTAGAATTAATATTAAGGATACCCGCTGTAATCTTCTTGTATGCCGTATATACACCTCGAGGATTGTGTCAAAATATCATACGTATACGTCCATATTATTGTTGGCCGATAGAGCCGTTAACAGTTCGAGCGACAGTAACCGTCGAGAGCGTCAACTTTGATGAGTAGAGCGAGCAAGTCGGCGGAAGGTCAGGACGCGATCGATAACTCCACCTGACGATTCCGACGACTTTCTATATTCTTTTCGCAACCCCCTCGTTAACGTTTTTCCCCCACACGAATCTCCCGCAGGTGCGGATGCATCAAGTGGTGCCTGTGCTGCAGACGCGTGGGCGTGACGCCACGGGCTAAGCAGATCTACCAGATGCTCGACAACATCGAGCAGTACAAGAGTCAGCAGCTCGAAAGACTGAGGGAGAACTACACGCAGCAGGTACACAGAATTAAGGACAATTGCGTTCAGCAAGTGGAATGGATCCGCGACAGCTACGAGGGTCAAATGCAGCACATACGAGACATACGGGACTACGGTACCACTCACCTGACCGCGCTGAGAGATCAGTACTACGATCAGGTACGATATGCCGCGTCGTGAGAATTCTACGCCGCGAAACTGTGTTCGTCATAATTGACTCAATTTCTGTTGTCATCGTATTCGCTTTTTATCTGATCTATACGTAATCTGTTTACAACGCGCGAAGTTGTTACGTGCGAAGTAATAAAAAAAGTTTATTAGACATATCACTGCGCACAAGTCGCTTTTCTACATTGGCGAAACGATTTTCCGTCGAAAGAAAACAAACATAACGAGGCCAAACAAATAACGAGATAACGCGAGATATCGTCGCGTATACAATAGATACGCATCTAGCCGCGTCTATTTTGTTACTCTTTCGCAGGTGAAAAGAGTGCGGGACTATTCCACCAGCCAGCTGAACTGGGTGCGCGAGAATTACGTCTTCCAACGGAACAAGATCCGCAAGTTCAGCGCCCATCAGGTGTTGCGGTTACGCGAGAGTTACAAGTACCAGCAACAGACGCTGTCCAAAGTGCTGGAGAACCTGCCCAATCTGTACTTCGATAATTGCCGGAGCGGCTCGTGTGGCAAGAGTGACTCCATGGTATTCGATCCTACCAAGGATGACTTCGAGAATATAAACACCTATTTCAAGGCGAAGATCGACGATCTGGTGGCGGGAGCGAGTCTGGAGGACGTCAACAGCGAGTATTACACACCGACCGAGCTATCGTCGACCAGCCCGCAAGGCCAGAACCCGATGGAAGGTATTCATATCAATTACATCGAGGAAAGCGGCCCACCGCCGCCTCTGGGACCGCCTACAGTGTTCCCTGCTTCGGTGATACTGCAATGTATCGACGAATACGCCAGCACAGTGTCCACATACAAGAACAACGAGCATGACAAGCCGATCTTCAAAGGCTCCAACGGTACAGTCTTGGCTAAGGAGCCCCGGAGAAAGACACCGGAAGTCTTGGGGCTTTTAGCACCTAGCAACAGTCTACCTGATCTTCCACGCGAGACTAAACTCTAGCCGACACAAATTAAAGCGCGTTAAAGTGGCCAAGAATGGGTTCCTACTATCATTTAAGTTATCAGAAACATAAGGGGGAAGAGATTGTTCTCGGACAATCAACGGCAGTGGAGCGTAATGGAAAGATCATCGCCATCCTGCGTCTGATAAGTAGGAATCGCGTCTTCGATATCGAGAAGATCGCTTGAAGCTTCTTCCGCTTTTCATTATATGACTGATTCGAGGAGAGTGCCCTAGAAAAGACAGTTCGAGAAGAACTCGTGTCAAGTGCCAAGAAACAGGAGATCCTTCCTCTGTCGAGATCGCAAGGACAAGTGTGTGCGTGTGCTAATCTAGGAGAACAAAAACAAATTAACGGACAGTTTCCAAGGATTCTCTTGATATGGTCGACCTTGCAACCTGTCCGTCTCTCGTTAAGCAACGTGTGCTTTTTCATCAGTGTCATCGTTTTGGGATGACTACCATCATCCGAGAGGATAAAGAGAAAGACGCGAATTGCATTTCGCGTCCTCGTCAACTCGGCTGTAAATTTCATTTCCTTTTAAAAGCGCGACATAAAGAAATGTAACTTCGCCTAGTTGTCAATTCCATGAGTCTTGAGGTTGCGATTTCCGTAAGGAATCATTCTCAATCCTTCCTGTAAATAGGCGTGAAAGTTTTATGTATCAGTGATACCGCGAGAAAAAGTCCGGATTATCCTCTCATTGCGAAAGACTGAGGCGGCGAGATCGACACGCCAGCAATCGTCCGTTTGTTTTTCGTCTTCTTCGTCTCGATTTTCTCGTGAATACAAAGCGGCAAAAAACCTCAGCGTTCGATCGTGCTCGCGTCCTTTCTTTTCTTCCTTTTTTTTTTAACCGCTTGTGTTTAGCGCAGTAGGTTACATATTGTTCGAGACATAGAAGTATATGCCTATCGAAGAAAGAAAAAAAAGGAAACATACCAGAAAATAACCAACGTACGTACTTAATTTTTTAATCATTACAGCAATATATCTCCAACCAGTCGGGCTTATCATTCGCGCGGAAAATAATTAAAGGGAGAGGAAATTGTAATAAAGAAAAATTATATTGGCTGTTAGATCTTTCGACCTAAGGCAGCGTTTCAGAAAAAGAAAATTGTATATGTACGGATTTAGTTGCTCTTATACAAATTTTACAAGATGCGTCCCTTTGTTGAATAAATCCTGACGAATCGTCGCCAAGCATCTGTCTTAATCCCTTATCCAAATTCCATCTCGTGATCAAACTTTGCAGAAGAATATATTGGGAACTTAATTTATTCTTTTTTTTTTTTTTAAGACATACGTGCTAAATAGAAAATCAAGAACCATCAACCGTGCTAATTAGCTCATTGCTAATTAGTGAAGTTGCTAACTGTAAAAAATTCAATTAACGCGGACTCTAATCATCGAGAGAACATCTTCGCAATATATTTATCATTTAGTAATCGAGTTTGAAAGATGAGAGCGACGATTGAAAGAGAATAAGAACAGTTAGAATAATCAATAAAAAAGACTTAACAAAAATTTCAGCTCCAAATTATGTAGCCAACTGTCTATAGAATTGAAAATTTAATAGTAAATCTTCGAAACATAAAATAATAATTTCAAAATAAGTAAAAATGTACTAATTATTTTTACAGTGTAAGAAAAGTTTTATTTTATATATTTTTTTAACAAATTTGTCCTAGAAAAAATTAATATCAAAACTAATTTCTTATGTAGAACTTGACTTCTTTTATTTCATATTCTTATCAAATCTCTAGATTTTATTAGATTTAAATTTACAGCGCAATATTACAGAGGAAAATAACTCTGTTCATGAAAAGTGGCTTTATATATAAGTGATTAATTCAGAATTATTTTATGAAAATAATTTCTTAGAATTTTATGATATAAAAGAAGTTACATTAAAAACAATAATTATAGTTAGCAAATTAGACGTTTGTTTTAAATGATATATACGAATATACCTCATGATAATATTCGTTTTTCTAACGGATGTAAAAGGTAATTTATAGTTAAAATCTTGAGATATTTAAATTTAGATATTTATGGACTCGGTTCACTTTGGAATTCATAAATCTCAATCGGATCGTCAAGAATGCAATACTTTCGAGTTGGAAAAATCACGTGATAAAAGGACACGCGCGTATCGATTATCTAAATATTCTAAACAACTGCTGCCGATGCAGAAATGACTGAGTCACCACGATACCAATGGAACGAAACAGAATAAAGAAAATAATCGCGGCCAGGAGAGCGTTGTCGTTATTTTTGGATCGCGTCAGCGAGAGAGATAAAATTTTATCATGCTTCCTCCGTTAGACGGAGGGGGAAGCCGCGCACGGGATACGCAAGACGAAGCAGAACCATGGTGGAAAGCATGTAGTCGGTCTCGGTATCGTGGTGAGATCGTAAGGGGAATCCTATTCTATGTCGAGAGAAACCTGTCCGGGCTAAATCCAAAGAAGTGGGAATCGATAAGTTGTCATAAACTCGAATTTGATGAAACTGGAGTCAACGTTTCCTCAGTGAAAAGTTGAAGCATAATTATGAAGTCTCCTTTGTTTTTCAATGTAATTAATCGACGTAGTCCATCATAAAGCAACCAAATGCATTATTTTCCACGTTATTCATTTCTCGCAAATTGGTAGAGTCTACGAATCAATCAGAAAACTTTTTAATAAATATATATATATATATATATATATATATATATATGTGATAAAAAAATATTTGCTATTGTCAGAATTCAAACTTGCGTCATGTAATTTTACACATAGTAATATATGTTTAAATAAATTAATTGGTAAAAATAGATGATTTTCAATATAAATAATCGTTTAATGGTATTTCAAAAATCTTAATTTAACATAAATCAATTAAAAACTTATATTCAAATTGATAACTCGTCATCAGAACCATCAGTTTTGTGAATGTCGAGTTCTGCTTGCTATGTGAATATGTTGCAATTATAATAACATTTATAACGCAAATCTATAATTACCGTGGTGTTTCTCACGGCTTTCACAGCAATGCAAACATATAAAAATATTACGCAAACAGCTTCTGGCTTCTGACTGAAACACGTAAAAATATGTAAGAACACGTATGAACATGATAAGAATTTGAAATGCGAAGTCGTAAGAGCAAACTAGACGTTGCTAAATAAAAAAAAATTATTTCAGTCAGATGTAAAACAATTTCTAATATATATTTAAATCAGAAATGCAAAATGTAATGTCTATTTCAACAGAAATTGAATCCTCATTCCCCACAAAAAGATCTTTATTTCAAAAATATCAAAATTGAATTTTTACTTATATAATATCTTTCATATATAAAAAAAAATGATTAATTAAATAACAGTTTCTTAAGAATATTCATTTTAAGAGAATTAATTAAATTTTACATTGGAAACCTAATCATTACACATAAACATTAGATACATATAACCGCCGAAATTATTTTGAAATATTTCAGAGTTTAATAGAGAAGTTCATTCAAGCTTTTACTAAGAGAACATCTCCGTATTCACCAAAAAATTTTTTCAACTACTGATTCCCTACTTTTTAGATATACCTGGCATTTCGCCATAGACTAATCGGGATGGTAGCACTATACAAGTAGCATAATCAATCAACCTAATTGTAGCCAGTCTTATAAATCTCGTCGATACTCGCGTGCGCTAGTTCAGATAAAGGTTGTTTTCGCTCTAATTTACGTAAAATTATTGGTAGTAACAAGATTATACACTTTGTAATTATAAATACGATTCGCAACTTTATTAAGAATTTAGACAAATTGATATTTAATATTATTTTTCATTTGCTAACAAGCTTTATTTGGAAATCAGATTCACCAAAGGCAGTACTTGTGTATACCAGTTTTGGCGTGTCACAAATGACATAAAATAGATCAGGCGGCAAACCAAAAATCTTAGAAGATATCACTTGTAATACACCGAAAGTGGCACAATTGAGTAAGTAATGGTAGTCTCTGATAACGCTGTCCCAAATAATTCTGTTGGTATCTTTGTCGATGTTTTTGGTAAAGTCGTAAGTCAATTTACAATTACTCTCTATTTAAAATCCTCTTATCCCTCCCTCCTACATATATATTATCTCGATAGTCCTATCATTCTGTTACCGAACTATCTAGCTAGTTCGATGAAATAAAAAACGAAAAGGACCTTTGATGTAATATATCTAGAAGAGCAAATAAAAGTCGAGCTCTATAGGCATCGATATAAAAGTCCACGTCAATATAATTGGCTTCTCTAATGCTTGTCAAATCTATCGATCCGCTGTGAACCTATCTTGGCGATAAATTAATTATTTAAAAACATCAGAAAAATATCCGTATCGCAACGAGGGCACCCATTATAATTCCGATTAAAAATAAAACAATTTATTAACACATTTATGTCATCGGTGGTTTAACTTTTATTGGCTCTTCTATTACAGAGCAATTCGATTGCTCTTTTGCGTTCAATACCATCGAAAGAACCACTATTTCGCGCAAATGTAGTCAACCTCGAAAGTATTTGAAATTAATGTTCAATTAATAATCATCACTTTGATATATTATAAGTTTGATGATTATTATTTGAAATCAGTTTCTAATCTTTTCATAATATCCATAAACGCTCGACTACGGATAGATCAATATTGTTTCGTAGTCCCTTCATGTTACGTTATTCTCCGATTTAACATTATTATATAAATACTTGGAAGAATGTAAGAGGAAATAAAATCCGACCGGTGCGTTCACCCGGCGTACTTCTAACGTTGATTAAACGAGTATTATCTATTACGCCGTTCCAGAACGTTCCTGAGAGCGACAAAATGATGGGAAACTGGAAATCTATTACGCTTAGAGAATAGTTTAAACTTTAACCAGAGCTACTTCTCGTCGCGGCACATCGAATCTTAGACGAGAAAGTCTTTTCTCTGTTCCTTGGTATGTCGAATGCTCGTACTTATGCTTCCAGCATGCATGTATATTTTTTATACGACGTCATTTTTAAACCGCGAAGCCTTAACAGAGAGGGGTAACGCATGTGCAGGGCGTGTAAATTAAAATTAATGATGCAAGAAAAACCGCTGTCGGTGACACTGATTGAGGGCGTGTAAAAATTAAAGTAATTGAATCGCGCGTAGATGCTTTCCAGAAATGACTTCTCGTTCCAGTATGTTATAATCGACAGCGGCATAATTATTGTTAAATGCAAGTAAGCGGTGAGATTAATAGTTCTCGGAAAGAATTAAGACGTTTTTGCTTTAATAAAATTAAAATATAAATCTTTTCGTTAATTGAATATTTCGTCGATCAAATATTTCCACATAAAATGCATAAATTTTTGCATTACTTTCTCTTAATTTTACAAATATAAAGCGATGGAAGAGAAGGCTTTATCGTTATTTTTCATAAAAACCGGAAACATGTTAGTGTATTAAAAATTAATTATGCCACTGTAAATCGAATATTTTATCATAGATAATAAATAATAGACTAGATAATAAATAATAGAATTTATTCCATCTATAATGACTTCGCGAGAAACATTCTCTCTCATCGGAATTAAATAATGTAAAATAAAAAAATAATTTTGTAGCAAAAATTTATATATTGTATTGTAGAATTATATAGAAATGTGTATCTTTATAGTGACGTGACACACAGTGAGAGGAACTTTATTTTCTTAATATGCAAGAGATGTCCCCTGAGTCTATCGACCGTTCGTTTGGACATCCGGTGTAACATTATCTAACGAGTCTTTTAAACGCTGTGATTTGTGAACTTTCTAAGGATATATATCGCAATGTAAATTGATGTAGAACAGAGTTTGCAATAATATTATCCAGTACGTTTATTGGATGTACAATAATAAATTGCACAAGTCGCGCTCAACAGAGAAGTTTCTTTTCTTTGGAGCGAACTACGAAAGTAATAATCACTCCGAGTTCGCAATTATACTAGTTTGTATAAATTTTAATTATTTGCAACAATACTGAAAATAAATTATGTATAATCAAAGTAAAAAAAACTTTAGCAAGTGTTCCACGAAGTGATGTTTGCCAGTCACTTGAATTTATTAAAAAATATCGACTATTGTACCACACGTAGCTATTTGCATTACAATTCAACTTTGGAAACCGGGTAGCAAAGAAGAAAAGTCTGACGCGCACTCTTTTTTACGCTGAAGCGCAGTTTTCATATTATGGAGGCTGTCATTGATTTTGACGATCGTTAAAATGACCAAAGCACGTCTTACGGTGATCTCCGCAGAAAGTTATCTGACACCGTTCATATAACTTGCCAAGAGTAACCTTTTAAAATTTAACACTTAAAAGTATCTTGTCGAGTTTCCCGTTGGTGATCTCTTATCCATCTGTCCGAGATACTCTAACGGATGTATTTAAAAAAATGCTATTTTGGCGAATAACTGCGACGATATAAACTGTCATTTCCTACGTCGTAAACTTGCGGGTTGCAGATCAAGCAACACAAAAAAAAACGATCTATATGTGCTATTCGAGCAATCATGTTGGAAAGTTAGGAGATACCGTACGGTTAAATCGCTTTAATGTTCCGACCGAGCGATGTAAAAGATCTAAAGCCATTTGTAATGAAGCGACTTGTTCGCCTTTGTAAAAATAATCCTAAGTTATTTCTCCCGACTAACAAAAGATGATGACGTCGGCAAATCTGCTCAACTTCTACCATTGTTCTCAAAGTTAATAAATCTCATTGTTTATTGTGGTACTCTTGGTTTCCTTCAACAACCCTCTTTCGCACATAACGACTTGTAGCACGTAATTATTTATCAAAATTTAACATACCACATTTAAAAACAAAATTGCTGAGGCAAACATAATTAATTACAACAAAGTATAACTCCGTAATCGATAAAAAATTATATATATGTTATCCAACGCGTATTAATCCATACTATCGTTGCATTAATTCTTTTTTAATAGTAAATATACAACTACTTCTCAAGATTTTCATTGTTTAATTAATAATAAAATTTTCATCATAATTTAATTATAATACACTGTATTCGCCATCGGCAGAAATCTTTCGCGATCTGTAGAAAAAAAAGAAAAGAAATATCGGTACATACCTTTTCCTGCGTTCGATTCCACACGATCACACTATGACCACTGTTGATCAAGTTTTTCACGATACCACTGCCCATAATGCCGAGTCCAAGAAAACC
This sequence comes from Temnothorax americanus, assembly GCF_048541705.1. Taxonomy (NCBI): domain Eukaryota; kingdom Metazoa; phylum Arthropoda; class Insecta; order Hymenoptera; family Formicidae; genus Temnothorax; species Temnothorax americanus. Next base: position 2,253,485 of record NW_027509391.1, read on the forward strand.
AAATTTCAGATTTGACGGAAGGATATTCTTCTCCTTGAGAGTTTGCGACATCGTTTCGACGTCTAAGGGCGGCGTAATCTGTGGAACAAAGTAAAGGAATGTTACGGAAAAGGAATAATACGCAGCTAATTCTGATACTTTCTTTGTAAAGAGGAATAACTTTTTACGAATTCTATATACATTTTTCCTGAAATGTATCTTTTTTCGATAACAAATGTTCTTTCTATAATAGACGATTTAATTAATCCAAATCTTCAAATTGTCGATAGATTGTAGGTAAGTTGAACTAAAACTAAAATGATTACAGTGTATATAATCTATCGTAGATAAAAAATAAATTTAATTCCTTGATTTTCTAACAAACTAATTTAAAAACTTAATGTTATTTATTTTTATTAATTTCTAGCAAAAAAATTAGTAACAAAATCTTATTGTGATTTTAGTTGCATTTTAAATTCATTTTAATAGAATTTTTATTAGATTCTTTAATGTTATTATATAGAATATTTGCACTAAAAATAAAAAATTATTAAAAATAAAATTTTTTGAAAAATTTCGATAAATAAATATACGTTTTAAAAAGAAATCTGCAATTGGGAAAAGATGTAGGATATCTTTTTAAGATATCCTACGTAAAGGATGTCCCGAAATTGACTTCAAAGTATCAATTATTAAGTATATAATTAAAGTATCAACTATTAAACTGTAAATATTTAAGAAAGAATCTTTCTTTTAGATAAGGTTCTGACATGCATAAAATTTACCACATTTTTATTTTATAGTAGATTTAGGTGAACAAAAGCATAATAAATATAATAAAAATATTAATAAATAAATAAATAACATATTAATAATATAACAGCAAACATTTCTCAAATTAGAAATACTTTAGAAAAGCATTAAAACGAATTAGATGGATTCTTGACAGTATCAAAAAATATTTTAAAAAAATTAGATAGATTCTTGAAAGTATCAAAGGGTACTAAGAAAAATTAGATGCATCTTTGAAAGTGTTAAAAAGTATTAAGAAGAATTAGATGGATCCTTGAATGTTTGCGGTTCCCAGATTGCGCCTATAGATAAATCCTGTCCTGAGAATATAATTAAACATAATTCCGATAGTGTTCATTTAAATACAAAATTAAATCTTAATCCTTCAGATTTTTCAAGAAATTCTTATAATTGTAATTTTTTTAATATTTCACATTAATGCTAAGGTTAACCTAAGATTATGGAACCAACAGGTGGTAACGGGATCGTCATATGCCTAACTACGGTACTGGGGTGCACCGTCCTCGTGTACGTGTCTGTGTGAGTGTGTAGACATTTCGCGCGTGTGTACTAACTTGATTCTTGATCTTATGGTAACATAATGTGCACGAATATTAAATGAACGAAACTTGAGCTCAAAGGGTTTTACATTTTAGCGCTAAATGCGCGATATAGAACTCCAAATGTTCAGAAACAAACTTGTATTCTTTATGTGTATCAAAATATTGTGCACTTAATATAGAGATTAGGTAGGATGACACATGGTTTTGTGTGTTAGCGATCGACTTGATCCCGAGTTCGATTTTATAACAGGTTGAAAAATTAAGGATTGTAAATGAAGTAGGCGATGGTACAAGATGGTAACCCGTTTTGGGGATATTTCAATATTGAAATCAGGTTTATGTCGCCTAATAGTGTCATCATTAAATCATCATTTATTGTCTATCAACTGGACCTTAATCGTGTTAATAATAACCAAGACAGGGTAAATAAATCTTTTAGACCAATGAAAAAGATTACTTACAGGTCTGGCGATATTTGCCGGTCTGTTTAGAAGTGAGCCCGTTTTTCTAGCCGGAGTAGAATGATTCATAGTGGGACTGACACTGCCCACTCTGTTGCTATTGCTGGTACTTGATTCCCTACGCTGCTTTTTAGCCGGTCGACGATCACCCGTACCGCTGTCGCTTAGACGCTTGGTGGTTTTCGTAGTAGCCTCCTGTAGCAACAGTTTCTCAGTTTGCATGTATAATATAAAACGCAATTAAAAAACATTTTTAACAGTTGCTGCTGAAAAATGGAAGATAGATTCGCTGCTAACCTTACGCGGCTTCGGCGTTTTGACCACAGATTTCTTCTCGGGTACAGGCTCTTCTTTAAGTCTGTCGAATAAGGAATCCGGATCCAAGCCATCCTCGAATACCTGATGCATCAATACAGAAGATTTAATCATTTTCAATATAATCAATGTCTAACTCAATAACAAAATATGGACTTTATTTTTTATTTTGCTTTCATTTTTAGATCAGTCCTATATAGGCATAAAATGTGTCCAATTTTTCTTCTAATATTCTTAATATTCAGTTAAATTAATAGATAATATAGTTGTTAGAATATTATTTCAATATAACTACTTTATTAATATTATATTAAATTATCTAAATTATCTTAATGTGTATCCACAGATACATCAAGCATAGATAGTTATCAAAGACATGAAAATCTTGTTTACCTCTCCTTTGGCGATAAATTCTTCTATAGCTTCCACTGCATCTTTGAACGCGCCAGATTTGCTAGATTTTACTAAAGTATCCTTATACTCCTGATAGGGTTTAATGTTGGATTCCTCTATCCATGCGCTACAAAAGGAAGACATTGTCGAGGATCATAAATCATAGTAACGTTCCATGAATAAGATAAACGATCCATAAGTAGAACTTACTAATTGTTTGTCCCAAAGAAGAAGATACACTGTACTGGCCCCTTTTTAGTGTTCGCAGGCTTCTTCAAGTCCTTTGAAGGAACCGACACCTTTGCATGCCATTATATGAAATTAATATATATAGCCTATACAGCACTAACAAGAATAATTGCAACATTTATTTTCTCATGTACATCTCGAATTCTAATTTAATTCACAATCCACTTGGGAAGCAATTTCATCAACAATAATATCAAACAAAATAAAAAGCAGATGTTTGGCAGAAAATGATATCAACAAAGTATTTTACACGCGACACACAATTATCTCATTTACAAATCGTCAACTGTAAACTTTTAGCATTTTTCAGCGTATTTTTATGATTTTAAAAATGGAGAAAAATACACATTAAAAATAAATTTCATCAAATAACATTTTTGTTCAATAATTTGTCGTCTGTACACGTTTTACAATTACGTTCTTTTCTTTCATACTAGGACGAAATTTTTCGAGCTGAGGTCATATTCGTAAATCACCCTCGGTCTCCGATCTTCGTACGGCCCTGCCGGCGGTTGCCGCGTAAACGCACTTGAAGGAACTACGAGCTATCCACATATTTCCTACTCTATTCCTCTCCCCTTCTTCTCTCGCAAGATTGAATACATATCTATGGGCGGTATTCATATTCATTTAATCCAATTTTTTATTCAAGATCGTTTTAAATCGGATTACGATCTCAAGACACCGTCCGACCGGTGAAAAACCGTACGGCATTTCATCGTTTTTAAGACGATCTCTTGAATATAAAAATTGACCATGGACACCGACCTATCTCGCTTCGAACGTCGGAAAATGCGTCGGTGACAATCTCGGAGCGTTGAGGCGTAATCGCGGCCGCTCGCCCGGCGTGCCGCTGACGTCACGCGCGTTTCCGCCAATCGGAAACGGGGAGACGGATTACGCGGGACAAATTCTAAGGTCTCGACGACTCAGCGGATCGCGGCACTGGGCGCGTTCGATTTCCCCCCTGAGAAATTTCGAAACCGCCGCGCGGAGCGAGGAACGAGAGGAGAGGGGGGAGGGAGGAGGGAGCTAGCCGAGGCGACAGCGCGATCGCAATCGAGGGATTTAGGTTATAAGCCCGCCGCGGATTGCGCGCCAATTTGAATTCGAAGGTCCGGGTGTGGCGGGGGATAGCGCCGCGCCGCCTCCGGAGGCGGCGCAACGCGGCGCGATCTCCGGCGCGGTGCACGGCGGCCAGTGGCGTCGACAGCTGGTGCGCTCCGTCCCGGCGGCGAGGGTCGACGAGGCGGAACGACGCGAGAACCGCCAAATACGAGCGAGGGCAGGCGCGCGCGCGCGCACGCACACACGAGCGACGTTAACGGGAAGAGGAGCACGAGAGTCCGCGTTGCGATGAGCTTAGAGAGTGGCGAGGGGAGGGGACGGGAGGTACCCACTTACCCGGCCGGGCCACGGCGAGAATCCTTTCATCTTCGCCCTGAAAGCCAGAAAAAAAAAGATACGGGGAACAATTAGGTTATGCGTCAACACAAGATTGGCACGATCGCGTTGTTGTCGCGCACACTCCAAATACGCACCATACTAGATCACCCAGTTTGAATACTTCCGACATCGCGAGGAACGACGAGAACAGGTCAACCAGTGCCTTCGAACGTCAGCGAGCGACTGACTTGCGTGCGAAGCGTCGTTTATGCACCGACGACGTGAGCGCAGTTGCTCCCTCTACGCGCCGTTCCCCTTTCGAGCTTCCCCCACCGCTCGTCGCCTGCGCGGCTGGTCGAGCGAGCGACCGTGTCGCGCGAACAGATAACCGTTTCTACGCGCGACGCGTTGAAATAGATGGTTGTCGATTGCGATCCGCGATTAATAACGCCGCGAGGCTGCTCGGAAGAACTCCGTGGAAAGCTTTGGGATCGTTAACCTTGCGCTTCGGCGCGTCTCGCTACTTCCGGCGGCTAAGTTCCCGTCCTAAGGGACGATTCGCAACGCGCAATTGCGGTCGACCAATCACCGTTCGGCGCTCCAAAATGTCCTCGCGATCCAAAATTCGGCGGAGAATAACGCGACGTCGTAATATTTTGTCGCTTTCGCTAATATATTTACAAGTTTTTCCCAAGATTTTACATTCTGGAATCTAATCGTCATTCTTTGAGCCAAAATTTCCAAATTTATATTTCATATGTTACGTAAATGCAGGTGGAAGGCTCGTCCCTGGAAACTGCAATTTATTACATCGAATTCTGTGAAAAAAAAAATATTTAATTTTGCGAGAGAAATAAATGTTCGCGGGGACGTCGAAGAGAGGAAAGAAGGAAAAATGTCTCATATTTTTTCAGAAATTTTCTAAAAATTTCTCATATTTTAGATTTATAAAAAATTCTGAAAAAAATATGTCGAATTTCTCAGTTACTTTCAAAAATAATTGAATAAGAATTTTCAGAATATTTTTCAGACATTTTTCCACTAAGGAACGATGAACGATCGCTCGTACGGATCGCGCCGGTGCGATCGGAGCCTAAAAGGAGCAAGGAGTCCACGGTCCGTCGTTCGAGAATCATAGACGATAGACGTCGCGCTAGAACGACCGCCAGCAGTCACGTCGATTACGACCTGCCAGCTGTCAGAACATCGATTGTGAACCCTTTTTACAGTTGTCTCCGACTCCGGGCAAGGGCGTCTCGCGTCCCGCAAGCTCACACCGTTCCCCGGGGAGAGTATTCGCGATACCGTTTCTCAGCCGCGCCGCGCAAATCTGGCCGGAAATGGACAGTAACGCCCGTCACAACACGGTACGTCCACCTGCGACGAACGGCGAACGGTCTCGCGTTCGTCGTGCGCCCCTCGGACATTGCACTTTTTTGTTCCCCTCCGTAAAATATTTCCCGCTGTCACGAGCACGTTGACGCGTCTCGCGCGATGTTTCGTCGGTGTTTCTTCGCGCGATCGTAGTCTGCTCCGTTGCTCGTCGCGTGCTGTTTTTTATCGTCTTGTACGCAAAAAGATAACGACATTGTTATCTGATCTGGCGAAAAAGATGTACATTTTGACTCCGAGAATTTTTCGTCGTAATTACTCTTGCCGGCGGTAGAAATGATATTAAATCGTATGTATTTATTGAGATCTGTTTTACTGTTCCACAGCCGCCTCAAGCGGGTGCGGATACCGGTGGTGAAACGTCGATTCAGAACGAAGTTCCTACGGTCACTGTGGCAATGCCCTTCATGCAAGTCGACATGCTCGGTCATTCTGGAGCATCTACTGCTGCGCTGGCTACGACGACAAACCGAATGGTAATATATTATAACAGCGTAGTATTACATAATATTATGGGTGCGATCCATTCGTCGCTCGAAACGCTCTTGGAAACGGGTTCATCCATGTCGTTTATCAAATATTAAACAAGAACGAAATGATGCTCTGAAGTGTTTGAAGCGTCTAGTGGATTGTACACTCTGTAAGATAGATACAACGTTATGGTTTGAATAATTATTAACCCGAGTAAAATTGTTCAGGTTGAAGGGGAAGAGATTCCACCTCCGAAACCAGACTTCTCTGCACCTCCTCCTTACGAAGTAGCCACCAAATTACCTAGTTACGAAGAGGTTCAGCGTGAAAAGACTCTACAGGGCGAGCCACAGCCTCAAATACACATGGTACGCGACGTATCTATAATTCGAAATGTTGTATTTCTGGAGGGCTTCGAATCTTTCCAACATCCTGGACCGTAAATAGTGTTCTTTCTAATAGATTAAAAATCCTTTCCTTTGCAGCCAGGAAATATTAGACCACCACAGCAGCCCCTGACAATACTTGCTATAGATACCGAAGCTGCCGAGGGTGATCCAGAAAGCGGGCTGCTTGGCACAGATTTTATGTTCTTCACAGCGTTTCTTGGTGGGGTGCCTTTATATTTTACAAAATCTAATAATCCCCTACAGTGACAATCATCTGCATTAATGTGTCTCTCTTGTAGTCGCATTCCTATTCAACTGGATCGGATTTTTATTACTGATGTGTTTCTGTCACACTATTGCCTCTCGTTACGGTGCGCTAGCCGGCTTCGGATTGTCCCTGACAAAGTGGACGCTCATTGTTAAACACTCCACCGACCTTGCTTCGCGAGAGAATTCATGGCTGTGGTGGTTGATAATGGCATTCGGTTTGTATAATTGTAATAAGAAACTTAATCGAAAGATATTTTACAACAAGGTAAAATATAACGATTACGTTCCAGGGGTTCTAATTTGCGTGCGTGCCATCATTCAATATTTAAACATCAAACGTGGTTGGAGACTACTGTCCGGGAGCGCACAGGAGCGTCTACTTTTTTTCTATTGAAAAATCATTAAATCTCTGCACCATTTTTTTGTTTACTCAACTTGGCTTTAGAGCAAACAGCATTTCTATGTGGGGTCATATTTGTATAATATATAATCGATTTTCTTAAGGGAGAGCATCGTGTAGATCGTAATATCTATCTATATACAGAACGAAAACAGCAGGATCTTTAAAATGATTTGCCAAATTCGTCGTGATGAAACGGATATAAAAATACGAATAAAAAGAACGATAAAGAGAATCGGTCCCTTTTTCGCATATACATACATATGGAAGATATATAAACGCTATTTTATGTAATGTTATACATGGTAGGCTATGGGAAAAAAAGAAATGTACATTTTTATTGCTCAAAATAATATGAACAATGCTTTAAGTCAATACTCTTATTCATTTTAAGCGTTGTTCATTTAAATGCAGATCACTGAAGAACGTAAACGTGTGGAGCGCATGTCAAATCGTAATTTGTGCAAAATTGACAAGTCAAAATAAATCGCGTAAAGAGACAAAATATACGATTCGTTATTATTTCCGGATAAATGATGAACAACAGTTTTCTGATAGTATAATATATTCTAGCGTTAGACAAGCTTCTATAGAGATTGACTACTTATTAAATATGATAAGTGTATTAATATATCCCGCCTGTTTATATAGTACTCTATAATTTATATATATATATATATATATATATATATATATATATACATACATACATACATATATAGAGAATTCTTATCGAAAGAGAATTCTTAGATATAAATAAAAAACAATAAATATTACGTATATGTATTAAAATTTATTATATAAAGCGATATGCGATTACACGTTATTCTGTGAGAAATTTCATTGCTATACTTATTATAACGATAAAACGGAGAGATAGACATTCAGAATTTCATATTCCCCTCCTTATTTTCCAAAAATCGCAAGTTTTGGAACTTTGGAAAATTCTTGGAATCTTTTGCAATCTCCTTGCCGATCTCCTGATGCTTCGTCGATTTTTTATTTTTTATGATTTAAAGTCCCGAATTCTTAGAAATTCAGGAAATTCTTGAAAATGCAAAAAAATTCTGGGAAATTGAGAACATTCTCAGAAAAGTAGGCAATTTTTAAAAAATTCTTGGAATTTTAGTTAGAGCAATCTCTTCGTCGATTTATGTTTTCTTTGTCGATTTTCAAGACTTGATTTTCGCGAATTAAAACCCCGAATTCTTATAAATTCAGGAAATTCTTGGAAATTGAGAAAATTCTCGGAAACGCGAGCGTTCTCGAAAATTTTAGATGGAGCAACCTCCTCGCCGATTACTTATGTTTTCCGTGTTTTCCTGATACTTGAGCAATTTTCAGAAGACTTTGATCGCGCTGAATGAGGTTTGAATCTTTGCTGATTGTAAGTGGGGTTCGAGTCTTTGCTAATATCGGGGTTCGAGTCTCCACTAAAGGGGTTGAAATTTCTGCTGAGCGAGGTCGAGACTTCCGCGACAATCGGTAGGTAAAGTACATTCTGTCCAGGAGGGTGGTAAATGAAAGGTCCCATGGTGTAATGGTTAGCACTCTGGACTCTGAATCCAGCGATCCGAGTTCAAATCTCGGTGGGACCTAAATTTTTGAAAGTGCAAATCTATTTTTTTGTCAACATTCAAATGTAATAGTACTTAAATAATTCACGTAAATGCAATTTTAATTTTTTGCTTGAAATAATTGAAAAAAGATTGTGCTTTGTTACACAAGATAAATTTTTTTTTCTTTTATTTGAAAATGTTAAAAAAAATCGAAAGTATGCGCTATATATCAAATTTATTGGGACTTTAAGTATGTTTCTTACGACGATTTAAGAAATCATCGGAAATCTTGTCGATTTAAACAGAAAGGAGAAAAGACAATACCCCCAAGTAGCAAAGATGACGTCTAAAGACGCCTTATTGACGTCATTAAGACGTCACTTTGCCACCTGGGATCTGGGACGTTTGAATTATATATGCATGATGATCCATATGTTGCTAAACATTGTGCGTATCAATACCAAACGGTCATGGTTTCAATTGACTTGAAGACGTTCGTGGAAACAGACGAATCTCACGCTGCTTTGGATCTATCTGCTCCAGTTCCTGTGGTGATAAAATCACTTAATTATTAAACGCGTCGAGAGTTATTATTCCCTCACAAGAATTTCGATTATATTGAAAAATCTCTTATTTTCACGAGCTAATTACGCATAAATACAGACGCGCGTTTCTCACTGTTAAAACATAATTACTAGATATCTTTTATAAGTAAAACGCGCGAGTAAAAACGCAATATGAGTCATAATTCAGCGTCTCGAAATTTCCGAATGTTCTTGACTGTTCTTGACTCCCGGAGTTGCAGTTTGCAGTTGCGTCTCCAGCCGGCAGCCGAGTCATTTAAATTGTTTGAGAGCCAGGTACAGTGGTACAGCAACCCAAGCGCGAGCAAAGGACTCGCGGGTCGCGGCGAGTGAGGCGAGTCGAGACGAGAGTCATCGGTGACTTCTTATGAATGCTACGAAGGTCGTGCATAGTTCGAGCTTGCGAGATTAAAGATTTTCGTCACGGTGATCGCAACGAGGAAGGAAAGATGGAACAGCTCTCGGGGAAGAGAAGGCGTCTCACTAATCCGGACAATCCCGTGGTTTTTCTGGATATCACGATCGACTCCGAGAAAGGTACAGTCCTCGCGCGAGGTTATGATTGTGCGAATACCGGCTCACGGATCCCATTGTTTTCCAGTGGGAAGAATCGTTATAGAACTGTTCAAGAATATTGTGCCGCGAACCGCGGAGAATTTCCGCGCGTTGTGCACCGGCGAGATGGGCGCCGGGACGAAGGCCGCGAGGTTACACTACAAGGGATCCATTTTCCACAAAGGTGAGCGTTATCTCGAGGGTCCGATTCCTCCCGCTCCATGCATCTTCATTCCAGCTGTATTAACACCCTGCGTCAGTGATAATTCTCCGTCACGATAGAAGCGCACGTTCCAAATTTTTACCTTGAATATAGATCACTTGTTTTTATTTTGTTGAAGTTGCGTTGTAATTGGAATTTGGAATTCTTCTGAGGAAGAGAGATTCGGTTGTTATGCACACATGTTGCGATACAATTTTGCATCGTCGCAGCCAGTACCTGTTGAAATCTAGATTATTTATCTTTTTTAAGACCGTATAGAGTTTAGATTTCTTTTGAGAATCAACAGAAATAGGGAGCTTTCTGGCAAGCGACGCAAGTCGACACAAGTGTCGTTTTGTTTTTGCGTTACTCATTGCCAAAAAAAAAAGAGAGAAAGAACGTTTGCGTCGACCTGTGTCACTTGCTGGAAAGTTCCCGTAAGGTGCCATTACATGGTAGCGTTGTGCGTCAAACCACCCTTGCGCAGCACCCTTGCGCAGAGGTCTAAATGTGCAGATTTCGTCGTCTTGACGCTAATTCTAGGATCTGTTTGCTGAACTGGCTGCACTAGTTCAGCTATAGGAAACAGACCCCTAGCCAGTAGCCACATTTTATTCATCGTCTTGACGCTGAAATCTGCGCGATCTGCATGTTTAGACATCTACGCAAGGGTATTGACGCTTGACACTGTTTTCTGCGGAGAAAGATGCAAAGATGAAAATTAAATAGCATACATATGTATTATTATACTGCTACAGTCGTTTCCCAGTTCAAGATCCAGGGTGGTGATATTGTCAATTTCGACGGCACTAGCGTAGGAGAGAGTATTTACGGTCCTTACTTCGATGACGAGAACTTCACGTTGTCGCACGACGACTCTGGGCTGCTTAGCATGGTGAACGAGGGAACGCCAAACACCAACGGTTCTCAGTTTATTATCACCGTTCAACAGTCCAAGCATTTGGATAACACCAACGTTGTATTTGGCAAGGTCGTGAAAGGAATGTGCGTGGTATCGGAGATCAATAAAGTGCGGACGAATGAGGATATTCCGGTTGATGTAAGGCTATATCTTTCAAGTCACAAAGATAATAGCTTCCTGAATCTATGACAATTATTTAGTTTCGCGATTGGTTTGTTTAGGTAATAATTATAGATAATTGTGGAGAATTGAGAAACGATGAGAGTTGGGGATTGGAGGAGAACGACGGATCTGAGGATGTTTTTCCACCGTATCCGGAAGATTGGGATTTTCCGTCAAATGCCTACAGGCTCACTGTAAATTGTCATTTGTGTATCATTCCTGAAAATTATTAAGTGTTGATATGCGAAATTGTACTCTAATTTGGATCCGTTCATTTTTTTTAGCACCATTTCATGGAGGCGGTAATACAAAAGATAAAAAATTCTGGAAATGCTTATTTCACGCAGCAGAACTTTGTGGACGCTGGTAGAAAGTATAAGAAAGCATTACGATATTATATCTGGATGAGCAAACACCAAAACATGGCAGATACGTTTTATGCCTCACTTGCGGATCTTAGATTAACTTTGTTACTTAATTTAGCTGCTGTACATTTAAAGCAGGAACAGTATCGTAAAACCATAGATCTATGTAATGAGGTAAGTAAATGGATCCTGTGAGAAAATCACAAGTATTGCATTATGTTTTAGCATGTTATTTAATTCAGGTTCTGGAAACGGATAATATGAATAGTAAAGCGCTATTTCGAAGAGGACAAGCTTATACTTCCTTGAAAGAATATAAATTAGGATTAGATGATCTCCATCAGGTGTTTAAAATGTGTCCCGACAGGGTTATCGAACTGCAAATAGACAAAGTAAAAAAAATGGAAAAATCTTATTCAAAATTAGAAAAAACAACGTATCAGAAAATGTTTCATTAAATATGCTTTTCATCTATAAATTTTGATATAAATTTTTACATTTTTATTTTTTAGATGATAAAATTATGTAAACTTTATAACGATGATATAAGTAATGTAAATTAAATTGAATCAATTTACCGTTTTATGGAACTCCAATGGCTAATGAGATTGATCAGAAAATTCCGAATCGTTCTTCTTATTAATGCAGGAATCACGTGGAAAAGAAACAAACTTTTAAACGAATTATTTCATGTTTTTATTTCTAAATAAATCAATATGTTCAATTTAAATAAACTCTAAAATTAATATTCAGATAACAGTGCATAATGCGTCATAGTACTTAAATATACAAACAGAATCAATTATTTGTAATTATTATCTTTTTAAATATGTTTTTATTAAAAACGCAATAAAAATGGCCAAAAAAATTATGAATGTTTGATATTCAGGCAATAATATGTATATTTAACTCTGGCTGTGTATATATATTTTTAAGACAATTAGATATCAATTTAAAATGCAATGTAAATAATGCGTAATCGTAAGAAAGAGTATGCTATTTTGTTTATAATTTATAAATTAAGAAATATGAAATAAATACAATGCATTACAATTACGTTTCTATATTCTTATTTCACGATTAAGTCTGTCCAACTTGTTATTATTAGGAAATTATTTGGTCGCATATATTTCGAAGAATCACAAAAATATAAATTTAAGCTAAGCACATTCTTCTATTTTATCATTTATCATACACGTGTAAAACAAAATTTTTTTATAATAGATACTCTAAGAATATTAACTTCAGACCCTCGAAAATTTATCATTGATAAACATTTCAATATAGAAATATGTAAAAGAATTTATACTAAAAAATCTGTACCTAAAAATCAACCTCGAAGTTTCACGTAATTTTTATAATTTTTAATTCTGTGCATACATGAGATAACGTAGCAAATTTTAAGTACGCATAGTGTAAGAGGGAAAATGACTAACAATAATGATACAGAGATTCAATTATAAATAGAATAATACGCTGCAGCTGATGTACAGTATTAATTTATTAAGATCGCGTGTGCGTAGTTCGCAGAAAATTAAATTGTTCAATCAACAATTATTTATCGCACATAAATAATCATGAAATTGACAGTTACAGAAAAGCAGTTACATTTTCATCTTCAATCATGCTGTTTAACGATGTAATAGGTTGAAATGAACGTTTTACCTCATAACGTTGAGTAGTATCTATTTAACAATTCTGGAATATCTACATTGTATCTAAATGTAAAAGCTACTCTATATTGACTAGATTCAATCATATTTTAGCTATTCTTTCTCAATACTTCAATATATCTACTATTTTAAAAGTAACGCTTCTTTATAAATATATATGTAGATGAATAAATAAATAAATTAAATACCAAAGTTTACTTATAAGAGCTAGAAACTTATAAAGTAGAGATATACTTAATTGATAATAAATATATATTTGGTGCAGAGGTTTTAATAAAAAAAAATTTTTTTCTTAAAATGTTAAATTTAACTTCCTGGGAGAATGTAAAACTATTCTATTGAGGTAAGAGAGTTAGTTACAGATAAAATTAATGGAATGTTTAGAAACTCTAATGGCCAGTCTGATAAAATATTTACTATATGTTTTATGCGATTGTATATACTACCGTCAAAAGTCGGACGGAAAATTTCTGAAATTCTTTACGACAATACGCAAATATGCAATGCGAATGTTTCACAGAATATACTTTATAATCTAAACCGAAAGTTGCACAAGCTGACAAATGTTTTATAGTCATTGATATAATTTATACTGCACTGTTCTTATCAATCTGTTTTACTTAAACTACATAGATACTTTATTCGGTCAGAATGGCAGCTTGTTGTTCGTGATCAAAGTATATCTTTTTTTTTTGTAGTAAAACGGTTCACGATTAAAATTAAATTCCATTTTATAATATTGTTACGAATACAATTAGCTTTTGTTATTTACAGTGAGCATTTTTTAGACGTTCGCTTTCCTTCGCTTCGCACGTACCGTTTTACCATCATTGCGTCATTCACAAGGCATATGGTGCGGAAATTTGATTCAACAAAGTTAAATCTAGCAGACTTCCTTGTCGTCCCCATTAACCGCGTTATCATCGCGGTTTCCGTAAGCGTCGGCTCCATTTTCCGTTTCAATCAAATTATGCAACTCCTTACACAATGTTTCCTCGCATACCTCACCGTCCATCGCAGCGTTCTCGATTATATTTTCGTAGTCGTTCACCGTCTCATTCTCAACCGCTTGCTTAAGGTCGGATTCTATTATCTCCTCGCAACTCTTGAACATCTCGGGATTCTCGTTCGAGTTTAACACCTCAGGATTTTCGTTGGAATTCAAGATATCTGTATTGACCTCGTCATCCGTTGTGTCGGTGGAGTGCGACACTTTCTTCAGCACGCTGTCCACCAAATTCGACGCAAAACTTTTGTTCTCGATTCCCTCGTGTATCGTTTGATGTATCGGCAGACTTTGCGGTCTATTAGGACGTCCATAGGGAAACGTGTTCTCTTCGCCCGCCGGCGTATGCACGGCAGATATCTCTGTTTGAGTAGCAACGCCATTATCGACGAGAGCCGGTTTTGGCTTCATGCTGGACATGCAACGCTTTATCTCGGTCATCGAGTCTTGCAACTGTTGGACCTGATGAAAAACAAACAAAAAAAAAGTAAGATATTGGAAAAATTTTACATTTTCTTTGACAAGATCTGAAAATCTTTTTTGAAAACTTACCTGGGTATGGAGCAGATTGCATGTTTGCGCGAGATTATTGACTACGTCCGCATTTGGTTGCAGAGCATTTTCCGTATCACTGAAGGTGTTTTCTCGATTGCCGCCCGGTTGCAGACTGACCACTTTTTTCCACAATGCATTGATCGCTTGCATCTGCAATAACTGTAACTTGTGCTCGCTTTCGAGAGCGGTTCTCGTAGCTTCCATGTCTGTCGACAGTTTCCTGTAAAATATTTTGTACGTGTATATACGTCTTATTCTATAAATAAAATATTACGCATGAAATATAGATGAAATCTTACTGGATGTACTTATTCGTTCTTAACATGTCGATCGTTTTTAATATACTAGTAGCTGTTCTGTTAAGATTCCTTGTATGATAGCCTCGCCACATTCTTTGAATACAGATAGCAGCCTTTTCTGTCTGATCTTGATCTGCAAGAAAATATCCATTAAATACAGAGTGTTCATTAATACTTGCGCCTGATATTTCAAAATATTTTAAACGTCTTACCTTTATTACTGTCTTCTTGTCTTCTTTGGATAGCCCTATGTCGAATACCATCCAATTTCGCCTGACACACCTCACTATCCTCGTCGCTGCTCTGAATTCCAGCATCGCCGTCTTTCTCGTCTTTGTTCAAGTTGCTCTTGAGTCTCTCGTTCGCACTCTTCGGTCGCTGTATGCTTCTAGCTAAATTTGGACTCCTCGTGCTTCTCTTCGCAGGCAAGGTCTTGCTCTGAACGTAATTGTTTATCTTCACGCTGTGTGGACACTTACTGTTAGCGTATGTCACGATCGGTTTCGCTATGTTCGGTCTCACGACGCTGCAATTTGTCGCGGAACTACTTTTCACAAGCGCATTCGCCTTTACAGCGCTTAGATTCGTTTTTGCCATTGGATTTACGGTGTTTATGATCGGAATTGCCTTTCCGTCGCCGTCCATGGATGGTTTACTAGGTATTGTGATTTGACAGGGAGAGTTTAATTTACTCGACGTGGGAGTCTTCAGTAAAATCCGTGAAAGGCCAGACGGTGGACGAAAGTCTGGACTCATCAGAGACTCTGGCACCGGTACTAATTTCGTTGCCGCTTGCAGAGGGCTCGATGTCTCTGGACGAAAAATACCTTTTATCATGATCTGATTCCGTTTAATCTGATTCAGTCAGTTGTATAATTGCCTTACCTTCCATGTCCTGCAAACTATTGTTTAACGCTTTGTTGCTCAGTGTACCAGAGAGCATATTAGGATCTAAGCTTTGAGTCATCAGAGTCGATTCGTGATCACCACTCAATAAACCATGACATGAAGAAACCATGGCCTCAGTATGACAGCTGGATACCATTCGGTCTGGCGATTTCATTTTCAAGGGGTTCCTCGAGGAAGCTGGCAAAATATTGTTTAATACTACAATCAACGCTCATCATGCAATAAGCAAAATTATGTTATATCATTTATATCAATTTGTGTTTGGGAAATTTCTGACGCTAGCATTGCTAGGAAAAGCATGCAAACGATATATAGTCTACTAATCGAAGTTAAATACTATTCAAAAAAAGATTAAGTCTTTCCAATCGTCCTGTGCTAATATGCTAATGAAATTTTCTAAGAATAGCGCCTCAGTGTTGATATTTTAACTGCTTTCATCGGCCAATGGTCGTTCGCACTATAAGCTTAAAGAAGCAATTGCTTTAGAAAGTATATGCATCAAGAGAGCTAGAGTACAGGTATGTGCATGAATCCGAACTAGATCCTTTATAATTAAATGATGTTATGAATAATTGAGTAATATTTATTAAAAGTGAGAATATATAAAAAAAATTTAACAAAAGAATATTTATATACATGGTTAATGCAATAAATTATATATATATATATATATAAATAAGTCCTACTCGTTCTTCCTCTCAATTTAATTTGCGTTGTTATGTGGGTGAATAATAATACTAAAATATATAATTTTATTTAGCACGATTTAAAAAAATTAAGTTGTCTTTAGATTCTTGCACATTCCTATTATGTGGTTTTATTCAATATATGATAAATCCTCAATATGGCCTTGGATACCTGGACAAGGAATTTGGCAGACACAGTATTTTGCTTCATAAAATTTTGGTGATTGTAAGTATTTATCTTCATAGTATGTCAACATTGGCACTAGAGAAAACAGATCATAACTAGGATGTATGTATTGAAGAACTTGACAGAAGAACTGGACAATCTAAATCACTACTAAACCACTTGTCGCAACTATAAGTAAAACCTAGTTCTAAGAATCCTCGAAAAATGAATTCATTCCACAGTCTTTATGGCACTACGCAAAAAAACTATGGATTTATTGAACTCACT
This sequence comes from Temnothorax americanus, assembly GCF_048541705.1. NCBI lineage: Eukaryota > Metazoa > Arthropoda > Insecta > Hymenoptera > Formicidae > Temnothorax > Temnothorax americanus. Next base: position 2,270,476 of record NW_027509391.1, read on the forward strand.
AGGTCGTCTGGGAGAATTTGTCTTGTTTTGGCTAAGTCTACGTCTAGCGGCTGGGGAAGGACTCATTGCCACGCTACTCAAGCTGTGTACGCTCCCGGTATCGCTCTGTTGATTCAACTGCTGTTGGTGATGTTGAGCTTTGCTCAAAATAAGTCTAAGTTTCCGGTCCGTCTCGTTCTCTAAGGACTCGCCCGAAAGTGGGCAGACAGACGCAAGATATTGAGCAAGCAAGGCGTGTTCCCCAACGCGGAATTGTCTACCTCGTCCCTGAGAATACAGCCACTCTGCTTTCAAGCTAAGCAAAGTGAGGTGTTGCCAATCAGTTTCGATCGTCGAGGTCCAACGGATTAATTTTCATACAGTATTAACTATGTAAGAATGTATTTTTGAGAAAACCCACCTTTCAAGAGGATCAACCGCATAACCGTCGATCGACTTTAAGCTCATACACCAATTAATAACAAAAGGCCGATAGTCAAACCCGCTATGGACCATTTGTTAAGAATAATATGCTATTGTAACAATGCTACGATTAATGTAAACTAATTTTCTTATGTCTAGTAACTGCGAAAGCTATATTTAATTGGCAGAAAAATTAATGCTTATGACAATTAAAAGGAAAAAATACTATAACATCATATCAGAGTAACGATAAAATTCTTTGCAACTATAATTAATATTAAAAAATAACATCGAGAAAGGTCTGCTAATTTCTAGATGATATAATAACGCGCGCGTACGCTCACAAAAAGGATACATACTGTTACCAGTTATGCTGACACACGGATTGTTAGCAATCGAGAAATTCACCAGATTTTTTAGATTAGCCAGGTGCGACATTTCATTCAAGTCAGTAACGTTGTTATTTGCTAATGTGAACGTCTCCAGGGACGTGGGCAAGTAGCGCTCACACTGGCGCAGTGTTATTACGCGATTGTTATGTAAAAAGAGTTCCTAAAATGTTATTTATCTTGTAAAAATACAAAAAAATACACCAATTGTAGCAACTAGTCGACAAAGCATTTAATTATCACTGTACTTTATGCAAACAATTTTATGCAAAATGTTAAACAAGTGTAATAAATGTACCTTCAAACTTCGCAGATAAGATATATCTGAGATATGGCTGATGCTGTTTTCCGACAAATCCAGATGCTCCAATTTGGTATTTGTGTGTAGATGTTCAATGGACTGTAAAATACTATTATTATATAACAGTAATGGTACAAATATATGCTACAATTATACAATTACACGTGTTACATAAAGTAACATATATATATATCGTACCTTGATATTATTACCGGCTAAACAGAGAGTCTGCAAATTGGTCATGTCCTTGATACCTTCTATCGTGAGTATACCATTGTTCGCCAAATTGAGGGTAACAAGATTATGTAACTTCGACACACCGTACATCCGTAGCAGTTGATTTCTGATTATCGAAAGCTGAAAGCAATAGAACTGTAGGACACAGATGTATTTCAACATAACAAACTATCTTTACGCAAAATCAACAACTTTGAATCAACATTGATGCTTCAATCAAATTGTTACTACAATCTCACATCTCTACTCACTTATCATAATTCTATATTCTATTGAAACTAAATATAAAATTTACAGTTTTAAATACTGTTAAACGCAGGAATATCGATGAAAGATAACTTAGCGAAGGGATTGAACGCAGTGGTAAGAAATATCGCTCCGGTACAGAACTTTGCGATTATACGAACGAATTAATGATAATTCCCACTTGAAGCTGCCTGTAAGTATTACCTTCGTAATTCTGTGGTAAGATTCCAGATTTTCGAGCCGCTGCAGGTCATTGTCGTCTATGATCAACGTGCTGATATCGGCGTCCGAGGGGCACCGGCTGAGCTTCTTGAGGCCCTGGCCGCTCAGGTCGAGAGTGTCGCACACCAGAGACTCTGAAAACGAAAGAGGAGTCGTCAATGTCGCGCAGGCACGATTCGCGAGCGTTCGCGACGCGTGTAAACCGTAAACAGCCAGCAACGGGCAGGCCAGAGCCAGAGCCAGGCTGAACGAGCGCGAGAATAATTGTGAGAGTAAAGTCGCGCGCTGGCACGACGAAAAGCCGCGGACACGCGAGGCGCGAAACGGGCGATCTCTCGCCCGCGGCACGTGCCGCCGTCGCCACGCGGTAAACAAATCGAGACGTAAAATTAAGCGACGAGCCCGCGACGATTACTAACCCGTCGAAGCCATGATGAACACAAACTGGCGGACGCCGAGATGTGGAGAGTGGAGATGTCGTCGCGGTCACGATACGAGAATCGATATATATATGAGATTTCCGAACGAGATGCCTTTATACATATATGCATATATATAGACAAATTGTACACATAATTGACATAATGGATATTTGTGCTCTACAGTCAAAGTGTTTTGTGTGAACCAATCTCTCGAATTTATTAGAATTGCTTTTGTCAGCGAGCTATGGATGTATTTAAATTAGCTAATTACATTGATGTTATTGTTTCATTATTTTTAAAATTGTTGCAGAGAAAGCTCTACGGTTGTAATTAAAAATAGGAAGCCGGGAAGCGAGAGGCGCGTCTGCGGCTATTGATTTTCAAATCGCGTGATCGGAGAGAGTGGAATATGGCGGCTCTGCGTATTTCAAGCCTGAAGTTAGGTTAGGCCGCCCGTGCCGTGCGGGGCTCGAACAGGATGGCCAACCGCCTGACTTCAGACGTGATTGGATTGGACGTGACGACGTTGAGAGACGTGCATCTCTCTCATTTCGTCAAGATACAATTTTTATAATTTATCGAATTACTGTTCGTTGGGATTTGCTTGATTCAGCGCCGGTTCGGGTAAGATGTTTTTTTTTTTGTTTTTTTGCTTTTTTCCTTTATTGAAACTGCTAGCGAGAGACATCTTCGTAATGCGCACGGCTTCGACAGCCTCGGCTGTCGAAGCACGTGTCTCGTTGTAGCCGCGTGGTATTACGAACGGGGAGCGAGAGGCCGGTAAGATGAGACTGAGGACTCGCTTGATTAACATTTACATTCGGCACAAGTGCATGGACGCGCGGGACGGCGTCGGAGCTTCCAAGAGGACTCGGTGGAAGAGGGTGCGTCTGAAGAACGTCCAAGACGTGGAACCTGACCGGGAGGGCCTAACCTCCAAGAGCGACAAATCTACCACGAGTTCTCTTTATAATTCGCCTGTGATACCTGTTAATTTCGAAGCGGGCTTCATCAAGCTGTTCGCAGAGTCTGAGAGAGCACCGAGCAAGTCGAACGTCAGTACGCTGGTGTCGAGAAAGTCGGTGACGAAACTAGATGTAGATCCAAATGTAGTATCTAAAAGTATTGAAGTACGTGATATAAACGGGCGAATGACTGGATCAGATTCACAGCTGTATCAAAGTGACATTCGAGAATTAAGGAAATTGGAAAATAATACGGATGTTGATTCGAATGATGGTTCAGATTCGAAGAAAAATAATGTTAGAGTTAATGAAATAAATATGCAAATGCTCCCTGAAGCGCTACACCGCCAATTGTTCAGGAAGGACGATGAAGAAGACGGTCTCTCCGAGGAGGAAGTTAACAGCGTGAAGAAAAATTTAGGCACATACGGTATAAATGTGGAGGACGCGACCAGATTGCCGGACGTGAACTTGAGGCTACCAGCTTTAGAAGGAAAAGATATAGAGGAGCATTTCTATAATATTGGGAAAGCGCAAGCTAAGCCGTATTTAGAAATCATAAATGACGTTATCAGGGACATTCCCGAGGTGCCGACGCAATGGCTCTTCAAAGAAGGATGGACCAGATATACGGCGGACGGTACAGCAGAAAGCGTAGATTATCCGCTGGAAGACGGTGTAATTTTCGACGTTGAAGTTTGCATGAAACAAGGCCCTTTGCCTACTCTAGCTACCGCGGTCAGTAATGAAGCCTGGTACGGTTGGGTGTCGAATTCTTTGGCGCACAGTATCGGTCGAACGTTTGACACGCAGTTCGCACCAAGTATGCTTGTTCCTATGGAGAGTAACGGAGAGGAATACGGATCTAGACTTAATCAGCATCAGAAGAAACCAAAGATTGTCGTAGGTCATAATGTGTCGTACGACAGAAGTAGAATTAAGGAGCAGTATTGGCTGAATTCCACGGGAACTCGTTTCCTCGACACCATGTCGTTGCACGTGTGCGTCAGCGGTCTCAACAGCTATCAAAGAGCGCTATTGTTGTCCAAAAAGGCAAACACGGAGAAGGAGTTCTGGCAGTCCACCACTTCGTTAAACAGCTTGAGAGAAGTGCATAAGTTGTACTGTGGCCACGAGATAAGTAAAGAGGCGAGAGATTTATTCGTCGAAGGTACTATTGAAGATATTAAGAATAATTTCAATATGTTAATGTCCTACTGTGCCTCTGATGCAGTTGCCACTCACAGTATACTACGCAATCTATTCCCGCTCTTTCGGGAGAGATTCCCTCATCCGATTACGCTGGCCGGAATGTTGGAACTCGGCTCGGCGTACTTGCCGGTGAATTCTAATTGGCAGAGATACTTGGAGGAATCGGAGTCGACGTTCGACGACTTGAACTACGAAGCGAAATTCACTCTCGCCAAGAGGGCCGACGCTGTTTGCCATCTCATGCACGACGAGAAATACAAGGAAGATTTGTGGATGTGGGATCAAGATTGGAGCACGCAGAAAATTAAGATGAAAAGCAAAGTTTCGAAAATAAAGCCTGTTGGCGTGGAAACAAATGTAGCGGAAAAAGCGAAAGAGCGGTCAGACGTTAACAAGTATTTATCGGATGACGAAGAAGAAGAGGAGGATCCGCTGGCAAAGGAATTCGCGTATTTGGAGGAAACCAGGAATTTGTTACCAGCTAGAATGCCGCACATGCCGGGATATCCAGCATGGTATAGGAAGCTGTGTTCCAAGCAAAGCGAGGAAGACTGGACGCCAGGTCCGCAGAATATTAGCACTTCCATGCAGGTGGTTCCGAAGCTGCTGAATCTGACGTGGGAGAAGTATCCGTTGCATTACATAAAGGATCACGGTTGGGGAATTCTGGTGCCTTACAACGACGATCCTGACATCGAGACTGAACTGCCGTTGAAGAATCTTTTGGAGCAGTGTCCTTTGCCAGCGTCCAGTCCGTCCAGGGACATCTCCGACGACGCGATGGCCACCTTGAGCACCGACGTGCAGAACGATCTTCACAAGATGGAATTCTGGCGATTTAAGAAGAAGCAGAACGAGTCGTACAACGAAACGTACAAGGGCACCGGCGTATGGTGCAACGTCGATCTCGACAATTGCTGCTACTTTTTCAAGCTGCCGCACAAGAATGGTGCCAATTACAACGTCGGCAATCCGCTCGCTAAGGACTTCCTTAACAAGTTCTCCGAGAATGTACTCGCCGGCTTGGACGTCAGCGCCGCGGAGGTGCTGAAGATCGCTCGTATGCTGTCCTACTGGCGTAACAATCGCGACAGGATCATGTCGCAGATGGTGATATGGCTAGACGATCACTCTTTGTCCGGCATTATCAAGAGAATGAAGCGGCACACGCGTTACGGCGCGATAATACCTCAGGTGATTGTTTCCGGTACCTTGACGCGTCGCGCCGTGGAGCCCACGTGGATGACAGCGTCAAACGCGCACGTCGAACGAATTGGCTCCGAGCTCAGAGGCATGGTGCAAGCGCCGCCAGGATACAACATTGTCGGCGCCGACGTGGACAGTCAGGAATTGTGGATCGCCTCGATCATCGGTGATGCGTACTACAAGCGTATTCACGGAGCGACGCCTTTCGGCTGGATGACCCTCATCGGTACCAAGTCCAACGGCACCGACATGCACAGCGTCACTGCCAAGGCCATCGGCATCTCGCGCGATCACGCCAAAGTCATCAACTACGCCCGCATCTACGGTGCCGGCCAGAAGTTTGCCCAACGACTGCTGAAACAGTTCAATCCGTCTATGACGGACACCGAGGCCGCTTCTAAGTCACGCAAGATGTTTGCTCTTACCAAGGGTAAGAAGAAATTTCGGTTGAAGGCTGAATTCGTCAACGACGACTTGGAGGATATTCCCTACACTTCCTCTCAGGCATATCAGTTAGCGAAGGCGTACGGCAAAGGGTTACAGGACATTTTCCAGAAGAGCGAGTGGACAGGCGGCTCGGAATCAGCTATGTTCAACCGATTGGAACAGATCGCCGGTAGTCAACATCCAGTCACGCCGTTCCTCAACGCCAGATTGAGCCGCGCCCTGGAGATCACCAATACCGACAATGACGACAAGTTCTTGCCCACCAAAATTAACTGGGTGGTGCAGAGTGGTGCGGTAGACTTCCTTCACCTGATGCTGGTCTCCATGAGATGGCTAATGAGAGATAACGCTAGATTCTGCCTGTCGTTTCACGATGAAGTGAGATATCTGATCCCATCCAGGTACAAGTACAACGCTGCGCTGGCCATGCACGTGACCAACCTGATGACGAGATCGTTCTGCGCTTCTAGACTAGGCATGAGAGATTTGCCGATGTCGGTAGCGTTCTTTGCTGCCGTGGAAGTCGATACTGTCCTTCGCAAAGAGTCCACACACGATTGCAAGACCCCGTCGAATCCTCACGGCTTACAAAACGGATACGAAGTACCACCCGGGGAAAGTTTAGATGTTTGGGCCACCTTGGAAAAATCCGGCGGTTCGCTAGGCTATTGGCACGATGCGAAAAGTCGCAAAGTTAAATCAGACGCGGATCTCACCGCTGAAAAATCGCCGCGGTCTTTCAAAAAGCTACTTAAACGGAAATTATAAAACCCATTTCGTATCGCGATTTTCAAAAATGTAAAATTTTGTCTCAATATTCAACTAAAAGGAAAATCAATGAAGGGAGAATAAAATTAATGGTATTTTTAATTTAATTTCACAGATCACGATGTCGTCTGCAACGAAGCGTAAATATGTTTTTCAAGAACTCGACGATATGACCCTTCCCACGGATTCACAAAGCATCGTACGAATTGTACAGGCGCGCGGCCACAATCTTCACGAAGTTGTCACGCCTACCGGAGAACAGTTCATCGTCTCGATGCCCACCAAATTTAGGCAAAATATATGGGTGAAGAGAGGTGACTACATTGTTATCGAACCAATCATGGAAGGCAAGAAAGTCAAGGGCGAAATTGTTAAGATACTCACAAAGGTAATTTATTGTCTTAAAGCAATTTAGCAATACTATTTAGCGATATCATTTTTTTTTTTTTATTCCTTCTGTTTATCGTCTCAAACATATTCTCTAATTTAAATAATATGAATAAATATGTGCATTTTCAGGATCACATAAAATGGTATCGCGCACAGAATTGTTGGCCGACAGAATTCGATGAGGATCCAAAGAGGAATGGACATTCAATACCAACGAATTACACTAAGTGCGACGACGAAGAGCTTTTCGTAAATACGAATAGGTGCCCCACTAATCAGAAAATAAGTGATAATGAAAGTGATTCAGATTCTAGTGAATCTGATTCTCATTAGAGCTCGTGACTTTTCTTTTTAAAATATAAGTTTCAAATTATGTCCGTCCTTCTTGAATTTGGACAGCGACATCGCGGGTCTGCGTAAAAAAACGCAATCAAATAAATCCATTGCTGATGAAAAGCGGAATGGGTAATTGGGAAGGCATACAAAGGTCATTAATGCTAAATTGTTGTTGCAGGTGTTTTATGAGCAGTAATTTATTCATAAATCATAACAAGAAGTAAAATAGCAAATTAATAGAAGGATTTACATGGTGCAACGTATTTGTTACTTGTTATGTACTTGTTATGAACAGTGATTCGTTAATAAATTCATACATAAATAATTAATATGATACAATATAATATACGAGGTATTGCCATATTCCGATATTCTCTCCGATATCGCATTTTGTCAACATTTCTGCTGTTACACCACCAGAACTACCAATTCTAATTATAGCTGTCGTTAATTCTCGTATTTTCTCATAATTCTCATAATTTTCAACGATGATCTTTACCATATTCAAATCCCATCTAAATCTAGAATATCTCTTCTATTAATTTGCTCTTTTACTTTATCTTGTTTTGTTTATATTTATATATTTCATGTCTTTTATGAGATGCGGCAGACGAAACCTTATTTTGTAGTGTACTGAATATATATTTTAATAAATATCGAGTGAGAACAGAATCAGTTTACATTAATAAAAAAATTACGTTCAAAAATTTTATCTCGAGCTTCGTCTGCCGCATCTCTTCGTCTTCCTTCTTTTTCCTGCTTGTTGGATACCACCAGCGACGAAATTAACCGGCGCTGTATAATTCTAAGGGCCCATGTTAAAGATATTGAAAAATAATCTGGCAGATAAATCATTTTCATCGCTGTCGTCTGCCTATTCCTGTTGATATACATACATAACTTTGTAATTAAAAAGTACTTTTTCTATTTTTACTATCGCTGTGTATATAGTTAATAATATAGTTAATAATAAAACTATTTTTGCAACATCTCGAACTTGATTTTCTATCCTACTCAGAATTATCGTAAAATTTAATTTAAACTAGCTTCTTGCAAAGAATTTGAAAAATCTTTTTATAGCTTACATTCTCTAAATGAAAATAAATTTTTTGCAACAATATTTAAGCCATTTATTTCACTTTATTATTTTCAATCAAGTGATTTACTGCTTTTTGAGCAATCTTAAAGCTGCTTATTTCCTCCACCAAGGAGATTACTCGATTGCCATCTCAGCGAATTTAAGAAGAGGAAATCTGAAAGATTTAAAACGTACTCGTATACTTGACCCAGTTTTTTATCAAGTTTCCTGTATCCAGTGCACACGATTGATATTGTCCTGGCGACGGTTCACATCTTTGCAGCAAACTCGCAACTCGCTAAATTCGATTTACGCGTTTTCAGAAAAGTTACGCCACGTTTTTTGCCGCGTCTATCAGAAGTTTTGGTTATGCCACATTTTTTGCTGCATCTATCAGAAGTTTCGACAGAATGACATACTCATCCATTTCAGCTAAAACGAACTTGTGATGATGTCATTTCCGTATTTACGTGAGATTAATGCTCAAGTTTCCTTGATGTCTGCTTGCGGCAATTTTTCTTATTAAATTAAAGGATTTACGGAACTCCCACAATAAAAACAAGTGAATATAGAAGGATATTCTAATGGATTGATTCTGTGAAATAAGTTTATAAATTAAGAATTGTTTTCAAAATCAATTTTATCTCCTATCTCATTTTCTCTCCAAAAGCTAATTCTCTTGGACTTATTAATTAATTATAAAAACAATTTTTAAAATTGTTCAATTTCACTTCGTCATTTCCTACAAATTAAAAACAACCGGACACGTGGAAAATTTTTAAATTAAACAGGGACAAAGTACGAATCAAATTAACAACAGATTTCCGCGGAAACATTTCGCAGATTTATAAAAACTATATGTTTAAAGACTTAAGAATATTTTTAAGGATACGACTCAACGGGAATTATTAATAAAAGTCCGCTGTTCCTTTCTGTTTGAAAAAGATAGATATATACAATATGAATGCAAAATCTACGCGACGAAATGTTCTGTTTATGACATAACAAAAAAATTGTGTTACGACTCGCATTAGAAACGCGTTAGCAAAAACGATTTATTTTATTTCGATTTAAGAAGTCACTTCGGCACAGATAAGGGATGATTTACTGGCTTTGGCTCGGCTGAATCCTTTTGACGTGGAGCAAACATAAAGCTGAAAGGGAGAAATATTACACAAATGCTGGTAGCACGGAAGAAACAAAAATTTATCTCGATTTATGTTCTCTAGTATGCGGAAAAGAGATTTAACGAGAGAAAATAACAACCAGCCGAGTTATAATATTTATTATAATAATAAGTGTGTGTGTGTGACACAGGACCGATACTGCGATACAATATACAATCAATTAGAGAAAATCCCATTTACTGGTTAGATCTTGGTAGCCTAATAATAATATTTCTACGTGAATTTTATAATATTTATTATTTTAACATACTACGACAATATATAAATTAAATTTCAAAGTTTTTGAATTCTTATATTTTAAAATTTCTTAATTTTCCATTTTCAATTTCGGAAAAAAGTAACAATTAGATGCGAGTACATGATAGTACCAATTTTATGTACCTTTTTTAAAGAGTAGATTAAGTTTTAATTTTCTGTATATATTAAATAATTTTTCGTAACGCGCATGTACACATTGATTATATTATTCTTTTTACTGTTTTTTTTTAGTTTTTTATTTAGATTGAAAAGTGAATTTTTCGTGTATCTCGGGGGACAAAAACCATGGTTGCGCGGTTTGACCGAGATTTTTTTTCAACAATTAAAAAAGCGCATGTTACGGACACGTAAGCATTATCACAGGAGCATTCACTGTAAAAATTTATTTCATGACAAGCCTGAAATAGTTTATATTTTTTTTATAAATCATATATATATTCTTTATAATGTTATTATGGAATTGTCTCTTCTGTCATTCGTGTAGTATTTATTAAACAATGCACTTTTTCACTGTCAAAAAGATGATCTGCAAATAAAATTGTTATACAAAACTATATAGTTTAACTCGTTAATTAATTGATAACGATGATCTACACAGAATTATCAGAATGGAAAGGCCGCCAGGAGTTAAATTATCTACAACTTTTTCATGCTTGCAAATCGAATTGATAAAAACCTAATCTAAAATGCTCATATATTGCTTCCAAAACTTTAAAGTGATTTCAAGAGAACTTCGAAACACAATCGAGAAAAAGTATGTAATTAAGTTTTAAGGTTTTAAGAAAAGTTTTCTCTTCGAAAAAATAATGACTTATTAAGCCTGATCTACAATGTGTTCTTTGCTTCCTGTTTTCCGCTCTTACCTCTTTGCGACTCTCTCGTATTTCGCAATTCCGTCGCGTAACGTGATGTTTCTTGTCTCTTCTGAAGTTCGTCAATTTTTATCTTGGGCGACATGAGACTTTAAATTCGCATGTTTTATTTCTTTGCGGAAAAAATTGCACTCAAAAGTTCCATCGTCATCTCGATATAGGAACTCTCTGGAAACAATGCGGAAACTGTCTCTGAACTTCGAAATGATCGAATATTAAAACGGTATTGGTCAGTGACGCGGAATTTTCTGCGATATAACCACCTTCAGAAAGAGATCTGATCCGATGCTATACGTTGAAGGAAATTCGCTATCAGCGGAATCTACGGACAGAGCAGTCGACAGGTGTTTGTGGTGGTATCGTCGAGATCAACGCGTTCAGTTCATACTCGGCGACGTTCTATCGCGGATGACGGCTCGTTCTAACATCTTCTTCGCGATAGACGCGATTTAACTTTCGCTGGTATCAGATCGATATAGCGCCGATTGACATGCCCAAACAATCGGATCGGTGACCTTGCATAATAAGCCGCGAAGACACGTGTTTCACTTGAGATTACAAACACTCGTGTGCTTTTCGAGCTGATATGTTGCTCCGACCGAACGTTGTGTCTCGCGAACGCTAAATTGTAAACAGCGCGTCTTCCAGCAACGAGTCTCAGAGTTCGTTGAATTTCGTTTATATAACGATCTGTTGAAAGTGGAACTCGATCACTGCAATATTGCAAGCTTCCCGGTTATATTGCGGTTTCATCGTCGGAAATTCGAGAGAGTATGTGGAAAAAACTAATAAAAAAAAAAGACAAAAGTGAAAACAACTAGCAATGTGCGAAAATTGTGTATAGTGACGGGGCCGATCGCGGATTGTAACGCTGCGCAAATATTCAAGCGGCAATTTGCGTGATATTTGCCTATTGACACTTCGAGTACAATTATAATGATAATCTAATTCCAATTAAATTATGATTATAATTCTTGCGATACTTGGCAGCGAAACTTGAGCTAAATTGGAGCGTGAAATAATTCGTTCATAATAGTGCGAATGGATAGGGGAAACGTTTATTTTGCCAAACAGCAATAAACGTATTCACGCTTTTATCAGCACCTTACTCAATTTGCGAGATTGTCCTCAAAGGACTAATACGAACATTGCATTTGGAATTGCTTTTCACGTATGCAGTCTTGGGATTCGGTTGGAAAAGCTATAATAAGGACGCACGAGTGCCTATTACCTTATTATCAGCTTCGCGTTAGCTTCCTTCCACTATTCCGGAAGGATTCTGGGAGAAGAAAGCCTCTACCGTCGCAAGTGAGTGACCCATTAACAATCAGCAAAAGAAGGTTTGCTGACGTTGGTTATCGAGGCGTTTTTTTGTTTGCGCGCGCGATACTGAGACTTGTGATAAATCAGAATGTGCATACGCGAAGGTGTCGTCGCGATGAGCCGAACCAACGTGTGACATCCTCGCGAGGAGAGTTTCGAAGCATGGGGACGTCGAGCATGGACGAGAACGACACGCTCGATTTCTGGCGGGACTGGGATCTGAGCAACCTGACCGAGGCTGAGTACCTGAGCAAGGTGCTGGGGGACAAGTACATGCCTCTCAGGCTGGCGATACCGCTCACGATCGCCTACGTGGTGATCTTCATCACCGGGGTCTTCGGCAATGTCGCCACGTGCACGGTCATCATCCGGAACTCGTCCATGCAGACCGCCACCAACTACTACCTCTTCAGTCTGGCCATATCTGATCTCACTCTACTCATACTTGGTGAGCGAACGAAGGATGGCACGCAAATGTCGGGATGCAATTGCTTCTCCGTGTTGCCTTTGTACATAAAAAAAAAGAAGTATAAGAATCAAAACTTATATACTCAAATTAACGCGTTTATTGTTTCGTACATATACAACAATCTATAATATTCTTTTGGTTGAACTATGTAAAAATGACCTTGTTCAAGCAAGTTTTCGTCGTTTAGTTTAACACGATATAATCTCATTTCAAGATTTCCATGTTGAAATTAAATATATTTTCAAATCAAGAATATTTTTTTTTCCGTGCACTTCGAGCGTTATATTTGTAGACCGATATTCCTCAAGTTTTAATCTTAATCAATTGTTTGACGCGATTATACCTCGTTTCTCTCACCAGCGCAGTGAGAACCAGTAAAAAGAAATCATGTTAGTGATGTCTCGATTAGGATGATCTTGTCAGATATAATGACTTATAATTGCTGATAATAAAACTGTTAATAATTTGTACAAAATAAATATTCTCAACGCAGAGTTCAAACGAGATAAAATGCTCGGTTTTAAGTAAAGAAACTGAATTTACAATGTTCTTTTAAAATGTAAAAGAGTATTTTAGTAATAAATAAAGGTAGATAGCATCAGATATAACAGATCTAACATTCCTAGTAAGTTAATACTCCATGCGGAATCAATGTTTAAACAACTTTTAATGGTAGCAAAATGAAAGACGCTCGCAGACGACTTTAATAAAAGAATACCTCTATAATGTAAAACGAAAGAAGTATAGGAATATATATGATACTACATGCTTATTGCTATTTAAATAAAATATGAGCCTTAATAGGATGTTTGCCTAAGTATACAAACAAAATCTCTGCCTTCACGTTCTTCAAAATGTCTTTCCTCTTTATCATTCTGAAAATAGCAGATGACATAAATGTAAGATTTAATGGGACACGGACTAAGCTATTTCGCGTTTCACACAACTACGCGTTCTTTGTTCGCGTTTCATACATATTCTTTATCTCGCATAATGCGTAGAACCTTATACGAATTATAACGCAAATTATATATTCGCGAGCGGAAAGTTCGTCCCCCCCCCGCTTATCGCTCTCGCTTCAATCGGGAATCGATACAAAGCAACGTCGATGACCGAATCGCCTCTGGCTGGCAAATCAACGGCTTGTTAACTGGCACTTCGCTCGCTGATAATGCGATTTTGATAATTGGTAAAGCAATTGATAACGATAGGTGGTTTGACTAAACTGTTCTCGTTTGGATAATGCGGAATAATAGATATGCCGCGTGTCGATTTGGTCGAGAACTTGTCTGCAAAATGTATAACTTTCGTCGGACTATTCCTAGCGCAGAGTTAAGCAGGTGCAAAAAGGCCTTAATTATAAATGAGGTCAAATGCCATCAGAGGAACAAGTTGGTTCGGATTTAAAGCCGATGGAATGACAAAATGGAACCAATCCCTTTAGCGTGGTGACAAATAAAACTGAGAATCCCTAGCAATTTACGTAATTTTAACGAACGATATCGATCGATGAAAAGTATTGTAAAACTGTAACGCTTCAGTATTATTCGCACATTTTTATCACATTTACAATAGAAATGAAATATTGAATATCAGATAAATATAGGTGTTCCCTTTGTCAAAGCTGTTGATGAAATACTACAAGGAAACGACTGTAACTGAGAATGTGCTCAAAGATGCAATTAAAATCGTTTTCATCGATACTGCCGAAGCATTCAGTCGCCAATATATATTTCACATCTATCTCTCTAAATTTGAATCAGTGACTATTCCCTGATTCAGATTTAGAGAGATAAATAATTTACAACTTTGATTAATTTTAACAGTATCATTAGTAACGCTTGACGACGCGAGCGTTTCAAAACACGACGCAGGCGATCTTTCGTCAGGATAAATAAAATCAATTATTGTGTGTTATCTGTATTATCGCGATCACACACACACACAGCAACTTGACACGAGATACTCTCCTGCTTTCCTAGCATTGACGCAAGTAGATAAAAGCTTGAAATTAATCTCCGTTTTAATGTGTACAATCGCGATTGTTATCTGCACGGTGGTCTGTTTGTTCGATGGTAACAACGACGTTCGTATTTACGTCATTGCGAGGAATCCGCGAGACTGAAAACTTGGATATGATAACAATTCTACGCGAAAGCTCTGAGAGACGGGCTATTGTTGTTCGCTATTTTAAATAGCTCACTATTTTAATATGTGTAACTGCGAGAGAAATCAATGCCTGTATCGCATAATATATGAACTAATTTGAATAACATCTTGAATAATACCTGAACAGCATTCGGTGCGTGCTAAATAAGGATTTAGTAAAAATCCAAAAATTCTAGTATTAAAAACAGACGGGTACAGATAAATACAATTTCGGTCTCATGAATAAATTAAAACTGGCGTGTTCGCTAAAATTAACATATAGGAATTGTTTGTAAAGAAAAATATCGTAAAAAGTCAGCAGCAGACGTGCAAACTATTCAAACGGTCGGGAATACTGAGAGGGATGCGCCACTCACGAGAAGAATTTAATTATAAATCGGTTGTCGGTTCAGGCATGAGAGAGTGAAAGAGAAAGAGAGACTGAAATAATCGCGACCGCGTGTTCATATAGAGTTGACGAGTAAAAAGCGGTTTTGCAACACAATAAAAGATTCCGCGCTTCGTTAGGTGACGAATGTTATTGTATAACATGGGCGTTGCTTTTAGAAAACGTTAGGCACAATAGGAACGACCGAAGGGTTTCTAAGTACTCGAGGAAGCTATAATACCATTCACGATAAGTTTACATCAACTTCCGATAGTAGGAACCGGGTAGCAGGAACTTACGAGGGTTTCGGTGCCCATTTTGAAGCTTTACAAAAAGACGAACGTGCAGGACGACTACATATCGGATGACTATATTGAACAGCTTTCATGCTTTGGGAAATGATTGGAAAGTACAAAATCCGGCTTACGTCGCGACGAGAAGTACCGAAAAAAGTGCAGTTTTAATGTTATTAATAAAAATTACATCGTGCTTTATTTCCTAATTAATTTCTAATGGACTCTATAAGATGTTGTATTATTCTCTTGATGCTTTCGTTTAGAATTTCGTTCTTGCCAGATTATCGTTAGAAGAACGAGAATTAATGCAAATTGATAAGTGTTATTATAGTTGAGACATTAATTTATGGGAACAGAATTGGCCACTGCTTCCTTTTAATCTCTTTCACTTTTCGGTCTCTGTACTCTGATTTCCATTACCTCATACATTGCACGTATACGTAAATTATATTTATTCATGAGAGTTAAAATATTCATTAGAATTTAAATAGAATTAAAATTTACATTGTAAAATAGTTAAAATCAAGTAAAGAGAGACAGAAAGAGAGAGAACGAAGAAACGTGAAAAGTTGATACAAAAGCAATAGAAAAAGACTGACTTTCCATTAACGACCAGATGGCGGAATAAAAATTTTTGTCGAAAGACACCATCATTAATTAAAACACAAATATACGAATGGCGTTCATTGAATTTATTCAAGTTACAACAATACGCGACGAATGTTCAGCTCGTTTCCACAGCGAAGGATAATGCGTGAAAGTTATTTTAACTTGCGCATGGAGTGCGCGCAACCTCGTTAATATTGTCATAATGTGATACGGTATGATGCCTTCGCATTAATTACCAGCCAGGCTTAAGTCAGTCGTAAATCTGCTTTTCGGAAAATTAATTTACGCTCGCGCGGAGAAGAGGAGAGACGAATTACGCAAGTGTTTTACTCGAGAGTCGTACGAAACTTTGATGCCGACGTGCATTAAAGTAAATGAAAACGCGGAGAGATTAAAGCAAAAAATCGATTGGCGAGAAACAAAAGCAAAACTTAAAAGTGACACGGCTTGTATTATATAATTTCTGTATAATTTTTTATTACGGGAAATATATTTAATTAAACATGTATTTTTGCATAAGTTTTAATTACTTTTAAAAAGATCCAAAATGAGTATTTTTGGAACATACAGGATTTTCCAGTACTACTTGTATTTTCCTCTACGGAATCTTAGGCATTTTCGAGTCAATTTATCGAAGATTTAACGAAGCATGTATAACATTGTTGGAATAATTTTCTAATCGATCTATTAAACGCTAATTAATTATTTTAGGTCTTCCCAATGAGCTGAGCGTGTTCTGGCAGCAATATCCGTGGGCCCTGGGCACGGGGCTTTGCAAAATCCGGGCGTATGTGTCAGAAATGTAAGAAACTCCATCTTCCCTATCTCGTCTGGTCCTTTATTATCGCGCGAAGATAAATCTGCATGCTCCATTAAATCCGAGCATCACTTTTCACAGGTCATCCTACGTGTCGGTTCTCACAATCGTGGCTTTCTCCATGGAAAGGTATTTGGCCATCTGTCATCCGTTGCGCGTCTATTCGATCAGCGGTCTCAGAAGACCGATACAGTTTATCGTTGCAGCTTGGTCGATTGGAATGGTCTCGGCCATACCGTTCGCGATTTATCCCAAGGTCAATTTCGTCGAATATCCGCCAGGTTAAGCAGACACATTAATTTCTTTGCGATTATCGTAAATATCCTATAATTAATTTATTCAAATCTTATAGTCTTTTTTTTTTTTAATGCTATTTCGCAATCTCAAGTCTTAATTTTTGTTAAGATCTTGTCAGAATTTTTTCTTGTATGCAACTAGTCCAAAATATTCAAAATTTAATTTCGAATAAAAGTGACAGTTTAGTTCGACCCAACTGGCAATTTATTAAATAGCAATGCTCACGCACACAACGTTTCGACGATAGTTTTTGGTCCTTATCAAGTCTAATTTAAGTC
The DNA here is from genome assembly GCF_048541705.1 of Temnothorax americanus. Classification (NCBI taxonomy): domain Eukaryota; kingdom Metazoa; phylum Arthropoda; class Insecta; order Hymenoptera; family Formicidae; genus Temnothorax; species Temnothorax americanus. The sequence goes on from NW_027509391.1 coordinate 2,288,039, forward strand.
ATAAATTTATAATGTGGCTATTCCACGAAACATCTTAATAGTTATGCGCGTTCAAACGTTAAGTTACTCTTTTCAGGATCGGGGAATTATTCGGCTGATTCGGCGATTTGCGCGATGCTTCTGCCCGACATGCCAAAATACCCCCTTTACGAACTCAGTTGCATCGTATTCTTTCTGATACCGATGATCGTGATCCTTGTGGTATACACAAGGATGGGACTGAAGATCAAAAGCAGTACCAAAGAAACGCTTGGCCCGATACAAGGTTCCTACATTCACGGCGATCATCGACAAGTTCAAACCAGAAAATCCGTCATCAGAATGCTAAGTACGATAATCATCATAATCTTTATTCTCCTTCTAATAATTTAATTGTAGCGATAATTTGATGCAGTTATGTAATAAGGAACTATGCGCCATTATAAGCGCTAAATTAAAACGCTCCTATTTTTTCGTAATACTTTACGTGAACAGGAGAGTTTCTAAAACCGCGCATATAATATATGGAATTGTATTTGAGAAAAATTATAGTTCGATCATTATATTTGAGATAACGTTGGCGCAGAATTTTATTTCTACTGTTTTGCGAAATTTTTTCTCTAGCGGAAATAAAACTTTTGGCGTTGATTCCGCATTGCAGAACTGCGCCCAGTTAAAAAGTTTGCAAATGGCTAAGTAGAATTTTATAATCGGACTATAATTTTTATTGGCAGCAATTCTCGCGTACCTCTTTCTCTCTTTTTATTTCCAATATTTTTGTATTGAAAATTTTGGTAAATTAATATAAAAATTTTAGTAATTGAATTTGGCTTTCATATATAGTCCAAATCCACTTTTGTTTTTTTACTCTTTAAGTTTTCAAATTCTCTACGTGATTAATTTCAGGCGCGGTCGTTATCATGTTCTTCCTTTGCTGGGCGCCGTTTCACGCCCAGCGTCTGCTTTACATCTACGCACAGGAATCCGATTATTATCCGGACTTAAACCAATGCCTCTACATTGTGAGTGGCTGTCTGTATTACTTCAGCACTACCGTCAATCCGATACTCTACAATTTGATGAGCATCAAATACCGCCAAGCATTCATACAAACGATATGCTGCAGAACGAGAAGGCCGACGAGCAAATCTTTAATGGCAAAGGAATCTCATCCGCGTAGATGCGACTCCTCGAACGAACGAAGTGTTGTATGCTCTGTCAGGTATGAAAGTTCGAAATTTTTCATGCCAGAGATTTAAAAGAATCATAGATGTAATATATATATATATTGTATTATAGATTGCATCTATGCACACGAGTCAATACATCTTAAAAAATTTGACTCGATATGTATATATATAAGATAAATATAATTTTAATATTACATAATTATCCTATATTTTACAGTAGAACGTATTTGTTAAACACCGATATTTTTTTTTAATCAGACACCAGGTCTGTTTTCTATTGCTAAACTAGCTGCACTAGTTCAAAGTTTATCTCTTTCCTTCCAATGTAAGTAAGTAAAAAAGACTCTGAACTAGTGCAGCCAATTCAGCTATAGAAAACAGATCCTATATATTACAACAATTTTACGTTTTTTCTTTAGGTATACGATCGCTCAAGCCAAAGAGATGTTTTGTTTTACGCCGAGTCGACAGGAAAGTATCAAGGATATCAACAGAAATAATGGGAATGCAAGCAATTTTTCTCGAAATGCTTACTCGTCACAAAAGGAAGATTCATCTTCGACGTTTCTCTTTGAACGCGCGCGAGAGCATCTTCTCGCTTACCAGCAGCCTAGCAACGAAAGCACAACGTCCACGAAAAGATCAGAAGATACTGTTTCCATAGCTAAAAGCAGTCTGTGATCTATTTTCATTCGCTTTTATTTAGATGAACAGATATAATGCGCATGTTGTAAATAAAACTGTAGACAGTTTGAGGTATCGATTATAAGCGCGAGAGGCTTTACTATATTGTAAATAGGTAGATAGCCCAAATTATTTTTTTTGTCGATTATAATGCGTCAAAATTTATTTTATACTATTTATTCGAGAATAAAGTTTTACACACATATATTATGCCTGATGTTTATTTTACGCGTTCGTGAATTTATGCAATTTCAGAACGACAAATGTGTTAGGCCCCGGCACGAAAATAATAATTATCGTCAAAATGCTGATACGATTATTTCCATACGAATTACGAATCGTGATATGCTTTACATCAGCGAGCTATACTTTAATAAAGATAATTTTGCAGTAATAATGATTCAAGCGGATTCAAGTGAGTTTTTAGTAAAAAGCTCCATTGTCAATCCAACTCATTTCAGCAGTAATATTATCAGCTTGTTCCCGATCAATTCTCGACATGTAACGCGTATTTCTTTTTTTGCATAAATAAAACGTTACTTGTAGCAATTAATATCCTTCTACACGAAGAAAATAATATTCCTTTATATTAATTTTGTAAATATTTTCTCTAATTTACAATACCTCGCTTTATTTAATTTCCCAAGTTTTGCATAACAGATAGACGTATTCAAGCAATAATTTCTTTGCATTGTATTCAAGTGGCGTATGCTCATGCATTTATTTCAATTTAAATGAGATGCGTATTATTATATGCATAACGTACCACCCTCCTTTGCTTTTTCGCCTCTCGACGTCAATAAGAACTTGGAAAATATTCAGCGCCGTGCAATTATTTACACATCCGTAGGTTTAAAGTCGCGTAGACAAGTCGCGAATGATGACTTTTTGCTACGTATAAAGCAACTTAAGATATGAGAAACGGTATAATCTATGTACATTCATTTTCCCCATCACGCTCAAAAGGCGTCTCGCGTCTCAAAGATAATCAGAAATTCTTAATGCTAGGAGACCTTCTGCTAAATTAGATTTCTAGGATCACTTGATATCCCCGTCACAAGAAATTATATAATATAATAGCCGAGGGCTGAGTCTCAACAGATCGCAGCGTGGTAACTGCTCTACCGAGTACAACACCCCGCCAGGTACCTAAGTCGTCTACAGACGATTCCGAGTCTCGACATCGAACTCGCGAAACTCATGTTCGACCGTTAGACGCCGTGCCGTCGTAAGCGGTGAGATCCCGACGACGGGCAGAGGCGCCGTACGGCAAACCGGGCTCGTGCGACGACCGGGTCTCCCGTTTAAGGGGGACCGGCCGCCTAGTAGTGTGTCACATTGTTTTGAGCCTTTCGACTCACGAGACTCCTAGAGATATCATTGCCACCTTTGACTAGAGAGGATACGGCCTTAGAGGCGTTCAGGCATAATCCCACGGATGGTAGCTTCGCACCACCGGCCGCTCGACCGAGTGCGTGAACCAAATGTCCGAACCTGCGGTTCCTCTCGTACTGAGCAGGATTACTATCGCAATGACTGGTCATCAGTAGGGTAAACTCACGACGGATTTTCATTGAATTTCAAGTAAATTCATTGTATACGTATACCTATATTAAACAAATGATAATAAGTTCTATAGTTCTAATTCGGCTATATATAAGGTCTGTTTTTTGTTTTAGCTAAACTTCTTACACTGTTTATCTTTCCTCTTTTTCTCTCTAACGTGGAGTGAAAAGGAGGAAAGATAAACGGTATAAAAAATTCATCACAAAGAACAGATCTGTAAAATCGGTCGAAATATATCAGAGGTCCTTCCCTTAGGATTAAAACCAAGAGTCTCCTAATCAGAATAAAAATTATCCGGAAAATCTAGATTCTTTCCTTGATAAAGAAAAAATCCGATCGTGAGAACAATATGTTAACGTCACATTGTACGTATATATAAGATAATAATTTACTCTATTGTAATGAAATATATTGTTTATTTCTGTTGCCGCACTAAGCTTCTATGGATAGATTAATTTCCGTCTTGAATCGAAGAGGCTTGGATCAATCGGTTTCCTATGCATTCGGCGAAAACTGCACTAAATGGATTTATTACAACCGTTGGCTATATTTTACACGACCATTAATCACGACTGCATAGACCGTAGGGAGCTTCCGTGTTTTTTTGGTTCCGCTTTCCGGTAACAAATTGCTAACGTGTTAATTATAAATAAAGTGTACACGTGGCGTCTCGTACATATTTCAGCTAATACTAATTGTAAATCGATTTTCCTTTATCGAGAATTTAATGGGATGTAGAATCTCTACATCTAAAAATTTTTAATTTTAAACATTCCTAGCAATAAAACTTTAAGTTTTGCAAAAATAAAATCCTTATAATGCCATTTTTGCCAGTGTTTCCATAACTACTGGAAAAAGGCGTAAAAATTGTCTCAAATTTCATGAAGAGAGACTGAAGGTAAATACTTGTGTATCAACAACTTTCTTACATAAGAGCAACATACGAGCAAAAATAATTTTTACGGTTGTTTTCGTTCCCGATTACAATAATTAATTAAGTTATAAAGCATAAAAGTACCGACAAACACTCAAATTAAATTACAAAAGTTTAGAAGAAAGTATGTCAGAGCTCAAAAAAACCTCTTCGACAAATACGGACGCATTGTGATCTCACATTATCGTATGTACTATTAAATATTTCATAATATTTTTATTTAAATATAAATTAAGAAAATTCTTATATAGAAATTAGCTTTGAACTCGTTTCCAAAAATTCTATGCCAAAAGAAAAAATTCGCGAAAAATCTACGTTGCTTATTACAAACAACATTCTTGAACGCAAGGCTACAAGATTTAGTTCTTTTGAGCTGTTAAACAATGCATAAAACTACGATAACAAAAATGTGAAATTATATGTACAATCGTTATCGATCACTATCGCCGTTATAAAACAATATATTTTTGATACCAATCGTAAGACTTGTACTATGCCGAGGAGACGACATTATCGTGACATTTCCTTCGCGGTGACATTTGCAACACCCATTAAATCTGACATTCAAATACAAACAAGCCCCTTATACGAATGGATTCTCATAAAAAAAACGTCGAATTAGCGAAGTTTCAAACGCGCCGTAATCATATATTAGAACCGGGGAACATGCTATACCGTTTCGTAAACGATCGATGAAGATTTATTCCGAATCGCTAGCTGAAAATTAACTTAAGCCTTAAGAAATTGATCAATCACATTCGAATTTACGGAGAATAATCGACTGTGATTGGTCAATTTCTTAAGGCTTAGGGCTTGAAACACCTATTGTAGACCCGGACTAAACGTAAAGTCATGAAAAGCTATCGTGTCGATACGTGACGATACGAACGTATAGTTACGTATACGGTTTTCTCTGCCTCGCTTTACGTCTATGACTATACGATAGACGTAAGAGCCTATATTTCGTTCTCTGCCATCAGCTTTAGGACCAAAGCACATAACATGACGTAGCGATATAAGACGGTCGTAGTTCCCGACTTGACAGATCAGGATATACGCCAAAGCTTGTGCGTTACTTACGTCCGCGACTACGATTGTCACATGTATGCTTTGGCCCTTACTCTTAAATCGTAAGTAGTAAACTGCGCAATTATGGCAACAGTATAATGTGTGCCGCTTGCAATTCTGCGAATACTTGTGTATAATACCCCGAGGTAATACGCAAAATCTCACTTGTGCAAATTTCACGAATGCAGAAGAAGATACGGGTCGCGGATTGCCGCAAGTAAAATAAGAGGGTATTCTTAGAAATGGCCGCATTACTTTGCGTCACGCTTTCCTTACCTTTTCATATTTTTCCGGTCTAGTTAATTATCCAGAAGGGGGAAAGTGTCGTTTTATAAATTTAACAAATCCGAAAAATGCTGCATGTGACTAAGAGTGTCTTGTAGTGTTGGGACTACCCGAATATCTGAATGATGACGTCATAACATATTCGTGTAATCCATTATTTGAATATTCGAATAAAATCCGAATATTCAGGAAAACTATAAAATTGTTCTAAATGCAGAAGTAGGAAATAATTAATTTAAAAAAACCACTTATATATTTACTTTTCGGGATATTAACGATAATTACTGTATATGTTAGATTGATTTCTGTTTCGTTCAATATCCGGACTATCCGAATTATATCGAGATCCGAATTATCGAATTGCAAATATTTGGATTATTCCTTCATTATTTTTCTCTTCAAATATCCGGAAGTTTGAAAAATAGAATAATTTGGACTATCCGTTCAGCATTAATATCTTGGAAACCGTTACTATTACACAAAGCGATAAATTCTGACATCTTCGTGAATTAACTAATTATTGTATAATAAAATAATATGTTTTCTCCAAGCTGATTTATCATAAATTAATGCACATAATCACAAATGCAATTATGCATAATTGCTAATCCAATGAGATTAGCTGAACAAAATACAATTATTTAGAAATGCATACATGTAATCGTGAAAATAGCTCGATTCGAATTCAAATAATAAACATAAAATTGCACATATTAAAACAAAATTGTCCAAATTTAAATAAAATTGGAAGACAATAAGTCTCTAAGTCTATCGGTTATAAAATACACACGTATTCTTTTCATCCTCTCTTTTTCTTAGCAATTTCATTCATTTTAAATGCGTAGAAAATGTAACGTGATTTTAAAAAAACCAGATATAATTCCAACAGAAGTTCGTTTTTTGTTTTGTCGTTTACGTGACAGATTTCAGATTGTTATAGTGTTTAGACAGCACGATAAATTTCTCTCGTACAAAATGTAACCTACGTTAGCAACATTCGTGACAGATGTATTCTGAACTATTGTTTTTCGCTCGTGCGGAAATGCTGCGCGAGTAAATCCGACCGGCCGGGCCGTGGCGCGGCGTGAAATGATAAATTTTATTCTCGTAAAGTTTCTCGTATGCCTGAAAGAATTGACCGTCGTCGTTATAGCGCAACCCTTTGCAACGATCATAAAATGCGTGCTGCCGACAGTGATCGCTCAATTAACGGGACCAAGATCTTTACGATGGGTAAAGCCTCGATGATTCGCAGCGAAACGATCTATTGAAAAATGACCTGTTTGATCGATCCAGGCTTTCTGCTTACAGGCGCGAAATGTTCTTTAGTCTCGCTATCTTATTTCGTGTGCGAATCTCTTCTCTATGTACGGCATGAATAAGGACAAAAATGAAGAAACGTTAGTCCGACACATTCGTTATCGTTATCACGGTAAGCATTAATTATGGAAGTAAAAGAATGACGAGAGAGAAACGCTTGGCAAAGAAGCACCTATAATCGCTCGCATTATGTTCCAGTGTGCTTAACGATTCCCGTTTTTGCCCGCATTCATCCGCCGTGATCCGTGCGTTCATGCATGCGTGAACGTGTATTACGCCACGTGTTACAACCGTTAAGGAGATTATGGATCCAATCGCGACAAGTTATTGCTGGTAATTAATGGTACGCCAATCTAAATAAAGTAGATCGACGATACGTCTCTGCGCTAATTACTAATAAGATTACCAGACTTGTAAGCTCTCGAAATTGAGGTTCCATGTTGCACTTGCCTAAAGATCAATACCGAATGCTCATTAGCCATTAGTGGCCGTATAAATGTTTCGTGCAAATACATTTTGCATGTCACATTTTGCAATATACATACGGCGCTCCGTCTACTCGCAGATTAAAACACGCATTGCATTTTATCGATCGTTAAAGTTTACGAATATATATAAGGAAAATGACGCACTGCAGATGCATGATTTGCGTATAAATAAAAGACGTAATCGCGCATTAAACAGACTTTCTGAGACGAATCTTTGTAAATCGTTTCTTCAAGAGTTTAAATATTTTTGTATGACGTTTTACTTTTCGTGGAAGAACGATATCCATTATGTACATTAAGTTGCACAACATTTATTAAAAAAATTACTTTATCAAATTGTCCGATACATGTATATATATATATATATATATGTAGGTCTGGAAGTATGTTCCGGGACTTTTATTTTTGATATCGGTATATTCCGGGACATTTGGCAGTTTCCAGGACTGTCCTGGAAAAAATTGATGTCCTACGGCATTTTTTGGGACAGTTTTTTGAATCTGATTACATATATATGCGTTATATTCCAGGACTGTACATTTCAAAAAACGTAAACAGTCCCGGAACATACCTCTGGACCTACATATATATATATATATGTATAGACAATTATTAATATATTAAATATAAATCGTGTCTTTTTTTTACAATATATTAACTTCAGATAAAGTTTCAACAATTATATACGTAGTTAGATAAGTCTGGATATTCTTTTATGATTTAATTTAATGTTACGAAAGAAATATATAGGATAACACATATATCGATAACCTTCCTTTGTACAGTAATATTTTGTACCGAATCCAGTCTTCCGTTAAATCGGCCGTAAAATATGAAATTGATATTAAATGTTAAAAAAAGTGATACATCTGATAAAATATATACGTAGATAATTAAAAGTTATCATTTCGAAAGCGTCATTCGGGAGGTCGTTTCGGAAGCGATATCTGTATCAAAACGTTATTTTTCACGTGGTTTGATAGTTCTTATATGGATAGTTCAATATTTCCGTTTTATACTTTTATGATATCGTATTCGCGCGATGCGTGTCTGTTATCTCTTTTTGCCTTCCTATCTTCCTCTGAAAATCGACGATCTGATTTATCTGTTTCACCGGTCAAAGTATGATATAGCAATAAAATGCGATATAGCAATAAAATGTTATTGATCTTTTGCAGTTCGCGTTTTATCTTTACTTATTCGGCACGATATTTCTATTGCTGGACTCGTACGCAACGAAATTGTCTCCTACAAGAAGTACGTATGGCGTTTGCCATTACCATCAAGTGTATTTACCGAAGGAAGCGATGGCATTGCAGGCACGCGGCAGAGGAATGTCCTATCTCTTGGAAGGCGTCGCGAGACATCGGCGGAAGAACGTGATTCATTTCGTAGTTGATAAATAGCTCGATAATATCGAAAAGTAACGAGATAGCATCGCAAGTTGCCTCTCTACTTCGATATTTTACGCGTAACTGTCGCGTCAACATTGATCTTCGCGTGCTTTCAGACTAAAAGCTGTCCTAAATGGAGTTTAACATTTTTCGGACTGACGTCAAAAAAATTAGGATGTCCCTCATGCTAAAGCGATTTTTATTATTAATCAATAGAAAAATGGCTTCTTGACGCAAGGCAAGGTATTTAAATATTATATTCCAGACACGTGCGACGGGATTTAGAGCAAACTTCAGATATTATGTAAACGATTAAAGCTGAGCCACCATTGAGCCAGTTTATTTCCAATCTTTCCGATCATCTCGAGACTTATTTTTGGAATAATCATGTTATTAAAAAAAAAAACATATTTCACGTCCTTTGCATACATTTATCCTATTTTAATAATAAAAAATTAAGTTACGATCAAAAAACAAGATGTAAAGATATCGATTAACTCTCTTAATTGATGCAATATTAATTTTTCCTATTTTCTACTCGCCATTTATAAATTCTAAAAAATTATTATTAAGTGCAAGTTTCATTTTGTCTAATAGAATTATAAATTGCAGAAATACGCGGCGAATGAAGAGATAATATTCACGGTTTACCGATATGGTCTTGCGGAAATTCTTGGAGTGTATGTAATGTTTGCGGACACACGGTTGAAGAAGAAATCCGCTCGAATGCACTGAGCGGTGTAAAGATGAATGGAAAGAACGGTCATGCGTGTCGTATAAGGCTCCTCCGGAGGTTTTAGAATGCCATTTAAACCGACGAGAGACTGGCTCGGGTCTTTTCAAAGGATAAAAGCTGCACGAGCGACGAAACGTATTGTCCGACGTGCAAAATCACGATGGCTTACCGCGTTAGCTACTTTGATCAACACGCGGACGATAATATTTTATGCCAGAAGTTGAAACTCACTGAAATCACAACGAGATCACATTTCGATGTGACAAGTTTAAATTTCGCATGTGTCACACACACACACAAACAGACGAAAATACTTAATATTAAAACTGTTCGCCGCGACAATGACGCGATACACAAAAGCAAGAAAATAGCGCAGTTTTGAATTTGTACAGCAAAACTTTATATCAGATCTATATGAACAGCGTCTCAGAGATCTTTTTTTTTATTTTTTCTTTTTCAATAAATAAAAAGATAAAATAAAGAGAAATCAGATAAAACTAAAAAATTATTTTTATCTTTTCCACGCATTAAGTCTCCATTAATACGGGCCGTTGTTGAGCTGAGCGTCTCACTTATAGCGGTAATAAAAGAGCAGTAATTGAGGAGAATGGAACATTTTCTGCGGTTGTATACGGAGAATTTAATTCACCGAAACCATTTCGGTTTCATTGCTTTTATCTGGCTAAATAGACCTGTAAGCGAACATAATTCATTCCGCGCGAATAGAATTTCTTAGAAATAGGTCACGATGAAAATAAATGGGGCGATTAAAAAACAAATCTGATCTGGTGCCTCTCCACAAAGAAGCGACTGGCACTTTGATCTCGAAAGCGCTCTGTTCCTCGAGTCAAAATATCCTTATTACACAATCAATGACATGCTATATGCATATATTATAGGCGGAAAACGCAGAGTAGACCGTCGTCCGAGTAAGTTTAGACAGTTTCATAAATTCGCAGCACGCGCGCGTTCACAGCGCCATAAATATCGAAAATTAACATTTCCGCATAATTTACTTCTCTTATTCTCACGGTCGGCGACGTTCCGCGAATTCGCGATGTGTAAACCAGGGATTCGTTTCACGGATCGGGACTCACGTAGCTGTACGCCTAGTTTTGTAAACTTAATCTTGAAATGCATAAACTATGTACGAGTCCTGCATGTAATATCTCCCGATATCATTGGGGAAAACATTTGTTTATCTGAGTATTCCGTTGTGAAGCGCGTGACATTAAAATTACAGTACCTTATTTTACTCGGCACATAAAAAAAATATTTAAAAAAAAAAAAAAAGAAACAGTGGTACACTTCTCTAGCAATTGCTTGAAACTTCGAATAAAATTATATAATGCATACGAATCCTTTTTTCTTCGAGTTTTAGAGCCTGTTTTTTTAAATCCTATTTAACGTTTGTAATATATTTTTAATTACTACAAGAGTTAGTCATTTTATATATGATATGAGATCGTATCGTATATGTAACTCGCGCGGAATATAAACGTATTTTACACGTTTCCATAATTAACGCGTGCGTCTGATGTACCACGTAAGGGAGTGCTCCGGTTACAAGTACGTCTAATTGTAAGGTATAATCAAATTTGAAAACAGGTCTTGATGTATCGTATACCAGTCTAGACTAATCACATTTGTGCACCGACATAAATTCGCCAAACGGTATGTTCATTAATGATCTGTGATGCGCGCGCGCGCAATGTCGCTCGTCGTTCGCTGCAAATCCAAGTGTGTTATTTTTACACGTATAAATGTCTAAAAATGACACATTTGATAGGTACTAAAGTTCTTTTTAGATGTTCCTTCATATGTTAAATCACGTCATTTAACATCGTTTAATCGTATTATCATGTCATTTAGCACGCATGCATGATTGTTAATTGTTACGATAAATGAAACGTTAGTTGAAGGTCGATCTTCTACTAACATAAGAAAAACAAACGTCGACGACCTAAGTCGTCAATAAACGGCAATTAGTTTAACTGAAATGTTATCTGGTAAACTCGATATATTGGTGGCGATCATAGCGCAGAAAGATGTGCGCTGCTCCAACGAGCCGAAGATCCGAGTTCAAATCCGACCGCAAAAATCGTCGGTTTTTATTTGATCGCCACCTCTCGGAAGGGTTAATGGCAACCCACCGAGAGTGTAATATCCTTCAGGTTGGAGCGCTAGGGCAAACTTATTGTTATGAAACCAAAAGGCAGGCTTCGAATTTGATGAACTTCAAAAAGCCATCAATCTTGAGCTGTAGAACTATTGAAGAAAAAGATAAAATCGATAAATTTCTTGAAAAAAAAAAAGTAACTTCTTCCCTGATGACAAAGTTGCTCCGCAGCTTTGACAAACCTCGAGCTTTGACCAATTTAACGGAAAAGTGATAACAAAACTAAACTGACGAAGAAGAGTCATGTACCATTTCGCAACATTCACAATAGTTGTTGATGAGCGAATGAGCGCACACTGCAAATCCAAGTGTGTTATTTTTACACGTATAAATGTCTAAAAATGACACATTTGATAGGTACTAAAGTTCTTTTTACATTCTTGCGTTAAATTACGTCGTTTAACACGTTTATTCGTATTAAATTACAAGTTAATACGTTCAACCGTGTTAAACGACATGATTTAAGGTGAATGTACCAATGCCTGGACAGTCAGTGGACACCTATGTCTGGACACTTTATCATTTTAGTTCTTAAATAAGTACAACGCGAATTAAAATCAAAGATAAAAATATTTTTCTTGTATTTTGAAACTTTAATTATAATATCCGAACGTTAATTCGCTATACTTATTCAAAGGTTAATATGATAAAGGCGTCCAGACATAGGTACGTGTCCACTGACTGTCCAGGCATTGGTACATTTACCTTAAAACGAAAAGAAATGTAAGAATGTAAAAAACGCTTCAGCTAAAATAACACTTTTGGACTTGCAGTGTTGATGAAAGTTAAAACGTCCATTGTCTGCGAAATCACATTGATAATGAACGCCGCGCAACGTAATATACGATTACAGAATTCGTGCGAGTAATATACTTGATAAATTATACCTAAACCGTATCGAAATTGCGAATATAATTTTTACAGATAGAAAAATAAACCAGTAATAATATATATGTAGTAACACACACACACACACACACACACACACACACACACACACACACACACACACACACACACACACACACACACACACACACACACACACACTCGCGCGCGCGCGCGCGCGTATATGACAAGTTGTTTTCACGCGTTAAAATAAAGGCAATAATACAGGTGAAAAACAACACGGTGAAATGAATAATATGACAAATGAACGAAACGTGCAGCGGAGCGGTTTTGTAATACAAAATGAGAAACGTTTATGGAACAATAGAGCCAATTCGATTACATTGACCACACATTTTGCCACAATCGCTGCCAATTAAAAGAATTATATATATGATGTAAAATTATACCCCGCATTTTATTAAAACCTTAAGTTCACTCTGTTTTTGATTCTATATGTGGAATAGAAAGTATTATCAATTATTACATCTTTTCTCCGAGATAATAAACGAAATAATTTATTGCAATAATTTATTGCTGCTATATAAAGAATCAAACCATAAGCTTTAAGTGTGTATAATAAATAGAATTAATAAATATATAAGATCTGCGGGCGAAGAGGTGACACGATCAAACTGCCTTTAATATCTTTGGGGAAACGCGGAGATATATTAAATCAGAAATTCAGTGAATTTTATGCCAAAAATGAACTAAAAAAAAATCCATGTTAAGTTGAGACGGAATTTTCCTTTTCTAAAATCCATTTGGCAGTCTCGAATCATTTTTGCTCGCACAAACATCGCGTGACAAGCTCTGAAGAACGTTCAACGCGAGTTCAAATAGGATTTCCAGAAAGTTCGTAAGAATTAATATAATCGTTCTATTTTAACGTGTTAAATGAATATCGCTAATGCCTCGATTTTCCGATTTAATTTTCCGATAAATAAAGTTTTATGTACAGAAATTTCATCGCACATTTTCAACTCATAGGACTACTTCTCGGTTTTACTGACAGTGACAGAGCACCGTATATAAAATCCTTCGGATAAATCGACCGTGTGATTAAACTAAATCTTTCGATATCACCCAACCCGGATCGCCTCCAAGATATCGCTACATCGTTTAGTACAATATGCGTCGAATATCTGGAATATTTTGCACGCGGCGATCAGCGAGATTCTATTGGACGGGGTGGCGCAGCGTGCTCTCTCGAGGGGGTTGAAGTTAAGGGTTGGATGTTGGATGCGTGGTGGATGGGCGCGTGGTCCGATAGCGAAGACCGGAGCGCTCCGCGGTCGTCACTTGTTCACGGTCTGTCGAGTGGAGCACTTTTCACCCCGTTATATATATTTTTCGCGCGTATCGTGGTTATTATCCCTTCGAAAAAAAAAAACGAGCCCATTCTCGAAAATATCTATGAAACCGAGCGATCGAAATCGATCGATCAGTGACCGTCATTTTTTAACAATGAGTCAGTTACGAGCGACTCGCTTGCGCGATGTTCGATTTGACGTGTTGAGAATCAAGAGAACGATCGACTACGTTAAGTTTCTGTGCATTGCTTGATTGGAATTTTAATGTAGCGCGGAATCATGGCTGTCAGGAGAAGAAGAAACGAGCCTCCTTATCCAGAATAGGAAGGGCGGACATTCCTATTCGATCGGCGATACTGCTGACTGGGGGAAAAGCGATCGATCGGGCTGAAGAAACGCGCAAAGTATGGAATTTTCGGACCGATATGTGATGAAGATCGACAACATCACGGAATTGATGAACCTGAACGAGTCCGAGTACTTGCAGTCGATTTTGGGACCGAAACACCTGCCGTTGACGCTCGTGTTGCCGATCACCTTCGTCTACGTCGCGATCTTCGTCACCGGCGTGTTCGGCAACGTGGTCACCTGCATCGTCATCAGGCGAAATCCCGTCATGCAAACCGCCACCAATTACTATCTGTTCAATCTAGCAATATCCGACCTGCTTCTCTTGATTCTCGGTAAGTCCATCAGGCTTCCTGTCAATTATCTTCTCTTTTCAACGGCGAATTTCAACTCCAATTCTAAATCGAAGAACGCAATTCCTGAGATTCTTCCATTCTTTATGCTTCTACGGACTGTGATAATACGCATATTATGCAATATATCTTATTATTTAATTATTTTAATTCATTAATTTGGGAAAATGTATAAATATATAAATGTAATATTTCATAATTTGGGAAAATATATAAATATATAAATGTGATATTTGTTACACAATAAATCTATTTATAACGTCAATATAACTGTTCAATAAATTATTGCTAGGTTTCGGAAATCAATTTCGAATTAAAAGACGGATTTAATACATTTTTATATCGCTTGTAAAATTATAGTATCACAATAAAATTTATTTTATTTCTATATTTTCAACATACGAGTTAAAATATTTAAAGTTTCAGTCGTTTCATTTAAAAGTTATAATTGTATAATTAAAATTTTAACGCATTCTGACATGTGTGAAGCATTAAAGTGAAATTTTATTACTGTTTATTAAGTTGGAATATATATGTATATTATATACATTATAATTTGTTACTTCTGTGACTATTAATTTCTTTATTTGCGCACCACGTACCGCGCCTAACTCGTATTCACCGTTTATTAATTTGTTATTAACGTGAAAATTGTACAATATTAATTTTGCTAATAAAGAGTGAATGTCACTTAAGGTTTAGCAAATAATTACCGAGCTATAAAAATATTTCTCACACATTTTCCTCATAACACACTATCATGTTCTCTGACTTAATTTTCTAGCCGCAATAAATTATTTAATTGGATAATATGAGTTAACTAATGCAGTGCACATTACATAAATTATATTATGAGTTAATTAATACGATACGAGTTATTTACATAAATTATAAGATATAAAAAAATCTCTTTTTTGTTTAAAATCGGCAAAATAATACAAGTTATTTGTTTGGGTAGTTAAATTATACAGAAAATAAAATTTTAATTATTTAGCACAAAATTTTCTTACTTTTTACTGCTATTTACAGTGCGTAAATTTGTGTGTGTAAGTTATTTACTCAGATTTTAAAAACTGCTTTCGGAAAATTGCTTTCTTCCCTGAAATTAGTGCATATCTTGTAATCAGTTAAATTTTAGTACGAGTTATTTTCTCGGGTTACAAAGATTTCTCTCTCTGCTTGAAAATTTTCTCCCCCCCGGCATAGTTCTAAGTTGTTCGGTGCGCTCGATTCGTCGGAAGATCACCACTTCGCCCTGCGTCTGATTTATCTCGTCTCGTTCTACTTGACACCGTGTGCGCGCAGCTAGAATAATATCGGCGGAAATGTGACTCGCTTGGTATTTCGATCCGATATGCAGTTATAAACCAGTCTAAACTCTAAAGTTTTCCTATCTGAGTTTTCCTATTGCGTCTGTTCCGCGCCCGCCGAAGTTTTTCGCTGCAGAAGTTGCGTGGCGTTAGTAATTCGGCTTTACGTTTTATTAATCGCATTCTACAGCCATTTCCTAATTAGTTGGTTATAAGCTTCACACCAGAGCGTAATAATTATTTGCCCATCCAATTATAGCGGTAATCGTATTAAGTATTTATACTACGGGCCTTCGCAATAACGGCTAACAATAAAGTGCAGAGAAAAACGCGTATATACGTGTACGTAAATTGTTAATGACCATAATGGTTTAATACTTTATACCGCGACCCGTTGAAAATTTAGAATCGTCAGCTTTTGTTTATCGTTTGATCGAGATGATTATACGCGCTTTTGATCGAGATTATTATACGCGTAATGAGTGCGCTTTAGCCGCGCGGCGACGATCGATTTAATCAGCTATTGATATTGTCGCAATCAAAACGTCGCACCTTGGGGCGGCTGAAGAATAGGCACATATGTCGCTGCTCTCTGAAACAAAGTTACTGTAACCTAACTATTGTATTGTCTCTTCGCGCCAGGCGATAATCATAGTAATGAATCTCACCACATATGCGATAATAATGAAGGTATACACAGCACCGTGTCCTATTCATCACGTGTTAATTACACGATTGAGGGTTATGCGCCAAGGATTAATTTCGATATCTTCATCATTGTATCGCGTATCAGCGTAAAATTTTAACGCGTCGCCTTTTATCGTCAATATTTTTGCATCGATTGATAGAGGTATGCACTAATAAAATACATTAAATACATTATAATTACAAAATACACTAATTTAAATCGAATATAATCCAATTTTTTAAAAATTCTATGGTAATTTTTAAAAGTTTAAACCGTTTAAACGTGATATATTTGGCTTTATGATGTTCTTCATTTCGATTTCGTTAACTTCCCTTTCCGGTGTTATATATATTTTTTTTCGGATTCAATATGGTTTCCTCGAGCGAGCAAGCTATATATCTGTCTGCACTCGCATTCCGACGATAAACGTGGCAAACTGCAGGAATTTATCGCGAATGACCGTCAAACGATCGCCATTAGGGGACCAATAATTGTATTTCTTTATTATCTCTTCGTAGAAATCTCTCGCCAAAGGAATATTTCCCTCGCGTGTATTAAAAAGAAGAATGCATACGACAGACGATCCCAGACGTCGACGTTTAATATCGACAGCTCTTCCTTCACTCGGTGAATAAATCGCGCTCGCAATTTTCGAAACGCATCCGTTTCCCCCCTGATATTTCCCCAACGCGCGCTGTCTCGAACAGTTTATCTGTCAGAATTGCGAGCGTCATCTGCCAGTGATTAATAAACAATCCGGATATTGATTTGCACGGTATCGACCCTTGATGAATAAATAATCATAATCCCCCTCATAAATATAAAGTAAATATTCATTAGAGAAAATATCATGATCTTTGAAATCAACGCGAATGCGAGAACATTCTCGCTTTAATGCTGTGTACAAAACGACGCTTTTGTTCTATATGTCCGTTTTATCCGACTACTTAACTAAATGCCTGTGTCGTGCCATCGTATTAATATTTGTTTAGAATAAAAAATGGAAGACTCATCTTTTTATATATAAAGATAAAGATAATGTAAAAATATAATACAAAAATAATGTGGAAAACATCTTCTGATATTATAGAACAGTTTGTGCTAAAAAATGGAAGTCTCATCTTTATATAAAGATAATGTAAAAATATGATACAAAAATGATGTGAAAAACATCTTCTGATATTATAGAACAATTTGTACTCAACGCAGAATGAATACGTAGAAATAATAGCATCAAATTATTTTCTCCGGTTTCTGATCGCTATATATTGATAATGTAATGTTTCTGTTCCCTTTGCAACGTGATCCGATACTTTTGCTTCATGAACTCGGACATATAGTACTTTCCAATAAACGGATCCTATGTCAGCTATATAAAAGTGATTAACGACTGTGGACATCCACATATTGCGGAACCATTATTTCACGCTACATGGATGCACACGAAAATACTGTTTGGTCGATTTTATTTCCCTCCCGCAAATCCAATTTTTGAATACGCGATAAACGACCTTTCCAGAGATTTCATTTTACAAATTCCGGAGTTACAAATATTCTTTAGGGATTAACAATGAGCGGAGATTCTACCAATCAGATTTAAAAGATTAATTATAAATTATAACTAAGACGAAGATAAACAAACATGCGAGCTCGTCGCTTAATGAATATTCCAGTGCAATGAATAATATTATTGTCGACTTCCCGAGGCTTAAAAATAGTCATATCGAACGATTCTTTTTTCAACGTACAATCAACGTTGACATTTTCGCCTCGTAATTAACAATGGCGTAACGTCTCGTCCGTCGGAAATAAAATACGATAAAATACTCGCAGAAATAATCAAAAACTTTGAAATTAAAATCACGTTAGTCACGCAACCGATATTGAAGTCGAATGCAGCGCGTCCTTCGTTTTTTGCCATTCTTTCCGAGCGCCGAGTATTCCATCCCGATAGATAGCGGCTACTCGAAGTTTCAAACACTGTCCGCCCTTACTGCAATCGGCATATCTCGTGAATGTTTGGCCTTATTTGATATGCCACTTGATTTCGTACTTTACGAATTTCGGAAATGAGAGCTTAAAACTAGCGAACATTTTTTCACGCAATATAGATATCCCGAATCGAGTGAAAATCAAGCAGAAAATTATTTTAACATTTTTTGCAGTCGTAATAATATAAATTTTTTTTAGACTGGCACTCTCTAAATCTGAATCAGCGAATTTCACTGATTCAGATTTAGAGAGAAAAAACTCCATACGCTAAAAAAATTTTTTCTATATTTTTGCAAATATATTAGTGACCCATTTACTAAAATTAACTAAAATAAAAACAATTTTCCTTTTTATTAGTATATTTTTTCTCAGTGGATACACATGTACTAATAAAAAGAAAAATTTTTCTTTATTTTAGTAAATGGAGCCACATGCAAACTTTTACTTAAAAAGCAGAAAATTTTTTTCTCGGTGTATTTTTCTCCTTAAAATATCTTTTCTCTTGGAAACGTAGAAAAGACTCATACACATATGATGTAGCAGAATAATTAAAATTTTATATTGAGCGCACAAGAATACTGCAGTTTATAATCCTCACAATTTGCTTAATGAATAAAGTTGCGAAATTCTTTTAATAATTCTTCGGTGATTGCAGAGTTAGAGTGACATCTTCAGATAAGCTCGCGCTATATCGCGATGATTAAGAATCTGGTCATGCTTACAATCCGCGTAGATCAGTGCGGCTCGGAAACTAGTACCGCGAAAGTCGCTTTTCGCAGCGAAGAAAGGCGGCAAATGAAAAATAACGTCTTGGAAAAGTATCGTTTTTCATCTGAATGCAAGAGAAGCTCGCCTGTACAGACACGTATATGTGTTCCGAATATGGTCTAGCGATAATCCGTTTCTCACGACGTGACTCTATAGGTAGAGACTGATGTCTGAACTTACAGGATGTCTCAGGTTATCCGCGTATGCTTTCCTGACAAGAGATATAATCAACTTTCCAGTTGATTTACTAAAGCTTGATTCATAAAAATCATTTTATTTTCAGCAGCTCTTAACTTTTAAGAACCAGAAGAACTCTGCGTTTCGATATCTCTGGCTAAAAGGATCTTCGTGTAGAATCCGGATATATAACGGAAAATACGAGAACTTCGTATCTTAAAAAATGACTCCCCCTCTCCCCCTCAGAACAAAAACTTCAATTTTACGGCGAAACGTCGATTTCGCGCGGATCTCTATAACATTATATTGCATCTTGCGTAATAAAAGAATACTTAGAATTAAATTAATTAATTGAAAATTTAATTAAACGGTGAAAAAAAAGATATTTATCTTGAGCGTACGGAAACGCACAAGCACACACAATGAACGAGTCTACAGCTTGTTTTATCGTTTCTTTCTCAACATTTCTCCATCAAAGTAATAAAAAGAATCCAAAGAGGAATTGACGAGCACACAACGAGTTTTTATTAGATTTACATGGAAAGTTTCAAATTCACCTGAAAAGTTTCAAGTTTATGTGGAGAGTTATGTTGTTCATATAATTGAGCCTTGAGCTCCCTCAATTGTGAACTTTAAACTTCTCATACACGAATCTTCTGATATCGTCATTATAATGATGGGCTAATAAAGACCCGTCATTGAGCCTAGTGAAAGCCAATGTCTATGCGAGAACACGTTCTATCATGTGATTTGAGGATTCGTCACGTACTCGATATTAACTGCGAGTTAATGGATTTTGTCGATCTTCGAAGTCGGATAAAATGGGCGACTCCTCCGTGCGCGGTGTGGCTAATGCAATTCCGCCGGGCCTTCGATTAATTACGATTTACAACTTCGCATCGGCGTTCGATTGCGCGCACAAGTATATCCAAAGTGATTGAACGAAACCCGATAAAACCAACGCCCCCGTAAACAATATGCAATCGATGCTTTATTAAGTTTTTTATCCGCCCGTTGTTGTGCTTTATTTCTCGGCAGCGATGAATTTAATACAATTCCTAGCTAAAGTACACGTATATATAAAGTAAAGGTATAAAGTGGAGCAAGGTAAACTAAATGCAAAATCTTTAATGAAAAATGAAGACGAGCGGTGCGCGCAAGTAAATATACCGGAAATGCATGGTAAATATACCGGAATGCAGAAGAAGGCTTCAAAATAGTTTAATTTTTTTTTTTTTTATTTAGTTAAAAAGTAATACTTTTAGCGCAATATTATCGAACTAAAAATTTCCAGAATTTTAAATTTTAAAAAGTTTTCGATATTCTAGAATATAATTGCAGAATCTTTTGATATTGTGATTTGTGCGTAATTTGCTTTATACGATCTAACACTGCATTGAGAAAAATACATTTAACAAAAGGTAAAAATCTTTCGTAATATTCTGGATGAAAACCATCAATTGTGAAAATTGATATATGTGTATTAGAATATTGCGATATATGTGTATTAGAAACTTTGGACAAATCCCAATATCCAAATCCCATAATCCGAATGCGAAATATATACGTGAATATATTGGGATTTGTCCAAAGTTTTAGTGACACGGCATTAATGCCGCCACGAAAAGCTAAAACTTTCGCCATTTTGAATTGTGTAATTTTACAACGCCAGATGCGTTTTAGTGATACCCGATACCGTATTGGGATAAATCGTTAAATAAAACGTCGCCTTTACGCTGTCTCTTGCATTATTCATCATAACATGTTTTACATATCTTTGGAATCCATAAATAGCATATCGAAAACGTGGATATCAACGCGCAAAACGAATAAAAAATGGAGCTATCAGCGTCAGGCGGTGTGCATATTAAATAGGTATTACTTCATGATATTGTCAGTTCACCGCCGGATATTGTCAGTTTCCTCTCGTATGATCAGCGCAAAGATTTATTTTTTCGCCATAAAGGCGAAGCTTGTCAAATAAGCGGCAGATTATCGTCTGCGATAATCTTTTTGCCATGCATATATATTAATTTGTCATATCAGGATCGTTGTACGGGAAATGTTGGTTTTATATTCAACTAGTCTGACCTGATCTCCAGGGGAACAGAATACAAGTGTCATATAGGCTGTCTTTATCGGGGACTATTAAAATTATAGATATACAATAAATTCTTTTTTGACGTTTTAAAATTTACCTGTATCTTTTATAGAATAAATGGAATACTATCTGCCATGAAGATTTCTCGTCTTTTTTTAATAGGACCATGTATTTTTTATATAAATCGATTCTCTTTGTTACTTTGCAAAAATATTTAGATCCTGAAATAATCGAAAATTTACATTTTACAATATATATATTTCATACTTTACTGTAACGTATATTTAAAATATCTTATGCAATATTTTCATTTTCTAATAATTATACGTTAATGCTTTTTTATATAAAATAATAAAAAATTATAATCTTATACTTATTAATAAAGAATTAGTTTCTAAAATTGTTTCAACAAAATTTTACCGATTAACTAAATTGTAAGAACTAAAGATTTAAAAGTATAAAACGCGCCAACATTAATAGATCCTCATCTTTTTCATAAGATAAGGAGATTCACTTTTATCACATCATTTTCTTTTCTTCCTTAAGAGGTTACAAGACTCTGACAGAAGTGAAAATCAGAAAAAATTCGAGGAGTTCGTAAAAAGTTTTAAATTAACAGAAGTACGAGTTTTTTTACGATTCCCCAAATTTTTTCCTAATTTTTACTCCTGTCAGAGTCCCGTAACACTCTTAATTAAGATTTATATTTTCGACTAATCCCATGACATTATACTAGACAGTAAAATAATAAAATAATATTATTTACTGTAACTTGCAAGTTACAAACATTTCGCAAAAATTGGAGCATATTTTTGCGAAGTGTGAAAGAATTGTTACATTTTAACATAATGTAGGGGAAACAAAAACAATGCGAGAGAAAATATTTGCTTTCATTTTAAATCCAACATATTTTGCATGTGCAACAACCGGATATAATAAACGATGCGAATCAGTATTACGTTCCATGGTTGTCAAACCGACTTCTTCTTCTTCTTTGTAAAAAAAATATAAGAAGAATTTAGCATATGCGTCCCGCGCGGGAAATAAATAACGCGTAGCGAGTCATGAAGTAATTTGCGGTGACAGGTAGTTGCGGCATCACCGCCTTGTAAACACAATTAATACCAGAATCTCGTTCAGTTGTTATCACGCAAGAGAAAACATAATGTAGCTCAAGGCTCTTCTCTGTCATGTGGAATATCACTTTTTTAATTAGTTTTTTATTATAACTAAAAATAATGTATGTGCCAATGCTCGACTTTGAATTATGCATATCTACACACGCAATGATCATTTATACATCTACTATATTATAAAATAGATTTAATTATTAGAGAACTCCCGAAAAGAAAGTTTCGAAAGTTTCTTTTATACTTATATAAAGAAAGTAAAGTTTCGAACTCTAAATTTCAACGGCGAAAATTGATTTATAGAAAATTCACCAAAGCGAAAATTGTAACGCAGTTGTACTCTGCTTTGTAATTACTGATTGGTCGCGAGAGGCTCTCTGCATAAATTATATATGACAATTGAATCTCTGATTCGCTCTGTTCCTGTGTCTTTTCGTTTACGCGTGTTCGTTACGATTCGTACAATTATACCTGTGTTAGCTTTTAACAAAGAATCTAATATTACTCTGAAGATTTGCTTTTATGTCGCTTGATACTTTCCTATTTACAAATTGCGGACGTTTCACGTTCCTTGTATATCAATTAATAATCCCAGAGAAAAGTGTATAAAGTAACGTTTCTAGATTCTTACGAGCAATAATTTGGACTTTTTGTATTTTTTTTTATTGCCTTGCAAAATAGTGGTATGGGGATAACAGATAATTATAATCACAACGTAATACCACGTATACACCCCACAATCCCCTTTTCAATGCGAATCTTTTTTTCCAATCCATATTTACGGATTCATATATATATATACATATGATGCAATAATCGACAATATTTTCTTTGCTTTCAGGACTGCCCAATGAGTTAAGCGTGTTTTGGCAACAATATCCGTGGACATTTGGAGTGGGTCTGTGCAAAATACGAGCGTACGTTTCAGAAACGTAAGTTTCAGACAATAAAAAACTAAAAAAAAAAAAAGAACAGAGAAGCAAACTTAACAGCTTAATTGCAAACTCTATATTAGAATTTCTAACGCAATGCAGCTAATAATTTATACTTTATTATAATAAGAACAGCAAAGAAAAAAAATATTTTGATAAAACTAAGCAACAAGTGCGTGGATAAATTTTGCTAACTTTTCTACAAAATAAATTGTATTCCAAAATAAATGTCAGATAATTGAGCTTAAAAATAAAGAGGATGCAAGAGAAAGATGCACAAAGTATATAACTGTACAATAAATTAGCTCACTACACGGAGTCTTAATTAAAGGTATTAAATACGTATTGTTGCCCGAAACATGTTTATCCTGCATTTAGATTGCGTGTGATATCTCCCATGCAATAACCTTAAGAAATACATGAATAATAAGAAACTAATAAGATCTTGCAACATTTATATACATACAAAACATAAACTGTTTTGAAATAATCTTCCCTCTTAGGAAGCTCGTTACACATCTCTCTTGTTGCAGATATATTTTTACTAGAAGAAATTGCATAAATATGTACCAATAAAATTTAGAAATATCTTACGATTTGCGTTCAAGACTATAGTTTCAAGTTTTTTAATTATACGTTTTAAAATTTAATTAAAAATTTAATTATACATTTTAAAATTTAAATTAAGAAATGTTTTAATTAGAAGAAAATTGTGAAATATTCAAAAATTTAGATAAAAAAGTGAGAGAAGAGTAGAACTATATATTAAAGAATATATTTGAAGTCCGATGTTAAAATAACATGTTCCTTAATAATAATAATTTCTTTCGGGTGAATAGGTGTAACGACACTATAAAATTGTGTTCTTTTTAAGGTCATCTTACGTGTCGGTCTTAACGATAGTGGTGTTCTCGTTGGAGAGATACCTAGCTATATGCCACCCCCTGCATTTGTACTCGATGAGCGGACTGAAACGACCTGTACGATTTATCTTGGGTGCCTGGCTGCTAGCTCTCATCTTCGCCCTACCCTTCGCCGCCTACACCACCGTCAATTACATCGAGTATCCGCCAAGTGAGTATCTCTTGTGTTAATAACTTAGCTACTCATATTCAGTCGAGTGCTCAGTGATATAAGTGCCGTAAATAAAAGTTCTATATTTTTCACGAGAACTATAACACAAGAATAATATCACCGTTTACGAGATAAGAAAAAAGAAAATTGCAAACCTCAGAAATGTGTAATATAGGTATGTAAATATAGTTTTTATTACTTCTATTTATAATTTTAAGTAAGTACTTTACAAAATATGAAAAACACTCGCAAGATTTGTAGGCTATAAAATTATAAATAGAATTCTGTCTTTAATTTTCATAAATTGTAAATCATCTAAAGTGGAAAGATGATCCGATCAAACACCTAAATGGCTTGGGTACCTCAGGTTGTTTATTAAAAAAACCTGCGCTCACAAATGTGAGCCGCTCAGAGAGAATTAAATATTAAATTAGATGGATACAGAATAATATTGGAATTCTGCTCTAATCTTCCTTTTGATCTTCTTTCTTTAATTGCCTCTTGCTCCCCTCCGTTTTAGATCTCCTTCTCGCTTTCCTGACTTCTTTTTCTTTGATCCTTTTTCTACAATTCCTTTTAATGAAGCTTACCTCGCCAAGCCTCCTTTCATCTATATCTCTTCTGTTCCCTTTTTTCCCTCATCTTTATTCTTTTCTTAATTCACTCACTTTGTTCGATTTTCTTCGTTAACTTTTTCTTTCATCCTCCTAAATTTCTGCATTCTAATTTTATAATTTACCATTTGCAATCCGCCTTCTCTAATTCTTTGAATCTTCTTCATTCACACCCTCCATTCGATCTTCCTTTAATTCCACTTATTTCTTATCTCTCTGTAATCTTTTCATTCTGCTTGATCTCCGTTCTTTATTTCATCTTTCCTTACTTATTTCTCCTTCCATAATTATTTCTTATTCTATTTTTACTTTCTCTTCAAGGAAATCTCTCGGGAAATCTGCCATTTTTAGCCTTATGAAAATAGGCCGAGTCAAAAATAATATGTTAACCGCGTAGGGATCATTGAGGAAGAGAACTGAATAGATGCACGAACGTAGCGAGTTTGCGTTCTACGTGTAATTATTGCTGGTCTATTTGCTCACCGTGAGTACACTTGCGGACTATCGATGAGTAAACTCATTTAAAGCAAACGCTCGTTCAATTATCTCTGCGACGAATTTTTCATCGGTTCTCTGATTTCAATGATCGTATAGACACAAGAAAATAATGAACCGAAGGAAAATAATTAACCGAAAGTGACTTCTTTTTTATATAAAAAGATTTAAACGAGTCGCGTGTAAAAAATTAATTCACGAATAGAGATTATCAGAAATATATCTAAAACATTTCGGAAGAATTAAAATAAATAAATAGAAATTAAATCTATATATCGCTCATTTAAATAATAATAAAACTATATTAAGATGACACCATCGAGCTATCTCTCAATTTAAATAATCAATATCTGAACTAATTCTACGCGGTTATGAGATTCGCTGTATTATTACAAATAATTACTAAAGTTATCACGGAGCTCCATAATTAAAAAACAAAATAATTAAAATCGATACCGCGTATGGTAGAGAAAGAGAAAGAGAAAGAGAAAAAGAGAGAGAGAGAGAGAGAGAGAGAGAGAGAGAGAGAGAGAGAGAGAGAGAGAGAGAGAGAGAGAGAGAGAGTTAGATAGAATCCATTAATTTCCTTTGACAAAGAAAAAGAAAAGATTAATTAAAAGTAAAACTAAATTACAAAAATTTTATGACAAACCCAATAATCTGCATTAAAAAGGCAATAAAAAGTATAGCAATAGAAGCAAAAGGTTAGAACGTCTTCTTTAAAATTTATGAGCATTTATCTCAATCTTGGAACACAATGTTCCGCCGGAATTGTTTTGATCGCGAGTAGACATTGAATGTTATATCACGGAAATAGCTGTTTCCAAATTGCAACATGTGGTGATGTAAAACACCTCTGTGGTCGCGTGAATATGATGTCAAATGGACCGTGTCGCCACAGATTTTCGGGGTAAATCAACGGTAAATCAATCTCTATAACCTTGATCGGAACATTACGCGACCATTTCGAGATCTACTCAACGTACGTAAATTGCAAAGAGCTAAATTTAAAAGAAAACCGATAAGAAATTATTTCACGAATTGATACGAGCTTTTTAGTCTCAAAATTAAAAAATTGCTTTTAGACTTTTCTGTGTTCGGCGATCCATCTATATTATTATATATTTAAATGCATTGTTTAATTCGTATTGTAAAATTTTAACCAATGGTGTAAAATTATACTCAATTTGAATCATTTTTTAACCATATAGGTCGTCACTGCTTCTACTCAAAACATGTCACTAATTTAACTAAGCCGATGGAGTTAAAATAATACTGTTTTGTGTAAAAATAACAAATTTTGACACACATGGTAGTTGAAAATAACAAAAATATTTTATTCAAGGTAGAGGTTTAAAAATTTCATCCTTTAATATATTCTTTTTAATTAATTCCTATTAATTTCTGTTCCGCGTATCTATCTATTTAATTGTATTTAAATGAGTTTAAATTAATTTCTATTAGTTTAATTTATTTGTAAGTTTTATCAAAGGGGGGGGCATCTACAAGTTAACGAAATTCCTTGATGCAGATATCAGATATAAAATGTATCGAGAAAAAATTCCTTCCCATTTCGCACTTGACGTTCGGTTGCATAAATGCAACCCAGAGAGTACAAGCAAATCGAAAAAGGAAATTGAGATAGATTCTTAATTTTCATAAAAGCTCTTCTGAGGCGCATCATATGCAGCAACGTGATAATAATAACGCGTTCGGATATTCAATGAGACACCAGCGTCGCTCATCACGATGATATACTGAGCGCGGCGCAATTATATCGCACAAAGAGGGGCTTTTCACGGTGCTCATCAACATCACGAACAACCGATGAAAATCGCGATTATCAACTGCGTCAGATCGCACGAGAAACTTATTATCCGGCAGTGAAGAATATATAAATTTAGCAGCATCAAGAAATCACGTATTTCTCATGTTAATGCAATAAATTTTGTAATCGTGTCATTTTCGTGATTGTATAATATTTTTATCAAAGAATTATCAATAAAACAAATAATTATATATATATATATGACTCTGTTTTAATGTACAATTCGGCAATCGCGGACTTAATGCTGTGCTACAAAAAAAAGAAAGTGACCATAACGTTAAATATGTCTCTCTCTCTCTCGTATATTTTACTCTAACATTTTTTACGCAAAATAATGGATAAACATTTACGCCAAATCGTACAACAAATGAAATAGTACCTTTATAATGATAGCGGTGTTCGTCAAGTGCAAACGCGCATTATACATCTGTATAGAATTTAATTTTCATCGCAAACTTCACTAATTTGCTAAAATCTTAAATCTTAAATCATCTTAAAGTCTAGGGATTTATAATCCTTATAATACTAACAGTACTAACATTAGGTATAACAATGCACCTAATGTGCATCGTTAAGATTATAAATCGCTGTAATTGTTCGGCGTCCATGTTAATGTCACGTTTTATATTTCATGTAACTGGATAACAGATAGTGAAAAGCCCATTTTAGACAATAATTCGCAACAGATTTCATAATGGAGTTTTATTCATAATTTTATATGTGTATTTTTTAATATATGTGTGCAATTTAATTTTATATAGGTATGTAGTACATTGTATATTTTATATATCTATATATATAAACAAAATCTCCTGACTGACTGACTGACTGATTGACTCATCAACGCCCAGCCCAAACCTCTAAACCTAGAAACATGAAACTCGGGAAGTATATTCCTTTTATGACGTAAGCACCCATTAAGAAGAGATTTTTAGAAATTCGACTCCTAACAAGGTAAAAAGGGGTAAAATGTGTTTTCACATATTTCTCGACGGGCAACGCTGGACAGCTCAAGCTAGTATTACATATAAATCACCTAAAGCAAGATTTAGTGTGAATTCTTTCAGACTAAAATATAACAATCAATTGTTGATCAATTGGTGATCAATTCTTTATATTCTTTATATTATAAAAATTAAAGAATTTTTTAAATTAAATTAAAATATTCCGTATGTACGAATACATAAATTAATTATGTAGTACTTTAATTATTTAAAAAAAACTACAGTACAACTTACAATAAATTTATAATTCATATACCTTTTTTCTTCCTTCTATACACGATATGGTCATAAAAATAACAGGGCAACTTCAGAATGCTTCTGATATTGTGGTTTCTCGGGCTCCTGTATTTTTGAATATTTTAGAGAAGTTTCGGAACATAGTCTTACTTTATAAACGTCTCAGTTTCCAAGAAGATATGTCCTAGACATGTTCCTCTTTGAAATGTTAAAATATATGATGTGTAGGTATCAGCATAATTTCAATATAAGCATAAATTTTTTTTGCTTTGAACTTTTATGTCAAAATAAATATCTCGTTATTATAACGCTAATATTTTATCAAATTTATTTTTAGTATATAAAACATTGAAAAATAATATTTTAATATCAAGCATTTAAATTAACTGATATGCAAATAATTTTTTATATTCTATAGACAAAAAATACAGTTTACACTCATTCGTGCGTTTTCTATGAAATAACAGTGAGATATATTTCTTGTTTATTTTCTAATTTAAACACAATTAGACGAATTGAATAAAAATTCTGAATATTGCTTTCTTGCATCCTCTTAAAGTCTAACTCTAAAAGAAAGAAAGAGAGAAAAAAGACTATAAAGAGAGCCCAATTCGATATATCAATATATTGTTTATTTATTGTAATTTTATTTTATCTTTATTTGCATTTTTAATTTCACGATTTTATTTTTCTAAGCGATAAAATTTAATCAATTACGGTACATTTAAGTAGTAAAATTTTCTAAATATTATATTATTAATATCCTTAATATGTCATGGTATTCTCAATTGCATTTTTTTAAACACCTGTTTGTATATAAAAAATTCAGGTTGCAATTACACTTAATTAGAATTGTACGTATATTAATAACAATCGAAATGCAGATAGCGCGGCATTTTGCACGGCATCAAATGCGATATGCATTCTTGCGAAAATATTACCAATAAATACGAAACACTATCAATAAATAGTTCGCGCAGGACGGTTCTTCATTATTTAAATATTCCGAACTGGCAATTCGTGTATTACTCTGCACTCTCATCCGGAAATGATAACGGATAAACCGCATTTTAATCGAGCGAAGAAAATTAGTGAGCGATGCGACATTTCGCAAGAGTCATTAATAAAGAAATAATTACCGGCAATAAATATGCCAATAAAATGATATACAACTTTCATTTCCTATTGCTTCGATTCCGACGTAAAATGAATAAACTAATTAAGCTCGTAAAATAACCGCGTCAATAAATAGCTGTCGCATTACAAATCGTAATAATTAATCAATTAATCATGCAAATTGTATCGTTCGTAAAGAATAATCGCGTTTTGAGAAATGATAATGTAAATTGCATATGGAGCGGCACGCGCCACTGTCGGCTTACTTGAGTGTCGGAACGGAAATACGACCCGGTACGCAACAATAACAAACCCCAGGGCTACACGCCCATCAATCTGCTGGTGAATGGCTTGGAGGAGGAGGGGAAGGATTTCTCGCTACGAAATATTTAAATTTACAAAATAATTTCAACATATGTATTCTGTCCCACGCAATTTAACATAATTTCGATAAAAGGATTATCCTCTCTCTCTCTCACGTTTATTCAAAACAATATCATTTATTCTATTTGATCGAGATAGTATTTAATTCTTTATGGAAATTAACCTATTATTATATAACTTTATGTCAGTGTATTGTATTTATATTAAAACAAAGCTATTTTAAAACTGTTTAAAAATACTTGTAATATTATGAATTATTCTTGTAATTTTTTCATTTAATAGAACGTAAAAATAAACGCACGATATTACTCGTTAATTATACGCATAACGCGTAATCTCGCGAAATACACGAAATTATCGATGAACGATTGATATATTGCGTATAATTTATCGTTATTCAAATTATCCCGGCGATTCGTATATTACTTCAAACCCTCAAAATCGGAAAATGATAATGGACAATTTATGTTTAAAACTCGAATCGCGCGATATAAAATAGATCATATATAAACAATATTAATATTTGCATAATTAACTATTTGCTTAATAAATTTAAACTTGCGTAATAATGTTAAAAGATCCTTCCTCAATTTTTTAAATGTTTTCGCGTTACGTGACACGTAAAATTATAAGGAGGATTTCTCCAGTTTTGACACGATCGACTGAAACGATTTTTATATGCAAAACGGAGTAAGATACAATTAATTTTTTTATTAAGTATATATGTATAGAGTGTGAAATAAAACTTTGGTTTCCGGAATAATCAGAGCATTTCTTCAAATTTTTGTACTATATATATATATATATATATATATATATATATATATTGATCTAAAAATATTTAAATTTAATTTAAATCGATATTTATAAATCAATTATTTATATATTTCATGAATTTGTTTGCAAGAACAACTTTTTCTATCTCCGTGATCATAAAACATGATCATAAAACATGCAAATTATTATTTCAAACGTTGTATACTTAACAAAACCCCCATTCAAATATTTAAATCCGTTTTACACATCGCACATATAAGTGGTTATATTCAATCGCAAATTAATTAGAACATATTATAATGCTTCTGTACTGATATGATTTAAAGCTTTTAATCCGACAATTGCAATATGTAGCTGACAGATTATAACAAAGTTCTAGTTGCAAGAGAATTTGTATTTCAGATTATTGGATATTAATAAAACCAGCATATTCCCTAAAATTCAACTTAAAAGCTTTTTAAGAATTTATGGCTGTCTGTGACAGATTTTTATCATTCGTGTAACTAAAATGAACTTGATAAAAAAAAACCCAAGTCACAGGTTTTAATTGCCAGCGGTTATATGCTATAAATTTTGCATTCAAGATACGATTCCGATACCATTTAGAAAATTAGAACTTTTTGATTTCGCGGAGAAAATAAGTCCTGACTTAATATTGCCAAGTGGCAATTAATTATTAACATTATATCAGTATGAAAAGTTTAATAAAGTCCCCCGCCCTTTGTCGGGTTTATAATCATCTATAAAGATAGAATACCGGAGATAATGATGGAAGTTCAGAAGAGGGACGTGTTGTCCGCATCTGTTTGCAGGATCCGGTCGTCATTCC
The DNA here is from genome assembly GCF_048541705.1 of Temnothorax americanus. NCBI lineage: Eukaryota > Metazoa > Arthropoda > Insecta > Hymenoptera > Formicidae > Temnothorax > Temnothorax americanus. The sequence goes on from NW_027509391.1 coordinate 2,320,220, forward strand.
GAGGAGTCGGCAATGTGTGCCATGTTGCTGCCTAACATGCCAAAGTTCCCGCTTTACGAGCTCAGCTGCCTCATATTCTTCCTCGTGCCGATGTTGTCCATAGCGGTGCTTTACGTGAGGATGGGCCTCCGAATACAAAGCAACGGTCTCGGGCAGAGCATCGAGGGCTCCGTTCACGGAGAGACGAGGCAGGCTCAATCACGAAAAGCCATCATCCGAATGCTCAGTAAATTTCCGTCTTTTCCGGAACATCAAAATACCTCACTCTCCGCACAGAGAAAACACACACACACACACACACACACACACACACACACACACACACACACACACACACACACACACACACACACACACACACACACACACACACACACACACACACGCATACACATAAAACTGGCGCGACACGCCACATCGAATTTATCGCGCCGCGCCAACGCCGCGTTTTATTTCGATCGCATTTCTTTTACACCCTCGAGGCCGTCAGACATAATTTCGTATGTTTTATAAATCACACGCGATGGAATTTTATATCACTGTCGATCTCCGTCACGACGGTATTCGTTTATTAGAAGGCACGAAGTTGACGCATCGATCAAACTCCCTTACAGAAATTTAATACTATGGTAATTGATTATTGGGCTAGTGATTAATTACTTATTTTGAGTATTAAAAGTAGTGTTTTTAATGATTTTAATACTCAAAATAAGTAATTAATTACTAGCCAAATAATCACTTACAGTATTATATTTCTATATAAGAGCTCGACGCGCAACGAACGTAAGTTGTGTTTCTAAAGTAATAATGCTGCAAAAGATATCGCGTGTATATATTTCTGATCGACATATAATATCGACAATATCGTTTCAAAGTTGAAAGCAACTGCGCGTGAAATACATGGGACTTTTATTCGAGCAAAACGAAAAAGATAAAAAAATAGCACGTAAAAGTTGCAATTTTTCTTCCATCACATAAATCTTGTCCAAGCCTCTGTATCAGCGTGCTTTAATATTTTTGACGTACGATAAATTGCGAGGGGTCATATTGCGAGTGCCATTTTCTAGAGCAGTTATTACGGAGGTGTCAAAATTCCATACGATAATCGCACGGTTTTTGTATTCGCTCGCGCTTGTTTCATGACGGCGAATAAAGTTCTGTAACACATTGAGGACGTAATATCGCGATAGTTCCCAACGCGGTAAGCTGCGTCATTAGCCCGAGGTGGGCTTATTCTCACATCAAAACCTCATAAAAAGATATCTAACGAAAGAAACTTTTATCCTCCGTCATAATCCCGCTATTTACTTTTTTACTTTTTTATGGAGCACTTGCGCGCCGCCACTCGGCTCTGAAGTCGATGCAATCTATAAATTAACTTAAAGCTTATGGGCAATTATATCACTGAAAGATTTATCCCACGTCGTCAGAAAGAGTGATGTTTGCATAACGCGAGTAGTTCCTTGATTTAGTTTCTCAGAGATACGGCGTTATACAACAAGGTGGAATTTTTAATATTATTCCTCGTCGTGAATCGGGAGAAAAATGTTACTCTTGAAAAATAGTTCTTTAAAAAGAAATGAAAGTACTGCCGAGAGAGAGAGATCGCGGTGTATAACATAAGAAGGAATTCTTTCACATTTCTGATATCCTCAATTTCTCATTGAATATTTCAGGGAAAAAGTTCATGTCAGAAGAATAAATTTAAATGTTAAAATATGGAATTTCTGCGCGCGTGTAAAATATATAAATAGAATTCTTTTGGCAAATTTTACTTACTTCCCAACAATTATTGTAAGTAATAAATGTTTTATTTGATTTGAAAATTATATTTAAGTAATTCAAATTAAGTGGGATTTAATTGCTCAATAATTATTTTTCTAGTTTTATTACTCCCGGAAGAACGTTTCTTTCTTTTGCGCAAGCATCGCCCGTGCATCATCAACATCATTGTGATGTTGATGCCATTTCTTTATGTCGCACTTGTAAACAGCTATACATGTAAAGTACCCCTGCGAAGATCAGAAAGAGTCGTTTGCGGCATCTATTAATTATCGAGCTGCGATTTCCTATTTCCATGACCACGAAGATACCGTAGTTCGGTTAAAATCTAACAAGAAGTATTAAGGTTGTGTAGGGTTGTATTATATCGACGGCGCAAATTCGCCGATTCACGGTAGCAGAATATCGCTCGTAGAGCATTCAAGCGCGCGAGGATATAATAAATTATGAGCAATACCTGAATAGCCTGTCGCACGATATGGTAAAAGTATCGTTTAAATTTCCACCAACGTCTGTGTTCCGTCGTTCCCATGACTGTTACGCACTTTTTATTCTAAACAATTTGGAATACTCGATGGTAATAAATATTGAATTCTTTCCACATCTGGTGTCTCTATAAATGTCTTGCTACGTCAAAGAACAGAAGCAGAGAGCCTATATTTTTTTATCACGTGAATACATTTCCATAATCAATATAAGGTAGCAATAAAGCGACATTTCCATGCTCTCCAAATCTGAATCAATGAATATAGTCACTGATATCAGTATAAAATATGTCACTGATTCGAATCAGTGTCTGCATTTTATGGCCAGGTATCACGGAATGGAGTAAAAATTGGTGAATTTAATTATAGAGATGACGTTTTTATGTTCTCAGAATACTTTTAGATCCGCGAAAAATTCTTCTTGTAGATAATAATTTCGACAAATCAAAGTGTTTCCAGGGGCGTTGTGTTATCTTTTCATTTCTTTTCATGAATTTTATTTAATTAAACAAAAATCCTCCTTTAGCAAATATTTAATTTAAGATTTTACTAATGGATTATTTAATCAGTTTCTGTCGGGAATTAAATTTGTTTTCAGCAAATCAAAGTTACCCGAAACGCTTCAAGTTTTATATCATTTTCGATAATCCCTCCTGCGTAACTCTCTCTCTCTCTCTCTCTCTCTCTCTCTCTCTCTCTCTCTCTCTCTCTCTCTCTCTCTCTCTCTCTCTCTCTCTCTCTCTGTCTAATCCTCGAAATGGTGACAATGATATACGGCTACGTGAAAGATACCGATGGCTTCGTTCCACAGGTGCGGTCGTGATAACATTTTTTATCTGCTGGGCGCCCTTTCACGCTCAACGCTTAATGTACGTGTATCAGGTGTCGGCCTTCAACGACATTAACGAGTGGCTGTATCCGCTGGGCGGTTGCCTGTACTACTTCAGCACCACCGTGAACCCGATTCTGTACAACGTGATGAGCGCCAAGTACAGGTTGGCGTTCAAGAGAACGCTGTACTGCACGCCGACGAGTCCCATGATCACGAGGGACGACCTCAGTAGTATGAGAGATACCACGGTGTGCAGATGCGGATCCAGAAGAGGGTCCCAGTTGGTTCGCGTGAGAAGTGTACACTACCAACGTAGCATCAAGTAACCACATGCACCTTAATTTACCCTCCCTTGTCAATGTTATCAGTATCAAGATTATTATTTACTTGTCAAAAAGTATACGCCTGAATTTTCCATAATTTTTGCTGAAATTTTTCAGAACATTTTCAATTATATATATAGTTTCGAGATATGAACATTACATTTACTAACAGTTACGTTTAACTTCTCGTAACTCTTGTTACTTATCATTTCAAGGCTCAATCTTCTCGGCAATTGCTCCTTGTTGCCAACGTTAAACAATCCCGGAATTGGGATTATTTATCAATTCGCTATTACACAATTAAAACAAATGCAATTTTTTTTATTTTCAGATGCAACGTGTCGCATTCAAGCGCGATTCTTCGTTTGCCGATAAGATTACGTTACGACGACGAGGACGATGACGTGAGCCACTGCGACGCGGGAAGGATGCCGTGCGACTTCCTCAGTCGCGACACGCAGCCACATCAAGATATGAGGAGATCCTCCTTCGCAGCGAGTAACGGTAGGACCAAATATCAATCGAACAAAGAAACGCGAGACGACATCTCACCGATCGTGGCGAACGAGACGCGCATCTGATTTCCGGTTTATTCCGGAGATAAAAGGAAGAAATGCTGCGGCGCGGCAATCATAAAGACCACTTGCATCCTTGACAAGAAACTATCGTGCCGTTTCCGCGTACGCGACGAAACTGACGTGGCTGCTGTGCATTAGGATAACGCGCAGGATGCGTTGAAGAACAACTTCCCAGAGGCAGACATTTAAATGACGCAAATAAACGAAATCGTGAAGTGCTCATCGTAACAAAAAATCAAACCAAGAAAGTTTGGCAATGGCCGCGTAACGCGTTCAGCAGACACAACTGTTGAGCGTGGTCTTATCAACACGCTATGCTGATTTGCTCGGTCTAAAAGTAAGAGCCAATCACGTTCGATCGCTACTGAGTGGTTTATTGTTCTGCTGAACGCGCCCAATATTAATGTGTTAAATATTAATTTACTACAATGTCGAACGTTACAATCGCCAGTGAATATTTCGCAAAATTAATCGCATTCCGCGCGTAATCAAATTAATTAATTAATTAATTAATACAAAGCACATTTCATATACGTAAATTCGCGCTAACAAAAAAAATATATATGAATGGCAAAATCAAGTTACAAGACGAAATCTGATGTGTGTAATTCCAAGTACAAAAGACCGAAAGCGATGTAAAGAAAAATATATCGCTAGATATTTCGGAGTTTATGTAATAATAATTGACATATAATCAACCATAACATCAGAGATTCATAAATTAACATATAGCCTTACAATCTTTTAACGTATAATTTATAATTCAACAAAGTATTAATAAAATCATGCACATTTTCGGACATTTCTAATTCTAATAATTTTTCAATAATTACTTTATCAATTATTTTATCAACAACTTCAATAAAATATCGTAACTCTAATCAATTTAAAATATATGTCAAATACCTAAGCTTGGATCGCATGGCTTTTGATTCTAATTGATTGTACATATATCGTTACGATCCTATTTCTCTTATTATTATTTATTCACGTCGCCTGAAAAAGACGTTTCAAACTATTATTAACCGGTTATTGCGATAAATATTACCACATGCCTCGGTGGTCGAATTGTTACGACGCCCTACACGGTATGAGGGGAGGTTCCAGGTTCGAACCCTGGCTGAGGTAATATTTTTCGCAATAAATTTCTTTACAGTTTTTAGATAATTAAATCGAGTCGATTTAATTCCGGGGAGGGAAGGGTTTTTAATTCTAACAATTACTGTGTTTTAAGTCCGACAAATAATCGGCGCGCAGTTTGTTGGAAAAATTATATGTATATATATAGACATATATGTATACAGAAACTAATATAAGGCTGTCAAAGACCTAAGCTTGGATCGCATGGCTTTTGATTCTAATTGATTGTATATATCGTTACGATCCTATTTCTCTTATTATTAAAATATATTTATTTAACATTTTTTATATTTCTCTGATAAAGAAAACTTTTACAAGTAAAATAATTTTCTTGAAAAGAAGATTTTTTTTAATCATATTATCTCTTTTTACATTTAATGAGATTCTCTACAATTATGTATCGAGCAGCGTATTTTAATCTATCAAAATCATTATTTCTCGTCTTACAACTCTATTTTATCGTTCATAAAATTTCTTTGCGAAATAATTGAAAATTCTATCGACGCTTTGCCCGTGCGGTCATTCGACAATTATATTCGATGTGCAAGTGTGAAAAAGCTAACGGTGAGCGAAAAAGGGATGATGTCTAAAAAGACAAAACGACACGAGCGATGCGTCAATGAAGAGCTATCTACTTTTACATCATTCAAAGGAATCGCGTGTAGTCGACCTCAATATATCACGCGGGGAAATAAACGCTCGATAATGAGATGCGAAAAGGGAAGAGCGGCGGAATTCCTCTCGGAAATCCTCGATTCTCTGTCGATGAGGGAATAGACAGATATTTATCGGATCTTCGACATATCCTGCCAACGGGACTTACGGGACAGATAGGACACGCGTCTCGGGCAACTTCTGTGGACTCGATCAACAGCGCGTTTGATAAGCGCCTTTCGCGGCGTATGTGTAATGTAACGCTCAACGGAGACCGCGTTTCGAATTGAATGAAGCTCTCACCAGGTTAATCAGACGGGAAGTCTCGCGACTGAGGTGTGTGGTTTCCGAAAAAAAGCTCGTACGTGTCTCAGAAAAAAAGAGCTCGTTCATCACCTTATACTCGGGAAGGATAAAAAATGACCGTATATGTGCGTACGAATGTGCGTATATATGCTTGTGCGTGTGTCTCTGTGTGTATGTACATTGCACGAACGGATAACGTATATACAGACAAGGGACTTCATAATGTATTCGTGCAGAAGATTGCTTGCGAGCGGGTAATCTTGAGGGAACGCCGGCAAAGAAATTACTTTTCGTGCCTCAGGTATATACAAAGTGAGCGATGTGCAAAGAATTCAAATGCGGTCGAGCGGGCAAGAGATATAACTGAACGGACAGAGAGAAAGATAAAAAGAAATAAAACCAAAATCGGCGGTTCGTTCGGCCGTATCCGCGCGGCCACCGCGGGAGGCTTCATTATGATCGAGGAATTTTCATTTCCAGAACCCGGGTGAAATATAAACTGTCACCGAGATGTATCGATTATCGACACGAACGCTCATAAACCCGCGTACGAACGATCCGGGGTCCGGCCGCAGAATGTTTTTTAGCTCTCTCTCTCTCTCTCTCTTTGTCCGTGAGCGACAAATCCGGGATTTTGATTGAAAATTCTTACGTAAAAAAGTATCACCGGCGGCTCGCGAGCATGGATCAACGTTGCATCGACTTCGTTCGAGCGCGGGTACGCCCGATTTAATCGTCTCTGTACATTGTGAATGTAACGAAATGCATTGTGACAAATAAAACTTTGCTTTCTAGTAATCGCTGCTTGTCCATTAATTCGCAGATAATACACTATATAGAGGCGAGATTTCGATAATATAGCGTTTCGATAAACGTAGCGAAACTATATAAGTAGTAAATTTAATAATAGTAAAATTGAAGTTTCAAAACGGGATATAATTGCAGAATTTACCATTCAATAATGTGTTTTGCAAAAAAAATTATAGGAATCGCAAACTTCGAGTTATTTTTAAATAAAAATTGTGAATTATATATCCTCAAATGGATTAACGTTTCAAACGTTTCCGATTACGTGCCAAATTGTGTAAAGAATATTCTTCAAAATATTAATTTCTCCTCAAAGTTATCAGATCCATGAAATTATGAGAAATACGAATTAGACAATCCTAAGGTAAGTATATTGCAACAGAACGTCAAGGTAGTTGAAAAAGGCGTGCACTTGTGCAGCTTGTACTGTAATTTAGCATTAGAAATAACGATATTTCGCGGAAAGCGTATTAGACTTGTTATGCGGCGCGGTTATGACGCAAGCGTAATAGGATTACCTCTAAAGCTATTTTGTCAAAATGTCTAATTGACATGGTATTAAATTATCTTATCTAGCAAACAATCCGTTTATTCTGCTGTAAATTTTCAAACAGATATTCCAAACGGTGTACATATTTAGATCTTTACGAGTATAATTATGACATGGCGTTATTCTTTGATCTCAAATAATTATGCTATAACAAGCAGCGCTCCGGTGTTGTTTTATACAATATTAACCCCAAAAGAAATATTTTAAAAAACTGGTAACGTTGTCTCGGCAAGGTATTAAATTTTACGCTCGGAGGTGGAACACACGCAAAGAGATTGGATTAAGAGTCGCGGAATTTCTCCAAGAGCATTCCTGATGAGCATCGCTGTTTCTCGTATCGTTTCCGCATGTTTAATTAAAGGAAGTTTAATTATATAATACTTTTCTTGATTATCTTTCTCGGTGGAGACAGAACCACCAAGTAAATTCATTCACTGAAATCCTGAGATAAAAAAGCATTATTTTATGTTCATTATGTTATTGTAATTACACTTCCCTAGGAAAAAGAATTACGTACTAGCTGAAAAACTCAAAAATAAAAAAAAGTCGGAAAAATGCTAAAAATATGCTGTTCGTCATTCTAATATCAAGTGAACATCCAGTGTACCAATAAAAATAACGTTGTAAATACTTGAGGAATATTGATGGCATAAGTTTCCTGCGTCTAGCGAGTTTACGAACAATATATATCCACTTGATGGATTTATATTGTTCGTGAACTCGCGCAACTGCCAAGCTCGCGTTCCTCCTCCGTCGTACTTTTGTGCCGGTTGGTAAAGTCTCGTTCGTAATCGCTACCTAACAACGGAGTAAAATGAGGTGCAAATGTATAAGAACCCTCGAAGCCCTAACAGTTCTCGTCATTAATCGGATTAAACCGGTCGGCGTGTAGCATCTGTCACAAAAGATTTAATTGCGCGATCATTACTTCCCGCGGGAATCGGGACTTCGGCGTCGTCGGAATGCCGCGGCAACTAACTTCGTTGCTCGTTAATTTACCAAGTTCGAAATAACTCCCAAGTCGAAGTCGCCAATCGCCGACTGTCGGAAAGGTTGGCGTGTCATCGATACGACTGAGTGTCTTCCGTAATTAAGATTTCCTCGGCGTTTAATAGTTCCTTTAACGCTTGTTCTCGCTGAAAACGCTTGAGCGGGTCGAAAGCGGGAAACATACCGGGCTAAGTAAATCTGAATGCAGAGAGAAATACGAAATATCCTAAAAGAGTGTCGCAGTCTTAAACTATAGAAAACTATTTTTTCTTATCTCAGATCCACCTACTGATGAGAAACTTAATAAAGATTAAAATTGAGGATGCTAGAAATCTATAACGTGCACGAAAAATTAAATTTCACGCAGATGAGAGAAGTAGAAAAAAATGAAAAAAATTTTATCGTTCAAAATTTTATCCGCATCTTAGGCTTGCATAAGCTTTATATTCAATTTGTAGATAATATATTTTTCGTATTATTATTTCATATTGATATTTTCAACATAATTATATGAGATATTAATTTACAATAAAAATAAGTTACCAAATTCTAAAAATACTCTTTCTATTTTCTAGAATACATTAATCGAAGAATTAAAATTATAACCCATTCCTCTGCGAGATCCTATACTAATTCATTTCGATATTTCCGAATCAACAGGTCGTACGATAGAAAAGTTCACAACAGTATATAATAACACGCACAATAACAGAATAAATTTATCGTTCGATAAATTTGATACAGTTCACAGAACATTACTTCTGTTGCAAAAAATGACTAAAAAACTAAGCGACATAAGCGATATAAAATTGAGAAGCAGATAGAAATTTTTCAACAAATAAAGTTAAATATTTTTTAAGATATATATTATTAGAATAAAATTACTAAACAGAAAAAGATGTTGAAAAGAAACTCTTTCTTTTTTTCATTTGTAATTTTAAACTATTGCCATAAATTATTAAACTTGCAGATACCTAAAAATTATTTTGCAGGATTTCTTGATAGGTTTCTCTACTTTAAATATCACCAGTTTCCTTGTACATTCATTCCTACTGACATTACTGAAGTTAGAAGCTCATAAATTCTCTTAGAGCGGTGGTCGATAGCATTACAGTTTATCCACTACATCAACAGAGCATTATAGATTGGCAGGTAGAGGCTCTCGGGGATAAAATTAATCAACGGAAATTAAGCCAATTTTGGAAGGAACGGGAGTTTCCAGACTAGTAAACTGAACCGAAACACCATTATTGACGTTTGATCGCCACTAATCACAGAAATCACCGACGCTAAGCATATTTCGCACACTAACAAGTACACGTAGCGTGTCTAGCAATCGTTAAAAGTCCATTCGCGGAAATCGAGTGAGCTGCATTAGATCAACTGTTTGGGATCAAGGTTTCTCCGAAGAAATAGCGCGATTTACGTCACAGTTTTCTCTTTTAGCTTTTAGCTCCTACCAATCTCGCTAATACCTTCGATCGTACTTGATCCTTCGATCCGACTTGAGAAAGTGATTGCCAACAACCCTTCGATATCTTTTGTATCACTCTCTATATATCTCTCTATTTTTATTATAAATACAAATTAATAATTTACCCCTATAACAATAATTAAAATATTATATTCTGAATTCAAAAAATTAATTATTCTTATACCTCTCTCTAAAAAAACTCTTTCTCTTCATTCTAGATTTTCTTTTATAAAAAAGCCTAGCTTTCCTCTTTGTTATAATAAATTATTTATTTTTCTTAAAATAAAAAAGTCTATTTTCTAGTAATAATTTCTTTAGTTTTGTAAGAGTTAATATAGACATATATTGTAAAAGTTCTGAAAAAAGTAGGTAAATTATTTTTTTACACCTTTCTAATCTCTTTAATTGTTTTAAGAAAAGTAATATATTTTTTAATGCAAATCAATATGTATTATTCGTAAGAAAACTTCAATAAGGAAGTGATAAACTGTGTCGTCTTCAATATCTTTGCAAATTTTTTATCCTTTAGAAGCACGCTTGACGTCTGCAACGTAGAAGAGATGTCATTCTTTCTCTCGTAAGCTTGTTACAGAAGTTACTGTCGGGAGAACACTATATTGACGCTTGATACGTCAAGTCTTAACTGTCTTATCGTGTTTGCGAACTCGAATGCACGCTCTGCGAAATTCTCACGAGTTTTATGGACAGCTTTTGTTACGATTTAAATTCGAACTTTATTGTAACTGACTCAACCATGAAGAATCTTCGCGTAATCATTAGATATTTCCTTTTCCCGAGAACTCGTAAACTTTTCCCTCTCGTTTCGGCGTTACGTAAACCTTGTTTATTCGCTTCACATCTCGATAATAAATCACTGTCCGTGCAAAATTCACAAATTTTTAAACGCAAATGTATACTTATAACGAGCAAAACGTATCACTGCAAAAACACGGTAAATAAATATATGATAAATTAATGTCGTATATTATTTATATATCCATCTCCCTATATTTCTCAAACGGAAATAAATGCATTGAAATAGATTGACTGAGAAATATCAATGGTTTTCACAATGATTAATTACATAAGATGTTATTCGTGTCATTATCTTGCTTGAATGAGTCTCTCTGAAGATGAAAGGCGGAATAATTTATTTATGTAAAAGATACTTACTTATTATAAAAACCGTGGATAATAATTATCTCTCTTTCTTTCTCAAGAATTGTGTTATAATTCAGAACTTTTAACGTCCTCGTTAAATTGTCTGCTAAATAATAATATCTTCATAATAATAGACAAGATACATGTTTGCAAACATCACTGAGCTTCGATCAAGAAAGTAGAATATGTTATCTCTTTACACAGCGCGACAAGCACGTATCGCAAGGAACGCGCTTAAGTAATCTTTAATGCGCGAAACTCATTTTGCTCGTCGCAATTGCATCGCTGGCACTTTAATTTAGGCGACACATTATATACGTTTTTCGCACACAGGGTGTTTTAAATTTCGCAAGCGTCTTCCTCAGCCGGTTCAAAGAAAATGTTGCCTTAGCAAAACATTTAGGTATAAGTAGCAGTCCTCGCAATTAAATAAAGCTTCTGCAGGCAAAAGCTGATTTCAGATTAACGGCAATTATTTAACGGCAATATACGGGATAAACGTGGAATTGGAAACGCTCTATACGTGTCCGATGGTCTTATGCGGTGTCCCCGAACACAAAATGCGGTCACGACGGCGATCGAATGTAACCCCAATGGAACAATATAACCCCTTATACTCACCACGTAGCAGTTTCCGCGGCGATCGTTCCTGTCGTCATCGCGATCCATAACGAGATGGCAAACAGTCGTGGCTGGTCATGCAGGGAATTCAGTCCGAGAGTTCCGAGACCGTGTCCGGACGCTGAAAAAGATCGATAGATAAACACACACAGAAATGCATCGGGGAGAAAATTCATTTCTATATGTAGAAAAGCGATACATGCAATCTATGAATACTAAAACAGTTATTTGTGTAACAAGTGCGGAAAGACGGAAATTCACGGATGCGCGGAGTGGACCCGTGAATTTTCAACTTCACGCACGTGTGACACACCCTATTTTATATTACAAGTGCGTGGAAAGTGCGGTCTATCACGCGCGCGTCGCGCGCGGAATGGGCCACTTTCCACGCACGTGTGACATAAAATTTATTTGTAAAGGTTTATTTCACAGAAATAAACCGTATATTCCACAAATAAATTTTTAAGTATTTTTTTCTCAGTGCAGGAAAAAAACCTTCATTTTACTTTCTCCTTTATTTGGTGAGTTTATAAACTCAGAAAAAAATGTTTTCTTAAATCTACCTAATATACTTTTTTGAATTAAGGAAACTAAATACAAAGAAATCTATTTTCTTGCAAATAATAAGTTTTTTTTTCAGTGTGATTATCTCGTAATTTTATTATTTTTAACGCCATCAAGTATAACTTTACGTTCTCTCACTCTTTTGCATTAACATTATTTAATTACGTGTTAATAGAACAATCCTCGTTTTCGTTCGCGATAAAACTACCCGATTGCTTCACTATTTGACATTTCGCTGTCGTATGTAAGTAGAATCCATTACGAGGTGCGAATCGGGTTTACCGTAGTTATTACGGCTTTGCCGGGGGGGGGGCCGGCATAAACGGACGTGTTACAAAGTTTATATAACTATATAATAATTAAATGTTTCGAAACTGGTGCGCGCCGCGGGTGCTATTCCGATTCAGACTGTCCACATTGCTCGCACTATGAATTATAGACGTTGTTATGAAGAGATAACTATATGAGCTGAATAGCATTATATATATCTATTATTATTACGATTAGATGCGCTCATGTGAGTTTCCATAGAGTTATAAAAGTTTGGAAATGTAAAAAATTAACGAAATGCAATCGAAAGCGAAGGGAGAATAAAATTAATTAGGAGGAATATAATATAATTTTATATATATATATATAATTGTACTCCTTTTTATATATAAGAAAAAGTAAAATCTTCCTTTTGCTGGATATTTTAATTTTTTAAATGTGTTTTAGTTTTTAAATAAACCCTTATATTAGATAATATAATAATAAATAAATTTACTGAAAGTATAAATCCTATTAAAATAAAAAATTTTTATCAAATTAACCTAATTTAATTGTAAAATTAAAAATAAATAAACATACAAGAGAGCATAATAAAGTTATCATTAAAATGCTCACATTGCAGTTATTTCATAAATAAATTATTATCTCTTCTTAGCGTTTTCAATTATTTAGACTGTAGATGATTTAAATATTCCAATTGCTCTCTATTTTGTTTTCTATATAAAATTATAAAACATTGGGGGCGATCCACTATAGACGCTTCAAACGCTTCAGAGCATTACTTCGTCCTTGTTCAATATTTGATAAACAACAAGGATGAAATATGTTTCCGCAAGAGCGTTTGGAGCGCCAAGTGGATCTCGCACCCATTACATCGCGAAAAATAATATATAATGTCTAATAATATTTATAATTAACAATATAATTAATAATATAAGTAACAATTTTGCGATAAATGATACAACATCGAGAATTTTGATAACACGTAAGATATATTTTAAAACCGTTCGAAAGCTTGACGCGAGCTGAAGTATATTTCTCACTATTTCCCACCATTTTTATTTAGTGCGCCGCCCGTGCCGCGCGTTGCGCGTGTAGAAATGTTAATTCAGTGATAAATTATCAAACGATAATACGATAATACCTTGGCAAATTTCAACGATCCCGTCAAGTCGCCTCGCATGGATTATCTTGGCTATTAAACAAACTTAATTCTATCTACGGATCGGATATGGAACTAGGATGATACTTAAATTTTGGAGAAAGGGTTGCGTATTCGTCGAAGCCTCCGACTCCGAGACTCCGAGCTCGTCTCCGTTGTCTCCGACGCGACTCGGAGCTCGGAGGTTCGATCTGAAATTAGGTGAGGTTACGCGACACGACGTATGTATGTATGTACATACATACATACATACTACACTACACCTACAACCTGACGTCGAAAATCGACCCAGAAACGGGCTTCCGCGATCAGCCAATCAACAGCGGGCGTGAACACGTGATCCAAAACGCATTCTGGAGTGAGTGTGCGCTCAATGTACGCAATATATTTCGCGCCGCAACAGGTGTAAGGTAAAAGTTTGTTGTTTTATCACGTGTCAGAGATAATTTGAGATAATTCAATCTTAGCGCCAAACGATTTGTTAAGACGCGATGACGCTTCAATTGCGATAACGCTCGTATAAGATATTCCGCTCTGGTACTTTATTATATCATAACTCGACGTATCATGGATAAGGATGTAAATTCTGCCGGTGCGAAGACACGTGTTGCACAAAATTCGAAGGAGGAGAAGAATAATGTTTTGGCTGCCTATCATACCCTGAAATTTTCAAAGGAAGATAAGGATTGCTTCGATGTCGCGGACATCGAACGCAGGTCTCTCGCTGTGAAGTACATGACGACAAAGTTGTTGTAAGTAAAGTACATACGTGCACGTCATAGTTTTCCGTCGTGTTAAGTTTATCACGCACATTTTCCATTTACTTGTGAATGTCTGTTGCGCAGCGATTCGGAAGGTACGGCGGCGGAGCTGCTCCGAAAGGGTCTTAAAGACTATCATACTCTGGTGAGAGACAAGACTGGAGTAAACAATTACTGGAAACAGATTAAATCTCAACTGTCGGACGTAAAAAACGATCCGTTGAAGTGGAAGTCGAAGTTGGACGATGAGAAGTTGGACGCCACGCTGAATTTGATAAAACCTTTGGCTTGTCAGAAGCTCAACACTCTATCTTGCAAAGGAAGATCTTACAGCGATAGGGATATAGAGAAAATAATTAACAGTTCGAAGAAGAAGGATATATCGGAGAGAAGTAGAAAAATCTCTCCGCAGTTGCAGGCAACTTCTAGCCAAAGTTTGAGTCAAGAATTCTCATTGAAGCCTAACAGTGAACAGAAAATATCTACTTACTTCACGAATATTCCTAGAAATAGTATTAATAAGCATGTAAGTCACGCCAAACAGAATACACCCAAAGTAAAATCAAACAGCCAATCTTCTCATCCGAATTTGGATAAATTTGTCCAAAAAATGCCTCCTAAATTAAACAATAGTGATACGAATGGTAAAAACTCGCGCAGACTCGTACCGATAGATCCGCATGCACCGAAATTAAAGCCAGCTACTCCTCCACAGTCCAGCAGCGAAGATGCCAAAACGCAAAAAGTCACTCTCGATTCCTTCAGAAGCGCCAGGGACGAACTCCACATCCAGGAGATGAAGAAAAATAAATCGGCACCGAAGAAGACTCTGGGCGGCCGAGGAGCGGCCAATGCTCCATTCATCTGCCCGTTCAAACGCGACAAAGAAGAACAAAGTAACAGCGTCCCGCAAGGCACAGCGAGCGGAGAGGAAGTGGAGGATGAGAGGCTGAAGAACATCGATCCGAACATGATCGAGCTGATAAAGAACGAGATCATGGATTCGGGTAAAACGATAACGTGGGACGACATCGCGGGGCTCGAGTACATCAAGAAGATCGTCAAGGAGGTGGTGGTGTTCCCCATGTTGAGGCCGGACATCTTCACGGGTCTCCGCCGTCCGCCCAAAGGGATCTTGCTCTTCGGCCCACCCGGCACGGGAAAGACCCTCATCGGCAAGTGCATAGCCTCGCAAAGCAAGTCCACGTTCTTTTCAATTTCAGCGAGCTCACTGACCTCCAAATGGATCGGCGACGGCGAGAAGATGGTCCGCGCGTTGTTCGCGGTGGCCAAGGTTCATCAGCCGTCCGTCATCTTCATCGACGAAATCGATTCGCTGCTGACGCAGCGTTCGGAGACGGAACACGAGTCCTCCAGACGGCTGAAGACGGAGTTCCTGGTGCAGCTGGACGGCGCGGCGACGTCCGAGGACGATCGCATTCTGATCGTCGGCGCGACCAATCGGCCTCAGGAGTTGGACGAGGCGGCGAGGAGACGTCTCGTCAAGAGATTGTACGTACCACTGCCGGAGCTCGAGGCGCGTAAGCAGATAATAAACAATTTATTGAGATCGGTGCATCACGATCTCGCCGAGGAGGAAATCGCGAGGATCGCGGAAAAGTCAGCGGGATATTCCGGCGCCGACATGACGAATCTCTGCAAGGAAGCGAGCATGGAACCGATCCGGAGTATCCCCTTCAGTCAGCTCGAGGATATAAGAATGGAGGAAGTGAGGCACATAACGAATCGCGATTTCGAGCAAGCGCTGATCAACGTGCGACCCAGCGTGTCTCAGTCGGATCTGAACATTTACATCGAGTGGGATCGTACTTACGGATCTGGGACCGCTCCAAGCTTTAAGACTTAATAATATAAAATACAAATAACTTAATTTTTCTTGTGTACAAATTATTGAAAAGAAATTCTCTCGTATCTTATTTTTGTAACGCCAAGTTTTCTAACAGATACGCGGTTGTGTGAGATAGGAGAAAAGCTTTAAGAGTTTTAATTCATTCTTATAACTCTTATATCATGATTATAATTGTAATAATAAATATATAATATAATCGTATTTATGGATCTGATACTGCTCAAAGCTATAAAAGACCTAATGTAACATGCAAATAACTTAATTTTTTTGTTGTGTACAAATTATTAAGATTCTCTCTTGCGTTATTTTTGTAACGCCAAGTTTTCTAACAAATACGCGGTTGTGTGAGATAGGAAAAGCTTTTTAATAAAAGTTTTAATTCCTTCTCGCACACACAACTCTTATATATCATGTGATTATTGATATTATAACAATAAATATATAATAAATTAATATTGGGTATTAATTAAATGCTTGTTGAAACAAATTATCTGCCTTGCAGTCTACAATCGTAACTTAAAATACTGAATATTATCATGCAATTTAAAAAATGGAGTGTACATATATATACATATTAATATTATATATGTTATAAAATAATATTAAATTAATACTAAATATTTAAAAAAATCATTTTCAAATTGGTATGGAATAGTGAATTTCTAGAGACTCGTGGACTTCCCTATTTTATAGCCAATCGTTGATCATCATTGGAAAATGCTGGCTGCGCTCCGATATTTACTGTCAAGTTTCCTATCTCAGTACCATCTATATACTTTCCTTGTCGTATTGCGAGATTGCGACGCGTGCCGTCTGCCGTCGCGTGCGCGAAGCTGAGAACTATAGCGAGAGATGTCGGCCTTTTGTTTTGGTTGAATTCATAAATCCGCGAGCTCCATCGTTCACTCCGTACTGCTCCGTATTGCTTCGTATTTCGTTCAGAATTGATTCGGGCGTGGATGATGTAGAGATACCCCGTTCTCGCCTGCGTGACGTAAACTGCCAGGTAAACAAAACAATTATCGCATACTTACATCTCGCACGAGGAGGAGGCGGCATACACGCGGGAAATTGTGATCTGTCCGTCACCGATATATTTCTACCTGCAGAGAAGTCGAGAGAGACGAGCGAGATCCAGCCGATCAAGTATGTTCAATCAGAGCAACTCGTTGAGGACGGCAACGTCGAACACGTCGAATCCGATGCAAGACTTCGAGGTTGTCTCGCCGCCGGACGACTCGATTTCGAGCCTGGCCTTCAGCCCGGCGTCCATACCGCAGAATTTTTTAGTGGCCGGCTCCTGGGACTGCAACGTTCGCTGTTGGGAGGTGGAGCAATCCGGCAAGACGGTACCGAAATCCATGCAGAGTATGGCATCGCCGGTCTTGGATGTGTGCTGGAGTGACGTAAGTCCCTTGTTAAAATATGATAATAATAATGTAATTATATAAAACAAACACAACTGTGCGGATAAATAACAGCACGAAAGAACGTAATGATGACCACGTAATAATTGTTAGGATGGAACCAAAGTATTTATGGCGGGTTGTGACAAGACGGCAAAGTGCTGGGACCTAGCTACGAATCAGAGCGTACAAGTGGCGGCTCATGACGCGCCGATCAGAACATGCCACTGGATAAAGGCATCTACGTATTCTTGCCTGATGACTGGTTCCTGGGATAAGACACTAAGGGTTAATATTCAATTTGCAATCTTATTTTAAGAGTTAATGTTATATATTTTATAATTCATCAAATTCTTTTGCCTAGTTGCCTTCCAGTTTTCTTACTATATTTGTTATTGTTATTAAAATATTTCTCTAATGCGCCTGAAATTTGTTATCGAAGCGTGAAATTTTCAGTTTTGGGATCTGCGCAGTCCTAAACCGGCGATGACTATCAACCTACCAGAAAGGTGCTATTGCTCGGATGTTGTAAGTGCAACCAAGTATCGTATATAATAAAATACATGACGCTGTGCAGTACCGTTGACATTAATGATATCACAGGACTACCCCATGGCGGTTGTGGGAACGGCCGGACGCGGTTTAATAGTCTATCAACTGGAGGGCAGTCCGCGCGAATATAAACCTGTCGAATTGAGCCTGAAGTATCAGTATCGTTGCGTGGCGATCTTCAGGGACAAGAAGAAAGTGCCGACCGGCTTTGCGATAGGAAGCACGGAAGGACGCGTTGCGATTCATCATCTGAATCTCAGCACAAAGGAGAACTTTACGTTTAAATGCCACAGGACTAACGGCACGCCCAATGGATACCAAGACATCTACGCGGTTCGTAGACTTAAAATAACAATTTAAATGAAATACGTCCTTTTTATTTTCTTGGACAGACACGATAACTAATCGATTCGCGGACAGGTAAACGACATAGCATTCCATCCGGTGCATGGCACCGTAGCGACCGTAGGCGGCGATGGTACTTTTGGTTTTTGGGACAAGGACGCACGTACCAAGTTGAAATCCTCCGAAACGATGGAGCAACCCATCACACGTTGTTGTTTCAATCACAATGGGCAGATATTTGCGTACGCCGTTTCTTACGATTGGTCCAAGGTGTGGATCCCACGATTTGCTGTCGTTCGAAGTAAATTAATCGTCGAAATTGTCTGCGCGTAACATAATCGATTTGCAAATGTTTCAGGGCCACGAGTACTATAATCCGGCGAAGAAAAATCAGATCTTCCTGAGACCATGTTACGACGAACTGAAACCGAAGGCTACTCCCTAAGCTGATAACGAGCACGAACGAAGCGTCGTGAGCGAAACAACAGTATGAATCCAGATGCAATTACGAGGGTTCGCGTACTTTCGGTTGATAAAATCATGCTACCGATACTTTATACTTAAAATGTTGATATGCGTTAACCATCGGCTTTTTGTATATACAAATTTATGGCATAGGGTTGGTACTACGAAACGCGCATTTGTGTGAACATTTATCTTCCCATATGAATCCGCGATATTGATGGATGTGATATAGCGGATTGCCACGATTACTCGCATAATAAGTTAATATTCAAATAAAAGAATCCTTTTTAAAAAATATAATTTTTAACGAAATTACACATGAACACGCCTTCTCTTTTACGTTCAACGTTCTTGATGTCATTTCCCTTCTACAATTGAATGATGCATTATGTCTAAAGAAATCAGCGGCAGGATACTTAAGAAAAATCTTGAAAAAAAAATCAATTGTTTCTGTAAGTTTACGAACGTCATTAAAGCCCGAAGAAATTTCAGCTGACATGATTACTATTTAGCTGATTATTATTAATTAGCTAATTAATTATTTAGCTAAATTATTATTTCTTAGCTGTTATAATAATTATTATTTAACTGATATATTATTATTTGGCTGACAATTATATTTTTGACGAGGCCTAGTTTAAATTATCCTTCGTGCTTGTTTAAAAAAATTATTATCGAAATCATCAACAAAATTAAAAGCTGATAGAAGAGGCAATTACAGATCTCTGGCAAATCTTTGACAAAAAAATGTTTTCTCAACTAGCCGTCGATGATATTGTTATATTGTATATATTTATTGTTATCACTACTTTATCTATCGAGTTATATTAGCTAGCAGTTTTCCTCGTCAACGTGTACAGATGCAAATAAGTAGCGAATGCAAATCGATCGCACAAGCAAAGCAAAGCAACACAAAGGTAAACAATATGGCCGACATAGGAGATATGTCGGTACGCGAAAGCGACATTGCTTAATAAATCAATATTTAAGCTATGCACATCGTAATGCCGTATAGATATATCACTTAGATGCGCGGACTGACCAATTTCCCCGTCAGAGACAAATTCTCCGCGTTACGATGTCGTCGGAGAAGGTAGGTTATGTTAGCGTCGACAGACCTACTCTATGCGAAATTGTTTAATAAAAATATCAACGTTAACGATACGAAGTGCGAAAAATACGTTCTACCTTATCAAATCTGTAATCTATTCGTCTCATTTTATCTACCGCTACGTACATTTTACGCTTTTTCCTCTATTTTGGCGCGCAAAGGAAAATGTTCGTTTAATTTTTAATTTACAATTTTTTAACGACAGGTCCTTTATCGATTAGACCAACCCCACGGCAGCGGTAACGTCTACATTTCCTGGCGTCCTGGCAACAGCACGCATCTGGCCACAACGGGTTGCGACTTTACCGTTGCCATTTTCGACAGGCAAGGGGACATTCAGGAGCGGATACCAATTTCCGGATTGTGCACCGGCTTCGGTTGGGACTCGGACGGGGATCTGTTGGCCATAATATCGCAGAATTCGTCGACTATAATTCTATGGGACGCCACGACTGGGAAAAAGTCCCAGATAGACGCGGGCGTGAGGGACGGGCTTACCTGCATGACGTGGGCGAAGAAGAGCTGTCTGCTGGCGATAGGAACGCAGAAGGGAAATCTGGTGCTTTACGATCATATAAATGCCAAGTACGATATCAGCCAAAGACGGGAGAAAACGAGTCATGAATGTAATAATAATGTAAAATGTTTTAAAGTTACTCTATTTAATTCTTCTTCGTTGCACAGGCGGATACCTATTCTGGGAAAACACAGAAAGCGCATTTTATCCGGCGCGTGGTCGGCAGACGGTCTTCTCGCATTGGCAAGCGAGGACAAGGTTTTAACTATCAGCACGAGCGAGGGCGATACCCGCCGAGAGATAACTCTTCAAGGCGATCCGTCTCACATACAATTTAGCGAGATGAAAATGGACCACCGACTAGGCGGTGAAAACACGGTATAATATTTCACTGACACTCGCTGTGAAAAACATCCACAAAATATTCACGTAGCGCTGTTACTTTTACGTGTGCAAAAATATGTACTTAGGTATCCCTCATCGTTAGCAAAACGACATTGTTCCTGTACAACATTCTGGATCCGGACAATCCTATTGAATTGGCCTTTCAGAAACGTTACGGGTTAATTGTAACTTACAAGTGGTAATTGTCTACTAGTAATACGAAATAATTCTAACGCGCTGTACTGTGATAACGATGCGCGTGCATTTCTATCATACAGGTACGGCGATGGTTACATACTGGTAGGATTTGAGGCTGGTTTCTTCATCGCGATATCGACGCACATAAAGGAAGTTGGTCAAGAATTATTTCAAATCAAGAACCACAGAGATTCTCTGACGGATATCGCGTTGAGCCAAGCGGTCGGGAAGGTGGCTACTTGCGGCGACAATACGCTGAAAGTGCACAGTCTGCAGAATCTCGAGGAAACCGAGACGTTGATCACGGTGACCAACGAGAATGGAATCAGCAGTATCGAGTGGTCGACGGACGGAACGATGCTGGCAGTCGTGACTTACGTCGGCAATATTTTAATTTATTTGATAGAGATTCCGAAATTAACCAGCGTCTGCGGCAACAAAATAGCGTTATTGACGAGCCTGATGGAAGTGACTGTACATCTTTATACGTTAGACAAGGTACCTTCAACGACGCAAAGTGACAAAGCGGACCTTTTTACCAATGTTCATGTTTTTCAGGACAAACCGAGCCCGCAAGTAATCAACACTATAATAGAACCGGCGATATTAGCGGTGGGTCCAGCACACTTAGCAGTAGGATTAAACAATAGAGCGCTCTTCTGGGATTTATCCATAAGCCATTATGACAAAATACATTTCGAGAGGGATTATTTGGCCACGATAGATAGCATCCGCTTGAATGAGACATATGTATCGGCGCTATTTGACGGGAAACTACAGTTGCATTCGGTAAATATGAGTTTCTAGTTTAATTACGAGCCAATAGTGAGAATCGCACAAGACGTGCTTGCTAATTCTACTTCGTGTGCAGATTAAATCCGATCAGACTCTAATAAATAACGGAAAGGATACAAAGATGTTCCCGGATTCGAATTCTTCCCACAGTAGAATAACGTGTCACGCTCTTTGCTCGGATTTCCTGGTTTATGGTAATGACGTAAGTCAGCATCATCCTGAGATAATTTTAAACAATGTTATAAATTATAAAACTTGAAAATGCGTCTATTTAAAATTTTTAGATGGGTCATATTATATATTTTTGCTTGGAGACATTTCACCAGTGTACCGAATTTATGCATAACAATGGAATAAAAGAGTTACATTTGGACGCAAATGGAATACAATTGTGCTTCGTTGACAATAAGTCTGACGTCTATGTATTTGATCCGATAAACGAAGCGGCCATTGCCGTGCCTGATTGTCCTGATAACATTGACGGCATTCTCTGGGATCAGAACATATTTGAACGTGCTATATTTGCAGTGTACAACAAAAGCGTTATTGTAACATACATTTTTGTAAAATACTTCGTTGAAGGCAAGTGAGACCTGAATGAGCGTTATGTGTTGTCTGTTATCTCATCGCGAAATCTCACATATTCGATTGCATTGCGAACAGGTACCAAAGTAATAAAAATAAGTACGACCAAGTTGCCATCGGATTCAGTGCCTTTACTAATGTACTCTGGCGAAGTAACGCTGAGTACAATGAGTAGTAAATTAATACAATCAACGTTAACATCCCACGAAGAAGTAGGGAATATCGTGGAATCGAAAAAAATTAATGAGATTTTTAATAATCAAATTTTGTGCAGACGGTAAGATTTATACAATTTAATTTGTAAATGTGGAACCGTGTACAAAATATCTGGGAAAAAAAAAACATTTTTGAATTATCTGTTAGGTTCCAGCAAGCATGGAACAGCTGCGAAAAATTAAACGAGAAAGATGCTTGGCTAAAACTGGGACAAAGCGCCATTGCAAATTTAAATGTCGAATTTGGTAAGGCATGTTTCATCAATTTTATATTACGACATTAAAATAAATATTACATAAAATTTATTGTACGCAGCTATTCGCGTGTATCGGCATATGGAAGATGCTGCAATGGTATGGACGTTACAAAGTATTGAAAATATAGATGAATTGGCTTTGTTATGCGGACACGCGTGTATATTATTAGGTAATTATAACGAAGCCGAAAAGTATTTTCTGCAATCTTCCGAGCCCGTGCAGGCCTTGTATCTGAGGAGAGATTTAATGCAGTGGGAACAAGCATTAAGTTTGGCGCAAAAATTAAAACCCGACGAGATCCCTTTTATTGCCAGAGAGTATGCCCAACAATTGGAGTTCACGTAAGATTTTTTTATTAATCCTATTAATTATAATCAAGTATAAACAAATCAGATTTCATATGGTGATAATATATAACGATTATAAATTATCCAACTACTTATCTTCAACAAAATATCACATAAAAACATACACAACAACTTTCTCGTATACTGCAAATTATTATAATTGAACGTGTATCTCTTTGCGCAGAGGAAACTACCCAAAAGCTCTAACAAATTACGAACGCGGTCTAGTTGATTACAACACGTCCGCTTTGGCTGCGCAAAATCCTCACCATCGAACTCAATGTTTAGCAGGAATAGCGAGAATGTCTATAAGATGCGGTGATAGCAGAAAAGGCGTCGCGATAGCCATGGATAACGAAAGTTCGAGGCTATTGCGCAAAGAATGCGCGGAGATTTTAGAATCAATGAAGGTATATTCACTTCTACTTAATTTCGAAGGTTTAATTGTATGAAGTTAATTGCATAAATATTTGTGTATCTCTAGCAATTTAGCGAAGCTGCGCAGTTATACGAAAAGGCCGAATATTTCGACAAGGCTGCATCCGCATATATAAAATTGAAAAATTGGCACAAAGTGGGACAGCTCCTACCGCAAATATCGTCGGCGAAAATTAACATACAATATGCTAAAGCCAAAGAATCTGAGGGTAAATATGAAGAAGCTGCCAAAGCGTATGAAACCGCCAAGGATCACGATAACATAATCAGAATTAATCTGGAACATTTAAATAATCCCGGTAAATATATTTTTTATTTGCGTTTTGTTACCCCACACAACAGGGGATGTATTAATAATATTTAAATAATATACTTGACCAAATTATTTTATTCGACAGCTCGCAGCGTTGAAGTTGTTCAACAAACCAAAAGCATAGAAGGTGCAAAGATGGTTGCGAAATATTTCCAAAAGATGAACGACTATAATTCGGCTATCAAATTTCTGATCTTATCAAATTGTCACGACGAAGCCTTTCAATTGGCCAGTCAACACGGCAAAATGGAATTGTACGGGGAAATCTTGGTGAACACGATCGATGATACCAATGTCCGGAAAGAAGATTTTAGAAGCCTCGCGTTGCATTTCGAGTCTCAGAAAAATAATCTCTTAGCTGGAAAGTACTATTTCCACGCTAAGGAATATCAGAAGGTGAATTTGCAATATCTTTGCAGAATCTCAAGTTTGATCATGCAAATAATAGCGGCGTTTTAACGGGCTTCTTTTTTTTTTAGGCTCTACGACATTTATTAAAAGCTGCGCAACTGGTTCCAGATGACGATAGAGCGATTACCTACGCCATAGATACTGTCGCATCTGCGAAGGATGATAAATTAGCTAATCAATTGATAGATTTCTTATTGGGTGGCGATGGATTACCGAAGGTTATTGTTATATTTATATATAAATAACGCTTAAGAAGAAAGATTCTAATGTATTCGTATTCCCTATTAGGACCCGAAATATCTGTTCCGATTGTACATGGCTAGGAAGCAATATAAAGAAGCGGCTAAAACGGCGATCATAATTGCAAACGAGGAGCAAGTTAATGGTATGTATTTATGCCCATACTAAAAATGTATAACGCTACAGTGATGGGATCTTATTTAACTTCAGGAAACTACAGAAACGCTCACGACGTCCTGTTCGGCATGTACCAAGAATTGAAGAGAAACAAGATCACCATACCCTTGGAGATGCAGACCAATTTAAGACTCCTGCATTCCTACATCTTGGTGAGATTACACGTGAAGAGAAGCGATCATTTACGTGGTGCCCGGATGCTTATAAGAGTAGCCAACAACATATCGAAATTTCCATCACGTTAGTACGACGAAAGCCGTTCTCCGCGGCGATTAACGCGAATGAATTAATTCTCGGCTTACGGTACAATGGTACGTTTTACGTTTCAGACATCGTACCGATATTAACGTCGACCGTGATAGAATGCCATAGAGCGGGCTTGAAAAACGCGGCTTTCAATTTCGCCGCTATGCTGATGCGCCCCGAGTATCGGGGCCAGGTCGACGCGAAGTACAGCAAGAAGATCGAGGCGATCGTTAGGAAACCACCGAGAACGAAGGATATCGAGAACGAGGATGAGCCCCTTACCCCGTGCCCGTACTGCAAGAGCAGAGTTCCCGAGACTGAAGTAACCTGTGATAAGTGTAAAAACACCATACCTTTTTGCATTGCAACGGTAAGACCCGCTTAATTATCGCTTACCAACGAGAAGAGCGCGCCAACAAAGTTCTCTCGTTTCTATCGTGCTTACAGGGACGACATATCGTGGAGGATGATTTTACGGTGTGCCCCCAGTGTGATTTCCCAGCCATCGGAAGTGAATTTCTAAGGTAAATATCACAAGAGAAGAGCGCGAGTATTATTTAAGATTATCCGTTGCAATAAAATTTTAATTTGTTGCGCTAGAATCGTGGAATCTGAAGAATCTTGTCCGATGTGCTCGGAGAGAGTTAATCCCGAGGCCGTGTCGTCCGTCACTGATATCCGTCCGTACCTCGACTATCAGGAGGCAAAGGCGATTATAAAGGCTTAAAAGATAACGAGAGTTTAAACGTGTAAAATCAATTTTTTTACACATTTCAGTGTAGAGTAACATTCGTTAATGTACGAGAGGAAACTAGATCTTGGCTCACGCAAACTATAGGCACTCGATAAGGATGTTTATCTAAACATCTGCATCTGTGATGCACGATTCAGAGGTGCCTCGTCACTATCGCGTGTCTCGGGCAAACGCGACGCAAAGTAGCGCGCGCGGTGCCTTCAACTTCAAACAATAGCGATAGTAAATAAATAGACCGCTCCGATCGGTCGAAGCGACAAAGCGTCAGTATTCTCGATACAACAGTGCCGTCCATTTTAAGTACAATTTATCCAAGTACAAGTAGATTATATTAATTATATATAGATATACAAATATATATAGATTATACGTATAAAAGACTCGGTGTCGTTTGCTACACCGAGCTGCGTTTTCATGTAGATTGCCATATATGTGAAATAAAATGACCGATGGTATACATCCAAATTTGCATAACAAAACATTAAGTCTATTTTCTGCAGCTGCATTGTTTTTCGCACTTGAAACGAGACATGTTGGAGTTGGAGGGAAGGAGGAAGGAATTCAGCTGCAAAGAACAAACTGAACTCTTCTTACGCGCTCGCTGTACCTAAAGTGAAACAAATATATAATGTTTGAACATATTTTTGAAATTCAGCGAGAAGGGAAATGAGTGCGTGGCAATAAAAAAAAAAACAAAGTCCTTTTGAATCGAAGGAGATTAATAATTATAGCGTCAATGATCTGCAAGAAAAATCTAGAAGCGGAGCCTTTTGGAACGGGACGAAGTCGCGTCTCGCGTTACGTAAGGTGTGAGAAAGGAAAGGGTAAGAGTAACGAGAATCCCCTATCGTAATCGTAACAGCGTACGCTCGGTCCCGTGACCGTCATCTTAATTGCGGCGGGGCGCGCGCTCGTGCGCGATACGCGCATCTGAAACACGTGACTTTGCGTAGCATGACTTTGAAGAATCGACGCCCATGACTCTAGGTTTTTTTCCTTTCGCAAATCACCGGTGGACGTTTCGCGATATTGAGGCGATATTTTCCTATTCTGTTACGGAGATTCCGGTGAATCTTAAACGGGGAGGACGATAATCTTCCGGGCGGCGTGGCTCGTAATCTTTTCATCCTTTTCCTCTCGCGACATACTTAACTGTTTTTCGCACGACAGGCAGAGGGAGAGGAAGCGAAAACAGTACATTCTAACTTATTGCGGAAGAGCAAATGAGTACGATTGCGAATATATGTTTCGTATGTTGAGATAACGGACGTCTCGAATGATCGACGAAATGTGAAATGTCAAAATAGGCTCTGGAGTAGCCCCGTCATTGAATTCCATGCCGCAAGCTACGTTATAGCTACGTTGTATGTACGTACATTGGCATCGGTTACGCCGACGATCACGCGAGGATGCAGTCTCGATTTTTTTGCCTAATACCCGTTTTCACCAACGTCGTTTAACTTGAACCTTAGTTCAATTCACTCTTTGTCTGTTTCTAAGGAAGACTGTTAGAAAGAAACAAAGAGTGAATTGAACTAAGGTTCAAGTTAAACGACGTTGGTGAAAAAGGGCATAAATCCTCATTAACGCAACGCAATCGTCGTCGCGATAGGAATGAGACACGAGACTTCAATTTTGATGGAATGCGTAGTCAACCGAGAGTTTCTCGAGGGAAACAAGGGGGGCCGCGCATACTTTTTCGGAAAATGACTTCCGTGCCCCCTCCCCCCGCCAGTCTTCGGACCGACGACAGACCACACCGCGGTGCGGCCACGTAGAACGTGGCTCATATCTCCGTCTCGTCTCTCCGGCTTCTGCGCCGCGCGTATATGTATGTACACATTGTACATTGTATACACATACACGCGGGTGGCGGGAAAGAAAAGGAGGGGAGCACAGCAGGGGGGGAGGGGGGACTACGTCGCTACGTTGCTCGTTTGCCTCGTTTACACGCGCACCGGTGGCGGTATGTAACGCGTTGTCGGCGTCGTTGGTGCGATTATCGTAGCGTAGCGCGCGTCGCGTTGAGTGTTGAGTCGTCATCGGCGAGCGGCGCCTAGTCGGCGATATCAGTCCGCGGCTTCCGACTCCGACGATCGGCTCCGTTTTTTTCCGCCCTTTCCCGCGCGCGCGCGCGAGTTTTCGTTTCTCCGCCGCGGATCGGATCTCGGATCCAATCCAAATCCGACCAAAGTCGTAAGTAAGTACGCCGAGTATACGCGTCGTCAGACACGGCCAGACGCGCCGCACGCCACGCATACGGCGTCATACGTGCGCGCCCGCCGCCCGCAGCGCACGCACATCGCGACCGTGACGGGAATTCGGGAGCGCGCACGCCGTTTTGGTTTCTCTCTCTCCCGGCGCGTCCGTAACGTAACCTCTCGTCTTTCGGTCTTCCTCGGCGACAGCGAGACACGACACGGGGCGCGACACTCCTCGCCCGCCGGGTAGACAGATAGGTCGGTTCGGTTTTGGTCAAGATGGCCGAGAAGAGCGGCTCGCCGGCCGCGGCTCAGGAACAGCAGCAGCAGCAGCAGCAACAACCGCAGCAGCAGTCGTCGCACTTCCTGTCGAGCTTCATCGCCGAGATCGTCAAGAGCCCGGTGAACCTCGCGCTTGTGGGCGTGATCGCCATCCTGGTCTACAAGATCGTCAAGAGCCGCACGCGGACCGAGGAGCCCGTGCAGGAGGTGAAGAAGCTGCCGAAGCTGCGCCGCGATTTCGCGGTCGAGGATCTGAAAAAGTACGACGGCAAGGGCCCGGACGGCCGGATACTGGTCGGCGTCAACGGCAGCGTCTACGACGTCACCAGAGGCGCCAAGTTCTACGGCCCTGGTGAGTCCGGAGCGCCGGGGGACCGCCCGTCCCTCCCCCCCCCCTCCTTCCTCCCCCGCGCGCGCGTCGTCATCGGCGATCAATTCTCCCTCGTCCGCGCCGATCTCTCCGTCGCGGGTATTAGCGATCGAACCATTTTCCCCGGCTCGTGATTTGGTCCTCCGTCTATTCCTCCGCCCCCCTCCTTCCTTCTCCCCGTCGAGATTTTTCATTCCGTCTCTCTCTCTCTCTCCTCCCGACGGCCGCGCGTTTCATTAGTCGCCTTTTTTTATTAGCTTGCGGCCCCGCGGCAAGGAGTGCCCGCGATGATATCATGCCACCGCGGCGCGTAAAAATAAAACCGCGAAAGTCCACGTCGATCTCGTCACGAGCAATTGTGCCCCGGCCGTCCAATTGCGCCGCGATATACCCGGCCCGACGATAGCGGTTTATCACGTTCCGCGACGTGCGTCGCGGGCGAAAAGGTCTGGCTAAATATGTAGAGAAACGGCCGGATATACGGGCCGCGGCGAGACTCGAGAATTCCAATCCGAATTGTCTTTGGAATTGATAAGCCCGACGGCCGAGTGCTGGAGGTAGCGATAAAGTTGCGAATAGATAAGTGACGATTATATATAGCGGCTCGAATTTTCTCTCTTGCTTTACAATCTTTGCATCGTCGATGATTTCGAGTAGGAATAAGGTACTTAAAGGGCCGGATCGGGAAGGATGTTGTGGACGAGATGCGCCCAAATGTGTGTCCTTCGAAAATCTCATTGTTGTTATACCTGTTGCACAGGTGGACCCTATGAAGCGTTCGGCGGCAAAGATGCCAGTAGGGCACTCGCGAGGTTCGCGGTGGACGCCGCGACGGACAAGTACGACGATCTCAGCGACCTGAACACTACGGAAATGAATTCCATCAAGGAGTGGGAGGAGCAATTCAAAGGTGAGCGCATTTCGAGCGAGCGACGATGGTGGCTGCCGACAGCGAGAAGGGAAAATTTATCAAAGCGAGCTGCTTCGCGACACGCCACGCTAATGTATCTACGTAATTTATATGAGAAATTGTTGCAGAGGTCGATCTTATCTCGAGTTTGATACTCATTAGCGGAACGTTTTCTCTCAGACCCGATCTTATATTGAGTTAATACTCATTTTGTAGTTTATTTGGAAGATGTTATCCGCGTAGGGCATTATAGTGAAAAGATCTAGTGACGTAAAGTCTTATTGATAAGGTACAGACGAGGTGGATTTTTTTTTTAATTCTACATAAACACAATGTTCTTTCTAATGATATTCTTCGCCTAACACTAAGCTAATACACAGAGGCTTTGAGTCTCATGAATAACGCAGGAGGACATGGTTCAAGGGTTTTTTTTATCACGCACATCCGTATTAGCCTATGAATATGATATGGAAACTTGAGATAAATATTGAGACGCGCGGCTGAATTATTTTAAAAAGCGACCGAAAAGATATAAATATACGCTTGTCTTTTTTTCCCCTTTTATTGCAGAGAGATACGATTACGTCGGAAAATTGTTGAAGCCTGGCGAAGCACCGACAAACTACTCCGACGAAGAAGAAGAGGGTAGCCAGCAGGAGACCGAGGCGAAATCGGAGAACGACACGGAGAAGAAAGCGGATCAAAGCGAGACCGCCGGAAAGTCAAAGAGCGATTGACCGCGTGATCGCATCCCGACGGCGGAACTGTTTCAGAAGCCCACTACGCACACGCTGTTGTTACAGAAATCCTTGAAATTGTCGCTCATGAATATATTTCTGGACGTTCGGCCGAATATTTTATTACTTCGTAACGATAATCGGATAAGGAGGCGAAAGGCCGGCTTTTAATCGCGTCGAGAAGAAACGTAAAATACATTTCCGAAAAAAAAAAAAAATAAATAAAAGCTGGTGGTTACGCGCGAAGACTTTGTTTGAGCGTCCGACTCGCGCCGATCGGCGCGCGTGCGGGCGCTTCGTGTCTTTTAATGTTTTTATATATGTACAAAAGATTTTCTACGGAAAACGCCAAGAGCCGAATCAGTGGCAGATAACAACCGTATATATTCCATTGTAGATTCTCGTTGAATTATTTGTATTTCCGACTGTACGACACGCGCGGTGACGGTACGCGCGCTCGTATCCGTTACCCTGCACGAGTACACGGCGAGTACGGCATGCATTTTGAAGTTTAGTTTTAAGTCCGCCCTATGGAATGTAAGTCCATTTCGCGTTCGTGCAATTTCGCGCGACTGAAAAGAATCGCGATACCGAATTTGCGGGAGAAGAGGGATCACGCGCGCGCAAAGATGTACACTTTGGAATAATACGCTTGCGAATAATCCGATTTGGTGCTCGTTAATTCTGACAAAGCGCTAAACACAGAGTTGTGTTTATGTTACATCTTTGATACACAATCGTATCGGACGTGGGATTATTATTAGATGAGAGAGAGAGAGAGAGACACCGATTCGAAGGTCGTTCGATCAGACAAATCGCATTTTTCGTGTAAAAGTTTTAATCGCTGAAATAGTATCGGAAACCGAGCGGAAACGCGTGCATCTCTAACGGTTTGTTCTACACGTACGAAAGTAATAAACATGTGAGACTTCTGTGGTGCATTTTAGCATTGTAAAATTTCTTTACACAAGGGCACAAAAAGGATGTTACATTCGCAAATATTCGCGTACTTCCACGTGGCGTTTTACCTCGACGCATCGATTTATTAATGCTGTTTGATGGCTTTATTCACCAATAAAAATGTGGTTTTGGTAAATGGTTATACCTGAGAATAAATTTATAAATAAAGATTAATATTAGAGTTATGTTACATATACATACATACATATATATATATATTTCTACGTACACGTGAATTGTTTGCATGCACTTCCTAAATAATTGAAAACTCCGTCGGCGTAAGATAAATCGTATTTTACGTCTTGTTGGCATTTAAAGGTGACGAGAAAAACCTATTTACTGTATACCACGCGGCGTGTCAGCTACTTGAAGAAAAATGGTGTATATAACTTTATCATGCTTAGATAGTACTGATTGTGGCAAATAAAGTTTTATTATTGTTTATATTAATCCAACGGCGAGTGTGCACGTTGAGTTTGATCGTCGTCATGTACACGAATAATATATGGATACTTTTATTCTCGAATTATTTTGGAAAGAACTTTTCCTCTCCATTCTCGCTCGAGCAACATCATTACTCTGATGCGCATCTGCATTACACGAATTTATTGCTTGACAGATATCAAGTATAGCTTATTTAGAAGCAGTAGAAATTAAAGTCGTGACAAGTTTACACATATTTCAATCATTCAAGTGAATGGGTTAACTGGTTAACTTCAAGATAGGCAATAGATTTGTTCCTACTAGATGGTAACACAGCAAATATTTGTTCGCTCGCTCTCGGACTGTGGCTCTGCTCGCTTGTATCACATATCACATAACCTCAAACACGAACTACGGAGTTAAGTTGCACGCTGAACGTGTAGATCTTCCTAGGAGAAACAAGCAAAGCGATACAGTTCAACCCCAAGGCTGTATAATATAAGTAATTAAAAGAAAATAAGCTAACGGCCCCCCGCGGAAGCGGAAAGAGTGAAATAGAATTGTACAAAAAAACCTGAAAAAATAATAGGCTACAGAGTACAGAGTGCGTCAACCGGAGGACAGCGAGTCCGCGGCAAGCTTACGCAAGGACAAAATGGCTAACACGGGTACTTCAACGGGTAAGTTTATCCATCTTATACCATTGTAAATCGTGTTACTTGTGTAACATCTTTGCCGAATGTCAATTTTATCTGGGGCGTTTAGGCGCGAAATGGACACCTAATCCAGAGGAATGTAGACTCATCCAGCAAAAGTTGGTGCTGATTTTGCACGCACATAAATGTCAACGACGTGAAAGCCAAGCAAACGGCGAGATGAGACAATGTACCTTGCCGGATTGCAAAACTATGAAAAATGTTCTAAATCACATGACGAATTGTCAAGCCGGAAAGAATTGCACCGTGCCTCACTGTAGCATGTCAAGGCAGATCATCGCTCATTGGAAGCATTGTAAAAATAGTGATAGTGATTGTACGGTTTGCTTGCCGCTAAAGCAAGCAACTAACAACAGGACAAATTCTGCGCAAGGTAATTGTGCAAGAATATATATCTTACGTCTTAATGTTTCGGCGATGTATATTTACGTTGTATGTATTATTTTTATTAGCACCCGCAATTCAACCAAATAATCAGCCAACTCCAAGCCCATCCGAAATGAGAACGGCTTATGAGGCTTTAGGGATTCAATATCCGATACTAACACCGGGGCTCTTGCCCGGTCAAGACCTTGATGGAAGCGTTAGAATGTCAGCTGTCAGCGTGGCAAGCGGTTTTCCAGGGACATCGAGCAACGTTGGATTAGCGCAATCTCAAACACAGAGTGAGTTGCACATCTTTAACTGCTTTGCGATTTCCTTTCAAATTTAAAACATTTTATAAAATTTATATACATATGTAAAAATATATCTTATTATATTATTTTCTTATTCTTTTAAATTGTGTGCTACAGAGTACAGAGTGCGTCAACCGGAGGACAGCGAGTCCGCGGCAAGCTTACGCAAGGACAAAATGGCTAACACGGGTACTTCAACGGGTAAGTTTATCCATCTTATACCATTGTAAATCGTGTTACTTGTGTAACATCTTTGCCGAATGTCAATTTTATCTGGGGCGTTTAGGCGCGAAATGGACACCTAATCCAGAGGAATGTAGACTCATCCAGAAAAAGTTGGTGCTGATTTTGCACGCACATAAATGTCAACGACGTGAAAGCCAAGCAAACGGCGAGATGAGACAATGTACCTTGCCGGATTGCAAAACTATGAAAAATGTTCTAAATCACATGACGAATTGTCAAGCCGGAAAGAATTGCACCGTGCCTCACTGTAGCATGTCAAGGCAGATCATCGCTCATTGGAAGCATTGTAAAAATAGTGATAGTGATTGTCCGGTTTGCTTGCCGATAAAGCAAGCAACTAACAACAGGACAAATTCTGCGCAAGGTAATTGTGCAAGAATATATATCTTACGTCTTAATGTTTCGGCGATGTATATTTACGTTGTATGTATTATTTTTATTAGCACCCGCAATTCAACCAAATAATCAGCCAACTCCAAGCCCATCCGAATCGAGAACGGCTTATGAGGCTTTAGGGATTCAATATCCGATACTAACACCGGGGCTCTTGCCCGGTCAAGACCTTGATGGAAGCGTTAGAATGTCAGCTGTCAGCGTGGCAAGCGGTTTTCCAGGGACATCGAGCAACGTTGGATTAGCGCAATCTCAAACACAGAGTGAGTTGCACATCTTTAACTGCTTTGCGATTTTTTTTCAAATTTAAAACATTTTATGAAATTTATATACATATGTAAAAATATATCTTATTATATTATTTTCTTATTCTTTTAAATTGTGTAAAATATGATTTGTTTAGATTTTTACGCCAAAAACAACTAAGCAATTAGCGTCATGTGTTTTAGTTGCACCAGGACAATCCGTAGTTTTTGCCGGACAACAAGTAGTCGCGCCGAACGTATCTTTTCCTTTGAATTCCGATCCTAGTATAGTAGGGGTAACTGGCAATCAGACGGTATCAACGACCGGACCTACAGCCACTGACGCAGCGGCCGCTGTCGGTAACAGGTTATTCCAAATGGATTAGAGGATCTATATAACTATCTATCTATATAACTTTATCATGCTTAGATAGTACTGATTGTGGCAAATAAAGTTTTATTATTGTTTATATTAATCCAACGGCGAGTGTGCACGTTCAGTTTGATCGTCGTCATGTACACGAATAATATATGGATACTTTTATTCTCGAATTATTTTGGAAAGAACTTTTCCTCTCCATTCTCGCTCGAGCAACATCATTACTCTGATGCGCATCTGCATTACACGAATTTATTGCTTGACAGATATCAAGTATAGCTTATTTAGAAGCAGTAGAAATTAAAGTCGTGACAAGTTTACACATATTTCAATCATTCAAGTGAATGGGTTAATTGGTTAACTTCAAGATAGGCAATAGATTTGTTCCTACTAGATGGTAACACAGCAAATGTTTGTTCGCTCGCTCTCGGACTGTGGCTCTGCTCGCTTGTATCACATATCACATAACCCCAAACACGAACTACGGAGTTAAGTTGCACGCTGAACGTGTAGATCTTCCTAGGAGAAACAAGCAAAGCGATACAGTTCAACCAAGGCTGTATAATATAAGTAATTAAAAGAAAATAAGCTAACGGCCCCCCGCGGAAGCGGAAAGAGTGAAATAGAATTGTACAAAAAAACCTGAAAAAATAATAGGCTACAGAGTACAGAGTGCGTCAACCGGAGGACAGCGAGTCCGCGGCAAGCTTACGCAAGGACAAAATGGCTAACACGGGTACTTCAACGGGTAAGTTTATCTTATACCATTGTAAATCGTGTTACTTGTGTAACATCTTTGCCGAATGTCAATTTTATCTGGGGCGTTTAGGCGCGAAATGGACACCTAATCCAGAGAAATGTAGACTCATCCAGCAAAAGTTGGTGCTGCTTTTGCACGCACATAAATGTCAACGACGTGAAAGCCAAGCAAACGGCGAGATGAGACAATGTACCTTGCCGGATTGCAAAACTATGAAAAATGTTATAAATCACATGACGAATTGTCAAGCCGGAAAGAATTGCACCGTGCCTCACTGTAGCATGTCAAGGCAGATCATCGCTCATTGGAAGCATTGTAAAAATAGTGATAGTGATTGTCCGGTTTGCTTGCCGATAAAGCAAGCAACTAAGAACAGGACAAATTCTGCGCAAGGTAATTGTGCAAGAATATATATCTTACGTCTTAATGTTTCGGCGATGTATATTTACGTTGTATGTATTATTTTTATTAGCACCCGCAATTCAACCAAATAATCAGCCAACTCCAAGCCCATCCGAAATGAGAACGGCTTATGAGGCTTTAGGGATTCAATATCCGATACTAACACCGGGGCTCTTGCCCGGTCAAGACCTTGATGGAAGCGTTAGAATGTCAGCTGTCAGCGTGGCAAGCGGTTTTCCAGGGACATCGAGCAACGTTGGATTAGCGCAATCTCAAACACAGAGTGAGTTGCACATCTTTAACTGCTTTGCGATTTTTTTTCAAATTTAAAACATTTTATGAAATTTATATACATATGTAAAAATATATCTTATTATATTATTTTCTTATTCTTTTAAATTGTAAAATATGATTTGTTTAGATTTTTACGCCAAAAACAACCAAGCAATTAGCGTCATGTGTTTTAGTTGCACCAGGACAATCCGTAGTTTTTGCCGGACAACAAGTAGTCGCGCCGAACGTATCTTTTCCTTTGAATTCCGATCCTAGTATAGTAGGGGTAGCTGGCAATCAGACGGTATCAACGACCGGACTTACAGCCACTGACGCAGCGGCCGCTGTCGGTATACAGGTTATTCCAAATGGATTAGAGGATCTACAGTTTCCAGGCGGTCTTCAACCCGGTCAAGTCACAGCGACTCCGGTGCAAGGAACAAAGGAGTGGCATCTGTCCGTCACTCCAGATCTCAGAAACCATCTCGTTCATAAATTGTTAGTGAGACTTTTATTATACATAATAGCGCGCACTCATTTGAAACTCGTGTCCCAGCATGTGTGTTTGCTTATTTTCTCAGGGTTCAAGCAATATTTCCGGCTCCCGATCTACAAGCTATCCTCGATAAAAGAATGCACAACTTGGTCGCGTACGCGAGGAAGGTGGAAGGTGACATGTACGAAATGGCTGACTCCCGGTCGGGATATTATCATCTGCTGGCCGAGAAAATCTACAAGATTCAAAAGGAACTTGGTACGTAATTTCAACAACATCGAAGGATTTATTAAAGTCACAGTCTTTTGTCATTATTATTATTATTTTTTTAATTTTTTTTTTAAGTGAAAGAATACAGTGAATCATTTCATCCTTATTTAACATTTGATAAACTAGAATGAAATTTATTGTGTTATGTCTGTATCGTCTATTCTCGTTGGAAAATGTCACAAAATATATACATGTCACATAGTCATACAAGGTTCAATTAACTTTTTGAGAAGTAACAGAGTCATATTCTTTTTTTTTTTTATATTCTTATATTCTTATATATATTCTTCTTTTTTTTTTAAGTTAACATGTCCCTAAATTCTAAGAGCGATTTATCGAATGATGTAGAGGAAAAACGAAACCGCAGACGTAACACAGCAACAGTAGCAGCAGCAACTCCTGGGTACGACTGGTCTAGAAGGCATCGCAGGGAATTTGGACTTTATTTGCCCGACTGACCAAAATGAAGTCATTCACTAAGTATGAGTAAACTCGGAACGATATCAGCGATGGTCAATTCAGCAATACAACAGGATGCAGTTCCCACAGCAGCAGAACAGCCAACACCAACAGCAAATCCAGTAACAACTACAAGGAATCTTTCCGATTCTAGTCCGAACGGGCAATCCACATCGATCCAACGTCAATATGGTGCCTAATCCTAGACTCAGCCCATTTGGACGACTTCAAATGTCCCAGGCTAATCTCACGACCACCACTGTGTTTAAGAACGCGACATCTGGTTAATTTTCAGCTTCCGATGGCATAGCTGCCGGTTTACTCAATAGTTCTACTCAGAATCATCATCGGTTCCCTGATCTTACGAAAGTTAGATTGACCGAGGCCGAGGCAGTGGGCCCAATTTATGTTGTCAAGCAACACAACACCTGCAACAAATGCAGCACAAGCAACAAATACCTTCGAACCGTGTCGATATGTAGCAACGGTAATGGAAACAACAATTCTCAACTGAACCATTGTCAGCTTCCACGCCTAATGGTATTGCGACATCGACACCACATACCGTATCACCGCCCACTGTTTAATGGCCTTATTCACCAATTAAAATATGAATCGTGATGTACAATGTATACCAATAATATATGGATGCTTTTATATTCTATTTATTTTGGAAATAATTATTTCTCTCCATTCTCGAGCAACATTATTACTCTGCAAATCTACACGAATTTATTGCTTGACAGATACATTGTTGCAGTTTGACAAGACAAGAGCGGCTAAGTTAATATATGTAACAAGTAGCTTATTTAGAAGCAGTTAGACAAGAACAGATATATAGATATATGACATAGAAAACAGGATTAGAAATGTTGACCGTACCGACGTCGAGGAAAAGTTCAGCCTTCACTTTAGGATCCCCTTAAGTGCAGAAAGTATAACAAATTGCAGTTGCAAAGAACAGGTCCGTGATTTTTTTTTAGAACAAAGTTCCGATGTAAACTATCTTTTGAAATGCACCAGTATACTCCATTCCCACTAGATGGTAGCACAGCAATGTTATTTATTCGCTCGTCACTGCTCGCCACTTGCTCGCTGTCTTATCGACGTGATGACAAAGATCTTCCGAGTCCAGAGATCCTGCAGTGGCATACGGGATGGAAAATAGAAATCCTTTCAACAAACTGCGAAGAAACATTCGACTTTGTTTCCCTAACGACGAAAAATGACGCTCCGTTTGCTATTTGCATTTGAATTATTCAACGCTGCCAGACCGCTCGCGCGCTTGCCAGACCCCCTACCTGATATCTTAATCGATTGAAGCATCACCATTACGCGAATCATATCTGCAACAAATGAAACATTGATCCTAGGTCTCGGCAAGTTTTGTTGGGGTATTTTGAAATGCGAGAAATCGCTCGACTCCTCCGGACGGAAGGGAGAAAGAAAGAGCGGCCGGGGGGGAGGGGGGCACGTTTGGTTCACGAGGACGAGATACCAGGTAGAACAGAAAGTCAAAATAACGTCCAAATGATGGTAAAATGATGATGAAATGACCAAAAATCGTCATTTTGCAGTCATTTTGAAATCATTTTGACTTTATTGTGAGTTGCTGTTCTACATCAGTTGGTCGGATTCTCGCCTCGTAATAATATTTTTGGAACGCGCGACCGAACTCAAGCGAGGCTTCGACCTTGCCTCCTGAATCAACGGCGTAAACGCGGCGATTGCCGCGTCGTCGTGTTAAGTACCACGGTTGACTGGACATCCGTACGAGAACCTTGCGGCAGCGCAATCAAGAGCCGAGGCGTTTCTAATTAAAGCGTCGCGCCGGCTGGAAGAGCCAGCGGTGACGCGAAAACGCCGCGTCGGAAAGCATCTTCGAGAGCTTCCCTCGCGAAAAGCTCGTTTCGGAAGCGTATGTCACGTGATCTCAATCGCGACTCATCCCGAGAATGGAAAACCCGTTTTGTACCCTCGTTTTGTATGCCCGCGGGAAGTAAACGCATTCGATCTTGTCATTTTTTTTACTCCCGATCGAAAATCGGTCATCAATCGAAGTTTGGCAAGAGATAGAAAGTGCAATATACGCTGTTAAATATTTCTCGAAAAGTATTCGAGACATCAAAAGACGTTTTATACAAAAGTTTC
Organism: Temnothorax americanus; assembly: GCF_048541705.1. Lineage (NCBI taxonomy): Eukaryota > Metazoa > Arthropoda > Insecta > Hymenoptera > Formicidae > Temnothorax > Temnothorax americanus. The sequence continues at coordinate 2,359,657 of NW_027509391.1, forward strand.
ACGATAAGAGACTATCTATTTAACCGCATTATAAATATAAAAAATAAAAAAAAAATAAATCGTTTTTTCAGAATTTTCGACGTTTGCGACGTTCTTTTTGTGAGATCGAGAATCAGTCATTGCCTTAATTTTCGGTAACCACGATATAATTATAATATCAACTTTTGCTCTAATGTATAGATTACTATATCGATTACCGCTTCGCGCGTTTACGGTTGACTTGTTCGAGAGCTGCGTACCTCCACGACGGGCATAATTGAGATTACGCAGTGGACGAATTCGTTCGGGCACCAAATTCGCACCGAAACACATTTTTAGACTCGTGGAATACCGTCGAGGGCGATCAGGATCGTCGATAGACGGACGAACTTATTTTCACGGAGCGTTGCAATTAGCGGCGAAGAATCCGCTTTCTTTTCAGAATTTGCTTTGTATGTGGAACGCATCCGATATATCGGACGACACCCGAGACACCTTCTCCGGTTGGTCCCGGAACGAAAGAGATCTTTCGTTTCCGGAAGTCAACGAAAGAAGAAGATGAGCGTCGCTCGATCATCCCCGATCGGGTCGACTGGTCGACGTGCGGGGCTTGAATTCGCGAGGAGTCTCGTCGACCGAACGGAAAAAATGGAGATTCGTTCGAGAAAATCGGGAAGTCAACGCGACGCTCGCCGTCTGTTTGTCTCGCGTTTTGATGACGAATCGGGAAGGAACGTATCGGTTGGCTAGATTACAAAAACTTTGGTCTCCTTATCGCGCGAGAGCGATAAGCCTGCATCAAAGTACAACCGTTTCTTCTCGCGTGGCGTTATAGTTTCGCTCCCCCGCATAGCTAAAATTTCAGGATGAAGCTAAAATATGAAACGGAATTTTACTTATTAAACTCTCGTAAAATTCGCACTTATTAAATTTGATCTATTGAAAAACGTGATCAATTGTGTAAAATCGTGCAATCACACGATCACCTGTTCGTGCACCTTTAACTTTCATAGGCTGTTGAATCCAAATTTTGGAAATAAATTATATTATGTTATAGAAATAGAATCAAGAAATATTGACGCTAAAAAATAATTTCCTTTTTAATTCGAAGTCCATTCACCCTTAATCTTCATCATAGGTAAGTTATTGAAAAACTGATTTTGCGCTATAAAGCCAAATTGATCCACGTGTAATACAGTGTCTATTGCAAGCGTATACCCTTTTAAAAGATCCAAACTTTTGAAATAAATTATATTCCGTTACAGAAATGGTGTGTCAAGAGGTATTGATGATAAAAAATAATTTAATTTTCAATTAGAAATTTAGAAGTTAATAAATTTTGTGATAGGTCCAAAATGATCCGTGCAACACAGCCTCTAGGAAGATTAAGAAGATAAAGTTTCGCGTTTCTTTATTTATTACTTATTTATTTAGCCAAAAGCGTTACTTTCTGCGAGCTGAACGGAGGAGAGGGGTGGAGCGCGGCTGAATAGGCAATCAGGTACCTATAGCATCCCCATTAACAGGAAATTATTCTGATGCAAACCGAACGGATAGAGCTCTCGCGCGATAATTATACGCGCTCTGCTCAGCAAAACAATTTTACTCGACGAGTTATTCTAAGAGAGAACGAATTTACTTGTCGCGCGAGCGAAGAAATTTTCGGATCGCGGAAAATCAACCCGCGAATGAATTTGCGGCACGTCGATTTTTCTGTGCCTCGTACGATGACTTTCTTCCAGGAAGCCGCCGAGTTATATCGACTTCGACCTTCGACGTCATTTATAGATTTAGCGATCGAGAAATGTTCAACGTTTATAATTTGTCTCGTAGGGTTCGAATCTGAATGTGAATCTTACAACTTCTCGGAGTCTCGCTGTCTTGCCGCGAAATAAATAAACGTAGCGAACAACGAAATAAGAGAAGATAAAAGGAAGAAGCTGACAGTAGTTTCTTTTACAGTATCTTAATTAGCTTCGATGACGGAGCCGCACAAATGGATTGGCTCAATTTTTTTCGAGTGTATCAAAGTTTGCTCATCTATTATTTATTCGATTATTATATCTATATATTTTGCTGTCTGTTTTAATCTAGCGACTCGCGTATATTTCTCCGTCGACAACGGAGACGAAATTTTTCATGATCCTTGGCGAGAATCTTTTTTTTTTTAAAGCGACATAGCCGACATAGTCTAATTACAGTTACCGGTTGTAGTTTACTGATCGCGTGTCGTTCGAGAACACAAGTAGAATCAATCAATTCTCACCTGAGATTATCTCAGACGATTCACGATTTGTACAAGAATTCAGGATAGAACTACAATTTTATACGCCATGTATTTAGATATATCAAAAAATAATAAAAATTCGTTACGTTTTCTTTTTATAAACCATCCAAAGTGAGCTTTACGAGAAAGAAAAAAGACACATAGCAATACCGAGTTTTTATGTAACTGACGTAGATATGACTTAATGCAGACGCGTGAGTTTCATGATTTTCGCGCAACGCCTGGCAACATATACGAAGACCTCGGCTTTCCTTCGATTTTCCTCTGCAATCCTTACAATTCCTATACCATAAAGAGCCTAATAATCTTCCTCCTAAGTTTTCGTCAGCGTTTGGCATATTCCGAAAGGAAGAAGGAAGAAGGAAGAAAATGATAAGCAAAAGGTGGACAATAAATCCTTCGCGACGCACCTCGCCACGCGCGTTCGCGATACGCGATCGGCGCGTATAGCATCGCGACGCGAAGCGCAAAGAGCGAGAGATGGGTCGATGCACCGCGTAGCGGTCGCGTGTGTGCACGCGAGACCAGACCAGACATAAATCGTGAGGCCGCGATGCGACCGGAGCGCGCGGCGTGAGCGAAGCGCGGCCGCGGCCGCGCGCTCGCGCGGCGACGATCGATTACGCTTTTCCGGAATTCCGTGCGGCGTGAAGAGGCGATGAGAGAGCGCGAGAGAACGCTTCGCTTCGGCCGCCGCGGCGGCGGCGGCCGCCCACCTCCGCCCGAAGTGTTTCGTGCAAAGACGGAGAGTTACGTAACCGCCATCGAATAATGGTTCGCGCGATCACCTCCTCGCGCCCCCTCCCCTTTGTCGCGACGTTTTGTACGTACACGCGTATCCGCGGGTCTTCATCCCTCGCGTTATCGAATATATCATCGCGCGCGCGGACGGACATATCGATCTATCCCGTCGGGATATCGTCCTCTCGATCGTCACGCGACGGAGATGACTCGAGCGATGCGGTACGTGCACTACGTGCCTGGCGAGCGTCTTATTCTCTCGGAAACGGGATCACCGTCGCCGAGGACTGTATATACGCGCGGATTTTCTTTTTTCTAATATCCCTTCCCCCCTTTCTCCCGCACCTCCTCGTCGCTTCGGTCGAGAGAAAGAGAAAGAGAAATGGAAGGAGAGCGCGGAGGAGCGCGTGGCCGCGCTCGTCGTCTCGGTAACCGCGAGCGACGGGAAACGGGCCACGGGCCGCGTACTTATATACGTGCCGTGTGCGGGCGATATTGGTATTTGGTATACAAAGAGCCGCTGTCACCGAGGCGGGTGGCTAAGCGGCTGCTGCCACGCCGTCATCCGATTCCCGTCCCATTTCGAAAGGCCCCTCCACCCCCCGCGCCCGTCGGAGCGCGCGCGTTTACCCGTTTCTTTTCCGCTCTCCTCGTCGCGGCCACCGCCGCCGCGCCGCCGCCGCGACGGAGACGACCGACGTCGCGCGCGAGAGGGAGACGCCGACAGGTTCACGCGCGATGCGTGCGTCGGGTCGCGTGCCGTTCGCACCTCCGTCTCCGTCTCCGTCCCGCGCGCGCGGCCAGCCGCGTACTCTCCAAACGGGACGAACGTTCCGCGCAACGTGCCCTCTCCCCCTGTACGCGCGACGGTGCGCGGCAGTCGCGGCCGGCCGTTCCTCTCCGGCTCGATCGCGAAAGAGAGGGAGAGGCGTAGAGAAATAGATAGATCACCTCTGGCCATCTTGCGACCGTCGATGTTTATTCTCCCGAATTTTTTCCAAAATCTCGAGACAGAGAAACACGAGGGTTTTATCGGAAGAGAGAAAGAAAGAGGGGACGCGCGCGCGAGAAACGTCCCCTTGGGGACGGGCGCGACGTGTATCACGACGGCGAAAAAGTGATCGCAGATAAGAAAGAAAGAAAGAAATGACATGGCGCGTGCCGCGTTACTTTATTTCGCGACGACGCGACGTCGATCCGGGGACACCCGCGCGATTCGCGGAAATAGACAACGCGCGGATAATCGCGGATGAATCACTGCTCGTCACTGCGATTGACGGACGAGCGGCTGGCGCGCGCTTGGGAAAACGCGACGTCGAAGAGTTCCCCCAATCGTTCTCCAATCTTTTTTTTTCTACATTTTGATATACATAATTTAAGACTTGATTTTTTAACATCTTAATTCAATCAAGCTTCAACCATTTCGCATATATGTTTTACGTCGGAGTTTTAATTTCTGATTTCCACGTTTTCGCAAATCCTCGATGCAACTGTATAACGCAAGATTCTTTATCGTCGAAAAATTTAATCCTCCAATCTTTTTTTTTCCACACTTCAATACATATATAAGTTAAGGCTTATTTTTTAACATTTTTAATTCAATCAAGCTTCAACCATTTCGCATATATATTTTGCGCCGGAGTTTTAATTTCTGCGCCGTCGATTTTTAGCGAAACGAGATTTCCACGTTTTCGCAAATCCTCGATGCAATTGTATAACGCGAGATTCTTCATTGTCGAAAAATTTAATCGCCAGACTTAAATTCTAATACATAGACCGTTTTCCAGCAAGGAACACCGTTTCAGACTGCGTTACGCAAAGGCATTTTATTGGCTACATTTATCTAAAACTTCTAATCTAAGATAACATATATAGCCAATAAATTAGCTTTGCGTAACACAGTGTTTCTTGCTGGAAAACAGTCATATACAAGTCTGTGTTAATTACGTTAGAAATGAGAATTACTGATCGTCGATCATTTCTTTTTACAAAACCACGTGCGACGAATCTCTGGGCAACTCCGGCGATGGATAACGCGGTTTACTTCGGTAACTCCGATCTGCATCGACAGAGATTATCTTAAGCGTGCGGCCAATTTATTGACGTTATTAAAGTGTCACGCCAATTATATCTCGTTACGTTACACAATTATATACTGCGTTATAACGTAACGAAGACGAATACGCGATAATTCCGATAACGTCGATAACGCGAAAGATTACCGCGACGTAAAGTCGATGTTCGATACAAAACATGCGTTATTTTACATTATTATTTATCTGGGATAACAGCGAGGTAAAGAGGTGTTCTTTAATACCGTGAATAGAAATAAATAAGCGTATACAGCGCGAAATTTTAATTCGCGACGGAACTCAAATTGATTCACGCATCAACCATCGCGAAGAAAACCTGATCGCACAGATTTTCGCGTTTGAGAAAAGGATAATTATCTTTTGCAAAACTTTCGTATACGCGAGAGGAAGAGAGGTCGTTCGAAAAAAAAATGATATCGCGATCGGCAGAGCCTGCGCGTCACTCTTTTCCCGAGAGAATGCATCACACACATCTCGATCGCGACGCGACAGATCCGACGATCCACGGCCGTGTCGTCGGCGAATTAACTCGTTCGAAACGCCGGCGAATTCATATATACGAGACGCGGACGCGGAGAGAGTCGCGATCGCGCTCGCTGGCACTCGCTGGCACTGTCCGCGCGTCCCGTCCCCGTCGGGCGAGAAGAGCGATCTCGGCGATATCCCGCGCTGGCGGCTGGCGGTCGGGACGACGGGACGATCGGGTCGGTAAACGGCCATGATCGCTCTCACGGCGGCGCGGGCGCCGCACGGAAACGAGCGGTCCGCGACGGAGGCTCTCATTCCCGACGGGCGGCGTGGACGTAGCCGCGGCGGCCGGCGGCGTTCCTGGTTCCTCGGCGAGCCGCGCCGCCCGCGCCAATCGCGCACGCCCGGCCGGGTCACGTGACCGGCTCGGCCAATCGCCGGCCCGGTCTAGCGCCACGGCCGTTGTCGCCGAGTCGGAAGACGGGGCATATTCTGACAAGCGTAGAAAAACTCGTCAACAGCGGCCGCCATTTTACGTTAGCTAACGTTAGCCGATGCTCGTGCGGTAACGGAGGTACTCGCGATCGGTTTTCCCGAGCGAATTTCTGTGGCGGGCAGGGCGGCCGCGACCGTGCCGATACCCGCGATCGCGTTCGCATGCTCGCGATCCCGATATCGCGCGCGAGTGCACGGGGATAAACGCTCATTTCCCGCTGATCGTTCGCGCGCCCCGTGTGTCGCAGTGTGTGCCGAGGCTGGAAGATAGAGAGAGAGAGAGAGAGAGAGAAGAGGAAAGGAAGATGGTACCAGAGGGCCTCGGGAGCGACATCGTCGCCGTGAGCTAGCGCCGTGCGCGCAGCCAGTCGTTTGGCGAGTCGTCGTGCCGCGAGCACGTACGACCGCGGGGGCCGATATACATTACGATTGTTGGTATTTTACACCGAGGAACGGAAGAGGAGCCGCGAGTGTGCGCGTGCCTGTGCCGCGAGGGAGAAGGCGAGAGTGAGCGAGAGTGCCGCGACTGCCGCGAGGAGATTTATTCGGCGGGGTGTCGCGTCGGAGTCGGAGGGAGTCGGAGCGCGAGTCGAGGTTGAATCCGAGTCGCGACGAGACGAGAAGGAAGGCGAGGGTCGCGGGTCGCGAGCCGCCGCCGCCGCCGCCGCGAGTCAATCCCGCGAGTGACTCGAGTCGGCCGCCGCGCGTCGCGCGCTCATCCGTATCTCGGCGTTCGGAGCGGCGGAGTCGTCGCCGCCGCCGTCGCCGCGATTCGCCATCGCCGTCGCCGCCGCCGTCGTCGTCGTCGTCGTCGCCCGCTCGCTTCCAACCGCGCTGATCTGCCGTCCCGTCCCGCCGGCGACGCGGCGCGGCAGCCGTCCCGTCGTCGTTCGCCGCCGGAGAGGAGAAGAGCGCGAGAGAGACGGAGAAGAGACAGAGACACAGGGAGCGACATCAGACATTGCTCGTCGCCGTCGTCGTCGTCGCCGTCGCCGTCGTTGTCGTCGTCGTCGCCGCCGTCGTCGCTGCCGCGGCGGTGTTGCTGCCGCTAGTGTTGCCGTTGCTGGTGGTGGTGCCGCAGCAGCAGCGATTGCTCGCGGTTGTCGCTTGTGCGTTGTACCGCGCGCGTGTGTGGATACCTGCTCGCGGTACGCCGTGTGACGCCGGGGGGGTTCGACGTACCCCGAACCCTACGATGCCCAATGGTTGACCGTGCACCGCGGGATGCTACACGGGGACGCTCCACGCGCCGCGGCTCTCGTTGTTGTTGTTGTCGCGCACGCGAGTGCGATTACGGTACGGTGAAATTGTCGCTCCGCGGCCACGCCGCCGGCAGGGTGGAAGAAGAAGAAGAAGAAGCGTACTACGGTGGATCATCGTCGTCAACGTTATTGGCGACCGCGTTATTGGTGACGGAATCGGAAACGACGGCAATCACGGGGAGCGCGGCAATCACGGCGCTAGCGCCGATCAGGACGGCGACGGTGGTCTTCTAGTTGAGGAGAGACAGGGCCAACCCCCCCCAGGGCTTTGCGACATCCCCCAAAGCTATAATCCGCGGTGCCGTTCGGTCAACGCCGCACCGTGTCGTACGGCCGGACGCGGTCGTGCTACCTGGTGCGCGCGCGTGTGTGTGTTTGTGTGCGTGCGTGCGTGCGTGAGCGCGCGCGCGCGCTCGCTCGCTCGCGCGCTGGTGGTCGAGAGGAAGGATCAGCGTGAGACGGGCGCGAGTGGGAAGGAAGAGCGCGAGAGGTTAGGTTTATTACGGAAGAAAGATAACAGCCGCGCGGAGGAGCCATGGCCGACCACCTGGTGGACGGCCCTCCGCCGAAGCGGCCCAAGCTCGATCCGTTCCAGGGAACGTCGGACTCGACGGGTAAGTTGGCCCCCACCCCGCCACCTTCCGCTCTTGGCCGAGTCGCCCGAGCGACGATCTTGAATCTTTCGATCTCCTCGACTCGCTCCCTCCCCCCCGCGCGCGCGACCTTCCCCCCGTCCTCTCACCCTACTTCCGATGTTTGTCCTTCCGATTTCTTTGTATACCTGAGACACGACCGTGCCTCTTCCCCTTTTTTCTTCCCGTCTTCCAGGAACCGCGCGCTACTCTCTCCGCGACGACTAACCTTAGAGGCTCCTCTGAGTTTACGATGCCAGATGCCACGCTCCCGCGGAATGCCGAAGAAAAGAGTTGCCCGGCGTCCGGCTCGCGGTTTTCGCGATTCTCGCCGACGCGACGGGCGCAGCTGACGACCCGCCATCGCTGGCGACGTCCGTTGGCGACGCGTCGCGATGGACCGGACCTCCCTCCCTCCGCCCTCCCCCGCGAGCGTCGTCGCCGAATCCCCGAGCGAAATCGCGGCACGCGCCGCGGCGCGATCCAGAGCGCGCCAAGACGCGCGTCGCGGCGTCGGCGTCGGCGGTGGCGGCTCCTGTCAAGATCGAACGCGGAATTAAACGCGCTTACGTCGCGCGTACCTCTCTCTCTCCCTCTCTCTCTCTCTTTCTCGGTCTCTCTCCCTCGCCGCCGTCGTCGTCTCGCGACGCCGATCGGAGGGACGGTCGTTTCCGCGACACCCTCGTGACGCGACGACGCAAGATGGATGGCCACGAGGAGAGCCCGCGGCGCGGCGCCGCCGAGTTTCGCTCCGGGAGAACGATTCTGTCCGTTCGCTTCCTTCGTCTTACCACGCTCACCGCCTCCTTCTGTTTTTTTTTAATTTGATTTGATTTGATTTTATTTTTTGAGAGACGAATGTGGCATACTGAGACGTGCAGCTCTGTACATTCTTTTTAGACGTACTCTAGATTTAAAAACATAGTTGCGATCCTGTAGTGCATGAGGGTGCATGACACTTTAATGTTAAACGATTACATCTCGCTGGCATGAACGATGCGCTAATATATCTCTTTGTTCTTTCCCCCTTAAAAGAATTTTTTTTTTCGTTTTTAATTAGCCCTTCGAAACACACACATCTTAATCATCCCTCAACGGTTTTCAGTCTCGAAGTTGTTACGCACGTAACGCTATATTATTTACCGTTTATTCGGATGTAATAACGCGGACTTCTCGGAATCGCTTCTTTCGCGAGGGTACTGAGTCACGGAAAGTCGCAGAAACAGTTTGTGCTCGGTTTACACCTTTACGGCGATTTCACCTCGCCGAGAGCCGCGTGGAGTAACGTCGCGGGCGCGCGAGGACGACGAGTCGTCGTCGACGACGAGCAACGATTGCGAAGTCGATTCTCAAACTGTTTCTACCACTTACCGAGTACCAATAATCCAAGAGAACGAAGCTGCGACAAGTATATTCTCTCTCCTTCATTCTAAATTAAAACGAAAAACTGTGATATAGTAGTGGGTATGCCGCCTTTATTGATGCACCATGCTTATACGAACTACGGGGGAGGTGGCAGTGGTAACATGCAACAAATTCAGGCTCAACCGCAACAACTACATCTGCAACAGCATCAGATGCAGCAACACTGGAACAACAATACCGTCCATCAGAAACGAAGTAAATATTCAATTATCCGATCAAAAAGCGACAATCTCGAAAAACAAAAAGCATTAAGTCCGGCAGCGCAGAATAAAAAAAAAAAAAAAAAGAAATTAAAATCTCGTTTGTCCGTCCGATCATCTCATAGTACCATATCGTTCCTCTCGTAAAGTTTACTTGTCTCAGTCTCTGGTTTTCAGTGACGCGCCTTCCAGTTGCGGTACTTTCTGATGGGTGGTAGTTTTGGCATATTGTCACTATGGTTCCCTCAGTAACTTTTGTCTATTGTCGACACAGTTAGAGAAGAAAGTGAAAGAAAAACGGATGTCGTGACAAATCTTTATTTTTGGAAAAAAAAATACATACATACATATATATATATATAGATGGCAGAGCATATATAGAGTCGACAATACGGATGTATTAAGTATTGTCTTACTCTGATCACGGACTGATTCACTTTACATAGCAATGGAGAAAAATTGGATCGGTGATCGCTAAAGGTACATAAGATTCAGGATAAGCCCACAAGTTTCCCCTCTTTTCTGTAATAAACACCGTGAGACATTCTCAATGTGAATCAAACGTAACATAGACATGCGACACACACTCGTGGACTTGCGGAGGAATTGCAAAGGTGAAATTAAATATGCACACAACCCTGTGCTTGTAACATAAAGGGCTCACGATACGGCGCAGATAATAAATAGCGTAGGTGGGACGGGAGGAGGAGGGGGGGAGGGGAGAGTTGACTAGGTCTATGTCAATTAAATCCTTTACAGATATTTATAACTGAAACCGTAAATAGAGTGACAACCTGTGCGTGCGCGCGGACGGATCTTCTTTCGAGTTTTCTTGAGGAAATCGTGCATTTGACTTTAGGACGAAGAAAAGTGACGCACTCTTATAACGAACGTAGCGCGTCTCAGAAGTATTATTTGCTTGAACAGATATTTTTTAGAGTGACTGATTTCTTCGCATGACTCTCTTCTATATAAAGTTTGCCATTCGGTAGCTTCGCTGGATGCTTGTTTAGTTTAGCACTAATTTAATTGTGCCGAAATATTTCATTCTGCTGTAGAATAAGGCTCCTTTACGTTATGCTCATGCGGTGTATGTCTCATGTCTTATTTTTCATGTTTGTTTACAACCACGTACAATTTTCTGTATATTTTTTTCCCCCCCCCCCCCGCCCCCGTTTTTCTTCTTAATATATAGGATCCCCTTTTGCATTTGTATTCTACCTACATATACGTATCCGTATATATTTATATGTACACCCTTTTTTTCTCCGTCAATGTATGGTCAGTCGTGGGTAGACGAGAGTAAATTTCAACAATTTTATTTGCTCAGGAATGTTTACGCCAACATTTTTTCGAGTGATGTTAATAGCGTCGGAAGTTCCTTGTAATATAGATGAAAATTGAATGCTTTTTTGCCTGTACGTGTCTCTATATACACGCATGTATATATGTATATTTACATGCAGTTATATGTGCATACATGTATATATACATTGTACATGTACATGTACATTTGTAATATCGAAAAGATACTCTGCTAAAAATTTTGATGCTAAAAGCTATGGTGACGGCGCTAAAATCTTACTCTTGTAAAATTACTAATGATTTCTTGGTATCTATGGTACTTATTATTTTCGATATTATTATCATTTAAATCTGCGAACTGGTTATTTCGGGAATCAGTACAGTGTGCTGATGTGCATTCGCGGCAAGCTTGAAACAGACGAAAATGTCAATCCATTTTTGACACACGGTATGCGAGTAAAATGAAACAGTAAAAGTGAAAATAATGAATGAAGATACATAAGTCACATTCTACTTGCATATAGGTGTAACAAATGTAGAGATGTACTTTTCTGATAGCCAGTGTCTGTTATCACGACCGGAAACACGATGTGGATGTTTTAAGAAACGGTGATTCTTAATTCCTTTCTCTTCTTCATTCTCAGATTACATTTCTAACACTGAAATGTTCGATCTTGAAAATGATCTTCCCGATGACTTGCTGTCATCTGGTTCTTGGGGTTCCACGACCGAGAGCACTAAGCCACCAGCGACCGGTCCTGGCCCAGGGCAGCAAAACGGTGCTCTCGATACAGAACTCAGACAACATGTACAGCAGCAGCAGCAGCAGCAGCAGCAGCAACAACTCTCTCATCATCTCCTCCAGCAACAGGTATGCGTTATATCACATAGAGATCTTAGAGTTTTGTTAAACGACGTTATATTTCACAAACAATCGTTGAACAGGGCAACAAAAACTTGGTGGCGAATTCCTTAGTAATGGCTGCGGGAACGTTAGGCAACAAAAGTCCGAATATGCAATCGCCACCGAACGTTTCCGTTTCCAAGGGAGGGATAGTCGATCCGCAGATGGTCGTGAGTCTTGGTAACCTACCAAGTAGTATAGCCAGTTCGTTGGCGAATAATCAAATGTCGATCGCGAATTCGATGGGCGGTTTACAATCGTCCATGAGCATGGCCGGAAGTAACCCCGCGATGTCGATGCCGGGCGGCATGAACTCCGGTTTAGTGATGACTAGTTCCGCTAGCGGGAACAACATGGGAGGAATGGCCGGCGGAAGCTTGATAGTAACCAACAGTTTGAACAAACAACCTTTAAATACAGTACGTTGATTAACGTAATCTTATAGTAACTACGTTTTCTCCGATAAAAAGATAAGTAGTTGAATTTGATCAAGAATCTTTTAAAGGTAACCATGATGGGCCCTAATACTCAAGCGATACATCATCCGGGTGCTCCACATGGGGTTACACCGATGCAAAACGGTCCCGGGATGATGAACACGAGGGCTGTAGCGATGCAGCAACAACAACAGGCGCATATGGTTGGTCCAGCGAGAGGGCAGAGTCCTCACCAACAGGTGCATCAAGTCGGCATCGTCGGTCCCGGCCAGGGTGGTCCGAGGATGCAAGCTCCTCCTAACATGGCAAATATACCGACTATGGGGCAGTTAGGCGCGTCGAATCCGTACAATTATGGTACATAAAATATATCCTCTTTTGTTTTGTATATTTATATCGGGAAAAAAAAACAACAGTGTAATAAATAGATGCAGATGTAGAACGGTGAAAACAAAATTTATAATACAGGTTCTCCAAATATTGGACCAGGAGCAGGAGTAACTGTATGCACCAATAATCCCGTAGGTGTCGTCAAACCGCAGCAAAAGGGTGTAGGAACGAATATGAGCCCCATGCAAGCGGCGGCCGCCGCCAGCAGATTTACCGGTACTGCTGGTCCGATCGGCACTACGAACGTTGTGGGTGGTCAGGAAGGTGGAGCGGCAGCGCAACAGGCGCAACCACCAGCACCAAGTCCGGCTCAACCACAATCGGGTGCGCCGACCGGAGGACAGCCAGGTCCGCAGCAAGCTACGCAAGGACAAATGGCTGGTACTGGTACTCCAACGGGTAAGTTTATCTTATACCATTGTAAATCGTGTTACTTGTGTAACATCTTTGCTGAATGTCAACTTTATTTGGGGCGTTTAGGCGCGAAATCGACACCTGATCCAGAGAAATGTAGACTCATTCAGCAACAGTTGGTGCTACTTTTGCATGCACATAAATGTCAACGACGTGAAAGCCAAGCAAATGGCGAGATGAGACAATGTACCTTGCCGGATTGCAAAACTATGAAAAATGTTCTAAATCACATGACGAATTGTCAAGCCGGAAAGAATTGCACCGTGCCTCATTGTAGCATGTCAAGGCAGATCATCAGTCATTGGAAGCATTGTAATCGAAGTGATTGTCCGGTTTGCTTGCCGATAAAACAAGCAAATAAGAACAGGACAAATTCTGCGCAAGGTAATTGTGCAAGAATATATATCTTACGTCTTAATGTTTCGGCGATATATTTATGTTGTATGTATTATTTTTATTAGCACCCGCAATTCAACCAAATAATCAGCCAAATCCAAGCCCATCTGAAATGAGAAGGGCTTATGATGCTTTAGGAATTCAGTGTCCGACAACAACACCGGGGCTTTTACCCGGTCAAGGCGTCGGTAGGGGCGTTAGAATGCCAGCTCCCGGCATGACGGGTGGTCCTCCAGGGGCATTGGGGAACGTTAGATTAGCGCAACCTCAAACACAGAGTGAGTTGCACAACATTTTATTATACAAAATCTATTAATTGTGTTTTGCATTTTTTTTTTCAAATCTAAAACATCTTACAAAAATTATATGTATATATATGTGTGTAAAACTATATTTTATTATATTATTTTTTTATTCTGTTAAAAATATAAAATATGATTTGTATAGATTTTTACGCGAAAAGCAACAAGCGATGGGCGCCCATATGTGTTTCAGCTGCACCGGGACAATCCGTAGTCGGTGCCGGACAACAAGTAGTCGCTCCGAACGTATCTCTTCCTTTAAATTCCGATCCTAGTACGGTCGGGGTAGCCGGCAATCAGACGGTACCAACGACCGGACCTACATCTGCCGCGGCAGCGGCCGCTGCTAATATACAGCAGTCCGTTAATATGCAAACATTGTTCGGATTGAACGAGTCCGGACAACCTGGTGTGATAGGTGCGGAAAATAGATTAGCGAATCTACAGCTTCCAGGCGGTCTTCAACCCGGTCAAGTCACAGCGACACCGGTGCAAGGAACAAAGGAGTGGCATCTGTCCGTCACTCCAGATCTCAGGAACCATCTCGTTCATAAATTGTTAGTGAGACTTTTATTATACATAATAGCGCGCACTTATTTGAAACTCGTGTCCCAGCATGTGTGTTTGCTTATTTTCTCAGGGTTCAAGCAATATTCCCGACTCCCGATCCACAAGCTATGCTCGATAAAAGAATGCACAACTTGGTCGCGTACGCGAGGAAGGTGGAAGGTGACATGTACGAAATGGCTAACTCCCGGTCGGAATATTATCATCTGCTGGCCGAGAAAATCTACAAGATTCAAAAGGAACTTGGTACGTAATTTCAACAACATCGAAGGATTTATTAAAGTCTTTTAGTCAATTCTCAAATCTGTCATTATTTTTTTTTTTTAATTTTTTTTTTAAGTGAATACAGTGAATCATTTGATCCTTATTTAACATTTGATAAACAAGAATGAAATTTATTGTGTTACTCTATATCGTCTATTCTCGTTGGAAAATGTCACAAAATATATACATGTCACATAGTCATACATGGTTCAATTAACTTTTTGAGAAGTAACAGTCATATTTTTTTTTTTTTTTATTCTTACATTCTTACATTCTTCTTTTTTTTTTAAGTTATGTACCTAAATTCGAAAAGCGACAAAAACGGAAGGAACAGCACATAGTCAGACACGGTTCTATTAACTTTTTGAGAAGTAACAGTCATATTCTTTTTTTTCTTTTTTTATATTCTTATATTTTTATATATATATTTTTTTAAGTTAACATGTACCTAAATTCTAAGAGCGATTTACCGAATGACGTAGACGAAAAGCGACAAAAACGGAAGGAACAGCAACAACTACAAGCGCAACAACAACAGCAGCAGCAGCAACCGCCGGGTACATCTGGTCCTGGACTAAAGCCATGCGCGCCTCCGAATGTAGGTACTGTTATGCCAGGAGCGTCGAAACCTGTTGGGACAGTACCACCTACCTTACGAAGTCACTCACCAAGTATGGGTCAACTCGGAACAATACCAGCGATGGCCATTCAGCAGCACAATAGGATGCAGTTTCCACAACAGCAGCAGGCCCAACAACAACAACAACAGCAGGCCCAGCAACAGCAACAGCAGGTTCAAGCTCAGCAGCAAATACAGCAACAGCAACAAGGAATCCTGGTCGGTCCTCCCGGTCCTAGCCCGAACGGGCAATCTACATCCAACGCCAGTTGGGTGCCTAATCCTGGACTCAGCCCGTTTGGACAGCCCCAAATGTCCCAGGCTAATCTCACAACCACTACTGCGTCTAACAATGCAACGACTAGTCAATTTCCGACGTCCAATGGCACGGCTGTTGGTTTACCCAACAGTTCGCCTATTCAAAACCAACATCAGTTCAGGGATGATCTCATGAAAGTTAGATTGGCGCAGGTCCAGGCTCAAGCAGCACAACAACAACAACAACAACAACAACAGCAGCAGCAGCAAAGTCAGCAACAGCCACAACCGACGAGTACTCCGAGCCAGGTCGGTACTCCGGTAACGTCGATTCCGCAAGCACCATCACCGTTTAGCGGCATGCAACAACCAAGCGCGCAGCAGCAGTCACAACAGCAATCGAATCAGCAATTGCCAACTCGACCGTTGTCAGCTTCCACGCCTAATGACAATGGCATTACGACATCGACACCGCAGACGATACCACCGCCCGTGTCCAGCGGGCCAAGCCCAACGGGTGGTGTATCTGCGACAACTACGGGTACGACGAACGGGCCTCAGTCAACCACTTCCACGCCGAACACGCCGCTTGTACCGTCGCTAATGACACCAAATCAAACTGCCTCTTCTGCATCAAATCAGACGCCGCCTCATTCGGGACCGACACCGTCCCCTGCTGGCCTTGCGAGTCTTGGTAAGGGTATGACCTCGCAGGAACGGGCAGCGTTGAACACTCCACGCAGCACGTCCATGTCCTCGCAGATGGCTGCCATCACGGCAGCGCTGGATCGTGACAATTCACCCAGCCCGCCGATGAATAACAACAAGGGCAAGTTGGATTCCATTAAAGAAGAGATAAAGATGGAGATCAAACAAGAGCCATCAGATGAGTCACAAAATCACAGAATGGACGGTAAGAGCGTGAACAATGAGATTAATATCAAGATCGAGCCAAAGACCGAACCAATGGAAGAGGGCTCAAACGAGGCGACCGTGAAGGAAGAATCCGGAATTAAAGAAGAGAGCATGACTCCCGGTATTAAAGAAGAGAGCATGACCGCTTCCGATATCAAGCCCTTGGTATTGGAACCTATTCAACCAAGTGGATCCACTGACAAGAAGAAGTGCCTGTTTAAGCCCGATGATCTTCGACAGGCACTTATGCCGACATTGGAGAAATTATATAGACAAGATCCCGAGTCTATACCGTTTCGGCAACCGGTGGATCCGCAAGCGTTGGGTATACCGGACTATCCAACCATCGTGAAGAAACCGATGGATTTGTCGACGATCAAGAAAAAACTGGACACGGAAAAGTACAGCGATCCGTGGGAGTACGTCGACGATGTATGGATGATGTTTGACAATGCCTGGCTCTATAACCGCAAGACTTCACGAGTCTACAGATACTGCACCAAGGTAATATTTATCTGACATTTCGCAAACATACTTTACGGTTCGCGTATAATTAACTCTCTCCTTTTTTTTTTTTTTTTTTTTTTTACAGCTCTCGGAAGTTTTCGAGCAAGAGATAGACCCCGTGATGCAGAACCTTGGGTATTGTTGTGGCAGAAAATACACATTCAACCCGCAGGTGCTTTGTTGCTACGGCAAGCAGCTGTGCACGATACCCAGGGATGCAAAGTATTACTCGTATCAGAACAGGTCAGTATACACAGTACATTCAACGCATATTGAATTATGATGCATGGAACGTAACTGACGTGAGAGAATACGTTATTTGAAAATACTAATGCTTAAAATGTTAATGTTAAATATATTAGATATTTTAATGCTGAATATCAAAATATTAATATATTAATATATTAATATATTTTTATACATAGATATATTCTCACTTCAAATTGTCGAAGTTTGCTTAATCCACTATATTTTTCTCAATCTGCATTAAGTACGTGAGAAATGGCATTTTAAGTATTATGTTACATTTAGTTTGAGCAATTTCTGCAATCAGAAGGCACAATGGCGACACATCTGTAATATTTGTAACAAAATATTACAGTTGTCGCGACAATTTACACTTGAAGTAATGTTTTATACTATAGGGCATTTTAAGAACGGTGATCTTCGCGTATTCATCTTGCATAGGCCTTTTTAATATAAAAGTGTTCTGTCGCTGAATACGCTAAATTAAATTGACAGGATAATTAACTTGCTTTTGACAATGTTTGCAAAAGCAGGTCAGTCCCCTAAGCTACACTTTTTCGAAGCTACATGTACGAATTTTCTCTCGTATTAAACTCACGCACTTAAAGTTTCTTTACTAGTTGCGCATATACTTAAGGGATATGTATCTTATTGAAAGTAGAAAATGTAGCCTTAAAGTAGACTGTGCGGGGAAAGTTAAAGCGTTTGTAAGAAAAGCTTATTGATCGATGGATATAAATGGCCTTACATAGCCTTTCGGTATATGCGATTAGAATTTAGAAAATGACGTATAAATTGATATTTTTTTAACATTGGCACTGTTCTCTTCTTTGTATGTTATCTTCGCCCATGGGTTGCGCACGCATACACAAATTCTTGTTTGCCGCTTACTTCTTGTGTTGCCTGCGACCTTGCTTCTTTTCGACTCTACTACTGCGAAAAACTTGATACTTGGAAAACTTTAATTGGAAAATAAAAAAAACCAAACGATGTCTTTCCACAATCTTTTGAAACCAAAATCGGATCCGAAACAATTGGCCATTGCATGCACGTGTAATTACGAAAAAATTGAATGTATATATATAAAACAAAAAAAAACTTGCCGGAAGTTGACGGAAATCGATACGCCGAGACTTGGACACACATTTGGAATAAAATTGGGCGTCGTACATCGAATTTACATAATAAAACACACGGCGCCAATATAATAGCGGTCTAAAGGGAATTGGTCTTCTTTCCGACAGATACACCTTCTGTCAGAAATGTTTCAACGACATTCCTGGTGACACAGTGACGTTGGGAGACGATCCAACGCAGCCTCAAACGTAAGTGATAAATAATTAACGCGCGTAATCTCGTTAACGATCCAGTATGATTTATAAGACGTCTCTGTTCCTCGTAGTGCCATCAAAAAAGAACAGTTCCAGGAAATGAAGAATGATCACTTAGAATTGGAACCTTTTGTAACCTGCACTGACTGTGGTAGGAGAGTACATCAAATTTGTGTACTCCATATGGAAGCAATCTGGCCATTAGGGTAAATAATTTTCTTTTATTCTACCAAGAAACTGCGAAAAGATTTGAATTATGTTTTCTCGCGATTAAAATAAAATGATCACGTTATTTACTGTCTGCAACTTCCAGATTTGAGAAAACTATGAAATATATTCGTGTACTTAGAAGTTACTTTTCCCTTGACAGGTTTACCTGTGATAATTGCTTAAAGAAGAAGGGACAGAAACGCAAAGAAAATAAGTTCAATGCCAAACGATTGCCCGTAACGAAACTCGGCACGTATATCGAGACGCGCGTGAACAATTTCCTGAAGAAAAAGGAAGCGGGCGCTGGTGAGGTTGCGATCAGAGTGGTCGCTTCTAGCGACAAAGTGGTCGAGGTCAAACCCGGTATGCGGGGCAGATTCGTCGAGAATGGTGACATGCCCGGCGAATTCCCGTACCGCGCAAAAGCTCTATTTGCGTTCGAGGAGGTCGACGGCACCGACGTCTGTTTTTTCGGTATGCACGTACAGGAGTACGGAAGCGAATGCACGCCGCCGAACACCAGACGGGTTTACATCGCATATCTGGACTCTGTCCACTTCTTCCGGCCTAGACAATTTCGAACGGCTGTGTATCACGAGATTCTTCTTGGATATCTCGATTATGCGAAACAACTCGGGTAAGTTTATTGTTAAGCAAAAAAAAAATTACATTGGATGTTATGTAGCGCACACATATATTAAGGTATGAATTTTGTGTATATTAAAAAAAAATACGAAACAAAGAAAACGTGAAATTACAGGTATACAATGGCTCACATATGGGCTTGTCCACCTTCCGAAGGGGACGATTATATCTTCCACTGCCATCCCGCAGAACAAAAAATACCAAAGCCTAAGAGATTGCAGGAGTGGTACAAGAAGATGTTGGACAAGGGAATGGTCGAAAGAATCGTGCTCGACTATAAGGTTAGCAGAAAAATGCATTTCGTAGATTTTTAGAGTAGTCTCTTGTGTTTCCGTTACGTGTCGCGATATCGTATCGGTGTCAAACGAGACTTAAATTAATGTCTGCGGTAAAGCTAGTGTTCTTGTTACATTTATAGCACTGAACATAGGATTTGCAGACGACATTTTTTTACATGCACTTTTGCGCATGCATTTTTCTATTTTAAAATTGAAATACAAATGAAATTTTTGTTTACAGGACATTTTAAAACAAGCCATGGAAGACAGGCTTTCGTCTGCGGCAGAATTGCCATATTTTGAGGGCGACTTTTGGCCGAACGTATTGGAAGAAAGTATTAAAGAATTAGATCAGGAAGAAGAAGAGAAACGTAAACAAGCTGAAGCGGCGGAAGCAGCTGCTGCAGCGGCAAACGCGGTAAGTTGTAGAAGTTGTGTTATAAATGTCCCTATTTGCACGCAATAACCGTCTTTCTCGTCTAATATATTTATGTCCTCGGTTTTGTATCTCCTCAGATATTTTCGCTGTCTGAAGACGCGGAAACTCCAGACGGTAAGAAGAAGGGTCAGAAGAAGGCCAAGAAATCCAACAAATCTAAAGCGAATCAAAGGAAAAACAGCAAGAAATCGAACACTCCTCAGACTGGCAATGATCTTTCCGCAAAAATCTTTGCCACCATGGAAAAACACAAGGAGGTGTTTTTCGTCATTAGGTTGCACCACGCTCAAAGTGCAGCCAGTTTGGGAGTAAGTTTTTTTTTTATTTTACAGATCTTTCTCTTCCTTAGAAGCTTGGTTTATGCGATTATTAATTCGTATCTACGTATTATTAATGCGTAGATTAATTCTTATCTAAATCTTCAGCCTATCCAAGATCCCGATCCCGTCATCAATTGTGATCTGATGGACGGCCGTGACGCATTTCTCACAATGGCAAGAGAGAGGCATTACGAGTTCTCATCTCTTCGAAGAGCGAAGTTTAGTTCCATGTCTATGCTGTACGAATTACATAATCAAGGCCAAGACAAGTTCGTTTACACTTGCAATAACTGCAAGAGTCATGTGGAGACCAGATACCATTGTACAGTTTGTGACGTACGTATTAGATTGCTTTGGAGAAAAATACTCTTACTACTTTTCATAACTTTCGTGCTTACTGTAATTCCGACTTTATTACAGGATTTCGATTTATGTGTAAGTTGTAAAGATAAGGACGGTCACCCGCATCCGATGGAGAAACTTGGCTTTGATTTGGATGATGGCTCTTCGCCTGCAGATGCGAAACAAACAAATCCACAGGTAACTTGTCGGGTTATTCTAAAAATATCTATGTATTGTAATTACGATAAACCTATAATGTGCTCGTATCTTTTTTGTTTCTGCAACGTAGGAGGCCAGGAAATTATCGATACAGAGATGCATTCAATCATTGGTGCATGCCTGCCAGTGCAGAGATGCTAACTGTCGTCTACCGAGTTGTCAGAAGATGAAGCGAGTGGTGATGCACACAAAGAATTGCAAGAGAAAGACCAATGGTGGGTGTCCTATATGCAAACAGCTGATTGCGCTGTGTTGTTATCATGCGAAACACTGCCAAGAGACCAAGTGTCTCGTTCCATTCTGTTCCAACATCAAACATAAGATAAAGCAGCAGCAATTGCAGCAACGATTACAACAGGCGCAACTGCTCAGGTTAGTAGAATCATCGACTTTTTGTGTATGTATTAGATGTATGTGTGTATGTATTGACAATATTCGCGTTTACTCGTGTAGGAGGCGAATGGCTGTGATGAATACGAGGCCCACCGGACCTGTAGCCGCAATGCAGGCTGGGCAACAGACCTCGAACGTTGCCATGACGCCTGGAGCCGCTATGAAACCTGGTGTCAGCACATCGAATTTGCCGACACCGCATCAACAAGGTATTGGATTGAAACCCGGGACGCAGCCGCCTCCCGCTCATGTCCTACAGGTGGTGAAGCAGGTGCAAGAGGAAGCAGCGAGGCAACAAGCACCGCATGTCAGTTACGGCAAGGTGACGCCGGGCGGTGGTGTTGGCGTAGGTGTCGGTGTGGGCGGCCAATCGGGCGGAGTAATGCCGCCGCCACAAATGCAGCGGCCGTTACCGGTCCAGATGCCGAATCCCAGTGGCACGCATCTCATTCCGATGGATCAGTGGACAGCTGCAAGGTATCTATTAAATCTACACGGTTTTTCTTATATTTTTTTCTTATGTTTATATGACTCTTCTTACCAATGACTGACTAACGAATTATAGTAGAGGAAGAACGCGTTTTTTTAGTCCTGCGCGTGTTTCTTCTTCTCTTAGCAGGTATCAGTCGAATGCGGTGATGCAACAAAATCCCAACTTGGCGCGGCAGCAGACACCGCAACAGCTGATGCAGCAGCAGCAGCAGCAGCAGCAGCAGCAGCAACAGCAGCAGCATCAGCCTCAACCGATGGCAATGAGTGCGCAAATGCCGCGGCAACCAGGCGTGATCGGACCGGTTGGACAGGTCGGTCCGCAGGCAAGCAATATGCAGAAGCATGCTCTTCAACAGTTGATGCAAACTCTCAGGAGCCCACATACGCCCGACCAACAGAACCAAATACTTCAAATACTCAAGAGCAATCCACCGTTGATGGCCGCCTTTATCAAGCAACGAGTGAGTTGGTTAACACTTGAAAAATATATATAATGTATCCATATTATTACACAGATTTCACTACTTTGATCTTCTTAATAAATAGACTGCGCTTGTTCATCAGCAACAACCTGGTCAGCATGGTGGGGGAGTCGGCCCATTGGGTCCTAATCAACCTCAACAACAACAGCAACCTGGTTTGCAGCATATGATGTCCCAGCAGCAGCAGCCGCAGCAGCAGCAGCAACAGCCGCAGCAGCAGCAGCAGCAGCAGCAGCAGCAGGGTAGACTGCAGATACAGATGCTGACCCAGCAGGCGCAACAACAGCAGCCAGTGCAGCAGCAGTCGCAAGCAACATGGTACAAGCAACAGATGCTGGTGCAGCAAATGCAACAGAGGCAACAGCAGGTGGCCCAGCAGCAACAACAGCAGCAGCAGCAGCAGCAGCAGCAACAGCAGCAGCAACAGCCGTTTACTCAACCGCCAGCGCCACCCTATGGTCAACAACGACCTATACGACCTCTTCTTGGTAATTACATGAACTATCGTAATTACTTAGAAAGCAGTGGGGCTATAATACGTAGAGCGGTATCTCGAGACCAACACTTGCCCAACTCCCTAGGTTACGGAGGTTTCAACGAACAAGGCTACGGTCAGGCAGGTCTAAAACCTACTCCACCGCCCGTGCCCTCGCCGCAAGGCGTCATGGGTCCGCCGGGGATCTCCGTACAGCAACAATTGATGCAGTCAGTCCGTTCGCCACCGCCCATCCGATCTCCACAGCCCAACCCCTCGCCACGACCTGTCCCTTCCCCTCGTAATCAGCCGGTACCGTCGCCGCGATCGGGTCCGGTACCATCGCCGCATCACCATCCGCCTCACGGCACGCCGACGCATTCGCCGGCCCACGAGCTCGGCGGCGGTCCCAGCGAGATGATGCTCTCGCAGCTGGGTGGCGGTCCAGGTGCGCCCACCGGCCATCCCGCCGCTATGCCTCATCATCCCTCGCCGGCGCCGGCGCCCACGAATGGCGGCGCAGACGCCAACGAGGTGACGCCAATGACGCCGCAGGACCAACTCTCCAAATTCGTCGAGGGGTTGTAGTGACTGTTACGGACGATCACATCGGTCGATGGTTATGTAAGTGTTTCCATTAACGGAGACGACGACGGCGGCGCTCGGACGGCTGCGACCGTCCGCGTCGCGTGAATTTAAATAATACGAAACGTTCGCGAAATTATGAGAGCATTAGATAATTTATCTTGAGAAATTCGCGCTCGCGCAGCTTAAAGTGAAAGCCTGACAAGCCGCGCGTTCTATCAAGTTTCGTCGAACGATTGAGCCTGACATGCCTAAGGGCTTGAACTCCCTTAGGGCCGCAGGATAGTTTTTGATTACGCGATCCGCAATGATGCGAATGAGACGCTCGGTTCGCGCGCTCGCGCGCACGCCGTATGTTTTCTCTTTCGATTTTCTACATTATGCGATACGTCGAAAGACAAGAGGGAAAGATTAACGCGACGTTTGGTGCTTTTCAATTCTACTCGGCCTGGCTCAAATAGACTCAAAATTGTTTTCGTCCTTGGTCGAGAAGAAAGTACCGCAAATCGGTAGGATGAGGAGGAACGAAAAACTAAAGCGAAACTATCGAGAGACTATTATTACGTATTCTCCCCTCGTATCCTCCAGAGCCCCCTCGACTCTACCACTCTTCCTCGCTGCTACTCGTGCAGGGTGAGTGAAATCGTACAAATATATATATATATACACATTATATATATATATATTATATATACATATATGTATGTTGTGTATACTTAACGTTAATTAATAATTAATAGTTCAAATACTATTAGGTCGTAATTAGTATTTGCGTAAATGTACGCAATTATATACCGCTACTATTATTAACGTAACGAAAAATACAAAGTATATGATAAAGACTTGTATGAAAGATAAACGATAACACATAGATAGGGAGAATCCATTAGAGTGTTGTATGTACGGGGAAAAAAAAGATAATTTAGGTTGTACGTTAAGTAATATGTTCGTTTAAGGAAAAAATTTGTTACTAAGAGGATAATTCCTAAGCGCCACACCGAAGGTTGTAACTTAAACCATGAAATTTTATGGATTTATCGTGAGTGACTTCGCACATTTTCGAATGCCGCGAGTCGTCTGTGGAAAAGTCGAACTTGAAAAAAAAAAAAACGGCGATACACTCGACGGGATGCCCTGTTCAACCGAGTGTCTTGTCGAGAGAATCGGCCTCATGTGACGAGTTAACGTTGTCGTAACCAAAAAATAGAAATTCACAACAGGCTGCTAGTGCGCGCGGGAAGGTTTATATATATAAAAAAAACGTGTTAATTTTGACGAAGGAAGAGAGGTGACGTAGTTTTCTCCGGTTGAGGGTCCACTGCGTGTGTACAGTTCAATCAAAATGTAACTAACGAGAGTGCGTATTCGAGTACCGGGCCCTCGCGTGAAAGCTCTGTAAATACTAGACTATTATTATCGATGATTATTAATTTACCTGCCCATTATTGATTAATTATTATTAATATTATTATATATATTATAATATATTATTATTATTATCAACATTAATCTATTACTATGATCAATTCATGCATAAATCTATTGTAATATTTGCAAACAAACGAGAGAGAGAGAGAGAGACGAGTTCACGCGCGTTATTACTACACACGGGTTTACAGATTGGCCCGCGTACAAAACACACACCGAACCACATTACATGACTATTGCCAGTGTTGTATCATAGTAAAGCTCTAAGTGTAAGTTCCTCCTCCTCCTTTCTCTCCCTTCGCCCCCGCCTCCGCCTTTCGCTCGGCCACCCCGATCTGCCTCCCTCCCCCACCTTTTTCTTCGCCACCTATTTAAAACGACTTAGTAATAACGTGGGAGTGCGTGAGCATGTTGTGGTTCAAAAGGTCCGTGGCGTCGGATATTTTTGAAGTGCATACTTTGTATAATATAGCTATATCGTGTACAATTAAGTCAACTGACGATTGAGATAGAAACGTAAATCGGAAGGAAGGGAAGATTAAAACTAATACACGTACATATACACACATACACACCCGTAGCGTGAAAGCAAGTCTGACGTAAAAAAAAAGAGGAAAAGAAGAGCGATCGCGAGGACGATTCTCGCGATCATCGGGACTCCTAGGCTCGCGAGCTAATTATCAAGCGACACCATCGGATAACTCCTTGACTGGCTACACCGAGAAACGTATTCATACACACGTAACGCTGGCATATGTACACGTCTTCGCTCAAGACGTACGTTCATTCACAGCACACCGATGCGCTACGAATTCTCGTTTGAACTCTCAGCGGCACGCGCTTTGATCGTGTTCCTCGTTAAGTCACTCTCGCGGGATTAACGGTGCGTAGCGGAAAAGAAAGAAAAGAACGTAGGGAGAAGAGTTAGAGATAGAGAGAGAGAGAGAGAGAGAGAGAGAGAGAGAGAGAGAGAGAGAGAGAGAGAGAGAGAGAGAGAGAGAGAGAGAGAGAGAGAGAGAGTGCGAGCCAACTTGACGGAACTCGATCAAGATCAGCGGTCGACCTTGATCGGGTACACCGATTCTTTTCGGGCGGATCGTTACGAGTGCAATCGGAGTCCTCCGAAACTCCTTACCGTCGACGTTCGCCGTTCCCTCCGTTCGCCCGCACTTCCGGCGAACGTCGACGTCGCGGATCGCGAACCCAGACTTCGTTTTCGCGCCCCCTCCTCCCGAGCAACGTGACGAGTCTCGATTGAGATAAAGAAACGAGAGATAAGAAAGAAAAGGAAACTTGGTATTCGAGACACACATTCCTTCTATGAAGGGTTCAATGAGTAATGCAACATATATTTTTCTCATTTCAAGGTTTGTTTTATTGCAGGTTTAAATACATAATCTCCATTCGATTCTATGGTCTTACGCCACAAGATGTGACAGCCTGTACGCGGAGCCCTTGCGGTACCACTTTGCCGGTCTCACAATCACTTTCTTACTTTAGCTATGACTTTTTTGTTATTGCACGCTATCGCTTATTGCGTTTTTCAGGGGGTCAAAGAGATGGGGGGATCGGGAGGTGTTCGGGATCTCGTTCTTCATCCAGAGGAACCTCATTTCTATTTTGCACCTTCTAACTTTTATCTCCTTGGTCCTCTGAAAGATGCAATCTGCGGGAAGAGATATGGCAGTAACAAGGAAGTCATAGCCGAAGTAAGAAAGTGAAAGCTGAGAGGCAGGGGAACGGAGGGTTGCCCCGGACATCATTGAAATTCAAGCATACCTTGTGCCCTGTGGCACATTGTTTAAACATTCTAATATGCCCTTCTGCGTATCTCGACACGTGCAGAATGTTCAAACAATGACCATAGACACGCGGTATACTTGAATTTTAATAATGTTCGGGGCTACCCCCCGTTCCGCTACAGGCTTTCTTCGCATCTAGGTAGCGTAAGGCCATAGAATTGCATGAAGGCCGTGTTGAAAAGTAGGTTTTTGTAGCCAAAGAATTGGGAAAAAGTATATGATGCGTTTAAAGCTGCAATAAAACGAACCTTGAATGAGTAAGTGTGTTGCGTTACTTATCGAACGCTCCTCGTAGATTACGTTTCGCGGAGGAAGAACGCGCGTCGCGTCGCTTCGCGTGACGGTTTTTCGCTTCTCCGTCTACTCCGAAAAGGGAGAGCCCTTTCTTTCCATCCCAATTCGGATTCGCTTTTCATTCCCGGATGCTAAACGCTTTGGAAGATCGAACAGGATCGCGGGCGACCACCCCGTGTACGCGGTTTTTTATTTCCTTTCCTTCTCACCTTTTTATCCTTTTTTTTTTGTTTTTCCTTGTTTTTTTTTTTTTTAAATCGAACAATCGATGACAAAACAAGCGAGAATTGTTAGGGAAAGACGCACGGAGACGACGGTAATCGAGTGTAGATGTTTAAATGAACGATTTCAGGTAGTGAAGGAATGAGGTAATCGTGTAAATGACGAAACCCCCAAAAAGTATTTGGCTTACTTAGTATGGCTGTGTTTTTAGGGCAGTGTTGTAAATCTGAAAGTGGTGCGCGCACCTTCGCGGTAGCGATGCACTCTTGAATAGTATTACGGACAGTTCGAACGCCGCGCGTGCCAACTCTCGCGTCCGATTGATCAATTAGGAATCGTGGAATAAGAAGAGGGGGCAAGAGCTCTTCCCTTCGGAGACGACGTTCGTAGCCATCCGTCGTCAACTTCCGCTCTCGCGGTCGCAAAAGTCGCGAAACGAGGGTGGGCGAGAAGCTGCGAAAATCGAGCCCTTTATATAGGGCTCGTTCGAGACGCGGTCGATCGACAATACCAACCAACGGTGCTTACAACTGCAGACGCGCGGGCATTGTTCTCTATTTCTCTTCTCGGATGGTTGCACATTTAATATCGGAGATACGAAGAGGGAGAGAGAAAGAGGGAGAAAGGGGGAGCGATGCCACGAGAAAGGGATTCGTTGGTGCACGAGGCATTCGTAACGAGATTTACTATTATAAGCGAGAGAGTGCGAGAGAGCGAGCGAACGAGCGAACGAACGAGAAAGAGAGATGAATGCTACATGCAACGCTATATATATATTCATATATATATATATATATGAATATTACATACAATTTTTTCTTTTTTATATTTATGAAACGTATTCGAGAGAATAGGTTGCGATCTGTATACATACACGCGCGCGCGACGATACATTATGAATTAATTAATTATTTGATTTATAGACGATAACTATAGATAAAGCTATTGGAATATACATATATATATATATATATAATTATTATTACGATATTATTGAAATACCGAGTATAGAGTACTACTTTTTATTATGACTTTTCGTAAATAGTGAATTAATGATCTAATTAAAGATTAATGAGACGCATAATGTAACGTTTCTCCCCCGTCCCTCCCGACCATCAAAAGGAATATATATATATATATATATATATATATATATATAATATATATATATACATATAGAGAGCGAAAGAGAGGGAGGATCTCTCCTCGGCTCCTCTCCCTTTTTCTTCCTCGTTTCGTTGCGCTGCACTCTCGTCCTCGCGCCGATAGTGCGTTTCGCCGTTCGTGATAAGAGATTGCACAATGACGTGATGATATGCGTGTGTTCCTTCCTTTTGCCCGACGGGATTTCGGCCGTTCTCGCGGAACGACTCCTAGACACGTGTACTGAGATCGATCGAGAGAGAAAGAGAGAGAGAGAGAGAAAAAACCGCAGAGTGACTTAGGAAAAAAACTTTAATTACGTTACACTCATATCTCTCCCCTCCCCCCTACCTCCCGCCGTTGTCCTTTTTTTACCTATCGTTTTTAGCGTTAATACAAGACAGAAGGAAAGAAAAAAAAAATAACGGGAACGCGACGACGTTCCACCGCCCCGCCAGGTTCCGAAACTTTTGCTACCGTCGTTTTTATAATTTTAGAAAACGCAGAACGGATATCTTTTTTATGTAACATTTGCAACGTATAGATAAGAGTAATGTATGTTGATCGTGAATATAACGAGTATTGTTATATGATTATTAAAAGAAAGAGTTTCGAAAATACATTCCATTTTTATTTTTCCGCCGGCTTTCGTAGAGTGTGCGACGACTCGATGCGCATCAAAGAAGAGAAGGATGGGCCCCTCGCTTTCCCCCGCCCTCGCTTTCTTTTTTACAGCACACCCTTCACGTCGTTTTTACATCCCGCATTTTTAGAACTCTATAGAACCCGGAAAACCCACGTTGTGCGGACTTGCTATTTGGATCTCTTCCGCTGGCGTTTGACACTCGAGAGAAGACTATAGTTTTTTTTTTTTTTTTTTTTTTTTCCATCATATGCTATCTGTAACGAGAACGGATCTGTCGTCGTAGTCTCCGATTGATTAGTTCCCAATTTAATTACAATGACGCCCGGTGGAGTTCCAAGTTTGTCGACCCCCGATATAAATTCGGTATAAATGCGACGATATCTTTTCAATTCGTGTCGTCACGAAATCGTTAAGAAAGGTAGTAGTTAATTATCGCAAGATTGTGACTTCAATTAAAGCTACTAAGGAAAATTACAAATTTCCATTCGATTTCCGTTTAGACTCGACAGCTCCGTTTACTCGCGCGCGCTTTGGTCCCGCTCGCGCTTTCTCCTTCATTTCGATTTTGAGGGGATCCTACGAGAGAGAGAGAGGTTTTCCTTCTAGGTATTTTTCACAGGCAAGAAATCCCTTCGCCGACAACCACGAGCTGGGACCAAAGTTCGCGACGAGCGATCCTAGTTCCGCTCGTTCTTCGCCATGTATGTGTGTGTTGCTGGTCCCCCTTCGTCCTTGTTTCTCCCTTACCTTTTTTTCACGTAGCTGGCAATTTGACGCCCTAATTGCATAGGGTATAGCAACGTAAGAGAGATGGGAAAGGTATCGCGATGCGTTTTACACACGCACGCACACACACACATACATACATACACTGACACGTACATACGTTGTATATATTTATACATAAATGCATTATATACCGTTAACGCAAAACGCGAGAGAATCTGACGAAATAAAGTCTTGCGTAAATCGTCATTCGGAGGCACCGCATGTGTTTGTACCTGTGCGTTTTCAGACACGCCTTTTTCACGTGTGATCGCGATGATCATTTTTATCAGAGAGAATAAGAGAGAACGAGTGAGAGAGAGAGAGAGAGAGAGAAGTATACTTTGTAAAACCGTGGATCTCCAACAATTAACCGCCGCCAGCGCTTAGAGATATAGATGATAATTAATAAATACCGAATAAAGGATGAATTCAATTGACACACTTTGCCAAGGACGCTGAGATACTCTCCGATAATCTTATCCCGCGCGTGTATAATCGCCGAAGGATGCGTCCTGCCGTTCTGCTAAAGACGATCGCTTTTTACGATCGCGCAAGGGACCTGTAAAATCTAGCGTAAATACTATATAAATACGCGACGCTCGCGCGCATATAAACGATATCTCGATAACCGGAAGCGATACGTATATTCTCCGCGAGTAGGATCCAAAGTCCGAGACGCGATCGCTCTCGGGTTTTTCCCGTCGTTTTTTTTTTTTTTTTTTCCACCACGTTTTAACTCCTCGCGCGCCGCGCCGCGCCGATAACGACGCCGTAGAAAGGGAGGAAGTTCAGAGTCCCTCGGGGACGTGCACGCGCGCGTCTCACGCGTGCGAACGACACGTGCGACGGATATCCCGGATAGCAAAACGTGAGTGTGCAAAATCATGCAGATCGTTGCGCGAAGGCAATTTTGCGCGCATTGTCGTCGCAAAAACATTGCGATAAACATGAATCGCAGCCTCGCGTCTGGGATTCATATTTATGGCGCTCTCGCAGCAAGGATGTGTGCGTATTGTTCCTGCAAACCGATGATATGTGTAAATCGTTTCCATCAATATGTATAAACTACATATAGCGATGGAGCCGCCGCGCGCCGGGCGTAAACCGTTGCTGCATCAGCAACGTAACGAATATTAAAGTAAACCGTTGTCGAAACAAGTTCCGACAAGATACCGTTGCTGAACGTTTGGGAACACTCGCACAACATTTGTACGATATTTGCGCAAATAATTTCGTAAATACGACGGGACGTTTTGCCATCCGGAGATATATGCTGATGGTGCACGCGAAACACCTATCGCGGAGAGCGGCGAACGTCGACGTCTCCGACGATGCGCTCAATGTAAAAAATATGTGCGATAGACTAGAATTTTTAGTACGAGTTGCAAAGCGACGGTGAGAGAAAGAGAGAGAGAGAGAGAGAGAGAGAGAGAGAGAGAGGCTCTTTATAGAAATTTGACGAAAAAAAGGTGAAGAAAAATTGCGTTGTTCCTCGAAATCGGGAGCGTTCAACCCGAAAGACCTGAAGGACCCGAGCGAATTAAATCGGGGCGATTTTTATCGAGTCGTTTTGAGCCTACGCGATATAGTGATTTTTAATAAGTTTTTTTTTGCGAGAGAGAGAGAGAGAGAGAGAGAGAGAGAGAGAGAGAGAGAGAGAGAGAGGCGGTTTTCCACGCCAGGGGGAATCGAGACGAGGGAGGACGAGCGTTTGAGCAACGGATGATTGTATAATCCCCGGTCTTCGTCGTTTCTCACTCCCGAAGGAAAGCGACGGACGCCGCGGGGATCTGACCCTCGCTTATTGGAGCGACGTTGATTTAAATGGCTAAGATACTTATCACCTCCACGCGGACTGGATTTTGCTTCGCTGTATATTTTTGTCGCTGGATCTCTGCGTTTTTCCTCCTTCCCCCCCCCTCCTCACCACCCCTTTTACCGTTTCTTTAGCGTTTCTTTTCATGTATTTTTTTATGTATCCTATTTTCTGTATATAAAACGTGTAAAATAAAGAAGCGTACAACGCAGAGTACATAATACAAACTGATCTCCTTTCGCCCCGTCGTTTCCTTCCTATTTATCCCGCACGCGCAAGACGTTATAATATTCCCCCACGCGTTTTAGCGCAAGGGGTTTCATTCGGGCCTCATCAGGGGAGTCGTGAAATCTTTTACGTCTCCCGTTTTATATACCGCAGCAATCATTCGCGATGCGAGAAAAATCGCGCGTCCGCGACGCGACGGACACGTCGACCGGAAGAGATTTAGCGTCCAGTGGAGTCCTTTCTGAATTTTTACGAGGCGATTTCCCGGCCAGCGGACGGCCGGGACGATCGTAAACGGATAAGCTCGTTGTCCGTTCTCGTTCTCATCGCGCTCCCCGCGCGCTAGATTCGCGCGGGATTATACGATAGACGAGAACCGGATTCGAATATCGATCGGCCTACGCCGGTCTACGGCGTCGGCCCATTGAATTGCAAATTGACCGTTTATTCCCCGCATTATGCGCGCCGCGCGCGGCATTGCCCTTTGCCCTTCCGCGAGCGCGTCGCGCGTCGTCGCTAATCCGCGCCGTTGCGCTCCGGCGTTCGCGAGCGACATATATGTACCTGCGGGAGAGAAAAAAGGAGTCGATAAAACGGAACTCGACGCTCCGAGGCACTTGGAAAATTATCTCGTCGATTCGCTTCTTCCTTCTCGCTCGGAGTATAATCGGCGTTTAGAGCGGCTTTTCCTTGACCAAGCTCCGATTAAATCGGCGATTAACTTATCAACAGATGCCTTACACTATATTTCATTAACGGAGATGATATTATTTTGTCATTTAATTATTTAATACGTAGAAAAAATTAGGGATAACGGAGCTACAATTGAAAATTTTTCTTCGAGCGATTCTGCCGATTGAATCGATCGTCGATTAAATTATAAGCTCGATCGAAGTCATATCCTTATGCCAGCCACAGTATTGTCGACATTAACCTTCGAGACGGAAAAACGAAGGAGCGTGCGGGTGAATGCTCTGTGCTCTGCATTTTCTCTCAATGACGAAACATCGGCAGCGCGTCATTGGAAATTTCTCGAATATATCGAGGAGACAGTGCCGTGCCCCCCGCGAGAAAGCGTGGCGGAGTTGGAGGGGGGGGCGGGGGGGACACCGATTCATTCCTAAGCATCATGAACGCCGTTTTTGCACCCTCGTTGAGTTCTTAACCTCGATTGACCGCGCGATGTATAATTTCTCCTTCTCTCTCTCTCTCGGCGAGCGGAGGGAGAGATGTCGCGAGATATCGAAGGCACGCGGAGGCAACGCCTAATCCGTGGATTCGGGCGACCGCGGGGGCTCGTACGCGCGACGCGCGCGCGCGCGTCACTGCGCTGTCGTCGCGGAGTAGTGGGCGCTGGGCGCCGGTCGTGTCGTGTGTCATTCATGTCACTCGCGCGAGCCTTGGCACGCGTGGCCGCGACGCGACGGCCGGGTGGTGGTAAACGCGGAACAAAGCGAGACGGAGAACACAGGGGCCAGGGGTCCACTCCCCGACTCCCCGGTCCCGTCCCGTCCCGTCGGCGTTCGCGCGCGCGTACGTCTTTGTGCGCCGCGTCGAGATCCGAGGTCCGCGAGATCCGCAGTGTCCCGTCGCGGCCCGCGGGCCGCTCCGTGTCAGTCACCGCCGTTGACTCCGTTTCTCCGCGTGTCGGTAGTCGGTTACCGTCGCGCGTGCGCGCGCGAGCAAGCTCGAGAAAGGAAATAGAAAGAGGGGTGGGCAGTCGTCGACGGTGTGCGTACGTGAGGGATTGTCGTCTTGTCGTTTGTCGTTCGTTCTCGGTCTCTCCGTGTTGCGCCGTCGGGGCCAAAAATAGACAAATGGGCGACGAGCGCGTCGTCGTCTCCGTCGTCGGTGGTTCTCCTCGCGCGCGTTTTCCCAGGATGCCCACCCCCAGCCACTGAGAATAATATCGCTTGACGAGCGAGCGATCGCGCCACCCTGACCGTCGTTCCCCGGGTGGAGGAAGAGATGGAGGTGCTCAAGACGTCCCAGGAGATCGTCCACGAAGGCTGGCTCATCAAATCGCCGCCCACGAAGCTCTGGAGAGCGGTCGGTATCAAGCGCGAAACGGATTGTGCGCGTTGCGTTCGCATCTCTCGTCTAGGCTCCCAGACGGAAGCGTGATCGTTGTTTACGTCCCTCCCTGGGCATCGCCGCAGACCTCCTTTTCTTCTTGTCTACGGACGGAGTCGATCGCGGGCTCCGGAACGTTCGCTTAATTTCCCATATAGAGAGCTCGAGAAAAGTCGAGAGCCAATTCTGCGACGACAGATACCTCGACCTAACCTAATTCTGGGAGAATGTATATACGCGAGACTGTTCTTCCCGTTACTTTCGATTAGACTTTTGGGACTCGTGCTTTCGAGGAAAAGTATAATTCTCGCGATGAGCGACGTAGCAAGATTATCGATCGTTTATCGGAATTTTATTGATAGGAGTATCGCGGCTAAGTTTGAGAGGTGAAGGTATAAATGGTCTTATCTTCAATATGTTTTTCTAATAGCGATGGAGAAAACGATGGTTCGCCCTTCGTCACAGCGGCGAGCTGCCTGGTCAATATTTTCTGGAGTATTACACGGACAGACGCTGCCGTAAACTCAAGGGCCGTATCGATCTGGACCAGTGCGAACAGGTGCTTGTAGCATTATCTTTATAAAGTCTGTTCTCATGAGCTACGGACGCTTATCAGGTACTTTGTCACAGGTGGACGCGGGTCTTCGATTCGAAAATCGTAAACAGAAGTATCAGTACATGTTTAACGTGAAGACGCCAAAGCGGATCTATTATTTAGTTGCTGAGAATGAAGCGGATATGAACAAATGGGTGGATGCCGTGTGTCAAGTTTGCGGATTGAAGGCATACACTCAGGATGAAGAGCAACAAAGTAATGGAATTTTAACTTCCATCTCGTATTATTCTGTTGCTTATGCATTCTTGCATTAAACATGTTTCAGACGATCTATAATTCGTGTTAGAGAAAAATCTGGATTCTATTTACAATCTTATAAGCAATAAAAAAAAAAAAACAGTCTAAAGAATCAGAATACACACATATGACGTATAAAGTACACATCCATACTAAAATACATATGAAATTATATAAGTAGAGTTCTATCCTGAAATCTGACGCAATTACAGATCGTTGAAAGTAAGCTTTAACAGCGGCACACGTGAATTTTCCTTTCAGTGTTTCAATACGAGTCTCAAGAATCCCCGCCAACTTCGCCCACTAGCACGATCTCCGGTCCCTACATTCCTATTAGCGAGTGCATTTCTGGTCGTCGGCTCAACGATACCAGTTCCCTGAATTCAACCCTTGGACAGGGACCCGAGCATTACGACGCCCCGAGAAGATTGGCACCCTCCCCGCCGCGATCACCCACGACGACGGACGCCGAGAGCGTCTTCACCGACGACGAATGGACGACGTCTGTGACGAGCGCGAACTGGGACACGCTTCCCTCAACGGGTGTGTGTTGTGACAATGCGCGCGTGATTCGAGATTCGGTTTTTTTTTTTATTATTTTCACTAATGAAATGAAATCGTGACAGGTGATTCACGGCAACCTCACGGCCCGGGCGACCACGAGATCGGCTCATGGAGCGTGAGAAAACGTTTCGGCAAGCTCAGGATTGTCGATTCCGCGGTGCCACCGGCCGTGGAGAAGTTACCAGCGCCGCCCAGACCACCGAAACCGCCCCATATGTTACCCGAGAATCCCGGTCACAACTACCTGAATCTAGACGGTGCCACCGAGAGCTCGAAACCGAGTACCCCGGCAACGCCGGCGCCGACGACGCCCGCTGCCGCCGCGGCGACGGCTACGGGCGCCGTGACCGACGAGTCGTACGATTTTCCTAGATCTCATCAACCGCAAGCGGCGCAAACGACTGTCGAGAGCCACACGGCGGCGGTTGAACAGTCGTCGAAGCATTTCTACTCGAACGCCGCGCCGAGCACCATCAACGACGAGACGCAGAACGTGTTCCGTTACGATTTCCACGAGGATGAGCCGTCAAGTCTGCGTTCTGAAAACTCCACCACGGCGACGTACTCGAATCTACCGAGCCCGCTCGTGCGAGACGGTTGTTCGAGCGGTGTACCGACCACCATGGCGCCGCCTCCGCCGATGGTGTACAGAGAGTTGAAGCCAGGCAGAAAAACCAGCGACTCGATGTCTGTCGTAAGCAACGAACCGTCACCGGGTCCGACGATCGCGCTATACGACGTGAGCTCCGCCGAACACTCTCCGGCCGAACCGCCGAGCATCAACAGGAAGTTGAAGCCATCGTTAAATAAATCGCCGGTGGAGGGTAAGATTTTCTTTATTTTTCTTTTCCCCCTTTTTTTTATACGTTAAATGCGTGAAAGAAATATGTTTAATTTTTCTCGCAGCACCTCATCTACAATTAGCATCTCCCCCTGGAAGAGGAAGAATGCGGGCGGCACCCAGTCCAACGCCTCCGTCGCATATACATTCGACACGTCACCAATCGACGTCGGATGAAGACAATAACGCCTTCGAGGATAAAGAGGAGGTTTGTAGAACGATTCTAAGAATCACGCGTAATCTTAGCCGTCGCGCGTGACGTGGCGCGATACGTGATTTCATATGCTGTGCGTAATTCGATTTCCAGATATACTATTATCAAGATCGCAACACGTTTACTCCGGCGTCGAATCGCTTGGTGGTGCTGCAGTATCTGGATCTCGACTTGGAAGCGACAGAAAGCTTTAGTTCCGCGACGTTACCGCTCGCGCAGTCCCTCCCGAATACGACAGTGTACAAAACCGTGGATTTTGTGAAAACGGAGGCTTTTAATCGCACTCGGCAGCGAGTGGAGGAGGAGAGAAAACTGTGCACGGACGAGTTAACGTAGAGAGCAAATTTGTATCATACGTACCGTAGATAGATTATACGGATATAATACGGATATTAAATAGATTAAATAATATGTGTGGACTTTTGCTATGTTATGTAGATGAAAGAGAGGATTTTTCCTATTTTAAGCACTAGGTTAGCATGTTACAATAGTACTGTGCGAGAAATGCCAACGAATTGAACGAAAGATCGCGGTATCGACGCAGTACTTACGGAAAGACAGCGTCCACCGCTTTTACAATAAAAGATATGTCGTTTTATTCTTTACGTAGCGATGGTTAGCTTCACAAATTGGCTATGCAGTTAGAAGAGGTGATCGGATATCAAAGTATTGTACAGCAATATAAAACGGACCAAAAATGTAATGTTATATATAAAGGGAAGTGAACAGCGTGATGACAAACAGAAGTGTCTCGATATAGTCTCGTCAAGAAATATCTTCAAAGGGAAATGGATAAATGAAGTATTATTTAAATCGTGAAGATTCTTTTATCTCTCTTTGGGTACAATTATGGTTCTACATATTAATTTGATGTAGGGTCAATGTGCGCGGGGCATTTTCATCGTCAACTATGTGCAACGAATAACTAAATCTATAGTATTGTTCGTTTTAAGGTATCCTACTTTTAACGTTAGATATAAAATGATATACAATATTTTTTTATCACGTCACGCAGTGAAATTTGCAATACCAAGGCGATTAGATCACATTTACGATACATATTACGGAAATAGTTGAGTACGCTGCATTAATATTGAAAATAATATCGGATTTTAATACATATTATGTAAATTCTTTTATCAGGGTTTACGATTAGCCTAATATATTCATACGTAAATTGCCGCATGCCTTGATTCAAATCTTGTAAAAATTATCTAGAGGAAAATTGTATTAAAATTGTATCGTCATTTTACAATTTACATTTTAATTATTTTTAAACATTTACGATTGAATTCCGATTACGATTTTAGCACTTTACGACATATTCATGGAAATTGTTTTCTGTTATAGAAATATAATCGTCGTTGAGAGATCAGAATATAAAGATTTTATAGTTAATCTCTAATCATTTGTAATTATAACCTGTGTACAAGTCATAAATATATACATATATATATCTATTACAATTTTATTGTTTTAATTTATTTTAAATAACATTTTAAATTATCCGTATCTACATATATAAATTTATCTCTTATCATAATCGAGACATTACAATTAATTTGATTACAATACAAATTTTTAATTAAATTAAATCAATATTTAAAGTTAAATTTTTATTTTAATTTTATAAAAATTTATAGATATAATTAAGATATAGCTTACACATAATAAATACACATTAAATATACATTAAATTATTATTTATAATAATTTTTTTTTGTATTTTTTTAACTTTTATAATATCAAAAATTTTACTGCTAATTTTAATAAATCATGAAAATAAAATTTAATTGTCAATTAATTATGGTTATGTTATAACATTTCGCGATTCTCGACATTTTTGACATTGATTGGAATTTTTATTGCAATTTTTATTACACTTTTCAAACTGCAATAAATGAAATAGCACGGTTCGCTCCGATAATATACGACTGAATTATATGAATCCAATTATATAACGAAATAGTGATTCAGATATAAAAAGTTATTGTATGCGAACAAGTGCATTATAACTGCAAATTGTAAACTATATTGTTTTTCATATTTTGATCTAATGAGCTATAATTCGTCTCAAGAAGAAGATTCCGTGCACTTTGGATGGAAATAAAATTTGTGGATTACATGTAATATATTATTAGTATCTAATGAATCTTGGAGAAGTTCATATTTAAGTTTTTGATTCTTTCATCGAAAATATTAGAAGACAAACAAATTTGTTTAATGAGTTGAAAGTTTCCGTGACAGATATTATGCGTGGCATGAAGATTTTAGACGCATGCATGATTGTTACGGTAAATGAAAACGTTAGTTGAAGGTTGAACTTCTACTAACATAAGAAAAATAAACGTCGACGACTAAAGTCGTCAATAAACAGCAATTAGTTTAACTGAAATGTTATCTGGTAAACTCGATATATTGGTGGCGATCATAGCGCAGAAAGATGTGCGCCGCTCCAATGAGCCGAAGATATCCGAGTTCAAATTCAACAAAAAATCGTCGGTTCTTATTTGATCGCCACCTCTCGAAAGAGTGATAATAGCAACCCACCGAGAGTGTAATATTCTTCAGATTAAGGCAAAATTATTGTTACGAAATCAGAAGGGAGGCCTCGGATTTGATGAAAGCCGAACTTCAAGAGGCCAGGGCTCAATCTTGAGCTGTAGAGCCATTGAAGAAAAAGAGAAATTCGATTAATTTCTCGAAAAAGGAAAAAGGTAACTTTTTTAATATGATGACTAAAGATTACCGTTCCAATTTTTCTGATCGGAAAGGTGATTGATAAAACTAAACTGATAAGAAGAGTCATGTACCATTTCGCAAAATTCGCAATAGTTGTTGATGAGCGAATGAGCGCACACTGTAAATCCAAGTGTGTTTTTTTTGCACGCATAAACGTCTAAAAATGACACATTGACTGAAATTCTTTTTACATGTTTTTTGCGTGTTAAATTACGTCGTTTAATCGTATTAAATTACAAGTTAATATACGTTCAATTAAATGATGTGATTTGTAAGAAGAATTTCAGTTAAAATAATACATTTGGATTTGCAGAGTACATACTTGTACAGCAACGCAGCGCGCAACGGCGCATAAGTCATCTTTTTTTCTTTTCTATTCTATGAGATTCGCAAACTGTGCCATTGCCAGTGCCAAAATGTCAGTGTATGTTCACGTACCAAACTGCACAATAAAATATTGTTGCCCTTCTTTTTCACTCTCAGCGTACGTATTATCCATTTTCTTCCCTTCTCGAAGAACATCTAATTTTATTCTTTAGTCGCCTCGATTTTCTAATAATTTTCTGTTCAAATTCGAAATTAACCTTTTCTTAATAAATATTTAATCACGCGCATTTGATTGCAGGTCAGTTTATTTAACATTGACATAATTAATACACTTTGGCAAATTAAGTTCCAAATAGTACGGCAATATAGATAACAAGTTATTATATATATTCTTTAATAAATCAGTAAGTTTTTTAAGTAACCTTTAATAGGACTTTAAATCAAAGCTTTCGTCTTACGTAAATCAATCATATAATACTATCTATGTTTCTCTACATTTTAAAATTTATATAAATATATAAAAATTAATATTGTATAACTTAAATATACAAATATGCATTGACGCTTCTTTCACTGCTTGTTCAAATATATGTGAACTTGCTCCAGTAATCATATATTATAAATTAATTTGCAACTTTGTTTTTATTTAACGATAAAATTACATACATGATTGTCCTTCTAATAAAAGTTACAAAAACTTACAAGTTAAAATATATTTGTATCATTTATATCTATCAAATACTCTACAATTTCCAGAATTCCGCTAATATAACGACAAATGCAAAGCATAATATAATAATCCCATTTAAAAGAACTTTTGTGCACTTTGAGTCAACAATATTTCTTGGATGCTTTAAATAGAAATATTCACTTCAAATAAGAGCGTGATTGCTTCATCGCTGCTCAACGATAAGAGGGACACCGCCTTTGACCGCAAGTACTAGAATGGATGCTTCGTCGAAAGTGAGCGGGACCGGAGTTTGGGGGTGGAGTTTGAACTTGAACCTTGACAGAAGACTCACCAGTCCAACTTTTGTTTGGATATAACCAAATTTCATACCTATAA